>NW_022631038.1:1853346-2509619 GCF_010015895.1 Lontra canadensis
TTGTCTTGAGTAAAACGTGGGTAGAGAAATGACAGTATATCTTTGGCAATGCATTGTTGAAATGTCACTCGGCACATAATCTTTCTTCAAAATAGTCCTGGATAATGCATCGTGGCTGGGACCACTTTAAGTGGTATTAAATAATGTCATGGGCTGCAAAGGTAGATTAATGAGTCAGGCAGGTCCAAGCAGCCCAGTAAGGACCGGCACTGCCCTGACCCCATGCTCTGAGCCCCCTACGCCCCCAACCCATCCTCAACCCGGAAATCATAGATGCTTTTGGTCATAGCAGCCCCTACTCCAATGGAGTAAGTTTCGAAGAGAACTTCCGTCTAAAAATCCCACGAAGTCCTTGCAGAGAATGAAACAATGTTTTACCTGAATAGAAGTGTTCCTTAAGATTAAAAAGTGTTCCATGCCACTGCAAATTTTTTTTAATTTCATGTACTTATAATATTTTCAAATACTTGCTTGAACAAGGTACATACATTGAAAAGAAAGTCAAGAATGATACCGTGTTTAAATAATTTAATTCATAGATCATGATAGAAATTTATAAGCTACCTTGAAAAAAAATGATGTGGACTCTTAGGTAAATTGAAAAAATACTGGTATTTCCAAATTTTACCAGCATTGTGCACTGTTTAATTACTAGCTCAATTAAAATATAAAAATAATCATTTCTATATTCATAAATACATGATCCATATTTGCAAGAAGGATTTTAATAGAGTTCAACTATTATCCCAACAAAGCTCTCTCACGCGAATGGGCAGATCAAGAATATCAAAGCCACGCAGCAGAAGAAGAACCCAAACCTCCAGCCACACGACCAAAGCCGACTTTTGTTAAACCTACCACCCTCCTACGTGAGGAAATTGAAGGAACGGCAAAGACAAAAGGCAAAAGATCTGTTAATCAGAAGGAAAATTGTGAAGAGATGAACTCAGAACGGGGGCATAGCATCCTTCTGCAGCAGGTGACTTCTCCCCGCTAACTCACCTGCCCGTTAACCCCTGGAGCTCAGCTCCATGGCAGCAGGGATCTTGGCATCTTACCCATATTGATACCCTTAACGTTTAGACACAGGCTTAAGGACAGTAGTGCTTGGTACATATTTATCGATCAAACCGATGAATGAATAAATTTTAGAATGCAACACACATAATGTTGCTTTTCTTTAGCATCATGTCAATCATGGATCTATGAAGTATCTGGCTGGCATTATAAGTGGCATAACCCAAGTCAGTTAAAAAGCATGTGATATTTTGAAATGGTCATGGGCAGCCGGCACCAGGACTTTCGAGCTACCCTGTCTACTCTTTTCCCAGCTGGCTGTTTGGAGGGGCAGCATGGCCCAGCAGCCCTGGTGTCCTTCCACTCTCCAAACTTCCTCCTTGTTCATTACATTGGACAAAAGTCATGTTTAAAAGCAGGAGCGGGGGGCGCCTGGGTGGCTCAGTGGGTTGAGTTTCTGCCTTCGGCTCAGGTCATGATCTCAGGGTCCTGGGATCGAGCCCCACATCAGGCTCTCTGCTCAGTGGGGAGCCTGCTTCCCACCACCCCCCTCCCCGCACCTATCTCTCTGCATACTTGTGATCTCTGTCCGTCAAATAAATAAATTAAATCTTTAAATAAATAAATAAATAATAAATAAATAAATAAATAAAAGCAGGAGAGGGGCACCTGGGTGACTCGGGATTAAGCCTCTGCCTTTGGCTCAGGTCACGGTCTCAGGGTCTTGGGATCAAGTCCCATGTTGGGTTCTCTGCTCAGTGGGAAACCTGCTTTCTCCTTTCTCTCTCTCTCTGCCTACTTGTGATCTCTGTCAAATAAATAAAATCTTTAAAAATAAATAAATAAATAAATAAACATAGGAAAAAACAGTCACATTTTAAGAACTACTGTTTTCAGTAAAAGCAAAGGATATGGAATGTCTTCTACTTTTTTTAAATTTTTTTAAATTTATTTTCAGCATAACAGTATTCATTGTTTTTTGTACCACACCCAGTGCTCCATGCAATCCGTGCCCTCTCCAATACCTACCACCTGGTTCCCCCAACCTCCCACCCTCGCCCCTTCAAACCCCTCAGATTGTTTTTCAGAGTCCATAGTCTCTCATGGTTCACCTCCCCTTCCAATTTCCCTCAGCTCCCTTCTCTCCATCTCCCCATGTCCTCCATGCTATTTGTTATGCTCCACAAATAAGTGAAACCATATGATAATGGACTCTCTCTGCTTGACTTACTTCACTCAGCATAATCTCTTCCAGTCCCGTCCATGTTGCTACAAAAGTTGGGTATTCATCCTTTCTGACGGAGGCGTCGTACTCCATAGTGTATATGGACCACATCTTCCTTATCCATTCGTCCGTTAAAGGGCATCTTGGTTCTTTCCACAGTTTGGCGACTGTGGCCATTGCTGCTATAAACATTGGGGTGCGGATGGCCCTTCTTTTCACTACATCGGTATCTTTTGACAGGAAACTCCTGGGATTATGATCACAGGAAGACCAGGTCTGCAGGAGGCAGTAAGGGTTCAGCTGTGGCAGGACAAGATGTTCTCATGAGAAGGAAAACCTCTTCTACAGGGTTTATAAATCAAAGAAGCTGTTTCAAGAGAGAGACTACAAAAATATGGAATTTGACTGCATTGTTCAAAACAGCTAATTGTGTCACGTATCACCAAATTCTTCACTGGCTTAGACTGAAAGTGTCCTATCGTTCCTGACTAGAATTAAATTAGTTACTATTGAAAGATGAATTTAGGGATCACAATACACAATTTTTTGGATCTATACAGGAAGATCTATACAGGACTGAAGGCAAACAAGGATTCATGTTTTCTATAAGGTAGGAGGTTGGGCTTGGAACCTGGAGCAGGTGTCCCAGGAAAACCAGGCTGAGTTCTGCACCATGTTGACAAGACCCTGAGAAGAAAGGCACTTGAAATCCTAATTTGATATATCGACAAAGCATGGCTCTATTAATTCATGTGGACAGAGAAGGCGAGTTTCACCAAGTTTAGAGCCTCATCAGGAAATGCTTCACCAAACATACATATTTTTTTTAATTGAATTCTCTTGATATATCTGGGAGATTTTTGTCTAGCCCATGTGACCACTTTTTAAGGCTTTTGAAAGTAGGTCTCCACATCCCTGTGTCCTGTACTTACTGCAGCATTCCCCAAAGGAGTTGCCAAAACTCTCCCATTTTATAGTGTAAGTAGGAGTTGCAACTTGGATATTGAAACAATATAATCACAGGAGTTGCAACTTGGATACTGAAACAATGTAATCCCACCCATGTTCTTTTATTTATTTACTTAAGTAATCTCTACACCCAATGTGGGGCTGGAACTCACAGCCCTGAGATCAAGTCATACTTTCTTCCAGTGGAGCCAGCCATGCACCCCAAAGTCCCATCCATGTTAACACAAATAAACATATCATTCAAAAATAAACAAATCTGCCATCTGTTATAGTAATGTTTAGTATTACAACAGGTGTCTTTACACTTGGCTTTACTGTATTGCTTATTTTTATATTCCAAGCCAAGAGTGGATTGGGCAGGGGGGAAGATCCCCAGAGTGAGAATTCTGTTTCTAGTCCCAGATCCTTCTTTTAAAATATTGTAATTGTATTTAATTTTTTTCAGTTTTCCAAGATTCATTGTTTATGCATCATGCCCAGTGCTCCATGCAATCCGTGCCCACCTTAATACCCACCACCAGACCCCTTTCTTTCCAGCCACTGCCTGAGCTAAGTCCTATTCCCGTTTGATCATTGTGTCTTCATCTGTAAAATTAGAAGCTGGATTAAGTGACCCCAGATAGCTCCTTTCGGTCCAGCCTGTTATGATGGATCAGGGAGATGACATGCCCGTCCTGACTCCTATCATTTGGGCGGTAAAAACTCCAGTGAAGATGCGTGCTCATGAGTCGCTCGAGCACCAACATCCACGACCTCACAATAGCGACCTTCGAATTGATGTATGCTGTGTTTCTTACACTAGCTTATTTAGCCAACTTTATTTGGAATTTGTTGACATTTACCATTTACAGTGTCAACAGATTTACATAGGAACCTGTCACACCGCCTGCATGAAAGGGGGGGACATACTGTGTTGATTATAGCTCATTCTTGCACTGAAAACACATATCATTGCACACCATCCTCAATTCGTATACAAAATGATAACATCCTTAGATTTTTTTTTCCCCCATCAGAAGGATTCTTTTTGTAAGAATCTCTCTATAATCAAGCCAAAAAATGTTCTGTGGGAAAATAGCTCTAGCGAATTCGTATCTCAGGGACACCTGCTGAACTCTCGGCAGGGAAAGAACTAGTGTGTGTGTCAGTGGAAAAGTGAGGTAAAACTTGTGAGATTTGGGGCTTGAACCCTGTCCTAACAAAAATAAATGAATTTTAGAACCAAGATTAAAGACTTTTCATGCCTCTCTATGACAGTATTAAAAACCAGAGGCCAATATTATTTTAAGAAGAGACGTTTTAAGGTAAAAAACAAACAATGAACAAAATGAGAGAAAAAGGCATCCTATGTAACTCTAAAAATTATAGCAGGAATACATTTGACGATGGGGTGTGAGAACTTCACATGATGATGATTTTAATGTGAACTGTAAGACTCAGGTGCGATTACGAAGCCACCTTCCCTATCAGGTATCACGCATGTGACCATTTTTCAGGGACGATTCTGAATCCAGGAGTTCACAAAAGAAGCCTTCTGAACTTGTATTGTCTCAATTTTATCGTAGAGAGGTCAGATTGGGTTGTGCGAGCAGAAAGGAAATATACATTCCGTTGCCAGCAGGGTCCTGAGTACAATGAAGCAGAAAACAAACTGGGAAAGGTCAAGCCTGCCATTCACTAAATGTCCAAATGGGAAATTTTGATTTTTTTAAAATAAAAGGTAATTTGATCCATCACAGCTGAATGTTACATTAGAAGATGCCCCACTTTGCCCTGATACAAACACAATAGTGCTTCAAGGAACAATGTCCAGG
Source organism: Lontra canadensis (assembly GCF_010015895.1). Lineage (NCBI taxonomy): Eukaryota > Metazoa > Chordata > Mammalia > Carnivora > Mustelidae > Lontra > Lontra canadensis. Next base: position 1,858,372 of record NW_022631038.1, read on the forward strand.
AAAACCCTCGGGTCTTGGGGAATATATTGATTTCATCTGAGTTAATAAACGTGTAACAATGAGACCCGCTAATCGGGGACCCTTGGCAGAAATACCACCCTATCCTCTCGGGAAATGTGCGATTTCTTTATTCATATTCACAGACCCCAACGTGGCCTCAACAAAAGAACTTTTCAAGTTCTTGAGAGGCTGTCAGTCAGGAGTCTGGTTTAGTTGGGGACAAGAGAAGATTGCTGATTCGTTTATGAAAGCAAAAAAACAGAAGACACAGACCTAGGAGATCCTAGTGGACCTACTGAAAATAAACCAACAAAACAAATCAAAACAAACCACTCCTGGACCAGAGGCGGATTCTGTGTCTGGAGCTGAGCTCTTGTGCCACGTTTCTGTCCACGAGGCTCACTGGCATGTTAGAATGCTGTACTTCAAGGCGCCAGTCGGGGCGTCCTCTCGACTCCCAAAACAACCAGTGAATACCCACCTCTGTCTCCACATAAACCAGCAGATGGTCCAGCTAAGAAAACCCACGTGTCAATCCCTTTGAAGGCAGACAGACAGACAGACACACTGCACCTGTTGTTCCCCAGGGAGCCAGGGACGAGGGCCCGTGCCGCACTGACTGCTGGTTTGGGCCCGAGGGTGTGTGAGATCATTCAGGCGTAGGTTCCTTCATGTGGACTCCTGTCTTCCAAAGCAACACCCACCTCTTAGCTTTTATTCACCGACGGACTTCACCGAATTTAATATTCTAATTTTAAAAAATCATTGTAATTCAAAGAATCACAGTTTCCATGTGGAAACAGACTTAAAATCCTTTGCATTTTTAACCTAAAATAGAATTTTAACACCTGCTCTACCTTACATAATTCCATGTTAGTTTTCTCCCACACAAGTGACCCTAAGATCTGGGCCTCATGTCACATGGTGCTCTGACGCCATCAGAGGGATGGTAGGATGGTTCTGTGCCTGCTGAGGGAGGTCCTTAATCAGGTAGAAAATAAAAGCTTAATTATGAAACCGGCACTTAATAATGACCCAATACTCTGAGATATGTATATATTCTTAGATGGCATTATCCTTTTTCCTGTTTTTGTCGTGGTGGTGGCTGTGTCATAAAACAGAACGCAGGAGCTTGTGGGCTGTGGAAACAATATGTCATTGTGTTGTTGGACACACTGTCTCTCGCCGGTCAAGCATCCCAGCCTGAGCATTCTTTGATGACCTACATTTTTTTTTTTTCCTTTCGATCCTGGAAGTTACCAACTTTAATCTAAAAATATTTAAAGTTTTTATTTTATCCCTTACTGATCCTAATCTTTAAAAATGTTTTTAGAAGATCGGTAGCTTTAGAGGAAACACTGATTTCCTGTTTACTCCCTTTTTCATTGTTGAGTGCCCCTCTTCTCTCCTGCATGTCCTCTGGTTTCGACCGGACTTGTTGTCACTGCCTCTTCCCCAGGACACCCTTCGAGCTGTGTGATACATGGCAGAGGGAGTTGTTTACTTCTGCGTGTAAATAATGATTACAGAGCCTTAGCCCACTTGCATAAATCATCCTACAGCGAACAAGGAGAGAAACAACAAAAAGAAACAGTCTGAGAAATGTAATTTAGTGGGTATTTTTTGGTAAGTCACCGAAGAGTTTCAGTTTACAAGTGTCTTTGTCACTTGTCATGTCCACGGAGTAACATTCCCCAGTCACAGGTGTAACCCTTCACCACCCCATTCCTTTATTCCTTGGTGGTGGGTGGTGGGGCCACGATGTTCGAGTATCTCTTGATCTTCAGGAAGTGGCCTTGAAATAGCCAGTCTTCCAGGGGATTGACTTTCTACGGACGCTAGCAGTGTGGGGGAGTTGGGGCTTGATGGCATCGGACGTGAATTCGATGTCTGCGGCAGATACGGGAGAGTGGAAAATTAGTGGGATCTCCAGCAATTTCCCGGCACTCTCCCAGCCTCGGCTCACTTACCTCTGAAGTAGGGATGAGAGTGCAAACACACACAGCTCTTGCGGGATGACCGGAGGTGGACCCGGAGCTTCTCCTGGGAGCACTCAGCTCCCCCGTGGCAGCACTTGCACTGGAATCATCATGAATGCACCCTCTTACAAACTCTCCCCCATTAGGGAGACTCACGGGCAGAATAAAGAACGCTTCTTCCATTGTCCATCCCTCCTCCATGGAGCCACAGCCTAAATATCGAGGCGGCTCCCTTCAAACTCCCACTGGCACAGCGATTGGCGCCCGGAAGGCGAGGACTCAGTGGGAAGCTATTGTTCCTTCTGATGGCAGACTTGCACAGCCCCCAGTGAATGCACAGCCACCGACTTAACCAGAAAAAGAACAGCGGCCCAAAACACAGCAGAAAGCACAAAGCACTATTACAGAGAACAGTCTCTTACTGTCTGTCTGGTTTCATTCATTCCTTCGTCAGCTGCGAGTACCTGCCTAGGGATTTCTGCATGGAATAAAGAGGGAAAACATCCGCTCATTTTTTTGTTCTGTGCAATAAAAGTAAAGCAGGAAAGACATAATAGGTCACCCATGTGCAATTTGGGGGAGAGGATGCTTAAGAGAATTGAAGAATAAAATATAATTTCTCAGTTGAAGGGAGCAGAAGCGGAGAGATTTCACACGTGGTGCCTGGAATTCCCACTCCTTCCTGGCAGTGGGCTTCAGGGACACTCTTGTTTGTTGCGGTCCCCCCTCCCCATTTATTTTCTTCTCTTTTCAGGATATCGCTGAAGGGATCGCAGTGGGAAATTACTTGTGCTTGTCAGTTGATTGTGTAGTGAGGAGGCCGGTAGGGTTGGAAGCTGAAGGTCTCTATCCAGTGCAGAGCAGATTGAAAGGCAGTGCCCTGGAACGGAGCGCGCTGGCTCTCACCTCCTTCCTGACCTTGGCCTCCCGGCCAGGCCCACCGCCTCCCAGTGAGGCTGAGATAAAGCTCGCAGAGCACTTTGCCCTCATCCAGCCTAGCCTCAACCATCACACCCACTTCAGAGTCTGAAATGAATCCTCATTTCTGAGGACGGGTAAGTGGACTGCTTGGATTCTGTTCTGCTTTTTGATTAGATAATGCTCCTCTCTCCAGAGACCAGAAAGACTTGCCTGAGAATAAAATAAAAGGTCAAGCAAGCAGCCTACACTCTTTCTACCAAGGAAAAAGTGTAAAAAACATAAAGCTGGTAGTTCGTGGCCCCCCTGGTGGTGTATCTTTGTGGTGGGCTCAGCTCTGGGCTATTCCTAATCAGGTAAGTGACACCGATTCCTAAAGATAGATTTTGAGGTCGTATAGGCTCGAAATTCAGCATTTCAGATCATAAAAGTTTCCTTTGTTGGAGTGCGGAAGGTCATTTGCTTGCGAATCGAATGCCGAGCGGGCCGGCCAGCAGCCAGGTGGACGTTCCGCATGGACACAGTCTGCCCGATGGTACGCGTAAGACATAACCAAGTGTGTAATAACTCCAGTGTCACAAGGAGCTATTCTGCATCCACATGGGCTACTGGAAAGCCGATGAGTTGAAAATTCCTCAAAATTTAAGGAAAGTCAAATCGTTCTTTGAAGGTACAGCAGTAGGAACGTCCTGGAGCTCACCACGGTCAGCGGTGGCCAGAAGGAGAGGTGGGATCCCACCACTGGGGCCTCTGCTCTGTCTCTGCTTCCGTGGAGCCTGACTCTCTGGCCACCCAGCCATGCTCCTCACTGCCCACTCGCGTGCCTTGTGATTCCCCCAATGACAGCTCACTCTGGGTCTGCGCGCCACATTCCAGCCCCCCAAGACAAAGACCGCCTGGTTGACCCGTCAGCGCGGGGAGCCAGCTCACTGCCTCCTGCGCATGCCGGGGCTCCTGGGGCTCCAGCCTGTCCTGGCCAATAAGGCAGACAGAGGCCAAGCACGGGAGAGGGGCTGTTCTGTCTGCAGAAGTTGAGTGGGAGCCTTGAGGATGTAATTTTAGTATATTGGTCATACAGATGAATACATTATCCCACAAGCTTCATTGTATAAGGAAGTATTTTGGGGGATTGGGAAGGAACTAGAAACACTTTCAGCTTGCTTGCTAACTTATTCACATCTCACTAATCAGTGGAAAAATTAGCAAGCAAGCCAAAAGTTTTCTAAATCTTCCTAAATAGACTATATCATGCTCACAATAATATTAGGTACAGAATTATCCAATTAAAAGACAAAGATTTCCAGTAAGGAATAAAAAAGTAGATAATATATGATTGCATCGCACAAATAAAACTACAAATTCCGACAGGCTCAGTGTACGTTCGTGAAAAATATATACCAGGCAAATAAATAAACTTTCAAATGAAAGGAATTAAGTGTGGCTTTACTAGTATCATTCAAAATAGTTTAATATAATGGGTAGTACTAGAAATGAAGGAATCATGTTGAGTTGTTGAAACACAAAATACTAAAAATACAGGAAATGTAACAGGTTTAAACTTAACACACCAAACTTAAAAAAAGATGAAATGGGACGCCTGGGTGGCTCAGGTGGTTTAGCTTCTGCCTTCAGCTCAGGTCAGGATCCCAGGATCCTGGGATCGAGTCGCACATCAGGCTCCCTGCTTCACAGGGAGTCTGCTCCTCCCTCTGCGTGTGTGCTCACTCGCTCTCTCTCTCTGACAAATAAAATCTTAAAAAAAAAAAAAAGGTGAAATGAAGAGAGCAAAACCTACCATTATAATTCTAATGGATGATGTTATCAAACTTTTCTTAGCAAATGATAGATCAAACAAAGCAAAATAATTATAGTAATCTAATAAATCCAAAAAAGATAAGACACAAACTACCTACTTAACCAACAAACTTGAGACAACGCATTTCAGTGTTGTATTTGGGTGTCTGCTCAAAGAGAGCTTTCTTGGCCACCACCTTTTATTCCTGTAACGTATTTATTTGAATGGCAATTTTTTAATCTGTTCAGTCTTACCGAGGCACAAGCTCCATGAAGCCCGTGACCATGCCTGTTCTGGTCATCTCGTATCAATAGTCCCTGACAAATTCCAGGAACACAAAGATTTTTTAATGTATTTTTTAATGAATATGAGTCAAAGAAACAGAAGTAGGGGTTCATGCAGTGATATTAAGAACTATATTTGGCTCAATTGATGCTTTTAGGTAGGAAAGTGTAAGGCCAAATTTGAGGCCAAATGACTTGGCATGACCAGGTAAAGAGTACGAACTTCCACATATTTTTCCTACTTCTTTGGCAGTTTGAACTGTCGGTAGAATTTTTGTTAAATGCATCTGTCAGTTTTGTGTTCACAGATGAGACAGAATGGTTTAGAAGTTGGAGTACCAGCGTGGAAGCTGTTGTAAATGTTGCCATGTGAGCTGGAGAGAGCCCCAGTCCATTCCATTAGATCGGAAATGTAAAAGAAAGAAGATTGAATGAACAAAAGAAGGAATGAATGAATAGGGTAACTGGCTTGATATGGGTGAAAATTAAAGGGGGATCAAACACGGCTTCCTGCACTTAAGCGCAGCAGACTAAGGGAACCACCTTAATCCATGAGTCAGAGGTGGAGCTGATTTGGTGGAAGATAGGTTGAGTTTCTTTACAAACATATTGAATTGATCACACAGTTGAGAGTCCATATCTGGGCTCTCTGTTCCACTGGTCTATGTGTCCGTTTTTGTGCCAGTACCATGCTGTCTTGGTGATCATAGCTTTGTAGTAAAGCTTGAAATCAGACAATGTGATGCCCCCAGTTTTGTTTTTCTTTTTCAACATTTCCTTAGCAATCCAGGGTCTCTTCTTGTTCCATACAAATTTTAGGATTGTTTGTCTCGCTTTTGGAAAAATGCCAGTGGGATTTTGATCAGAATGGCATGGAAAGTATAGATTGCTCTAGGCAGTATAGACATTTTAACAATGTTTGTTCTTCTGATCCATGAGCATGGAATGGTCTTCCATCTTTTTTTGCCTTCTTCAATTTCTTTCATGAGTGTCCTCAACTTTATGGTCAAATAATCTTTGACAAAGCAGGAAAAAAATATCCAGTGGAAAAAAGACAGTCTCTTCAATAAATGGTGCTGGGAAAACTGGACAGCTATGTGCAGAAGAATGAAACTCGACCATTCTCTTACACCGTACACCAAGATAAACTCGAAATGGATAAAAGACCTCAATGTGGGGCAGGAATCCATCAGAATCCTAGAGGAGAATGTAGGCAGTAACGTCTTTGGCATCGGCCACAGCAACTTCTTTCAAGAAACGTCTCCAAAGGCAAAGGAAACAAAAGTGAAATGAACTTTTGGGATTTCATCAAGATCAAAAGCTTCTGCACAGCAAAGGAAACAGTCAACAAAACAAAGAGGCAACCCACGGAATGGGAGAACATATTTGCAAATGAAAGTACAGACAAAGGGCTGATATCCAAGATCTATAAAGAACTCCTCAAACTCAACACACACAGAACAGATAATCATGTCAAAAAAATGAGCAGAAGACATGAACAGACACTTCTCCAATGAAGACATACAAATGGCTAACAGACACATGAAAAAATGTTCATCATCACTAGCCATCAGGGAGATTCAAATTAAAACCACATTGAGATACCACCTTACACCAGTTAGAATGGCCAAAATTAACAAGACAGGAAACAACGTGTGTTGGAGGGGATGTGGAGAAAGGGGAACCCTCTTACAATGTTGGTGGGAATGCAAGTTGGTGCAGCCACTTTGGAAAACAGTGTAGAGATTCCTCAAGAAATTAAAACTAGAGCTTCCCTATGACCCAGCAGTTGCACTACTGGGTATTTACCCCAAAGATACGGATGTAGCGAAAAGAAGGGCCATCTGTACCCCAATGTTTATAGCAGCAATGGCCACGGTCGCCAAACTGTGGAAAGAACCAAGATGCCCTTCAACGGACAAATGGATAAGGAAGATGTGGTCCATATACACTATGGAGTATTATGCCTCTGTCAGAAAGGATGAACACCCAACTTTTGTATTAACATGGACGGGACTGGAGGAGATTATGCTGAGTGAAATAAGTCAAGCAGAGAGAGTCAATTATCATATGGTTTCACTTATTTGTGGAGCATAAGGAATAACATGGAGGACACTGGGAAATGGAGAGGAGAAGGGAGTTGGGGGAATTGGAGGGAGAGACGAACCATGAGAGACTGCGGACTCTGAGAAATAAAGTGAAGGTTTTGGAGGGGAGGGGGTGGGGGGTATTAAGGAGGGCACGGATTGCAAGGAGAACTGGGTGTGGTGCATAAACAATGAATTCTGGAACACTGAAAAGAAATTTAAAAAATAAATAAATAAAAAATTTAAAAAAAAGAATAAAAATATGAAAGACTCCACAAATCTTTCGCAAGAACTGTAGGAGAGAGCTCCATTTAAGAGGGAAAATGATATGGTGTGTTTTTTTAACTGAGTTTTTAACTCATGGATTATCCGGCAATGAAACGCAAAGTGGATGCAGAGGCTAATCGTGAGTAGGTCCCGGGAGACTGTTCTTAAATTCAAGGATGGAGTGACAAAAGCCTGAGGTAGGACCATGAAAAGGAAGAAAAATGTGTAAAGTCCAATACAGAATGTTTGTACATTACTCTCATAAGGAAATAAACGAAGTTAAAGAAAACGTGTCAGCAACCCGAATCAGGCAGTGTAAGAAAACTGTGTAAGTCACAGGCTCCTCCCCACCAAACTTTTCTAGAATGAATTACAATGAATTACACCTGCTTGACCATTCTGAGTGTTACAGCAAATTCTTTGAATTGGCCTTTGTCCGTCAAAAGGCATCACTGTTGGTAGCTTTCCCTGTTCCTCTTCATACTTCTTAAGAAGAACAGATCAACGACAGGCACAGGTGTGTACTGGGCTAGTTGGTACATGTCAGGTGGGAGGCACTTCCAGCAACGTCTGCTCCTAACAGGTGAACAGTCCTGTAAACGCATAGCTGCTTAGACCTTCCACTAATCCATGCCCAAGGGAAGACAACTGATCTTTTCCATTAGGACATATTTCAAAAGCCAGTACAGAAACGCCCAAGATCTGTAAGTATCAATTCCCTTGGGTTCCCTATGTGAAGAGGGGAATTGATTTTTATTGTTCAGGGTGAATTTGCTCTTTAAATTAGCCTTTTTGGGAGTAGCACTTGACTCTATAAAGTTGAAGTAATGAGGAATAAGGAAGGTCAGCAACAGTGCTAACTAGAAGGAACACACTGGCCTCACCCCTGTGACCTCACCCCAGGCTTGGGAAGGAGTTGCACACAGGTGAGCCTTCCCAGGTCTGCCAGGAGGAGGAAAATTACCCCAACAACGTCAACCGTGTTATTAAAATACTTGCCTCCTGCCCCCACTGCTGATCTGTCTCATCTTACCCGACGTATTCCACTGTCTGGAGCACGTTTCCTCCCTGGACACCACCTAATCTTACGTTGTCTACTGCTTGTTGTCCTCTTGCCCTCCCTCCCCCACCCTGGAACATGAGCTCTGGCAAGTGTGAGATTTATCCTGTGATGCCCAAGACTATAGAATTGTTGTGGACATGTGCTCAATAATACCAGTTGAATAAATGAATGGGTACAGAAGCCTGGACTTGTTGCAGCATTTGCTGGTTTTTGTTTTCTCTTCTCTTCTTCTTTTCTTTCCTTTTCTTTTCTTTCCTTTTCCTTTCTCTTCTTTTATTTTTTCCTTTACTTTCCCAATGAACATACTCCAGTCCCTCATGAGGAAGAAACCATTAACACCTGTGGCTACCCAAGGCGGGGTGCACAGCCCAGGATGGGGCGATGGGCTGTGCTGAGGGCAAGAGTAGGAAGTGTCCGCACAGGGAGTCAACTTCCATTAGCGGCTGGCCAGGCTCCAAGAACAGCAACTCCTGCTCAGCTTAAAGCACAAGAGAATCATTATTCATACGTGTTTACAGAAGCAGCTGTAAGGGAGGACGGGCGTTTACAGCAGGTGTCGAGCTCATGCCTCACCTGCCCTGCTTGGCTGCCACCATGTTGTCGCCGACAGAAACAGGAATGCAGGATAAGGCTCCGTCCTTGCACACTAGGTTTAATTTTTCACCCTGAATACGTGTGAGTGTGCATGTGTGTGAGTGTGCGTGAGAATATGTATGTGTGTGTATGAATATGTTTGTATGTGTACGTGAGTGTGTGAGGATGTGTGAGTGTGTCAGTGTGAGACTGTGTGAATGTGTGCGTGTGCGTGTGAGTGTGAACGTGCGTGTGCGCGCGCGTGTGTGAATTTATTCCAGCGAACCCCGAAGTGGGCATGGGGCCGCCTGGAAGAAAGCACAGATACCAGAATCAGGAGCCCAAATTTTCTCTGTCTCTCTTTTTATTTTTTGTTTAAATAGAGGAACAGACAGTTTTGGGTTTTACTTAAAACCACAGGACGCGGCGGAAACGCAATGATCTTCGATGGCATCTGCGAGTCTCCTCTCCCCTCCGGCCCCCGCGCCGGAAATGAGCATCTCGTCCCGCCCGGGGCGCCCACCTTGGGGAGACCGTGGAGGACCTCTAAGGGCTGCAGAGCCGATTTAAGGCTTCCCAGTCTGACATCCCTCATTAGGACACAGACAGCAGACCCGGCAGTGCCCATCGCCCGCGTATTAATCCGACCACGGAGACCCGCGGGCGCTGCGGAAAAACTCGGAACCAGCGCTAGGACGCTGGCCGGACCGCCTCTGGCCCTGTGAGCCTTTAACCCTCCGCGCCCCATGCACATGCCAGCGGGGCGAGGGCAGCGCACTAAATCGCGGCCCCCCGGGAGGGAGCCGGGCTGTGGACGTGGTCAGCACGCGAGCCCTGACGACGGGAGGGAAGAGAGATCCGGACCGTGTCTGGGGCAAGGCTGGCATGGCAGCATCAGCGCGACGTCACCGGTTACCCCCCGACCAGTCGGACTGTTGGTGACCAGAGCAACCGGGTTGCTCTTACTCTATCAAGGGGCGTTTGAGTCTGAGCCCCTCACCTGCAAGACGGAGGAGGCCCTCCAGTCCCTAGGAAGCCAGCCCCAGGAGTCATGCAGGAACCCATGGCAGGGCCTGTGGTGTTGCTGGGACACATCACCGATGCCTGTTTCCCAGCCCTCTCTGGTTTACGGAAGACGGGAGCCTCCACTAATGGCACCATTTCCTCCGTGCAAAATCCAGCCCCAGCATCTTCTCTCAGAGAAACAAAGCAGTAAGACTAAGGGCTCACCCACGTGGAAGTCAGTACCTCCCTGTTCTGCATTGGACAGGGCTGATCACCTGCCACCTACAACTTCGTGCTTCTTGAAGACCAAGTCTGGGAGGACCAAGGATGCCTCAGGATGTGCCCCCAACCTAACGGCAAGGCACCTGGCACACATGGGCCCCGCTGAGTTTCCTGCAGGAGGGATGAGATCATGGCTTTTTCATTGTTTGTGGATGGGATCCGAATGATAAGATCAAATAAATTCTCAGTCATCTTTTTTATAGACACATGTCATCAAGACGTTTTTCCATTTTAACCATTTTGAAATGCTAAATTAAATTGTAGCAGAAGTCCAGGAATTTGCCGCATCCTACTCATTTGTTGGCAGAGTGCAGAAATTGACTTCTGTTTCTAAGCTATAGGTTGGTAGAGAGGGTTTCATCCCAGATGCCACCTCTAAGATATTCTGATTTAAATGCCCAGGAGGGGGTGGGGGTTGGTGTGGCTCAGACAACCTGCAGAGGTCTGATCAGGAAAACACCATGAAACGAAGGGACAGAGACAGGACCTGTCGAGTTACCCACCTCTCATCTCCCAACTTTTAACCAAAATTGTCATGTCAGCACAGTTTATGAACCCACTCGGCACACACTTACAAAGTGAATTTAATGGGGAATGACTGGCAAAGTTGTGAGAGCTTTGCTTCATTTGATAGAGTAAAAAGAAATTTCCACTGCGGTTCCTTTAACGGTAGGCACCTGGATAATTAGCACCCGCTCTTCTCAGAGGTAGGAGCAAGCCATGCTGAGAGGGAGGGTGGCTCAAAGCCAGGGCAAGTGGGGTTCAAGCCTAAGAAGCCAGGGACAGACAGATGAAGTCATGTGCCCTGAGCATCACTTAACAGGGCAAGAGAGATCCAGTCCAACTCCACTGCCTGTGACAAGCAGGAGGAAAATGCCCGGGGTTTGCTCAAAATGCAGGCAGAGAGAAAACAAAGAAGCAACCTGGCTTCCTGAGGGCCTCATTTCAGAGGGGACTGGGGGAAGGGGGAACACAGCAAGTCTGACACTATCAAACTTTCAGAAAAGCTGCTGGGACGTCGTCAAACCCCCAAGTTCTGTAAGCTGAGCCGTTGCTACGATGTGCGGTCGATGGGAAGCCTGGACGGCTGCCTCCTGGCTCGCCGAGGCATCCCACTCCCTTCAAAGTGTGGTCAGGGGAGGCTGAGAGCAGAGCAAAGGTTTCAGGGCAACACAGGAGCCTGACTTCTACCCCCAACTGATAGCATAGATGTCTCACTTCAGATGACATGGGCCAATTCTTCAAAAAATACAAACTACAACTCACCGAATACCAAATAGATGAGCAAAACAGCCTCTACCTATTGAGGGAAAGAAATTCACAATTTACAAGTTCCCAAAAGAGAAATCTTCAGACCAAGAGAGTTTCACAGGAAATTTTAATACCAATTCTACACAATCTCTTCCAAGAAGTAGAAGAGGCAGGAGAAATCCAAAATCATTTTTTGAAGCTCATATTACTCCGATACCCAAACACAGATAGTACAAAGAAAAGAAACAAAGAAATGAAAGTTAAAATACTTAGGAGTGTAGTTGTAAAAATCCGTAAGAAAGTATGAAATACAATTCAGCAATATACTGTGAGCACATGAGGTTTATTTGAGAGATGCAAGGTGCAGTCAGTATTTGGAAATACATCAATGCAAGCAACCATATTAACCAGCTAATGAAGAAAAATCACATGATAATATCAACTGATGAAGAAAAAACATGTGACGTCATTGAACACCTGTTCATGATAAAACTCTTCAAATAAATTGGAATAGATGGGAACTTTGTCGTTTTGATAGAATGTTTACAAAAACCTACAGCTAACTATATACATAACAGGGAAAGCCTGAATGCTTTCTCTAAAGGTCTATAAAGCAAGAATATTTGCTCTCACCATCTTATTCAACACAAAGCTGCAAGTTCTGTCTAGTGTATTAAGTCTGTGAAAAGAAAGGAAAGGCAGGGGCGCCTGGGCACCTGAGTGGCTCAGTGGGTTAAAGCCTCTGCCTTTGGCTCAGGTCATGGTCTCAGGGTCCTGGGATCGAGCCCTGCATCGGGCTCTCTGCTCAGCAGGGAGCCTGCTTCCTCCTCTCTCTCTGCCTGCCTCTCTGCCTACTTGTGATCTCTGTCTGTTAAATTAAAAAAAAAAAAAAAAAAGGGCGGGGGGAAGCATACAGATCAGAAAGGAAGAAAGAAAACCATCCCCAGTGCAGATGGCATAATTGTCTGCCCAGGAATACTAAGGAGGACACAGAAAAACTCCTAGAACAAATAAATGAGTTCAGCAAGGTCATGCGACAAAAGATGTAAGCCCTCTTGTGTTAAATAATACAAATAATACAATTTACTTTTTAACCTGTGTTTGTGAAATGTAATTTTTTTAAAGAAATGGAATCACACAACAGCAAACACATTTCTGTCAGTGGTGTCTTGGCACTTGCTTCTCTTCTTTGTCATTCTGCGATATTCCAGGAGGAGGGGACAGAAACCTTCCCACGAGAGGCTAACGTCCTTTACCAGAGCCTCTGAAAACACACTGGGTCCAGTTTTGGTTTGCAGACATTGAAGACTATTTGGTTTCACTGCCTTTCTGTTTCTTTGTATTTTCTGCATATTTTTCAAATAGGACCTTCTTTTCAAGCTTTATACACGTTACATAGAAATAATTTTTTCTAGCATGACTCACTTTAAGTAATTCAATCTCCCTCTAGGCGCTTAAGATTCAGAACCACACGGATGCTGTGGCCCAATGCTTGTGTGTTCTGGTCGGTGTTGTTTTGTGCTGGAGGAGTCCGCTGCGTACTCTTACAGCTCCTGACGCTTTCACTTGCCTAGTTCTACCCAGATTGATTTACAGACAGGGAAATGTGCAGTCCACGTTCGAACAGAGTGCTAGAGACGTCCAGCACCACACACAGACTGAGGTACTGGGTGGGCTGACGGAGACTGGCTCTGGGTGTCTGATGGCTCAGTCCATTAAGGCTCGGACTCTCGACTCTGGCGCAGGGCATGGTCTCAGGGTCCTGAGGTGGGGCCCCACGCTGGGCTCTGTGCTCCGCGGGGAGCCTGCTGGAGATTCTCTCTCTCTCCCTCTGCACTACCCCCTCACGCTCTCTCTCGATTGCAAATTAATTAATTAATTAGGTCGGCTGTTCTTTTCATTATTGTAATTGGAAGTATGTGATATCCATAAATGTCCCATCTTCTCCAATCTGGCGAACAAATATTTGGTTTGGAATCAGTATTAATTGCTAACCAACACTGCCTTCAGGGGCTGTGACCTTGGGCTTTCTTCTTCTTCTCCTCAGCCCTCTCACGTGAGTGGAGTTCCTCACCAAGGAATTGCTGTTGTTAAGACAGTCACTACGTTTGGCTAAGTTCTTACAGATTTCAGGCTTCACTGACTGTTCCCCAGCAACAAGACCTTCACCTTGACCTTTAAACTTGGGGCCATGTTTTGACCTCAGTAAGAGAAAATAAGGAGCTTGGCCCTCGCTGCTGTGGGCGTGACTTCTCCGCTTTCACTGGTGCTCACCAGCCCACAGGTCTTGGGGTAAGGTGCGTGCCTATCAAAATAAAGTAAAAATGGTGTGATTAAACTTAATTTGCCATGAAGAATTACCTCAGAAAAATAAAATGGCTGTCATTAGGGCAGTCACACTACTTGAAGAAAATGCAAAATGGTCCTGTCACCCAAATATTGTTTATAGGCATCATTACCATTGGAGCTCACTGCGCAAGTATTGGTTTTATTTCCATCTCCCGTGACTCTGCCCCTGCTTCAGCTTCGCTTCCTCGTATGCGTTGATTTTTGGCATCCAACCATGACCATTTCATAACGTTTTCAGTTTCATTACTTCATATCATTATTTTTAATATGTTGCCTTTAGAACTCTAACAAGTGGATATTTTAATTCCCTTACTATGGAAAATCTATGTTTCCTACAAAGGAAAACCTTACCCCTGTGTCAGAATGGAGCATGCTGGCTCTGTGTGGACTTTGGCTCTCCCACACCCTTGCCTCCTCCCTGGGTCACTGAGTTGGATGCTGGGCTTCTCTTCTGGTCCCTGTGAACATGGACCGGTTAGTTGACCTGCACCTCTGCCCTTGCTCTGGCTTCATCAACCTCTGACTCTACATAGAGGACCTGGCTAGCATCTTGAACCCATTCTCTCTCTCTCTCTCTCTCTCTCTTTCTCCTTAAAGGTGGGACTATTTACAAGATATTAAAGCTGGTTGACATCTGATGCAAAGCCAAAAAGTCTTCAGGATGAAGGTAAAGTATTCTGAACTTAAAAGTAAAAAGCTCAAGTTTTGAGACAAGATAGCACAGACTCACCTTTCCCTGCCCCTCTCCTCTGAAGACTCCTGAGTACCTTGGGAATATAATCGTCAGACCATCATAGAAGGAAAGGTGGGTGAAAACAGACTGCCAGGGCCTCAGGACTCAGACAACAAAGGAGCAATGTGTTTGTTGGATGTTGTTTTCATGCTGGTGTGGGCACTGGAGAGTCCCGTCACTCAGAAACACCAACAGATATGGACAATCGACCACAGAAAAACTGTCTCCAGCCAACGATTGTGAAAGGGGCACCCCAGCAGAAATCTCATGGAGAAATCCTCTGTTGGATACCCAGCTGGCATCAGCAGCCCACTTTGCTGGAGCATCTGCAAGGTTTCCCTCTTCCTCCCATGCCAGCCCCACACACAGGGCTGGAAGCAGTGTTAGCAGAACCCATCAGCTGTCCCAAGCCAAGGAGTAGTGGCTCAATCTGCCCTAGGGTCAGGGTCAGAAGAGTGCAGGTGGAGATCCAACCCCCACACAAAGGGTAGTAGTGGCCTCATCGCTGACACCCAATGCACCAAATGGCCCAGAACTTCCTGGCCCTCCATCCAGGGGCAGAAAAGAACCCAGGCCTGGTGTTTCCTGAGCCTGACGTCTGATGGCAGCAGCAGCCCAGGATGCCATTGACAAGGAATCTGGAGTTCCACTGACACCAAGAGAATGAAGCTGACCAAAATAACACTGAAAGGGCTCCAGCAATGAAATGAAATTGTCACTGGGACTACAGATCACAAAAGCAGTGCAGGACCTACTACTAGACCTAAAAAGACTACACGCAAACAGAAGATTTAAATAGAATCTAGAGATAAAAATCATTGAGATAAGAAAATCAATTGACTCCAGCATTGAGGTGAAGAACACACTATAAATACCCAGTAAGAATTTTAGAGCATTCATCATAAAATGGCTTGAATACACAATTACATATTGTCCTGAAACATATTTCAAATGTTTTAAAAATATAGCAAAGAAATGCCATTTGAAAAAAGGATCCGTTTGGAAATTATGGAACTGAAAAATACAACAATCAAAACTGTACCTCGCTAGGTGGTCTAGAGAGTGGGAGTGACAAAGGGTAGAACCACCGACCATCAGAGAACATGATAAAGATAACAATAGAAATTAATGAAATTAAATATGAACAGTAGAGAATTCCCTAAAACAAAAATGCTGGCTCTTTGAAAAAAATAAAATATCAACGAAATCAACTAATCATTAGCAAAACTGACAAATAAGAAAAAGGAATACACACAAATTACCAAAGAATGGCACAAAGATCCTACAGCTCTTGCAGCCGATAAACAGGTACTAAGAGATTACTGTGAACAACTTTATGGTCATAAATTCAACAATAGAGAAGAAAATGACCAATTCTTTACAGTCCACAAATTACCAGAACTCAGTCAGAGAAATAGATGACTGGAGTATTCCTATAATCAGGAAAGACGTGTGTATGTAAATTAAAAGCCTCTTGAGAACAAATATCCATCTTGTTCCACTGAAGATCTTTACCAAACATTTCAAGAAGTAACACCAATTTTACACAATCTGTCAAAACAGAGTAAGAGGACATACTTCCCACCTCATTTTATGAGGCCAATATCATCTTGAAAAAGAAATGGACACAGTCAGTACAAAAAAAGTGGAGACAAACATATCTCAGGAAGTTAGATACAGAATTCCTCAACAGAATATTAGCTAGGCGACTCCAGCATGTGTGCATAGCGTAAGACAGCATGGATGGCAGGACTCGTTTCAAGTACGGAAGGAAGACGAGTTCAATGTTTGAAAATCATCAATGTAACCTCACATAAAATTCAGTAATAAAAATAGTATAATCATATAAAGCAACACAAAGAAAGTGTTTAATAAAATTCAAAACATACTGATGATTAAAAAAAAAAGTCGGCATACTAGAAACATAGGGGAACCGCTTCAACTTGATAAAGAACATCTACAAAAAAGGCTACAGCTAATGCCACAGTGGTGGAAGGCTAAATGCTTTCCCTCTGAGATGGGGAGTGAGGCAAAGATGTCCATTGTCCCCACTGGTACACAACAGAGCACTGAAGTTTGGGCTAATACAATACAAGTTTGGGCAAGGAAAATAATGTTCTACACATTGGAAAGGAAGAAGGAAGGTCAGTAACCCTATTTACATAAGACATGAGTATTCATGTAGAAAATTCTAAAGAATTTACAACAAACCTAATAATTTACAACAAAACTTCAAGAGCTACATTCAACAAAGTTGAAAAATACAAATTCAATACAAAATATCACTTGCCTTTTTCTGTACTAACAATGAACATGCAGAAACAAAAGTTGAAAGCGTGATGCTATTAAGAACCCTCCAGAGGAAATGAAGTATTTAGTGTAAATCTATGAAAACATGGGCAGGATCCGTACATGAAGAGTCAGAGAACAATTCCTAAAAAACAAAAGAAGACCTGAATGAACGGAGAGAGAAACGGTGCTCATCTACTGCAAGTTTTCATAAAGACCTCAATTCTCCCAAAATTCATCTCCAAGTTTAATGCAGTTACTATCAAAACGTAAGCAATGTAATTTGTAGATACACACAAGCATATTCAGACATTTACGTGTAAGAGAAAGGCCTTAGAGTAGCTGAAGTCATTTTTCAAAGGAAAAATAAACTGAGAGGAAGTGTTCTCGTCCACATCAAGGCTTACGACACCGCTGAGTCAATCAAGAAGGTGTGGCTCAAAGACAGACACGCAGGGCAGTGGAGCAGAATAGGGAGCCCAGAGAGAACCATACAGATACGCCACGGATTGTTGATGAAGATAAGAAAGCAATTCAAAGGAGGAAGAACAGCCTTTGAATGAACGTTGTTGAAGCAATTTGACTTCTTCTACAGGCAAAGATATGAACCTTGACCCAAACCCATATCTGATATAAAAGTACCTCAAAACAGACCATGGAATCCGGAAAAGATATTTCATATTTATCTTTCTCCCCGCAGCACTGGATCACTGAACAGGGCAGAAGGAATGAAGCCGACACCGACGTGTTCCTGTATTGCTCCTGGATTTGGTCTCTACCACGCACCACCTTTCCCCTTTACAAATGGTCCCCATTTGGTCTGAGTGCTCTTCCTGCACTCTCCGTCCTGAACCTCACTCAGCCCCAAGACGTGAGGTAGGAAAGACCAGGATGAGATGAGACGCACGTTCTTCCGTCCTCAGATCCTTTGACGGACGGTTGTGATGGTCCCTTTCCCGAAGTGTCTCTTCCTCCCACCCGGTCTCCTCCAGTCTGGGCGCTGTGCCTCACCAGCATTTTCTTCAGCACGTAGCTGGGGGGAGGGTACCTGAATATGGCAAGTGTTTGATCGCTTTGATTGAGTAGATTTTTACAATCGGTTTGCACAAAGATTTAAATGAACTCTCTGTGGCTTGCTTTGACTTGAACTACTTGATTTTGAGGTGAATTCAGACACCACGCCTGAGTGGAAATTGAGGGAGTCCCCAACTCCAGTAGCTCGTAGCCGCTCGTTGCCAAGCACCAGGCCTCGGAGTCAGAAACACATGGATTCCAATCCCGTCTCCACCTCTCAGGGCGTGTGTGATCTTAGATTACCAGTTATCTCCGCCTCACCACTTCCATCTTCAAGATGGGGGCAAAAACAGGAGCTACTTCTCGGTGTAAAGTTAAGCGAAATTCAATGACGGTATCCATTTATTTGATGTGGTCGTCGCCATATTATTCCTTCACCTGAAAGGCGAGTTACCACCCAGCACGGGGGCCATTCGGACAGTAGAGCCTCTACACTGGCTGTGTGCCGTCATGATTGTGGAGCATAGATCTAGCGTTAGTTTCCACATTCTCAGGTATGTTTTGTAGATATATATAGAACGTGTGTGTTTGGGGGCACCCGGGTGACATAGTTGGTTAAGCGTGCAACTCTTGGTTTCATCTCAGGTCACGATCTCAGGGTTGTGAGATCAAGCCCCATGTTTGGCTCCACACTGAGTGGGGAGTCTGCTTTAGTGTCTCCTTGTCCCTCTGCCCCTCCTGCTTGTGCTGTCTCTCTCTCTCTCTCCAATAAATATGTAAAATTCTTAGGAAAAATAAAATGTGTGGGTTTTGAGAATTCAAAAAAAAGGATTCATTAATTTCAGAAGGTGACTGCTGGTTAATGAGCACAGAGATCTCTGAACAGCTGACAGGAAAATTATGGGCTTTCCCTGACTGAATCATGGGACACACAGCTTGGGGTCAGTACCTTATCACATACTAGGTTTCCTTGTTTGTTGTTACATACTGGAACTTAGCTTGCGGTTCACACCAAGTACCCCACCCTCAGAATCACAGTAATGTTGATTAAAGTCATGGCACTGAGCCCTTGGGTCACCACGGCCAGCCCCCAGCCCTGTGGACTTGGATGGCCTCACGCAGTGCTCCCGAGCCAGGCACAGGAGTCTGACGCAGTCTCTCTCCACTTTCATCTCTCTGAGCGGCCACAGCAGAGCATTCTCCTCTCTGCCCAGAGTAAGTTCACGCAACCAACACCGACAGGCTCTCCTCAAGGGGAATTTTCTGTTACTAACCATGTCTCATCACTAGAGGGTTAGACTCAAGAAGGAAGAAAAGGTGCTTAGATTAGAGCATTTCTTACTGCTGAGCGGAAGTTTTTAAAACTACAATCACCTATTTTTTCATAGACCTCAAGACATTCTTTGGGATTTGACAACAAGAGTTTCCTCAGGACAAAGGAGCTTTCTCATCCTCTTAAGACAAGTTACTTTTGCTTTTTTGTTTGTTTTGTTTTTTGTTTTAAATATTTTGCATTTTATCTTATTTTATGTTACTTTATTTTATTTTGTTTTATAGAGAGTGAGGGCATGAGCAGGAGGGGCAGAAGGAGAGGGAACGAATCCGAAACAGACTCGCTGCTGAGCACAGAGCCCCACGCGGGGCTCGATCTCATGACCCTGAGGTCGTGATCTGAGCTGAAACCAAGAGTGGGATGCTTAAAGGAAGGAGCCACTCAGGTGTCCCAGGGTAAGCTACTTTCTATGTCTTTCACTCATGAATTGTCTCTCAAGTTGGCATTTGCAAGGGGTAGAGGGCTATGATTATTAGGCTTTCCACTCATTTTAATAACATATGCAGTGATAACATGATAAATTACTTTATAAGTTACTGATACTTGAGATGACCCATTCACATTCGATATAAATTAAAGTTGTAGCACCCCACCCCATATGCACCATGACCTGAAACCCGTAGAAGAGCTAGCTAGCTCTTGGGTGTGTGCATGACTGATGGATCCCTGAACTCTACGTCTGAAACTAATGAGGTACTATATGTCGGCTAATTGAATTTAAATTAAAAAAAATTAGCTAGAGCTTATATGAGTGAAAGTCCACATAACTAAAGTCTGTGTCCCCTCCTCCCTTTTTTATTCCTCATTACATAAACTTTACAGACAGGGATAAGAAGGATCCCGTATCTAAAGACAGCTGTGGAATCATATACAGTATTTTTCCACACTTACCAACATGATAGGTAGGGTAGGGTGCAGCAGTGTGAGGCAGGGGGGTGTGGTAGGGAGTGCAGCAGCCTGGGGCAGGGGTGATGGTGTAGGGATGGCACAGGGTGGGGCAGGGGTGATGGTGTAAGGATGCCACAGGGTGGGGGCGGTAGGAAAGGGGTGTAGCACCATGAAGCAGGAGCAGCAGTGTAGGGGTGAGGCAGCGCAGGGCTGTGGGAATCACACAGATGTGGAAGGATGGGTCTTGAAGCTGTGCTTCTGAGAGGTGACTGAGGGACACCTGAGTTACCCCAGGCCCTGCAGCCTGCTAATGGGTCTTGTCACAGAATTATGGGGGCTAATTGGGAAGAGTTTAGTGAAACTAGCTAAAAGAATAAAGCCTTCCTCCTGCCACAATTAATTCTAAATAATCTTGTTATTAGAAAAGTATGCAAATCTTTCCTTGTTAAAATAGGTGATTTTGGCAATTGCATTACTGGGTAATTACCCCAAAGATACAGATGTAGTGAAAAGAAGGGCCATCTGTACCCCAATGTTTATAGCAGCAATGGCCATGGTCGCCAAACTGTGGAAAGAACCAAGATGCCCTTCAACGGACGAATGGATAAGGAAGATGTGGTCCATATACACTATGGAGTATGATGCCTCAATCAGAAAGGATGAATACCCAACTTTTGTAGCAACATGGACGGGACTGGAAGAGATTATGCTGAGTGAAATAAGTCAAGCAGAGAGAGTCAATTATCATATGGTTTCACTTACTTGTGGAGCATAAGGAATAACATGGAGGACATGGGGAGATGGAGAGGAGAAGAGAATTGGGGGAAATCAGAGGGGGAGACAAACCATGAGAGACTGTGGACTCTGAGAAACAAACTGAGGGTTTTGCAGGGGAGGAGGGTGGGAGGTGGGTGAACCTGGTGGTGGGTATTAAGGAGGGCACGGATTGCATGAAGCACCAGGTGTGGTGCATAAACAATGAATTTTGGGACACCGAAAATAAATTAAAAAAAATTTTTTTTTAAAAATAGGTGATTTTGGTACCTTTTTTTTTTTTGGACGTCTTTTCCTCTGAGACCCTCTTCTATTGGTTGACAACGCATTGACCTTTAGCCTCTGACCTTTGAGGTTCTCCACAATGGTCAAGTTTTTTAGTGTTCTTTTTAAATTATAACATTCAGAGAAGAATAATCAGACCAGCCCTTTAAGGCCTGATTTTTTTTTTCTAGTTCTGTGTGTCATTTTGTACCCAACTTCTCCCTACCCAGAAGTTCAGATGCAGCCCTTTCCTCTTCCAATCCTAAACCAAGCAGCAGGAATTTCAGGAACTGTAGCTTGACACTTCTCAAATGCCAAGATCATCACCAAAGACATTTTTCTTTGAAAATAGGTGCATCTTAGGAGACTAAGCACCTGTGCCCGTCCATTGCTCACATAGGGCTTTGGGCTCTGAACATCCTTCAGTGTTCACTGTTGGCTCCCCCAGAAGTCCTGAAGGCTTTTTCTAAAGAGAACCCCCTGCCACCTTGAACAAAAAATAATATTCTATCAGAATCCCACCACTCTGCAAAACCACTGTTTGTGTTTGTTTCACCCCTGCACTCCTGGGGGAGTTGTGATAAACACAGCTATGTTCCTCTGTGTTCTCCATAGCCCGTTTTCCCGTGTCTCGGAAAGTTTCCTGTCTTTGAATACTGGTTCCTTCTCATTAAGCTTTCATCTCGATTGCCACCACCTTAGAAAGACATTCACTGAAGACTATTTTCCTTGTTTGCTTTCTCAAAGTTCCTATCACAGTAGAAATTCTGTTGCCAATTTAAGCTCCAAAGTCTCATTGCATGAGGTGTAGATCAAAGGAGAGATGGAGACTGGAGGTCGTTAATAAATCCCCCGTACACCTCCCCTGCTCAGCACTGCACATGTGCACCCACATCCATATAAAACACCTGCCACATCGCCATGAATGACTACCATGCCCACAGCTGCCCGACTCTATCTTCTGGTAATTCCTTCATTCCTGGTTACACTGGGAGATACGACAAGCACAGAATGCAATGGGAATTGCCAGGTACACTTAACATCCCTCAATCTGGTTCTTAACCAGATAGCACGAAATAATTTTGGCAAAAACCTTTATCTTATGATTGCTAATTTTGCATGTCACCTTGACTAGGCTACCCATGGGGTGCCCCAACATTGGCCCAACATTATT
The DNA here is from genome assembly GCF_010015895.1 of Lontra canadensis. Classification (NCBI taxonomy): domain Eukaryota; kingdom Metazoa; phylum Chordata; class Mammalia; order Carnivora; family Mustelidae; genus Lontra; species Lontra canadensis. The sequence continues at coordinate 1,880,694 of NW_022631038.1, forward strand.
CTGGGTGTGTCTGTGAGAGCATTTCTGAATAAGACCAGTGTTTGAACTGGTAGATGGAGTAAAGCAGATTGCTCTTCCTAATGTGGTGGGCCTCATCGAATCAGGTGAAGGTCTGAATGGGACAAAAAGACTGAACCTTCCTCCCAGTAAATGGGACTTCCTCTGACTGACTATCTTCAAATTAAGACATCTGTTTTTTCCATCTGTAGACTCCAGCTGAAACATCGCTGTTCCTGGATCTCAAGACTACCGGCCTTTGGAATTGAGCTATACCACACCATTGACTCTCCTGGTCTTGGGCTTTTCAGACTCGAAACTCAACTTCACCAGCTGCTGCTGGCTCTCCTGGGTCTCTAGCTAGCAGGTGATGGATCTTGGTGCATGTCAGTTGCCATAACCACACAAGGCAATTCCTTGCAATAAATATCTCTCCAGTGGCACCTGGGGTTCCATCATTAAGCATCTTCCTTCAGTTCTGATCATGATCTCAGGGTCCTGGGATAGAGCCCTGCATAGGGTTCTCTGCTCAGTGGAAAGTCTGCTTCTCCCTCTCCCTCTGCCCTACCCCCTGTTCATGTTCTCTCTTTCTCTCTCTCACCCTCTCTCAAATAAATAAATATAATCTTAAAAAAAAAATAAATGTCTCTCCATATATATACATCCCTTGATGTTTCTCTGAGAACCCTAGGACAAGCCTCTATAAAACTAAGTGAAAATTGTTGTTTCTATCTAAATACATGTGTGTATACATAATGATTACATCTTTCAAATTTATATTGATGCTTTTATAAGTAATCAAATACATATTAATTTGGAAAAATAATAATTTTCTTTTAGTTCTTTGTCATTTTCCACATATTCTTGCAGCTGGGAGGTACTAATACAGCTACTACTTACAGGATATTTTCATGTGATTAAATGGTCCTCACAGAGAAGTAGCAGCCTCTATGAGCAATTTGAAATCCTGGTTCATAAAATGAATGTAAATAATTCAAAAGAGAAGAAGGGGAAAATGAAGTGGTCAGTTTTCCAACTCTGCTGTGTGTTATTCTGGTGAATTTAGACAGGATATTTTACCATTCTGAACCTTGTTTTCCTTGCGTATAATTCAACATGAAAATATCTATCCTGAACATTGCCAAGTTGGTGTATGCAATATGATTTATTGTATATACGTATTTACCCTCTTAAAATATTTTAAATGCAACCTAACTTCATCTTGGTACAGACAACGAGGGCAAGTCTCTCTTAGTCCCGTGTGCACTGATCAGAACAAAACTGTGGTTACTGTTCTCTTAAGAATTCTGGGTCTGCCTCTGAGCCACGTAGGGACATTTTGTGGGCTCACTCCTGCAGGCAAGCTGCCTCCTCTTCGAACACAGACCATGTTTTCTGACATGAACTGTGCTGAAACATGACTTCCCTCCTTGTGTGTCTGGCTGCGGCAGCTTGGGGTGGCCAAGCCTGAGGAGGCCTTTGTCTTATAAAGCACCTGACCGGGGAGACCAGCAGAGCTCACAGGCACGGGAAGGCGGCTCTCCACCAGATAGGAGAAGGGGAGCTTTACTCCTAACTCAGAAGCTTCGGAAGAATTTGGGGCTTGAGAGTTTCAGATCTCACCCTCACATATCCCCATCCTGTCTCAGGTGTCAGGGCACCTCACATTTCTTTGCATAAAGAACTAGCCTGCATTCTGTCCCTAGACACCTGCGACAGGATTCTGGCTGGGTCCTGGCTCCCACGTTCACACCAGTCCTCCTGCTGTTGCTGGAGTCAGGGTCTCCTGGGACACTGTAGTGGGGTCTCCAGCTGGCTGTCACAGAATGTCGGGGTAGGACTGGGCTCCCTTGAACCTATTGTTTGGTTTGCCAAGTGGTCCAGAGCCCGTCCTTTCCACTATCCTTCATCTCATAATAATCAGCGGCCCATCCCAGGCCACCACCCGCATCGCACCTGTCGGACACGACCCAGAATTAGGCAGCAGCATCTTTAGCAATGGCTGTGCTGCAGCCTCATAGAGGCTGCCACCACCGACCAGAACCCGCTGCGGGTTCCTGGTCACTGCCAGATCACAGAGTAACCCGGATCACCATCTCCTCTGAAGTCTAATTCTGGGGTCACTCTTGATGTCAGTCTGAGTTCTCCAGAAACCAGAGCCAGACCAAGGCTTCCTGGTTGTGGTGACTTCTGCAGGGGTGCGGTCCCAATGAATAGGAATGATGAGGGTAGGGAGGAGGGAGAGGCGATTGGAGTGTGCATTACGCACCCGGCCTCCGCTTATTCAGACCTGCTGGGCCGCCTCCGGGGGGATGCACAGAGGGTTTGCCTAGAGAGTCTGCAGTGAGAAGAGGGAGGAACCGGACCAGCAGCTCTCTCCAAGGTGTGTCGCCCATCTCCACTTCCGGGCCTCGCAGGCACTGGTGGTCCCAGTGGGCATCTCAAGTCTCCGTGTCAGTGAAGAATTCCTGAAACAGGAGGCAAGAGGTGTGGGTGTGAGCGGCTCTGAGTCCGGCCGTGGACCTGTGCCCAGTGGAGGATCGGCTGCCGCTCCTCACCTTGCTGGTGCGAGCGAGCCCGGGGAGCCATGACAGGTGGCTGCGTCCCGTTGCAGCTGCCCATCAGGCCACTGTCACATGGGGCCTCTCGTCCGGGTGCCCAGCCTCAGCAGGTGCCCATCCCGACGTCGTTAAGTCAATTAATACGTAGGTGGTCACGGCCCGATGGGATGGATGGATGAGCTCTTCGTTTAAAGGTACTTCTTCCTGCTTTCATTTTGCCGTCATAGACAAGCGTTGAGCTCAGGCCCAGAACTTGATTACAGCTGTTAGCCATGATGAGTGACCCCGGGAACGCCAGGGAGATGCTTCCTGCCGATGCAGTTTTCTCATCAATAAAGTGTGCGTGTTGTCTGTGTGTTTGGCACGAGGAGCCCAGCCGCCCTCTGTGCGGCCGTGGCGGCTAATCTAATTCGCCAGGCCAAGGAATAGTCTCTGTGACCTAATTCTCAATCTGCTACAGGATTGAGAGGAAGACCAAATCATCTTACGGGTCTAATAATCGCGTTTCGATCGATCAGTTTCTTAGGCGGTATCCTTTGGTGGAGACTTTTCAGATAAGTAAAGAAAATTAGGTTGAAAAGCAAAATGCGTCTTTCTGAGCTGTGGCTCGCCCGCCTGCTCCGCCTGGGGCAGCCGGGTGGCCTCTCCCGGGTGCGTTTGGGGCCCGCGGAGGGGCACTTACTGTCCTGGGCGAAGCCCGCTGCCGCGTGGCTCAGTGAATCAAACTCTGTGCTTTCTCCCATCGACTGCCTGGAATAAAATAATCTATGATGCATGAACAAGCGTAAATGAAATAATAATATCCTTAGCCGTGAAAAACGGGTCGGTAATACAGTAATTGAGCAGATTTATTGCCATCTCCTTGAGCTAGCCTGCCGAAACAGCCTGCTATTTTATTTAATCTCATATCAGAGGAATTACTGGCTGGTAATCCATTGTTAAACATCATTTAGAATGATGGATGAAAATGTCAGCTTTCCCAACATAATCAATTCATATCTCATTAGCACATATTATTTACGATTCTCATAATGGGACCTGCAGGGGTCTCCAGGGGCAGGGGGAGACCTCAGCTGCTGTCGAAATGAGCTGAGATATACTGTAGGTTATGAGTTAATAACTGCATATAAAAAAAAATACTTCTCCGCAGTATTGATTGTTCTTACCATTTTACGAATGAATTGAGTGACCGGGCTGCCCTCATCGCTGTGTGGGGCTGCGTGGGCTGGGTCTGATGACACGTCCACCTGTGCTTTCCAGGACTCCTAATTTCGCTGAAAGATTTTCACTGTAATAATTCACCTCCAAATGTTTTTAAAATAATAAACCAATTTAGGAGACGTTCCCCCACACAGCAGAAAAGCCAGCCCCCAGAAGTCAAGGACCAAGACGCCCTTTTCTGCGGCCTGGGTGCCGTTAGGGATGGGGGCTTTCTTCTCCCCCTCGCTACCTATGAAGATAAATGGACATATTTCTCCAGCTCCAGTTCGGTAGCTTTTTAAGGATAGTCTCCACTGTGTGCTGCCTCCAAGACCAATGAGAAGCAAACCTTGATTCATGGACTTGGTGCCGCTGATGGGGCGTCAGCAATCAGGGCCGGTGCCCACCGCTGCCTGAGTTCAACTGCATTGGAGAATCATTTTATGCTTCAGCTCATAAACATCAATAAAGGAAAATGAGTAATAAATGACTGTCTAGAGTACAAAGGACCAGCTCATATTTCAGATGAAAATGAAGACAAAATGTAGCTTTTATTTGCCTGTGGAATTCCCATTAACTGCATCACTGACAAGAGAGCGCTGGATCGATAGCTGGCCGGCCGCAGAAACCGTTTCTGGCTGTTCAGCAGCGAATGCAAAAGGAAAACTGTCATATTGTGATCTTTATCAGGTAATCTTCATTACACCAGACCAATGATATATGTATATGCCGGTCAGCTAGGGGCACTTCTAATTCTTGGTTCTATTTGTGGTTGGAGTGTAGAGCGATCACAAATTATTTGTTTACGGTGATGAAAAATCTTCAATGTTCATTCCTTTTATTCTTTTTATAGGTAATCCATATCTGGGAACTTTCTCTCAACGCCACTTTATTCACTCAGGATTCTTAAGAAAGTATTAGATCAAATGTTACCTTCCTGCCTCTTCTGAGTCAAGAAGAACCTGCCAGACTGGGCTAGGCTTGACAGAGCGATCTGTAAGCTCCTTCTCCAAGTTCTGGAAGGGAATTCTGCTTTCTCTGTGAATTGCTGTTGTCTCTCTCATTGAACAGAGAGCACTGCTAGCCAGGAGGAAGGGAAAGGAGTGCTGCTTCCCATGATGGGCAATTGCAGCAAAATGTGTGTCTCTTACATTCTCTGTGCCTGCAAGGAAAAATAAGGGGGGGGATACATTCTATTTAGTGAGAAATAGGGTCAGCCATGCCAGGAAGAACTCATTTACATGAATACAAATTCAGGAATTCCATGTTGCCTATCAGGATGGGCTCAGGTCAGTGGCATGAAGCACCCCGCAGAGCCATGAGTTGAAAAGAGTAAGAGTGGGGAAGAGGCAACCCTTCCCTTAGAAGACACAGAATGGAAGGCAAGGAGAGGTGAGCAGTACTTGCTCTAACATTTCCCATTTCCTGGAAAACTTTGGTCCCAGGAGGTCCTGATGGGCTCATCAAATATCATTACATCCTTAAGAATCTATAAGGGAATGAAACTGGCCACCACTGAGATTTCTCACCAACCTGGGTTTCCTGAATTGAATTTAGAAATCTACCAGGTCCTACAGACCCTTCTGAGGGGTGTTAGTGTATCTGATTATTCGTTCTCCTTGAGATTACTCTTCTCAGTATTTAAATGCCTTTTTTATACACATGTCTTCTTTCTCTCTCTCTCACTTTACCATCAATGGCCAGCTTCATCTAACTGAATAATTAAATTTGACACAGCCATCAAATTCATCCTGCCATGTGAACTATGTTCACTTTCTTTAGAAAGTGAAACTCATACAGGATTGAGAGATATTGGCCTAAAATGCAATTTATATAAGAGATCTAGTAGATGGTCCTTTAAATCATTTATCTCCATAGGTGTTTGCCAGCAAAGAATCCTATCACAGAATCCCTAGACGATTCTATTCTTTTTATGCCCAGCTGTTTTGGCCATCAGCCGTTTTTATTGTTCAGATGTCAGTGACACAAGAATGGTAGCAGATGTGACCTCTGGACATGCTGTCACTTCCTCTACATTCTCAGGGAAGTGGTTCTGTAATTAACAAGGGCAACTTAATCAATTTTCAAATGTAGTATCTGGAACCTCAAAAGGCCTGCAAAAATGATTCTGATGGTTTTTCTTGACATGTTTTTTTCCAGGAAGAGGAATTCACTAAATAAAGCTTCTCACAATGCACACCCCATGTTCTGCCAGCCATATTAACTATCTCAGAAGCTGGAGACAGTTGCATTCAGAATTAGAACACAGTAGCCAAGCAGACACATGGACTTCAGAGGTTGTCTTGCTCTTTGCCATTAATGTATTTACTCCAAATTTGTAAATAAATGGGCAAATCTAATCACCACCACTGGATTCCACAGGGATTTTGGAGAATTTACGTGACCTCTCTTCCCCATCATGGTTTTCAGGAAAGCAAATTCTTAGCTTAATAGTCAACAAACAAAATATGTGATTGCCAAAGAACATCGATGAAGCCAGAGTCTAAAAGCAACTAAGAATCCTCATACATGTGGAAATTAACCCAATGACTTGGGAAAAGGCAGTTTCTCAAAATGCTGAACAGAGAGTCGCTCAGGGATCAGCAATTCCACTTCCAGGCACGTAATCAAGGGAGGTGAAAACACACCAGCACTCAAACTCTTGTGCACAGATGTTCATTCCTGGAGGCATTATTCATAATAACAGTGTCAACACGGAGGCTGAGACGTCCATCCACTGAGAATAAACAACATACAGTACACCACACAATGGAATGTCTCCCAGCAACAGAGCAAGCTACAGTGTGGATGAACCTTGAACGTGCTACGTGAGCAAGAACAGACAGGAAAGGCCACAGAGTGTGCAGTTCCGTGGATGTGAGATGTCCAGAATAGGCAAATCATAGAGACAGAAAGTAGATTAGTGGCTGCCTGGGGCAACAGGGGGTGGAAATGAAGAGTGACAGTTAACAGACAATGCCTCTTTGGGGTGATGAAAATGTTCTGGAATTAGATATTGGTAACGGTTGCCCAACTCTGTGAGTGTACTGACAGTCGCTGAGCCGTGCACTCTAAATGGGGGAATTTTTATGGGATATGAACAATATCTCAATAAAACTGTAAGTAAAAGAAACTAAGGACAAATGGGGGCACTTTCTGACACAAATAGATGTAATATCAGTGAACACTGATACCGTTTAGTGCTTGCGGGGGGTGTGTTTCTTATTTCTCTGCATAGCACAACATCTCAGAGGAAAACTTTTTCTGTAGTCCCTATAATTCACGATTCAAAATTAAGTAATGTCAGCAGGTCAGTCTGTCAGCCAACAGGTAATAACTATTGAGCCCCCACCAAGTACTTGAAATCCAGATGAGGAATTCACACGACAGCACATAATAGTGACTGATTACAACTCATCTAGCTACTTAATACAGTATGGAAAGCAGGTAGACTAAAAACACCCAACCCTCAGCCTCTTCATTGTTGGTAATAGTACGGCTTCATGGAGACCTGAAGCAAACCCTTTCCAGGGAACGCTGGGCATGCTTCTGTCAGGAAGGAGAAAATCAAGGCTCGATATTTGTAAGCCGAGTGGAGAAAACCGTGTCCTAGAGCTTGCATTGAGTGGGGATGATGAAAAGACTCTGCTGAGCTATTTGCATCTAATTAAATTAACTTTCATTCATGTTATTTCAGTAAATGAGCACCTAATAAACATCTGCTCTATGCAAGCCGTAGGCTGAATATTATGAGAAACAAGCACATTTAGGATGAGCCTTGTAGGAGCTTATGATCTGGCTAGAGAGACTCCATAATATGTGTGGACACCCAGCAAAGAGATGCTATCTTCTGGACTGAGACTCCATCTATGTTCCCAACGGGCTGTGTCAGTAGGATTTAGTGACTCAACTTGTGTGAGCACTAATTTTCTCATTATTTACAAAGTCGAGGTAATGGTGTCTGCCCCACTTATCCCCACAGAATCTGTTTCATGGTCAAATTAGATAATGTGTAAAGATTAATTCTGTAGTAGAAACAAAATATGCCGTTGGAGGCATTTTCTTTGGATTCTAGGGATGAAATGGCTTTCAAGAGGGTAATGAGAGATGTTGTCTGTAACATGAAGAATACTAAGATTTTTCTAGATGAAGAAAATCGTCTATTCACAGAGGAGGAGTCTTGGTGTGTTTGGGCTGTTACAACAAAATGCCATAAGCTGGGTAGACTATGAACAACAGTCCTGCGGTTCTGGAGGCTGGGAAATCCGTGATCCCAGTGATGAAGACAGCCAGTAAGGATGGCTTTGCCATATCCTGGACCCCATGTCTGGAGAGCAGTGGCAGTGGCTGTCCAAGCATTTCTTTAAATGGCGAAAGCGGAAGTTCAAGAAGGCAGGCCCAAGCGCAGGTTCACATCTCCAGCCCCAGGCCATCTGTATTGGTCAATATACCCATGCCCCAATTGTGTCATATGTCTGAGCCTAAAATATGTCCTGCCACCAAGGCACCGAGGCACACACGTGCACCCATGGCACCATTCTAGAGGAGGAAAGATTTAGGAGAAAATATTCTTTCTCCCCAGCACAGCTGGCTTGGCTGGCAGATGGTTAATATGGGGTGTAGCCACTGAGTGGTCAATAAGATAGTTGAAAAAGCAGATATTAAAAGACATTTTGTGTCTGAATAAATCAAGGAAACACGATTTTGTGAAAACTGAGAGTCAATGACTATTTTCAAATCAGAGTTGGATTTGGAGGAAAAATGATCTAGATGCCACTAGACCAGTTTTTCAGTGCCCCCGAAACACCCATCTCCTGAGGCGGCCACAGCTTTTCTCACTCCATGACCCAGACCGCAGTTTGAGTTTTCTCACCACACCCAATGGCACCCTCAATTTACGTAGACCTGTTTGTCCTTTGAACCCACCCAAAAAAACTTTAATACAATAGGAACATAATTGTCACTTATTTCCACAAAAGGGATTGTATTAGTTTCCTCTTGCTGCTGTAACAAATCACTACCAACTAAGCACTACAAAACAGCATGTTTACTATCTTACAGCTTCTGCAAGTCAGAGGTCCAGCATGGAGGAGAAGGTTCCCTGCCCAGGCTCCCACAAGACTAAAGTCCCAGAACCACCCAGACTGGACACATATCTGGAGTATCTGGTGGGGGGGAATCTGCTTCTGGGATTATTCAGGTTGTGGGACATATTTGCTGTCCTGTGTTTGTGAAACTGTGGCCCATCTGCAGCTTCCCGTGCCTCCATATTCCTTGTCTGTGGAATCCTTCCCCTTGAAGCCAGTGTCCAGTCTGCCATATGCCTCAAATCTCTCTGGTTTCGTCTTCTGCTGCACCATTCTGACTTTCTTTTCTGGCTCTCCTTTCGAGCTTGTGGGGTTTCATCAGGCCCACCTGCATAATTCAGGATAATATGCTATTGTAAGGTTAATTGATAATAACCTCAATTATCTGTAACCTCTATATATCTGAAAATCCCTTTTGCCTTATAACATGATCTATTCCCAGGCATAGTGATTCAACACACTGAGGAATTAGGGCATCCTCTTCTGGAGGGCCCCAATTCCATTCTGCTGGCAGTGAAACAGCCTACTCCTGGAGAACACCGTCAACCAGGCACTGTCTGTATCACCTGTGAGTTGGATCATCTGCATCTGTGAGCTTTCACTTTTACCCTCAACCCTTTCAGTGTCCTTGCTTGGTTAACTAACTCATCTTCTCCAGAATAATCTGAGTTTCAGCACTCTCCAGAAGCTCCACCACTCATTTTCGGAAAACAATTTTCCTTTTACTTAATTGAAGGAAGGGAACCCACCCGTGTCTGCCCAGTAACTGCACCTGTATCTGTAGCGTTCACCTCATTCCCCCTGGGCTCAGGCATAAATGTCTTACCTTCCTGCAGGCTTGGCCTTTCATCTCATGGCTTCCAAACTCAGGCCTTGAGAAGGATCCCTTTAAAACTCCCAAGTGTATGATCAATATTCCCTTCCCTTCTGATTTCCATCCACATGTTGAGATCTCTCCACCCACACCCAGAGAAAACTCTCCTACACCGTGCAGAGAGCTCCACCTAACCATCTCTCTCCTCCTTTTCCAACAAAACCTCTCCAGGCCTGAGCTCTTCTGCACTATGAAGATGGCTTATTTATTTCTCGGCATCCTGTCACCCATCCTGTCATTCCAACTCCACCACCTGGCTGAAGTTATTTCCACCATGTTGGTCCATTACCCTCTAATGGTTGATTCTGGAATGCCATTTTGCATTATTTTCCTACCTCACCATCTATGGCCTGAAATATTGACTATATTTCATTGTAACTCTACTTTTTTGGACCTTGGGTCTACTGGAACTTTTCCTATCACTTCTCCTGACTGTTGACCTCCCCTAGTGGATGCTTTCCTGGGATAAGCTTTTCCACTCACCCACCCAGGTGGGTCTGTCTTCCCCAGTTTTTGCTCACAAACTCAGCCCAGACCCTCCTTCACAAGTCACACTCTTCCACCTACCGAACATCTTGTCACTGTCATCTAGATACTTACAACTACTTCAAATTCAACAAACTCAATCTGAACATGTATTTTCCCTTCAGAGAGTTCCTTATCACTCTATTTGTCTTACCCTACTCTACACTTCTTCTATGATCTACCCATTCCCTCAAACTTGAAAACTGACATTTATAACCAATTTTTAAAAATCCTTTATAGCCAGTTAGTAACTAAATCCTCCAGAATTTACTTTCTGAATTTTTAACCAGTCTGTCTTGATCTTTCTCTTCCAAGGGTACCTCCACTCTTTAAGCCATTATCAACTAAGGGATTCCTAAAACAGCCCCCAAGTAGCCAGGAGAATTCACCTAGATAAGCATCTGCCATCTCACTCTCCAGTTGCTCTCCAAGGCTCCCCGATTCTTACAAGTGAAAGCACACACCCATGATCAAGATCCAATGTGAATCAGTTCATCCATGGACAATATCAGACATGTATCAGCCCACCCATGGTCAAGATCATATGTGAATTGGTTTGCCCATGGTCAGGATCAGACATAAAGTAGTCAACCCTTGGTCAAGATCAGACATGAATTAGTCCCCCCATGGTCAAGATCAGACATGAATTAATCCACCCATGATCGAGATCGGACATGAATTAATCCACCCCATGATCGAGATTGGACCCATGATCTTGACCATCCATGGTCAAGATCATATGGGAATCAGTTCACCCATGCTCAAGATCAGACTTGAATTTGTGCACTTATGATCAAGATCAGACATGAAGTAGTCCACCCTCGGTCAAGAACTGACATGAATTAATCTACCCATGGTCAAGATTGTACATAAATTGGTCTACCCATGAGCGAGGTGGGACATTGTTCAGTCCATGATGTCCTCTCCATTCACATGTCTTTCATTTTCTGCTCTTAACTTTTATTTTATGTTATAACAACTATAACCTCTTTGTGATTTCTTGACACACCATGATTTTCTTCACTTCTAGGTATATAATTTGGATTCTGTGGGAAGATGTTACCTTCCTGCCTCTCTTACCTGCCTTAACATCTCCCTTCTTCAAGTGAACAACTCAGAGTTTTCCTTTGGACATAGCACAGTGGTCACTTCCATCTGCAAGCTCAACCTGAAAGAATGGCCATTCCTTGGATTCTCATTGAATATCTTGTACACATAGATTTATCATGTTTAATCTCATATCACATTTAATCTCATAGTCTTCTCACTTCTCTAATAGATCATGACTTCTCTGGAAATAGTACTTACATCATTCATGAAGTCATCAGTAAACTAACTGAAATGAATCAAAATGCAGACTGAAGGACAAACACGTGAAACGGTAGTGGAGTGACACGCTGGTATGCAACTTGCCACAGCTGGAACACAAACCTTACACTGTGGGCAGAGTGTCAACACACTGTAAGCTGTGGGTTGATGGGAGGGCTGGGGAGGTCATGTACCCCCAACACTTACCAAGTGTTCCTTAAAAAGTCAGGTTATTTCATCCCCTTCCCATGGCTATATTCCACAAGCTACCTAAGGCTGTGTCCTTGGAGGTAGAATATTTAGCTCTTCCTGAAAACGGACCCAAAAGTCACAAGTGTTGACCTTTTCTTTACTTTGTTTTGGGGATCGTATGGTGGTTAGTTGAGAAAGAAGAGTACACAGCTGAGCTGACTAACGTTGAGATTGGAAACCAGCAAACAAACAAAAATCCAAACTCAAAAATAAAGACTTGATGATGCAGATTAGTATGAAATAACTGTGTCAGAATATGTCATGGAATGGTATTGGAACTTACGAAATAATAAAATACTAAATTTGTTGCATACATCTGGATTTAGAAATGGATTTCAGAAAATTTATCAAGTGCTTTGTGTCAACTTTAACCACTCTACTAAAACCAAAATATATCTAGAGTCATACAGATATAGATAAATTAATTGAGATATAAATATGCAGAGCTATGGAAATAAACACACAGACATAGATCTACAGATACTGGACATCATGCATTTGAATTGTCTTGGATTCTATGTTGGATTAAGTCTGAATAAAGACAAAAGTATTTTTATGTAATTTGAGATGGTTACAATGCTGAGACATTACAAGATATGGGGAAGAAAAAAATGATTCAAAACAATTAATTAACAAAGTTGCCATCGATAAGAATTCAAATGGAAACAAAGTTTGGTTAAGTACAACATAAACTCAGTTAGGATCTTGCATTCTATGTTATTCGGCTGGCTAGCTAGCATCTCTATTAGGGTCACCCCTAAGTTTGTTCCAGTACTGTACAGCCCAGTGAAGAGTTCAGATTATAATATGTTTTTATTACATCTCTGCATGGAAGAAAGAAAATGCACATTTTCTCTGTAAAGGAGTCTTTCGTAGGTAGATGCAGCACACAGTTGCATCCCAGGGAGGTGCACTGAGAAGTGTGGGGGCAGGGCCCTCACCGTTGTGCAAGGGGAACCACATCACTGTGCTTCTCAGGTGCATTAAACCCAAATGACCCCATCCACAAGGAAAATAAATGTCCATTTGGTATTTTAATTCTGGAGAGAACTTAGAATAATCAGTGATATTCTCACTTTTTGTTTAAGAAAACCCAGTTCCCTAAATCTTCCTCCCAGGTTCTAAACAGATTTCCAACAGAGAAAACCAAAATGGATCATGTGAGGATGAGTTTTCTTCTGTCAGTCACAAGGTGATCATCATCAATATGGAAGGAGTGGGATGGAGTCCCAAAGGTTCAGTCAAAAGGAGCCACACAGTGTTTAAGAAGCTGAGTGCAAGGAGAGCACAGAGGCTTGTCTGTGTTGGTCTACGAAGTCAGCTGTGGAAGAAGAACAAATACTGCAGAAGCATGGAGTTTAGACCTCAAGCACAGATACACGAATGACTGATGCCCATGGGCAAGGCCAAAAAATCTAAGGCTGGGTGGGCTGAGAACTGATCAGAGATCCGCAGTCGTCCTGAAGATGGCAACAGGTTGGACCACACACTTCCACCCTGCCGAGAGAGGCCATATCATTCTCATCGCTGTCTGGTAAGAGCGATTGTCTATCTCTTTCTTCTTTAAGAGGTCAGCATCGTTTTTCTAACCAAAACTAATAAGGAAACTCATTAATCAAAAATAAATTGATGAAGATTTCCTTTATGTAAAAATTTAAGGCAAAGCCAATTCTAGAAACAAAACAGGCACTCAAAAAGCATAGTTTTTGAATGAATGGTTGGAAAATAAGGGAATGTCTACTCAAAATTCTATATTCCCAGATTCTAATAAATCTAGAGAATTCACATGATGGCTGCACATTCAGTTCTGTGAATGTTGATCGGGGACTTGTTACGTGCACGCCTGCCCACCAGCCCTTTCCAAAGGAGTCTAGGGGGCATCGGTGGAGAAGACGATGCTGACAGAGTGTTTCTTTGGGAAAGTGGTATGGGACAACAGCAGTTCTGGGCAGTGCAGAGGTAGGACAGTCCCGCTGCTGCAGAAAGTTCTGTGGGGCTGGCTGATGGAGATCTTCACCCCGGTAAAGACAGGAGCACACACGACATACGTTTACAACGCCAGGTTCCCAGGGAAAAGTCAGCAGCTCGGTGTGGAACACTTCTGCAGTGGAAAATAGAAGTTCCCTAAATCTATTACGCGGGACTATGTGATATCCACATTTTTTTAACTTTAAAAAATTACAACCACTAAAGAAATAAAAAGTAAATACATAAAATGTATAACCATGTGGAACCCAGCCTTTCACAGAAAACACAGCCATTCAAGGTGCTAAGAACCGATCCTGCGTGCCCGTCTAGGGAGAGAAAGTGCGGCTGTACTATACTCGGACGCTGCAGGCAAACGACAGGTGAGTGGCCCAAGGCCGCGGAGCATGGTCAGGGGGTCCAAGCGGAGAAATACGGGAAGCCCAGTATTTCTGTTGTGCCATCCTTCCGGTTCTTAGCGTGGAAGCTAAGTTTCCTTGTGGCTGGCCTAGAAGCAAGAGCTGTAAATAGCATTATGGTGGCAACGTCTTTTTTGTTCCTGACAAGGACCTCAGGCCTGAGGTGTCAGTGGCCTCGGCCTCGCCTGCCTGCCCAGCGCCTCGGTGCCTGGAATCCATCACCTGCTCCCCGAGTCTGGGCAGCCGCTCTAGCAGTCCCCACGGGCTTGTCTTCCTACTCCGTGCCCAGTGGTGCCCTATTTCTGCTTCTTTCCCAGTTCAGACATGGCATTGTCCTAGAAGTCTTGGCTGCCCCACTTGGACCCCGTCTTTCTCCTCAGTGGGATGAGTCACCACCAATGATGGTGACCAATGAGTCACCACCAATGATGGTGACCAATGAGTCACCACCCCACGATGGCTGGGCTACATGTCCCAGATCGTTGCCCTGCACAGCCTCCGAGCTGCAGAGGGCATGAGCTCCTACCCACACCCCTGTTCTCAAGGCCCAGCTTGGTGCATGGCCCAGAATAGATGCTCACTAAAGGCTTGTTATTGGACGATTTCAATTACATCACAGAGGCTTGGGCACAAAAAGTGATGAGCATTTTATATTTATTGTTAGTGGCAGTTACCCATTTTCTGCTTCTCTGCTCCAAACCCACTCTCACTGGCTGCTCTGGGTAAATGTGGGGGGCGGGGTGCTAAGGTAGTTTTCCTTTGCCAGTTGGCACAAAGTTCAGCTTTGTCAGTAGAAGCTGCTGGAAAGATGCTGCGGGCAGAAGAGGCTTCCTTCCTGCTGGGTCCCCGGGCTTCCGTGCTCAGGCCAGTGTGTGCAGTCACCTCCAGCCCTCCGTGTCACTGGCACCTGCTTCCAGCTGTCTTGCAGTGAAGGGTCTCCCGTGGCCGGGTCCCCCGCCCGGCACTCAGGATGGCAACGTGTGGCGGGCAGCTTTCCACCCGTGTTGCAGGGGGAGTTTCTAGCAAGTCCTGCCAGCAGGGCACCCCAGCGACTCCATCCACCAGTGAGTCACCCTCCACCTCCTTCCATGGCCTGGAGGCAGCTCAGTCTCAGCCCTGGGGTGGCGGCCGCTGCCCACATTTGCCATCACCACCTTCTCTGACCTTCTCTTTCCTGTTCCCCAGCTTCCTCCTAGTCACTCCAACCTCCTGTTACAGTTAAAAAATCATTCTTTACGTGAAATTTTCCTACAAGTCACAGCCCTGGTTCTGTGTCCTGGGTGGGTGGGACCGAAGGGCTCTCTCGGATTAAGAAGGAACCATGTCAATACTTGTGCACCTGCTTCTTCGGTGGGATGGAAGGGCGTGTGCTGTGCCCTAACACAATGCAGTGTGCGTGAGCTCAGCCGCCTCATGCTGTGGATTCACGTTAGTGCCCTGATGGGATTTGTTCTCGTTGAGACTTGACCTCTGGCGAGCCCAGGTTTGGAAAATGAGCGTGCAGCTAGCTGTCCCGCCCGTTAGCCTCCTGAAAAGCAGCTCTGCTTTCCCTGACGCAGACTCATGGAGGGCCAGTGACGCACAGACATCCGGCAGTGCTCGTCAGGCGCGAATCTCATCCCGGGTGTCCTGGCGCTGGATGCCAGGCGTACGCCAACCCCAGGTAAACTGTAGGTATAAACTGCTTACTTCTCCAAGTATGTGAGTCCTGTATGTTTAAGTGCAGAAATGCACACATTTATAGCCGTTTGGGTTTATATTTATCAGGCTCTGCTCATTTCTAAGCTCCTTCACACACTCAGCGAAACTGCTACGTGTCTTCTGCGTATATATTCATCTTTTACGTGGGAACCAGGGAAGGGAAATTCTTCAGAAAGATGTGGAAGCTGTAAGTTCCAATGTATTTTCATGGCCAGGGAACACTGGCCACAAGGAGACTATGTCAGCTTCCTTCTTCCTGGAAACCAGATTGCAGGCTGATCTGCGGTAGGATATAGAGTTGAAAGAGGCAAAGCTCGCTCCAATCCAGCTGCACAGCGTGTCAGCACACACCTTCCTCAGAGCCCCAAATTCTGAATTATTGGTTGAATGTTTGCAGCGGGAAACTGGCCTTCATCGAAACCTGGTTTACTCCTGAACTTACCAGGAGCCCTGATGATTGCAGGCCTGCGTTACAGTACCGAGACAGCAGGGCTGTGTATGGTGGGCCCTTTGGGACCTGCTGGATCTGAGAACATGGGTGCACGTGGGATGGGTGTCTGAGGAACGTCACCAACACGCCATTCCCCTCAGACGCCAGGCTGCCAAAGCTCTCTAAGGCCAGCACCTATGGCCACAACCAGATTGCCAAATGGTGTCCAGGTGGCCCGTCCCTGGGAGTGGGAACTGAGTATAAACATCACCTGCTTATGATAACATCCGTCTCATGATGTCATTTGAATCAAGACGATCCGAGCTAAGTCAAGTTGTGCAAGAGCTGTGGGGTTGAGGCCACAGCTGGCCGGTGAGGGACTCTCTTCATCAGAGTCCGAGCTTGTGAGGAAGGTGCACTCCAGAAGCGCAGTTGGGTTGGAGCTCTGGGCCCATCGTAAGAAGCATGTGGCCACCCGTCAATATCGAATTGTATTAGTTGTTCTGCAGGGGCTCCGGGGAACCAATGGAGAGGACGTTTGTATTGATCACCGTCCTGAGATCCCCTGTCCATTGTTTACTGAAATGGTCAATTATCATCGAATTTTTCATTTTGAGTTGAAGTGGAAAATTAACAGAAATCAAGAAATTTTGTGGAACATGTTACTAATGAATTAAAGAGGATTGAGGTTTTAGCGCCACAAACTTACAGCATGACCGTTTTTACACAGACATATTTTTCTAATGAACGGATATTATTATTACTATTTTAGTTCACTGAAATCATCGCCTTTTGCCCCTTTTATCAAGTGGTATAGAATAGAAACAACATTAGCTTGCCTCCCAGTCACCTGAAACTAACAATCGCCCCCCTGACGTTGGAGTGTCCGTTACATTAGTTTGTTTTCTAAGTTTCATCTTCTTATTTCAAAAGCCAGATTTAGAAATCCCTATTGACAAAAATTACCATTTTGGATTTTCCTTAAATGAAGGAAACTTTTTAAAGCAAAATACAACCTATCAGCCTCCAAGTAGAAAATCTGTAAAGTGGGTTATTTTTCAGATAGGTAACAATGTGGGGTAAAGTTTCCTGTGTCCTACATGCTCACGATGGCACCACAGCAAATTTTAACACAGGCCTAGTTCAGAAATGCCAGGACCTGACTGAGAATTACGGCGGGCAATCCAGAAATGTGATGCCCGCTGTGGCTGAGGCCGACGTGTGTTCAGGGATCTGGGCTCCAACAAAACCGTGTCTTTCAGCACACAGGACGTCCCACTGAGTGCGTCATGACCGACGAGTCAGAGGGACAGTAAACATCTTACAGACAGTGTGGGCAATCCTCCGTCCTGGGTACTGAATTTGCGTGGGGGCCATGACTGGTCCCCTGAAAGTTTCCATGAAAGTCAAACACGAATGCCCAGTGGTTTTCTGTGGTGCTGGAATTCACTTTAGAGTCTTACCATTCGAAAACCACGCCCAAGTTCTGTGAGCAGCAAGTGTTTGGAAGAGCGGCGAGAAGAAGGGGCACATCCGGCAGGGGAAAGAGACCGGGGCAGGTGGCTGGACCCTTTATGCAGCTCAGGCACCACAGCGAGCGGTGCTTCTGCCTTCCCCTGTGTTAGCCGCAGAGCACAACACGTCCAGAGCAGGAGCGGCGCATAATGCCTCAGTAAACACTCTTGATTTCCTGTGTAAATTCAGCAAAACCAAGGGAAGACACCCGTGTCTCTTAAGCTGAGAACTCTTTATTCCATCCCTACTTATTTTTTATCCACACTTGGTTGTTTTGTTTTTCTCTTGTTTGTTTTTATCATCACCTACAGTGGCCAAGAAGAGTCAACAGAAAGAACAATCTTAATCGCTTTGAAGGGCTCCAATAGAGCGGTAATTTGCCTTATAAACCACGTCACTGTGCCCTAGATTTACGGCAACATGTGATCTTTAAATATACTGTATATCACTCTCCTGATGGTCATGCAATTAGGATCTGGACACTCGGAACAGCACACCACCAAAAAATAGTTCTCAAAAGGGGATTTGGTGTGTCAGGGAAGATAACAGTAATTTAGAATTCAGGTCAACATGATTTTAATGCTAAATACGTGTGAAGATTAAGCCCCCAGAAGTCCTATCTCTGCAGAAGATCTTCAGTCTGGTCCAAGGAAGGAAATAAAAAAAGGAAACAGAGGAACAGACTTTAGCAAGGGACAGAGAACATCACCAATTTAATAACATGCCTGCGATTTTAATGGACAGTATGAAATCCCTACAGAAGACTCCGCCACGACACCACTTGCTAAAGCCCACCCGATGTTCCCGGGGTCTGAGGCACTACATTCACTGACACAGCTTTATAATTTCGTCCAACTACTGCACCTTATATGCAGAAAAAATAAAATTACATTTTCTCCTTTTATCACAAACACTACCGTTTTTTTTTTCCCTACTGACCTTATCCAGGTGTGTGTTCTTGAGAAATGCATCCAAATTATTTAATAAAGGAATTAAATTGCCTGTATTACCAATGTGCTACTAATGCAGAAGGATTCTCACCTGTATCAGGTTACTGTTGTATTACTACAAATATGATTTATGTAGTTTTTGTAGAATTATTTGGTACATATTTGCTTCTCTCCGTTTTCATCTCCTTGAGTTCAGGGACCACTTTTTTTTTTTTTTTATTGTATCCCCAGCTTCCAACTCAAGGACCAGCAAAGGGGAGACACACCATATAGACTTGATGAACAAAGGAATGGGGTCTCTGGGTCTTCGTGTTCTGTCTCCAAACATTTCAGATCTCATGTTGCCATATTTCCCTTCCTTCATATAAGTGTGACATTGTAAGATCTTATCACATAATATATTCTCTATTCCATACAAGGTGTTACATACTGTGTGTATATAAGGACACACACATACATGTGATTTCTGTGGCTACATGAATGTCACGTATGTACACTATAAACAACGTTCTTTGTAAGTATGTATATATATGTTACGATAGGTGTTTATTTACATGTTTGGATATGTGTGTCTATAACTGACTATATATTAGACATATCTGTAGATTTCCCAAATTATTCCATGTAAACGTGACCACTTTTTATTTATATTTCATTTACCTACTTCTTTTTCATACTGAGGCTTGAAGATACACATTTGCAGAACTCACAGGTCTAGGAAGATCCATGCAGTCAGAAAAGCAAGAAGGAGTCTTTAGCGTGGTCGCTCATAACCCATCATTTTTGTTCTTCAGATCCCTCGGGCGGCCTGTAATCGATAGGGCTGTTGAGGAATTGATGGCGTCCGGACAGATGGGAGATCCCCACAGCCCTGCGATGGCCCTCAAGCCAAAGGACAAGGCAAACTTCATGTGAAACAGAAAGTGTGGGAGCCTCCTGCTTCCCACAGCGACGCTGGGTGCGCTCACTCTGCAGCAGGGTGGAAGCGTGGGGAGAGGGGCCCTGGGCCGGGACAGCCCACGGGAGTCAGGGCCAGTGGAGCAGGCTGGGCCCCGTGTGATGCCCTCCACACTGCCACGTGGGCAGCTGGCCCAGTGCCCTGGGCGCAGCATGAGCTCCTTCAGGGCCCCGGGCAGGGACCACCTGGAAGCCCCAGTAACAAACACCGTCCTCCGGTCGCCTCTCCTCTGGTTCTTCTGCACATCTCCCCATGGCCTCCTCTGTGCCGCGCGGGGCTCGTGTGTGTAGCTCCGGCCCTAAGAATTCTCTGTGAGTTACCATCGGAATGATTTTGCTTCCTTAGATATTTTTAATTAAACCCCAATCCGTGGATCAAGGATTAGAATTTGTAAAACTATTTTTTTTTAAAACAGAAGCTGACTCAGAGGCTTCTCTTTTCTTTCTTCAAATTGTTTTCATACCTTGTATCACTCAAAGGCTCAAAACACAGAACTACACCTTTGAAGGACAAATCACTGTGAAGGGAGCCCAGCCTTAGTCCAAGCTGACAGGGATTCGGTTGTCTGCAAAGAATAGGGAGCTAACCTGTACTTTTGAAGGAAATGGTGATTCCAGGAATAACCATTGTTTAGACGAGCTCGTTGGGCCGTGGACGCGGGGGCGCTGCAGAGACGCACAGGTGGCGGATCCAGACCCACTTTCTGCGTCTCGTGCTGCCCTTTGCCCTCCTCAGGCTCGTTCCAGACAAGGTTTTGTTTGAAGCATTTGGCTTTGAAAAATCTTCTCTTTCTTCCTTTTCATTGAGAAACTGGAAAAGGTGATAAATAAGGGGGAGGGAGAGGAGGAGAGTGCAGGGTTGGGGGGACGCTCTGGCGACGTGCCTCTCAGGTGGTGCAGCGGTGAGCTCGGAGGGGGCTGGGTGAGGGGCCGCCCTCACACATGCCCGGCCACTTACAGAGCAGGTGGCAGCCCGGCCATTGGACCCGTCAGTCTGCTCTTTGTAAAGAACGCTTTCCTCTCGGACTTGATTATTTACAATGGGCAGTTGTAACTGACACTGTCTCAGAAAATTTTTTTGAAAATAAATGTGAACAGTCAAATACCTTAGAATATTATACTTAGACGACTATTGTAGTAAAAGCTAACTTGGAGAGAAATTCTCAGGCATGTTTTTTTTTCCAAATTACTTCATTAATTATAGATAATATTTAACCATAAGTGTCCCCCTTTCAACAGGTAACTTGAGCTTTCGGTTTAGGTCATAAAACTTCACTTTCCTTTGGAGGATGTGCATCTTTAAATTTTTATGAACACATTTCTTCATCCTTTCATATAGAATTAATTCCCAGATAATACCTATTATTCCTGTCAAGCAGTAAAAATGGGGCTGAGCATTTCCAGAATGCAAATTCAATATTATCGAAGCTCTCTGTTGGTTTATGTCACCATTCTCGCGGGAATAAGGAAGAGATAAACATGAAGAGCTACTGTATCTTTATTCTAATTAAACTCCTACAAGGTCTTTGAAATATATAAAAAAAAAATCTATGCTAAAAAGGTGGCTAGGAATAAAATTGTGATTTTGTTGTTGTCATTCATGGTGTAACTCACATGCTGCCCATCCATGTTCGTAATTAGAAATAAGACTCAAGTTCAATCCCGTTCCAACAATTAAGTTTGTGTTATAAAAAATGCCGTGGGTTTGGCTGTGTGCAGTGTTGCTGGCATCGCCCGTGTGTACCCATGATGCTCTCTCAGAAGCCCAGAGCCGCTCTGCTGTCCCCCGGGAAGGCGCGGGCGGCAGCCCCCCACGCCGGTGCAATGCTGCCACCGCATGGCGCACTCGCGCCACGCAGCCCAGTGGTAACGCGCTTTCAGAAAGACGGATTCCCTACATCAAAGGGGTATTTGCAATCCAAAGACACGGATGCGTAGAGGTCTGTGTGCACCTGCTCTGTCTTCAGCAGAGAGAAGACAGTCAGGCTAAAGACGACACGTTCCCCCCGAAGTGTTAGTGGGCAAGAAAGGCATTGTTGGAAGGGCCCAGGCATTTCTTGTGTGGGCACATTCAATGCCCACCTTTCCTGGAGTGAGAACAGTAGAAGCTACGCCGGAGGTCACGGCAGTTGCCGGGGGGATGGCTCTGGAGCAGATTCCGAGGGAATTCAGGGCCTGAGCTCACCCTCTGCAACTTCAGGCAGAAACTCAGGGCAGAGGCCGCGGATCAAGATAAGGAGAGCGAGAGTCTCCGTAAGGCAGAGCAGAAATAAATTATTGTTTGTAACGCAGAATAGACATAGAAAATCACGTCAGAGGTTTTCTTCATCCTCCGCTGTCAGGCTAGTTAAAAAGTGCCCCAGGCTTGAGAAGCAGGCAGTGAGCAGAGGTGTGTGAACTATTTCAGGGCTCCTGAGGCCTTCGGTGGGTTGGAGGTGGGCCCTGGCATGTGCCCGCAGGAGGGCGATGGGCCCCCACGGGGCTGTTCATGCTCAGGACAGTGAAGCCTTCCAGGCAATAGTTAACTACGATGGGCAATAATTTGTGTCATTACAAGAAAGGGTACCCTAAACTTCCTTTAAAAAAACAATCATTAAACACATTTAAACGCCAAGGCTGCCTTTCTTTAGAATTAATTTCAGAAAAGAGCTATCAACTTCTTGTTATCAGGAAACTGATTCATTGACTCTTTGATCTCCACAATAGGCATTTTATTCATTTAGTAACAAAGGTCAAAGCCATGCCAATTATGGATAACTGAGGTTTGGGAGGTCCTTAGGAGATAAAATGAATATAAATGACAACAAGACAGAAAGGACGCCTCGTGACGTTCAGTGGCCATGGAGAGGTGTGCGGAAATAGATCCATGTGGTGTAAAATGCATCTTCCTACATGTGGCCTACGTTTTCAACATAAATAGGTTTTAATTTCTAGTCAAAAATACAATATGTAACACATAAAATCGGTCATAACATACTACCAAATATTTTGTCTTCTGTTTCTATGAGTTTCAACATTATTCTTAAAACTTACAAAATGACAATGCTTGCTGCATATTTTCACAATTGTAGGTGTGCTATTTTTGCTGAGACAAGAATTATTGAACTGTTTTGGTAGGAGATATGTCTTTAACTCTATGCTTAGATAGCTGATATTACCGTGATTTTCCTGAAGGACAGTGCTGGTTGATAGGAAAGTGTCTCAAAGGTTGCAGTGTTAGGCACGATGGTGCAGGCTGAAAGCCAGGGGCAGCCAGTCCTGTGGCCACCGACAGAATGGCGGCAGAGGCAAACAAGAAGTCTGAAAGCAAATAGAAAGACACTATTTGTTAGATTTCTTCAGAAAAAGCATTTGGCTCATTTTGATCTTTCTAATTCTAATTGTTGATAAAACATGCAGACTACACAGAGTAACTAATAGTAATACATGTGCACTTACTTATATAAACATAGCCATGGTTTGTATATATATGCATACATTTGCATGTTTACAGCTTTAATATGCTGACTTTTTTTTAAAGATTTTATTTATTTATTTATTTGACAGAGATCACAAGTAGGCGGAGAAAGAGGGAAAGCAGGCTCCCCGCAGAGCAGAGAACCCGATGTGGGGCTCGATCCCAGCACCCTCGGATCATGACCTAGCCGAAGGCAGAGGCTTTAACCCACTGAGCCACCCAGGCGCCCCTATACTGTCTTTTTTAAGAGAAAGAATGAGCGTGTGAGGAGGGGTGGGGGGCAGAAGGAGAGGGGGAGAGAGAATCCCAAGCAGAGTCCCTACTGAACATAGAGTCCAACTCGAGGCTCGATTCCACAACCCTGAGGTCTTGACCTGAGCTGAAATCAAGAGCCAGATGCTTAACCGCCTGAGCTACCCAGGAACCCCAGACTGATGTTTTGATTTAAGTAATATTTCTTTGATTTTAAAGACTAAAAGAAACTCTCATCAGATTTGTTACAAGTGTATCAGGGATCAGAGATATTTGTACAACAGCTCTCTGTCCATCACTGCTTGAGCGGTATTCCAGCAACCGTGTTAGAATCACCCTTTTCTTTGTATTCACAAATGGAAACACTTTTTCATCTTTATCAGTTTGAATTTCACTATTTCTGCATTTGGCTGCAATAAGTATTTCCCAGAGCACTGCTCTTGTGTGCACTCGTGTGAATAATTCATACACCAGCAAGGGAGAGCTTGTAATTGATGGCGATTAGTGAACTTTCTAAATCTGTGGAACTTCAACAGGCCTTGGCTTCCAATAAATGCCAGTATCTATTTTTATACCCCAACCTCTATTTAACAGAAAGCCAAGTGCATCAGCCCGCAGCTGCCGATGGTGCAAACGCCAGAAAAGGGCTTTTGTTCCACTTTCCGTGCCGTGGGAGGGCCGCTCCGGGCCGTCATTGCTAGATTGCTGTTTACATTTTCTGCTAGATATTCTTACAAGAGGGAGGAAGAGGTGATGTTTTCCAGAATGACATTCTGAGGGCTGCCAGGCTCTCATCCCCGGGAGGGTGTCGGGAGGGAGTGGACAGGGCCATGGAGTCGTGGAGGAACGATATTTTGTTGATGTCGTACACTTGCCTAAACAACAGGCTTGGAATTTAGTCAGGAACCGCCGAGGAATGCAGAGGATTTCCGCAGTGTGCCCTGCTCTGGGGAAGCGGATCTGTGTGTGTGTGTGAGTCACGCGGCACCCCGAAGTGATGTCCCCGGCAGTGACGGGTTTGGCCCGTAGTTTTAGATGTTATTGTACGGTGCGTGCGCCTGTGAGGTTAAAATCCCTGCAGTGGGAGTGATCAGTGGTGCTTGCGGGCATCAACCGATCGGATCAAAGTAGTAATCACGGAAAAATTATGAGGAAAATTACAGAACCCCATCCTTAAAATTTGAGGAAATGACTTTTCATATTTTGAAGCCCTGCTTTTTCAAAATTGAATTTTTTTAACCCAGAACGAGCTTCTTAATGAAAAGAAGGAGTTGACTTCTTTCCGCAGGAAGCATGTTCAGGGAACCGGTGCTCGGGAATCACGGAGTCCTTCATGGTTATTGGTTTGAGTCACAATATCCGTGGACTTGGAAAGTCCCAGCCACGGTCGCGGGTTGGAAGACCACCCTGAGGACCGTCTACGTGCACGTTCTCGACCGGCTCAGTGCTGGTCCCTTGTCCCTTGAGAAGCGTCTGCTTTCCAGAGGCATTTGGCACCGTGTCTTGGCGGCTCCTCCGGTGCGATGACCATCTGAGGGATCTGAGGAGGTAAACCGTGGAATCTTTGTGTTCAGACTCTCAGTGTAGAAAAGAGCAAAGTGGAAGAAGCGGAATTACACCCGTGAGCCCATTTCCACCTGTAAGAAGATTGTACGTGTGCGTCGGTGTTGGCATGACATCTATCAGCTGTCTACACTGCCGCTTCCTCTCCCTCAAGGTCCCTCGCGGGGCCAGGACCTGCCCTGTGGCTCCTGCCGCTGCGGCCGACACTCAGGGCCGCGGCTGCTCACAGAGGAGCTCAAGTGTGAGCCGTTCCTGCTGGTCCTGGAGCTGGAACGGCCCCGGTCACTGCCAGCGGGTGCTGGGCGCCAGGGAGCACCGGGTGTTGGACCCCCCAGCCCGGCCTGGTTTTCCAGGCGGCTTGGAAAGGCCTGAGCTCCACCTCCATGCTCGCACCTACACGCAGGCCCTGAGGACGGTCAGTGTGGATCCTGACGGGGTTCAGGCGCCGCCCCGCCCCCATCCTAACGTGCTCGCCTGTGGCTGGGTGGGTGACCCTCCCTCGGCTGCAGGGAACGTCCACAAACGGACCCAGGAAGCCCGAATCTTGGCCAGTCCACCTGCTGGGTCCCGAGCTGCATTAGTTAGCCCACCCACTAGCTCCAACTCAAGGCCCCTGATTGACTCTTCTTAGGAGTCTGCCCTGTTTTGGCCGAGATCTCAAATCACCAAATCTGGCTGACTGCACTCAGCCCGTTAGCCTCTTTATAGTGACACTTGACTTTCTGAGATAAAGAATGCGTAAGTGCTTTATAAAGTCTGAAGCACTCACTGAAAGTAATAGATTCGTCACCAATCAGATGTTGTAATCAACTACTTAAATAATATCCCAGATAATGTCCCAGACGCCTGGGCCCACTCGACTTTTGTCCTGTTTATTAAATCAATGCCCAAACGACTGGCCAGCGTTTAGCATCTCAGCTCTCCAATCCCCCTCTGGACCCCGCCGTGTGAGAGCCCTGCTGACGCGTGTGCTGAGCACATGGGAGACCCCCCCAACTCCAGGGCCACGATGCCTTTCCCCGCACTGAGCCCTCGCCCTGAGGCGCACAGTAGGTCTTTGCCGAAGGCCACCAAAGGCTTCTGACTGCGCTCCCAGGGAACTTGCAGCCACCCCAGTCCACGGGAAAGCCGGTCTGGACAGCAGCTGCGGCGTTTCGTCATCTCACCGACCTTGCTTGAAGAAGGATTTTCTTTATGTCAAAGGCTAATATGTGGGTAAACGGGATGCCCTCTGCACACGTCTGCTTCTTCGCTCTCTGTCCGATGTTGAGTAACCGGTCCTCTGGCTCTGTCCCTCCCCGTCCTACGCTACGCTGGCCTTCAAAGCTTTGTCTTGCAGACTCAGGGGAAAGATTAGAAAACCCCTATGGACCTTACCTCCATGGATCTTGGAGTCCACTGACCTTCTCCTTCCTTTGGCCCACAGCTGTTTCAGACAAAAGGCCTCCTCGTGGTCTCCACTCACACACCAGCCAAGGACCCTTAACTCCATGCAGTCTGGCTCTCCATCCTTCTCCTTACATTTCCTCCCAGAGGTCACCAGATCGCAGAATGAGCAAATTAACAGTCGTTCTCAATCCCTATACTTCCCTTCCAGGGGTCCACGTGCCCCCCTGTGGGCCTCCACACTGACCTCTCAGGCGTGCCCCTGCTTCCATTCTGCAGACCGGGGCATGGCCAGAGCTCACCCGTGTGTATGCTCCTCTCTTGGTGGGAGGAAGCCTCCTACATTGCAGGTTTACACCATCCCATCAGTGCACATGGGTGCTGATTCAGGATTCCCACCATGAGACCCTCAGACCCAGAGAGGCTGCTGAGGTCAGGTCCCTGCCTCTGAGGCTCCCAGACTCCATGCATCAAATCTGGACTCTCGATCTTGTCTTGCACACCAACTCCAAACCACTTAATTTCATGGGAAGTTTCAACTTCTCACTAATCGCACAGGTGGGAACATTCATCTGCTGGGATTCCTTCCTTTTCCACGGCCCTCATCCTCTGCTGAAAGCCATATGCACTGTTTCCTCACAAAGACTCTAGGTGCTGCGTCCTTCCTGCAGGGTTGTGAGCCACTGTGCCTGGTCTTCCACAGATTCCATACCTCTGCTGTTTGAGTGTTGTCTCACGACCATCTAGCTCTTTCTGAAGATCATTGGAAATCAATCCTGCTACGACCACGTAATAAGCTGGTTGGAAAAAAACCCTAAGTTCTTGCAGGGAAATTGTTATGAGTCTCCTAGCTCAGGGCTCAAGGTCCTCTGTAAATATCACACCCTAACTTCTCATTAAATCCTAACAAAGCCATTGACTTGCCCCAGAATGGACCTAATGCGCTGCTATCTCTTTTGTTCAATCAAGTCCCATCGATACATGAATGGATAAAGATGGGGCATATGTATACAGTGGACTATTACAAAGCCACCAAAAAGGAGTAAAACCTTGTCATTCATGATATGGATGGACCTGGAGGGTATCCTGCTAACTGAAATAAGTCAGACAAAGACAAATATCGTATTTCATTTATATGTGGAATCTACAAAACAAAACACACAAGCAACAAATAGATCTTAAACACAGAGAGTTACTGCGTGGTTGCCAGAGGGGAGGGGGATGGAGGGATGGGCAAAATAGGGGAAGAAAGGGAAAGTACAGTATAGGGAATAGAGTCCGTAACATTGTAACAATGCTGTTCGGTGACAGACGGTGAGCACACTTCCTGGGCGTGAGCGCCGTGTAGAGCTGCTGGATCGATACATTGTACACCTGAAACTAGCATAATATTACATTGTCAACTGCATGTGAATAAAAATTGATCAAAGAGATACTATATTCATGAATGTTCGTGAATACATTTTCATTGTATCCATGAGACCTGTGCTATAGTTCTAAAATTAAAGGCAGAACACATTCACTCAGGGACAAAGAAAGGCCTCCACCCACGTGGGTGCTTCCCGCAGACGAGCCTTCGCCATGAAGCTCGCTCTGACCATTTCAGTCAAGCGCATTACGTCCTGACAATCTACGAGAGCGATCTAAACCACGCTCTTGCCATCCAGGTGTGTACCGCTGTCTTTACGGCTATGTGATTGTTCTACTTAAAAAAAAAAAGGAGTGGGATTATTCAATCACGGCAGATCTGGGTTTGAATTCTGGCTTCATTATTTATTATCCATGTGAGGTTGAGTGAATGATTTCACCAGATACATTCTCTGCTCCAAATCGACAAGAGGGGAGCTTATAACTTCATGGTGTTAAGGAGGGATGAACGGATGTTACCTACAAGGACTTCAATACATCGTATGGGCTTAGAGCTGCACTCTTTCCTTTTCTCAGGACCAGGAACCTCTGTGAATGTGCTTCTCTCTGCGTCTGGATCGTCTGGACCCAGCACAGGGCATGCGTGTTGAGAACACATCTACCGGATATAATTACGAGCAGAGTCCAAAGGAATTAAATTGTAAGACGTGCATCAGTCTAGGGCTTTTGCCCAAATGATGAACTTAAGAATGTTTGGGGAAAACACACACACACACACACACACACACACAGTCACTCACACTCCAGATAATGGGTATATCATGAATAAAATAGTAGCGATATCCAATAAAACATCATCCACATTTCTTTCATTCAAATGAATCTTCAGATCACCAGAAGATTTATAGGTAGATGCTGATAATTATAATAAACACAAAAATAATAAACATAAACATGTTAGAAAAATAGGCAAAATAAAAGCTCTAAAAAATAATGGGTTTTGACCTTAAGGTAGAGTTTGGTTAATGATTTTTATTAGAAATCAGACCTAATTTTATAATGGTATAAAGTTGAATATGATTTCGTAAAGAAGTTTCACACCCATGATCCTTCCAAAGGTTAGTATTCCAGAAAGAGCTGTTAATTATATGTACAAATGTGAAATTTTCATTTTCACCTGATTTGGACATTCTTCTTAACCTTTCATTATCCCCAAAGTCCCAAAGCCCATTGGAGTCGCTAGTAACCACACCTGAGTAACATCACGAGCAGGGAGTCTCAAAGCACAGGTCTACCCGATGAAGATCTCATCTTGAGCAAAACAACCTAAATGACCTGTTATCCAGACTATAATTTTGCCCACATGTTATATTTTAAAATAACGTAGACCATCAGAAACATCGTTGCAGGACTCCTGGCTTCCTCCAGGGTGATTCTGACCACGTCTTACATAAAGTACTTCGACCCACATCTGTCACTGGAACACTCTTATTAGTAGTACGGTTTTCTGCTTTTACACATCCGTAAAATTTGATCAGATCCCTTGCCATGAAAACTCAGAGTTGGAAGGGGCCTTTTAATTTATTTATTTATTTTAAGATTTTATTTATTTGACAGAGATCACAGGCAGGCAGAGAGAGAGGAAGGGAAGCAGTCTCTCCACTGAGCAGAGAGCCTGATGTGGGGCTCGATCCCAGGACCCTGGGATCAGGACCCCAGCTGAAGGCAGAGGCTTTAACCCACTGAGCCACTCAGGTGCCCTAGAAGGGGCCTTTTAAATTGGTTTCTTCATGCCCTCACTTTACAGACGAGAGAACAGAAGTCTAGTTAAGGCTAATTGTTTTGCTTAAGAAATTCTGTCACTATTTTCCTGTCCATGTCTCATCTTCCTCTCTAGATTGTTATGTGAGCCCTCAGCTAGGAGGCTAGGGCTGCGGCAAATCATCTCTCAGGACCTCACGAAAACCCCTGCATCTCACTGGAAATGTTTATGTCTGGGGCGAAGAACATGAAAGCTGTCCTTTCACGTCCACATGAACATGTTCATCTCACACGTGCACCCGACCACGGCATAACATGGAGGTTTCAGATCATGTTTATCCAAGTTAGGTGCGTTATTAGTTGAAATATCTCTGTGTAATTAATACATGGCAAATTGTAACCAGAGGTGCTCAACTGTGTTTCTTTGATTCCTAAGAAGTCCACGGATACATTTTGAGATTTCTGTAAATCCTCTGAGGTGGGGTGTGAAAGGGCTGGGTGAGAACGTGCTTCAGAGGACCGGCTCCGCGGCGATGGTGAGATTTTGGAAGCCTGTGTGAGTCCCAACAGCTAAGGACCCACCGATCACTAATAGCTCTTGTAAGGAGGAGCGGGCACGGAGGGCAAGCAGCACCGCTGTCTTCTGGGAGGACCCCTCCCGCACTGTCCTCCCCGCACCCCCTCTTGCAAAGCCACAGTTGACTGTGGCTTTGCAAGAGGGGCGCAGACTTTTTTTTTTTTTTTTTTTGACGGGCGCAGACTTGGGGCACTGCTGGGAGTAGCCGAAATCCAAAGGTAAAGAAAGTGTGGTAAATTCCAAAGGAAGAGATCTGATAAAATTAAAGCGTAATGGACACTTCAAACTGGGCGATCTGACCTAATAAGTTATTAATAGGGAGCCATTATTCCCCATGTATTTTTTATTAGGAAGGCATTGCCTTTTTGTCAAGATTAGTGGATTATAAAATATTTGTGCTACACAATATAAATGACCCTACCTATTAATAAGTCTCTAGAAAGATATGCTTAAATTGAATTACATTAGGAAGAAAAGTGCCAACAGAAAATTAGACATAATTAATGGGAGCACATAAATAAACCAGATATGGGGGAAAGGACGTTCTTCCCATTGATCATTGTGAGAATTAATTGCCGATATGCTCCAATGACATGCCAACTATGACTGTTTGCATAAGGGCTGTTTCACAGAAGGTGAAATTCCTGTAACTATGAATATATATTATAATTTATAGCTGGGAGATAACAGAGAGGATCCCACGCCTCTAATTAGCGGACATGATTTTGAAGAGCTAAAAGCTACCACTTAAGTCACAATATCGTAATGAAGACTCATTACATTTTGTTTCACTAACACAGAATGGTGGCTTCTCTGGAGGCAGAAGCTCGCTGCTCCCACTGAGCTGGGAGGGGGGTACAGAGCGCCCCTGCCGAGCGTGGCCGTGCTGGCGACGTCACCTTATTCTTTTCCGTGGGCCCGAGCCAGCAATCCACTTAGGGCTGGGATGCTTCACGATACAGGGAATTATTTTTTACATCTCATTGCCACAATGGGTGATGCGATTTGAGTTACCTGGTGGAAGAGAGCCCTGGATCATCTCCGTTTGCAAACATACACATTTACATTTCGAGGTCACAGGCCATGTCCATTACATCGCGGAGTAAACAGCCTCCCATTCCCAGTTCACACCCGAGGATGTCTCTCTCTGCCCTGATTTAGGTGGGAATCTTTGGGGCTGTGACACCCCGATTTTATCATCGCACGTGTTATTATTGTTGTGTGTTTCAAGTAGTCAACGTCATGTGGGATATCTTCTCTTTTGTTCACAGTAAGCAAGTCTAATTTAAAAAAATGCCCAACATCCAATTTAAAATAATTGCCAATGCAAAACAAATACAGCTAATCAACCTCTTGCTTGCTGGTCCATATTATTAATGCAGAACAAATGCATTAAAGCAACGCTCATGGCCAGACAGAGAACACGATAAACCAGGGAGCTCTGATGCCCTGACGCCCCATGAGATTGGTCCCCGGGGACCTATGGGTGGGCAGCACGGGGTCTGGAACCCACCGCAGGCAGGGGTGGGGGGACCTTCAGACGGAGACCCACTCGGACACAGTGGGACACCAGCAGGGTCCACCAGTTCCCTGCTCTTTGTGGTTTGGGAGAGTGTACATTTTAATGACAACTTGAGGGTACTGGCTCAACAGAAGAGACGTCCTTGGTCATGTTACTACCATCGTTACTCCAGTATGAGAGAAAGCACTTTTCTACTGGATGGGTAGAGTCCCTGGAGGTGTGTGTGATGCTCTCTCCCTCTCCTCCTTGGAAACATTAGTTATCCTCCCATGATACTATGAAAAGGGTTATACAGGATGGGAGAGGTCACTTTGAAATCTAAATGAAGAGAAGAGCTGAGTGCTTTTTCTGAGGTTGACGGACACCCCAGTACTTGGGGGATAAAGATACATTATAAAGAACGTTGAAAGAAAACTGAAGGCTTGCTTTCCATTGCTAAGTTACATTTCTTGGTCATCGTGGCTTTTAGCTTTTCACTGACACTTATTTGTTTATTGTGCTTTATGGTTTCTTGCATTTTTGTTCATAAGTCCTGGAAAATGCCCTAACTTTGGGTTTATGAATGGAAAGCCAAGATAGAAACACAATCCCTCCTGTGCCTGGTCTTTCCTGGGACATCCTGTGACCTGACGCAAGCTAGGGGCCAGCTTTGTGATCGGTCACCTGGTCCCAGAACACCCCATCCTCTCTGGACCTCACTTTCCTTCTCTGTAAGGCAAGAGACTTGGTGCTGTGATCATACCCAGTTCTAAAACTGACTAATTTTAGACACAGCCTTGAGCATTCCTGGAGGAGCTCCTGAAGGAACATGTGTGTACGGCCTCGTGAGGGGAGGTAAAAATAAGTCAGCGCATACAGGTGCACGAAAGTGCCCTGTGGGAGACGCCGTGCAGAGTGAGCGTGCATCTCGGTGAGGAGAACCTGTCTGGGGGCAGCAGGTGCAGAGGCCAGTGTGCAGGGACTTCGCACGGCTGCTCCTGCCGTCGAGGCCATCTCTCAGCGCTCTGACCACATCTGTGCCCTCCCTCCTATGCCACAGATGCGGTCCCTGCACGTGTGCCAGCCCCGTCACATGTGGGCGTTTCAGCGGGCTGGGGATGTGCCTGCGCCCCAGAGCCCTCCAGGAGACCCGGCTGGGCTGTGTGTCTCACCGTCGGGCTGTCAAATTATCTGTGGAATTGGAAAATCTTAAACAAAGGTCCTGAAATCCCGCTTTAAAAACTGGGGGTGGGGGTGGGGGGGTGGGGGGGAGTGGGGGGGTTGTCTACTACTCTCCCAAACATCCTAAACATGGGCTCTACCTATTAACAGGAAAAAAAAAAAAAAGGAAAGAAAAGAAAAGAACAATACCCAAACCATCTAAAATCTGTACTTAACCTGATTAAACCACTTCCTTCAACGTTTCCTGAAATGCCTCCCTGGCACTGACCAACTCCATCTGTGGCTCCGTCGGTGTCTCGGGAGGCTGAGGACCGGGGTCTAGGTCGACCTTTAGCTGTGACCGCTGTGTAGTTACTACTGTGTCTCATGGGAAATACCCAGTTTCCACCTCAAACCCAGAGTTTCACAGAAGCTGCTCCACTGACTGGTTTTCCAGAGGAATCTGCGCGTTCCTGTGGGTTGGCGGCCACCCTTCCATCTTGAGGAGCTCCAGACGGAAGAACTCATCACCTCCTGCTTCTCTTTGGGCGAAGGAGAGGGTTGGACTGCCTGTCTGGCGTGAGTTTCTAGCTACCTGAGTGCTGTGTTCTATCCTCCCTGATCGTGAGACACAAACACCATCGCCTTCCGGAAGGCTTGTGTGTGATGCTCTACCCGCCGCTGAGGCTGAGAGGGTGCGGCGGAGGGGGCACCGATGACCGCAGGGGCGCTTCTCAGCACAGGGGCGTCTGCTTCTCTCTGCTTGACACGGTGAGCTTGTTCTGTGGTCCCTGCTCTTTCAACTCTGGTCTGAACACAGGAGGAAAATCATTTCCTGTTTCTTAGGAGAGCAGGGACACGATGTCATTTTCAAAACAACATTATAAAGAAGCAAAGAACAAAAAGAAAATTACAGGGAAATCTATATCGTGAACATCATCAACCTTCAAGTCTAATGGTTTTACTCCCTAAATGCCCACAGAACGCAGCAGTGTCTTCCAGGACTTGGTCTCGTCATTCCGAGAGAACCACACTTTGTCGCAGAGAAATGCCGAAGCCACAGGCTTCCTCCGGGCCCCTCAGCTGCTCTTCCTTCTCAGGAGCTTCCCAGCACTGGGCCATCACGTGCGGGCCCACACAGACTTCTCCGAAGATTCCTATCTTGCAGTTCATTGAACATTTTCAGGAACCCACCGGGTAGATTGCTATCAAAGATCTATTTCAAGCAACACACGGTTGTAGAGGGTCTGAGCCTTTTCTGTGTGGGAGACACTGAGTGCGTCTTCACCTGCTCCCAGGGCTCCCGGGGCGACCGGCACTCTCGTGCCCAGAGGCTCGGAGGACAACCCCCAGCCCCCCTGCGAGAGCCCAGCAAGGGAGTCCACATGGGGGGGGGGCAGCATGGATGCTGAACGAATGCCACAGAGAGCACGTGGCTTGAGACAGCCGAAATCTATCCTCCCTCAGTTCAGGAGGCAGAAGCCTGAAGTCAAGGTGTCTGAAGGGTTGGCTCCTCTTGGAGCTCTGAGGGAGGGTCTTCCTGACTGCAGGAGCTCCAGCTCGTGCTCTCCTCCCTCCATGTCCTTCCTCTGTCTCTGCTGTGAGTGTCCGTGTGTCTTCTATGGTAAGAATGCCAGCCACAGGCATCCCCCCGCGTCCCCCGGGTCACAGCCACATCTGCAGGGACCCTACTGCCAGATGCGGTCGCTTCCAGGATTCTGGGTGGGTGTGAACTCAGAGGCACTGTGTGCCCCAGGACAGGACACCAAACTGTCCACGCGGTCACTCTCACAGCCTTGGTCTTCTTTCCTTTGTGCCAGGCATTTACTCTGAGCGTCCCACTGACCTCTTCTACTCCTGTGGGCTTTTCGCACTCCCCCACCTGTGCCTTTGAGGTCCAGCTCTGCTGAACGAGGCAAGCGTCTTGCCGTCTCCCAGCCCAAGTCCACAACCTTACAGCATTTCCATAGGTGACCTTGTTTGAAATTCCCTAATAGGCTCCATGTGAATTGTTACATATTGCAGATAAAAGGTCCCCAAAGAGCCCATTAAAACGAGTAATGAATAATGCAGCGGGTAAGCACTGGCGGTCTCTCTCCCCCACGATGCTGGATTGGCAAGTTTCAGCCGCAGCCTCATCAACAAACTTCCTGCCCTACACCTCCTTTGTGGGGAAGACATTTAGACGTCGATTTAATTTATTCATTTATTTTAAATTAAATAGATTTTATTTAAATTAAAAAATGTATTAATTTATTAGGAAGACCTTTGTTTTGGTTATTTTAGGCTGGGATTGCGTTCTGTCCTCGGTCTCCCAAGAAAGACAGGGAGTCTCTGAATTCAGTGGTAAGAGCCTCCACTTACGAACCCGCACGGTGACCTTTACCTGCGCGGGGCCCTCCCTGATCCGAAAGCCCAGTGGTGTGGACACAGCTCGCCTCCTCTCTGGACGGCATGAGCGTTAGGAAGGGCGGGACCTGGCGCAGGGGGACAGGCCAGCGCACCGGGAAGCCAGGCCTCCGTGCCTGCCGGGCTCGGGCCGGGCCAGTCTGCGCCGACACCTGCCTTTCCTCGCAGCGCGCGTTCGGGGAGGGGCGTCTCCCTGGAGTGAACACCCCGGTCCGCGTCGCCGGACGGAAGACGCAAAAACGCGGCTGCGACGGCAGAAATGCAGGAGGAGAACTGCGGGGCCCGTTGTGACCTGGGCCTGAGCTCACACCTCGTCTTCCTTTCTCTGGGCTTGTCTCGTGTTCCAAAACGTTCACGAGTCCGCGCGGCTTCGAGCCGGAGGAGCTGCGTCCCGCCATGGCCCTGCCCCGCGTGGCGCGTGGTTTCTGCGGGCCTCGGCGCCTTGGGCTCCGCGCCCTTGGGGTCCCTCTCCAGGCCGCGGCCCGCCCTCTGCGAGGCGCTGGGGCCGCAGGCGGACCCCCCACACCCGCCCGGGCTTGCTGCGGGGCTGGGTGCCCGACGCCCCCGCTCCTCGGGCTCTGTGCACGGCGCTGGACAGCCGCAGCGACGCGCGCGGTGACTCTGAAATGCTAACTGCGCCCGAGCCCTGGGCCCTGGAGTGGGCATCCCGCGTTGCTAACCTCTTCCATCCCTTCCAGTGGCGCAGCGGCCTGCGCGGACAGCGGGCGAAGCAGCAGGACGAAGGGGCCAGGCCGCGGGCTGGGCTCCCTGTGCCCGACGGCGGGTCCCCGGGACGGCAGCCGTGAGCCTCCATCAACACACGCGCACAGCCGTTCCTGAGAAAGTATCAGTTTGCGGTTGTGTGTTTCCTCTTTATAGGAATCGGTACCTACGGAATAACTTTGTATCTAAAAATGCAAATGTAACTTTCTCCTAAATGCAGCACTATTATTAAAAAAAAATTGAAGCTGGCATTTCGTGGCCCTTATCCAAGCGTGTTTAAAAAGAAGGAGGAAATCGTGGTAATTCCGAGCTTCGGAGCTGCGCACCAGCACCTTGGCAACCATCAGTGTCAATTACCGTATTTAAACGTGTCCAGTCGGACCCGCCCTCCGCCCGGCCTGGGCCCCGCGCCCTCTGGTGGGCATTTCCGAAAGTGCAGCTCCAATCGCCTGCGGTCTGGGCGAGCCTGGGGTCTGGGCGGGAGGACCTTTGCTTGCCCTCTGCACACCTTTCACTCTGAGCTCTAGTCCGGCCATACGTAGAGGTTGAGTCACCTTTTTTTCTTACATGTAATGTACTAAGTGCTTTGGAGATCTGTAAAGAAAACATGACCTTTCAGCTGAGAGTTCCCAAGAATGCTACCCCAATTGTGTTAGGATCATCTTTTTAACAGGAGGACTCTTCTTGCACGCTGTATAAACTAAATTTAATACAAGAAAGCATGCTGGGGAAAATAGTTGGCCTCTGAAAAAGTTAATCAAAAGTCTTCATAAAAAGTGAAAGAAGAGAAACTATACACCAGGGATACCGCACATTGCAAAATTGTTCCCAAGTCCTACGATTATAACTCTTCCTCAAAATCACTCTTTTCTCTGTAATTCTTATGAAGGCTACATGAAGACAATTACTGAAGGAAGGGAACTGAGTGTCTCCCAGGCTCCCAGGACTCTGGCCACTCTACTGCTACAAGGAGAGAGAAGGAGACAAGACCCAGAGGATCCGGCTCATAGAATAAGAAGAAAACAGAGAAGATCCATACTTAGAGGGACGGGTGTGTCCAGATCTGCACATGGGGATTTTGGGAGATTTCTTGCACAGAATCTGTCTCTGTCTCAGTAAGTAGTAGACGAACCCACGAACGCATTCAATCTATTGAAGTTCTGCTGAAGAATGTGGAGTTACCTCCGGAGTCACCCCTGAAGGAGCTAATAAGGTTGTGCAGGTGCAGCCAGTGGAGGGAGGGGCTCCTGGGCAGGGTAAGGGTCTGGACTCTTTCGTCACCAGGGGTACGATTTGGAGATGCGCACGTGAAACGGGACCGGCCAGCTCGGCATCCTCCCTCTGCAGGGTCTGACACCTTTTCACACTTGTGGGCAAGTTAGCCTTGACCGTTCGCCAACCGTGTATGGAGGTGACCAGGGTCGCACCATTGCCAAGATGACGGTTCAGTGAAGGGGACGCCTGCCGGCTTCAGATGTGTGAAACAGTGTTGACAGGTGGCGGCAAGACCCGGAGTTGGAATAAGTTTCCATGATGACTGAATGACGTGCGGCAAGCAGAGAATCACAGTGAGTTCTCTGTAAACACGAGATCGTTATCCTTTTTTCAAGATTTGATCCCGAATTCCACCACCAGCTCTTCTAGTCTCTGCTGACCCACTTGCATCCACCCCTAGCCTTGTGGGGTCCACAGATGCTCCGTTTCACTCGTCTTCTGGGCCCTCAACTTGCTGCCACCGTGCAGCACTGTCCACTCGCCCCTCGGGGATGTACAGTGTCCCTGCTGGCAGCTCACGGCTCAGTTTGGGTCAGCCTCACCCAGGAAGCCTGATGCACCCATGCTGCTGGGACTCTCCTCCTGGCCTCCCTGGCACCTGGGCTTCCCTGAGGGCACTTTCACGTCCGCCTGAAACGTGGCATCTCTCTCACCAGCATATAATTATTTAGGGGCAGTGTTCGTGTTCCCATGGTTTTTAAGTATCTTGACATTAGAGCCGCGCTTTCCCATTTAAAGCACACGTGTGGTACACGACAGTAGGCAAACTGATGTCACGCTGTTACCAGCTTAAGAAACCATCACGTAGTACCCTCCCCATGACGCCAAACGGCCCTCCGAGATAAACTCCCTACAGGAAGGAGCAGAGCTGTGGGGAGGTGCGCAGAGGCCCAGCCTGAGAAGCGTGCCCGGGGTCCGCAGGGCTGTGGACAGGTCAGAAGATTTGAGAGGCAGGGGAGGGCATGCCTGGGGGTGCCGTGCTGGGAAGCCAGGGTGCGCAGAAGGAAGCGGAGGAGAGCTGACTGGTCGGAGGCAGGGAGTGCGGAGGAAACGAGGAATGGAAGCCGGGCCGCGTGGGTCACGAACAGGACTTCGGTGCTTATCCTGAGAGCAGCAGGGAAGGGCGTGTTTCCACGGGCCGGGCGGAAGGAGGGGGCCTGCTGGAGGCGGTTGCCCTGAGCAGAGAGTCAGTTGGCTCTTCTGTGGACAGCAGGTGGGCTGGCTGACAGTGAGGAAGCGTCCGTAATGTCTCGCCTCGTGGGAGAGGGCACCTGTGTGGCGGAGCGCCTCGGGTTGGGACAAGGGGATGGAGGAAGAGCTCCTGCCTTTCCTTCCTGGACCAGCGTGAAGGCAGCGAGAGAGAAATACCAGGTAGGAAGGGGTCTTGTGTTCAGATCTGGCCACGTTGAGTTCAAGTGCTTCCCAAGATGACGAGATGAGGGTATCTTAAGTCATTGGGTGTAGAGCTCTGGGGCCCACGGGCAGAGTTTTTTAGGTAAAAATAAGTTTAGGACAGCAAGTTTACCAGATAAATATGAGAAAGAGCCTCTGAGTAGTATCGAGGGCCCATTTCTTGTGGATAATCAGGAAATGTATTGGGAGTTCCAGGGATGCTGAAGAATTGTTACAGTGGGATCAATTCACAGGAAAAATATAACCACTTTGGAAAATTACTTGGCATTATTTGGCAAAAAGGAAGATCTAGAAGTTTGCAATCTCTCTTCTAAGCCTGTCTTAGAGAGGCAGATGTGAATTAGGATATATATTGTGCACACTTGTATGTTTGCGAGTGCGTGTATTTCTATCTGTAGATACGAATGTTTTGATTTAATGACAGAATTGTTTGTAAGAGCCAAGAATCAAAACAATTCAAAAATCCAAGTGTGGACATAGCATAGCACAGAAATATAATTTGCACAATATTAATTTAATGGAATACTCTAGAAACACAGGCATAAATAATCTAGAATCTAGATCTAGCCAAATAACATAGATGAACTGTAAAAACAGTGTTTGTAGACTAAGGAAAGCAGCAAGTAATGCAGGATAGTCCTGTTCATATCAAGTTAAGAAACAGGCGAAAACTACATTGTGCACAGTTCAGTAAACATGGAGATGTGAGGAGATCGTGAAGAACAAGAAGGACACGGCGGCCACAGGCATGAGGACTGGCTGTTGTCCTGTCAGGGAAGCGAGGGTGTTGGGGACACTGACGAGGACCTAATTCCTTTTTTTTTTTTTTTTTACGATTTTTATTTATTTATTTGACAGACAGAGATCACAAGTAGGCAGAGAGGCAGAGAGAGAGGGGGAAGCAGGCTCCCTGCCAAGCAGAGAGCCCAATGCGGGGCTCGATCCCAGGACCCTGAGATCATGACCTGAGCTGAAGGCAGAGGCTTAACCCACTGACCCACCCAGGCACCCCAGGACCTAATTCTTTACCTGGGCTTGTGCGATACCTGCTTCAGGTCTTCTTGCAGAACCAGCACTCTTGCCATGATGTGGTCTGTCCTCCTTTATCCCTGAGAATAGTCCTTGTTCCAGACTCTCCTCTGATACTGAAATCATGACTTAAGCTTTCTTTCCCTGGGTGTTTGCATGGTCCGTCCTTCCCCTCCTTTTCCTTTCAATCCATCTTCGTCTTTATATTTTTTAAAAAGTTTTTTTTTTGTCGTTGTTGTTTTTTTTTGTTTTTAGGGGCGCCTGGGTGCTCAAGCGGTTAAAGCTTCTGCCTTCGGCTCAGGTCATGATCTCAGGGTCCTGGGATCAAGCCCCGCATCGGGCTCTCTGCTCAGCAGGGACCCTGCTTCCTCCTCTCTCTCTGCCTGCCTCTCTGCCTACTTGTGATCTCTCTCTGTCAAATAAGTAAATAAAATCTTTTTTAAAAAAAGGTTTTTTAAATTTATTTGACAGAGAGAGAGAGCAAGAGAGAGAACACAAGCAGACTTCTCTCTGAGCAGGGAGTCCAATGTGGGGCTCGATCCCAGGACCGCAGAATCATGGCCTGAGCCGAAGGCAGGTGCTTCACCGACGGAGCTCCCCAGGCGCCCCCAGAAGGTTCATATTCTTAATTACCGACGCACCCTAGTGGAATAACTTGTACAGAAATAATTGTTCCTTCACCTACGAGATGTCATTGTTTGTGTCAAGGTAGCGTATTTATCAGAGTTTCTGCAACTGTGTTCACTTTTCTTCCCGAAAGGTATGGATCAGCGGAAATCCACCTGCCACCGGGCACGTGACGAGCAGGTGTGACGGGACGGCCGTGTGCCTCAGTGCTGTTGTCAATAGCATTTTCCCCTCCAGATGTGTGATCATTTCTTGCATCAGAACCAAAGGCAAAATTAGCTTCCC
The DNA here is from genome assembly GCF_010015895.1 of Lontra canadensis. Taxonomy (NCBI): domain Eukaryota; kingdom Metazoa; phylum Chordata; class Mammalia; order Carnivora; family Mustelidae; genus Lontra; species Lontra canadensis. Next base: position 1,921,222 of record NW_022631038.1, read on the forward strand.
AAACAAAGCAGCTTCTTGTCTGCAATTTAAAGTGACTTTGACAGTTAAACATCAGTGTTAAAATGTTTCTCTCTCCAGACTCGCCCTCCTGCCTACGTACTTCATTTATGGTCAATTTGGTACTTTGGGGACAGTTCATCTTTTCTTAGCTGTTCCTACTTCTGTGTTGTGTTCATGCTAATTTCCTTGTTCACTTTAATAGCACTTCCTCAAACCCCGGAGCCTCTCACAGAGTAAAACTCTTGCGCACAACCTCATTATTTCCCATGTTCATTACCTCCACTGTATAATGCCTTTCCGACGTTCACCACTTTGATAAATTTCTACGGATCATTTATTTTCCGTCAACTCTTAAGCAGCCCTTCTATATTTATACCATCATTGTATATTGTTGCCTTATTCGTTAAAATAATTATGACTTTAAATCTCTACAACGAGTCAGATTTGCTAGTTTTATTTTCAGAATGACCCTGTGAGATGACAGTGTGTCCCCGTTCACCTCTTTAATAGTTTGTAAAATGACACCAGGGGTTCTGTGTCAGTTCAGACCCTGAATTAGAGCTCGCTGGTTTCCCCGTCATCGTTACGTTGCGCATCCCACATGTGTCGTATGTAAGCAACATACATACAGCAGTGAACATAGCCAGCATCATTAGGACCTGTGTCCCTCTAATATCCGTCTTCAGTTCCTGGATGAGAGGAAAAGCAGCACCTGGGTGCCGACCACGTGATTAACTCAGGAACCTTCGTGCACTTCAAACACTCTCATAGCACGACAACAAAACCCCTCTTATTCTGGCTCTCTGCTTTGATGGCCCCATGGCCGAACCCTGGCAGTTCAGAATTCTGGCATTGCTTTAGCACTCTAAAGAAGGAGACTCCAAAACATCTTTCAATAACCTGTTCCAGTGTTTATGTCAAGGTCTTGGCCATATTCCAACCTCAAACTCTCACACTGCCATCCAAAGACGTTCTTCTTGTTCTCGTCATGAGAACGAATGCAGTCTATATATATATATATATATATATATATATAAAATTTTAACTACCCAACTCCCCTTTCAATGTCAGCCAGACTAGTTACTGCACTGAATCTTGGTCAGTCCTGTTTCCCACCGTGTGGGGTCTCCACAGCTGGGTGGGGGGAGTGCACCCCTTCTCTCTAACACTTAGGCTGAGTACGTGTCAACATGGGATCCTTCCCAATGTTGTTGGAATTACTTGGGGAAGCCTCTCTGAGAGCTTTGCACTTTTCCACATGAAGGGCTCCAGTGTGCTTGCCAGGGACTCAGAATCCTGGCAGATGCTCTCTGTTTAACCCAATTATATCATCCGTATCCTACAAATTCACGCAGACATGATCAGTATCTTTGCACAATTAATGAAGCAGGTGGGGCAGGCTAGAAAGAATCTTTCTTATTTCTGTTTTCCAAATTTTCATTTGTATTAATAACGATTTCAACTCAGTGTAAGTCTTATCATTATTTTGACTGTCCCTTATTTGGCATAGATCCCTATTATCAAATGACTTCTTTCCCCGAACAACATTAAAGTTCAGCTTCAAATATGCCCCTTTAAGGATACTGTGACTCTTTTCTACAGTATTTTTTTAAAGTTGGTTAACCGCATTCCTCTGTGATGAAGCATTCTTGCACACTACTTTTAATAAACTTGATGGAAGCAATAAGGAAGATACAGTAACCATGAAATGCAGAACGTATGACAAAGGACTTAAGACACTCCGGAAACCTCCCATGCTGTCCAAGCCCGCCTGTCGAAGCCTCGGGTGTTCCAGGTGATTCTTCACTGAATTGGAAAATCTGCAGACTTTTACTATAGTTTCATCAATCACTTCTTTTTTTAATTTAAATTCAATTAGCCAACGCATAGTAGCCCATCATTAGTGTTTGACGTAGTGTTCAATGATTCATCAGTTGCATGTAACACCTGTTCCTCGTCACGTCACGTGCCTTCCTTAATGCCCGTCACCCAGTCACCCCAACCCCCACCCACCTTCCTTTCAACAACGCTCAGTTTGTTTCCCAGAGTCCAGAGACTCTCATGTTTGTCTCCCTCCCAGGTTTCTCACCAATCGCTTCTCAAGAGATTTTAAAACAACCAAGAGTTAACTATGTATCAGCAGTAACACTTCCATAAAAGATGAAAACCTTTTTTCCAGGCAATGGGATACTCCTGAAAACTATTTTCCTTCAATTTTTCTCATTAGCAAAGTCATCGCACTTTATTGCTCGGAATGGAAGCCATCTATGATGGGCCTTTTTAGCTATCTTGACAGTGCAATTCTGTTTTATAATTTTTTTTCAGCTTGTTGATGGAAAGGAAAGTCTATGTCATGACAATCCACTATCCATTGGTCCATATCGAAAACTATTTTAGATAACATACTGCCTAATTGTGAAAGAAAATGTGTTCTTCTACTAGCTAAATAAAAACTACTTCAAATAGCCTATGGGGTAAGTTAGAGAAAAACGTGCGCTTCCGTGTGCTGTGGGCCGCTTGTCGTCTGATTGGCTTCATGGGATCGGATGTGCTCCTGGACTCGTCGGTCACACTAACTCTACATCAAGATCTACGCTCCCGACTCGGAAGACGGTGAGCATGCATGAGTGGTCAAACAGGCATCCTCGAAATGATCCCACTTTTCATGCTGAAGGTCAGGCCCTAGACTTGTTATACTGAAATTTTGACTTTAAAAAATTGATCGATAAGGTCTTCCTCCTGACGAAGGCCTGACTGTATGATGCGCTGCCCCAGCGAGTTCTCTGTGACTCGAAGTCGGGAGGCTGGCGAGCATCTATACACTTTTAATGTATATTCCTAGACAGTCCTCATAGTTAGAGTTTGACAGCTTTGATTTTGTCTTTGTTTATCATCTGAGAGCGACTTGACAGCTTCCATTTAACTAAATGCACATTTTAATCATTTCCCTGGCCCCCGCAGGCATTTTGTTTTCAAGTTAAATGAAACTTCTCCCTGGCGATTCCTATAACTGCCTCCATTGACCTTCTCTAGGGTTTTCAATCTTAGCTGTGTTTTGGGGACATGGCCCTATTAATTTGTACTTTATACAAGAGTTAGATTATTCTGTCCTTAATTATACTCTGTCAGTTTCCTGGCTCAGTGATCTGTAATTATGGAGGTCTTTCCTTATGACTGGGTACCATGTTGGTATCTTTCCATTCTTGAGAAACAGTTTCTATTCTGGGAAATGCAGATCTACTTCCTTCCATTTCTGTTCCTTCAGGATACTTGGATGACTTCTTCCTGAACCTAGTGATTTAATGTCCATAACTTACCCCAAAGTACACGCTGCAGAACTTCTCCTTCCTTAGGTCAGCTCGCAGTGTCATGAGTGACAGGTGATGGCTGCTCTCGGAGGTTGGTGGCTCCTTGTTTCCCATCACTCACCGGGTCATCAGTAAAGCCATGAAATGCAATCAGCAGAAGCCTTTGCCTTTTTTGAGGGGTTCTTTTCTATTTTGTCTTATTTTATCTTAATTTTATAGGAATCTGGAGCCTATTTGCTTTCCCAGAAAATATAATGTCAGGAAGGAAGATCTTAAACCAAAAGCGTTTTTTTTTTTCCTCTTTCAGTTCAAACCACATTTCAAAATTGGTTTATATGTAAAAATAGAAAAAAAAAGTTAACTATTATTTGCTTCTTAAACTTCTTACAAGATATTTCTATATGATAATTTCCCTCACTCCATGCTAAGTGATATTCAAATAAGTCAAAGCAATGGCCCAAAATGTCTTAAAATGTCATTTTCACTTTTAAAGATGGTTTCACAAGCATCCAAATTTCTATCCAACATCAGGAAGGAAAGACTTTAAAATGCCTTTAATTTTCACAACATATCTCATAGTTAATTAATTTTACAAATACTTTTTTAAAAATATGTTTTGATCACTTCACACAACATACCCTTCTATTATTAAGTGGTGAAATGATAAATACATCTCATGACAGATTTCAGGACACTTTAATTTTTTATTTAATTTTTAATAAAATAACTTTTATTTAACATTGTATTTATTTATTTATTTTACATTCTATCTCTACAAATAATGTTTCTTCTTAGTATTGATGCTTAAATAAAATAAGAGAATGGGAAAATTGTCTAAAGAGTTCATTCTCTTTTGTTCCTGATATCGAAAGGTTTGTAATTGATCTTAATTTCTATCTATTTTTCAAAGATGAAGTCATATTTATTTGCCACTCTTTTGAAATTTATTTTTATTTTTTCAGTGTTCCAAGATTTGTCGTTTCTGCACCACACCCAGGGCTCCATGTAATATGTGCCCTCCATAGTACCCACCACGAGGCCACTTTTAAGAATCAGTATTTATTTTTAAAATTCAGTTTGAGTTTGTAGTTTGACTACACTGAAATAAGGGGAGGTTTGTCTGGGGAAGAATGAATTTACTCCATGTCCTTCATTAAATACACATTTTTCTTTAAAATCTTAAATTTGACATTTTTCTTTTTCCTAATTTACCATACTTCAAGGGTTTTATTGGCTGTATTGAGATGAAACTATGTCCACAAAGCACAGACACTTTTCAAGCATCCCAAACTCTTCATGCACAGATGTGGATACCCCAGTAGCTGTGCGTTTTGACAACATTATAATTTTTTCTACACATCAATTTCTTTGCCAATCACATTGACTTTTTTGTATAAAATTGTTTTCCAGAATATTCATATGTTTCCTAGGCATTAATTTTACCTCTATTTAATTTTATTCATTAACCTGGTCTTCGTGGAATATGGAAGGTTTTGCCTTCTTCTTTGCTTTAAAAAATTATCCTCCAGGGCACCATAAACAGGCATCACTCTTCATACTGAACAAAATATCTTTAATTAATACTTATCTTCTGAGGAACTCCAGCTGGGAAACACAACTTGCCATTTATTTTCTCAGTGGGGCTGTGAGAAGCTTTATAAGTGAGAAGCTAGAGGTTACACGTCTTGGTCACTTTTCCAAGGCATTCCTAGAATTCAGCTTTCTATGGGAATATTTTAGGACTGGATCTGTTACTTGTGTGAGAAGTCCTGCCACACCCTCATTTGCACACAGACACGCACAGAGGGAAACACACCGAGTCCCCGATGACTGCATTGGGTGAGAGAGCGGAACTGGACAGGATAGATTATTAAATTCATTCCTTATCAAAATGGAGCATCATTCATTTGGAATCTACTCTTTGCAAAGTTTTCTTTAGTGAAACAAAGCTGATACTTACACAGTGTGTGCGAATATCTTAAATGGTATACACAATGACATTTCAAAACAAAAGAAAGTATTCTTCAGAAGCAGAAATACTTCAGAAGGGAGCAAATAAAAGTCTATAAATGATCTCCTTTGTATTTCTTAATGTCAAGCAACTATCAAATAATGTTGTTAGCATGACTTTGTTTATATCTGATAATAATCAGCTATTTTTGAAACTATCCTATAATTTAGAATTTCCTAATTAAGTACTATTTTCTTTACATGTTTTCAAATTAATTTAATTCACCATTTTTATCCACCTTTGAATAACTACTCATCCCCACCAAGAGACAGTGACAAGAGCACTGGTGTCACTCTTGGTCACACAGTGGTGATCGAGGAGACCTTGGGTTATTCCTTTAAACTATCTGGCTGTCTTATCTTCAGCTGTACAGTGAAAGAGATGTTATCTGGATTATTTCAAAGTTTCTTTGAATTCCAGAATTCTATACAGTCATACTTCACGCCATCCTTGTGAACGCATGATCTCTTCTTCAGTTCTTCTAAGGTGACATGGAGGACAGCTAGTGGGATCCAAAGTGAGAGAAGGAAGAGTCATGTTTTTCTTAAAAGAGGAAGAAGAAGAAGAACAAGAAAAGAAGAAGAAGAAGAAGAAGAAGAAGAAGAAGAAGAAGAAGAAGAAGAAGAAAAGAAAAGAAGAAGAAGAAGGAGGAGGAGGAGGAGGAGGAGGAGGAGGAGGAGGAGGAGGAGGAGTGGGGAAAAGGTAAGGAGAAATGGACACAGAGAGGGGAGGGGAAAAGGCCTGTAAGCAGAGGGACCAGCCCCAGGTCTTCATCATGGACATGGTGCTTCCCAGCATCTTTCTACCATGGCCTTCCTGGTTTCTGAGGGCCAGCTAGGTGCAGTGGGCTTCTGTGCCTTACGGCCAACAGACTCTGACAAGAGCAGATGGCAACTGTAAGAAGGTGCATTGCAGTGAGAGAACGCTGGGGTTTCTCGTGCACGGACAGCGCCCATGTGAAGCGTGCAAACCCACGGGCCCACTCACCGATGGCAGTGCCCATCACGCTCGCATTTGCTGGGACTTACACAACTGTTGAGTATGAGATGCTCCATTAAATTAATGACAGGACTCGTTGTGGAAGGTAAGTTACAGTAAGCGTGTCCTGGATTGTAAGACAAACCCAGATCCCAGATTTCTTAAATGCACAGAGGACACCTTCAGGACGGGAGACTGTCACTGTAGCTCTCATAGAACAAACAAGAATTTTGAGAGCATGGTGGCCTTTCTTTCATTTCTCCCTCCCCTGAAGAGACTTTCTGAAATCGAAGTAAGCATTTCTAAATTGAATCATACAATTGGTGAGACTGCACTGTCCTCTGAGACCCTAAGCCTTCCAGTTTTGTGTTTCTCATATCGTTTCCTTTTCTGCCTAAACAACTCAAGATAGAATTTGTTGAGTTTTACAGCTGCTGTTAAACCAGCTGAGAACAGCTATCAATAACCTTCCTCTTCAGAGAAGAATTTCTTACCTTCCCTAACGATTGCTTCTCCTCTGACCTTGACCTCTACACAGACCTTGGTATTTAAGGACACCTGCGGTCTGCGGTAGTCCTGACCACAGGACCTGATCTCCCGAGTGGCTGTAGGCTGGCGCATCTCTCCGGCACTAATGGGAGGCTTGGAATGATGAAAGACACACTACACAAGCTCTCCGTTCTGCATTGTCGCCACTGTAAGTAAGAAAAAGTGAGTGGTGATACTGAACTGTGTTGAAAGGCCTCAACGTAGATCTCAGTGGCCTTGTTACCGTGTATTTGTAATATGTGGGGAGCCTCGCCTTGCAGCATGGGCAAAACTGCAGAGTCCATGGAAACTGTTAGTTTAAGATAATTTGATTTCTTGGTGATGGTTCCAGTCATCTGGGGTTGACTGAAATAAAGTCTCCTTACGTTTTTAACAACTGAGGAAGATGGAATCGTCAGTGACCTTCAAAGCAAGGCTCAGAGACATCAGTGTGCATGGTTTTAAGAAGTGCCACACAAGCAGTGTGCATGGGGCAGTCACTTGGAAAACACGGACATTCACGACTCTGAAAGTAAACGTTCCTGGGAGAAATTACCAAAGTGGGAAGATGTGGCTGTGCTAATAGATTTCACGTATGTTTTCCAATAACGTATGCTTTAGCATGATGTATTATTTTTAAAAATCTAATCAGATAAGTCTGAGCTCTTTCAACAAATAGATAAATAGATAAATAAATAAATAGGCGATTTCAATCCTATAAAAAATCAGACAAGAAAAGATCTTTTTTTTTTTAGATGAGTACTTTATTTTTAATTTTATTTTTTATAAACATATAATGTATTATTAGCCCCAGGGGTACAGGTCTGTGAATCGCCAGGTTTACACACTTCCCAGCACTCACCATAGCACATGCCCTCCCCAATGTCCATAATAACCCCACCCCCTCTAACCCCCCTCCCCCCAGCAATTTTACCAGAACTTTCTACTCATTATGATCATCTTGTCCCCTTTTGTTGCTGTCTCCTCCCCTTGAAACTTGAAATAGTTGCGTCCAGTTTTGTAGTTGCTACTGTGTATTTATTGTCAGGGGCTTGCTATGAGAGGGTGAAGGGGTGAGTGAAGGTGTCAGTGGAGGACACGGATTTCAAACTGTGCAGCCACAGCTGTCAGCGGGACTGAGAACTGGGAGCCACTCTGGGACAGCACGGCAGTTCCTCAAACAACTGAAAATGGAACTACCCTACAGTCCAGCAATTCTGCCTGAGGATTCACCCAGAGGAAACAAAATCCCTGTCACAAAGAGACATCTGCATTCCCATGACCACCACACCGCTGTCTACGATAGCCACAACCTGGACACAAGCTGTGTGCATTATGGGCAAATCGATAGAGAAAATATGGCACATGTGTGTGCCTACTGATATAGAGATACATGCATAGATTTCATGGCTGAGTGTGCATGTGTGTGCGTGTGTGTGCGTCGAGAGAGAGAGAGGTCATGGAATATTACTCAACCATAAAACATTGTTAAAGTAGGACATCTTGCCCTTTGTGACATGGATGGACCTTGAGGGCCTTTTGCTAAGTGAAATAAATCAGAGAAAGACAAATACTGTATAGTCTTAATTACATGTGAAATCTAAAAATAAATAAATAAATAAAACTCATAGAAACTGAATAGCTTGGTGGTTGCTAAAAGCATGGGGTGGAGAGGAAATGTGTGAAGGGGTTGAAGAGGTTAAAAACTCCAGTAATGAGATAAATAAGTCTGGGAATGCAACGTTTTGCACGGGGACTATAGTTATTAACACTGTATTTATATTTGAAAGTTGCTTAGAGAGTAGATGTTAAAAGCTTTCATCATAATAAATAAATAAATAATAAAAACAAACAAAAAACCTGTGTAAATCGATGGATTCTAACTAAACTTATCTTGGTAATCATTTTGCAATATCTCTGTATATGACATCATTGTGTTGTACACAAACTCATACAATAAGCTGGAAAACTGCTAAAATATAAACACAATGGAAGTGCCTCAAATCACGTAGATGTTCTCCTGATGCAAATACTCTCCTAAGTTTTGATTTGTTCAGATTATTCACAAGAAGGAACAATCTCTAAATATTTTCTTTGGAATCAGGTTAGAAGAGTTATTTATGCTGTTACTTATTATTAAACTCATATTTTGTAAATTTTTTTGAGATTTTATTTATTTATTTGTCAGACAGAGAGAGAGGAAGGGGAAGTGGTAGGCAGAGGAAGAGAGAGCAGCAGGATCCCCATGGAGCAGGGATCCCAAGGCTGGGATCGAACCCAGGACCCTGAGATCATGACCTGAGCCAAAGTCAGATGCTTTACCAACTGAGCCACCCAGCTCCTGTTTTGAAAGGTGAAGCTTTGCCGGAGATTCTTGCTCCAGAAATCATGTACTCCGTTTTCATCAGAAAACGGTGCAGAAATCTTGTACTCCGTTTTCATCCAACTAGGAGCTTCTAGAATTAAAAAACAAACAAACAAACAAAAAAAACAAAAAAAAACTTCTTTCAGGATATGTCTCCAAAGGCAAAGGAAACAAAAGCAAAAATGAACTTTTGGGACTTCATCAAGATCAAAAGCTTCTGCACAGCAAAGGAAACAGTCAACAAAACAAAGAGGCAACCCACAGAATGGGAGAAGATATTTGCAAATGACAGTACAGACAAAAGGCTGATATCCAGGATCTATAAAGAACTTCTCAAACTCAACATACACAAAATAGATAATCATGTCAAAAAATGGGCAGAAGACATGAACAGACACTTCTCCAATGAAGACATACAAAGGGCTAACAGACACATGAAAAAATGTTCATCGTCACTAGCCATCAGGGAGATTCAAATCAAAACCACATTGAGATACCACCTTACACCAGTTAGAATGGCCAAAATTAACAAGACAGGAAACAACATGTGTTGGAGGGGATGTGGAGAAAGGGGAACCCTCTTACACTGTTGGTGGGAATGCAAGTTGGTGCAGCCACTTTGGAAAACAGTGTGGAGATTCCTCAAGAAATTAAAAATAGAGCTTCCCTATGACCCTGCCATTGCACTACTGGGTATTTACCCCAAAGATACAGATGTAGTGAAAAGAAGGGCCATCTGTACCCCAATGTTTATAACAGTAATGGCCATGGTCACCAAACTGGAAAGAACCAAGATGCCCTTCAATGGACGAATGGATAAGGAAGATGTGGTCCATATACACTATGGAGTATGATGCCTCCATCAGAAAGGATGAACACCCAACTTTTGTAGCAACATGGACGGGACTGGTAGAGATTATGCTGAATGAAATAAGTCAAGCAGACAGAGTCAATGATCATATGGTTTCGCTTATTTGTGGAGCATAACAAATAGCATGGAGGACATGGGGAGTTAGGAGAAGGGAGTTGAGGGAAATTGGAAGGGGAGTTGAACCATGAGAGACTATGGACTCTGAAAAACAATCTGAGGGGTTTGAAGGGGCAGGGGAGTGGGAGGTTGGGGAAGCCAGGTGGTGGGTATTAAGGAGGGCATGTATTGCATGGAGTACTGGGTGTGGTGCATGAACAATGAATTCCGTTAGGCTGAAAAGAAATAAACAACAAAAAAAAAGCCTTTCTCTTTCAAACCAGACTCCCTTGTACATAAATTCTGAAACATGTTCCCTCAAATAAAGAGTGCATTGTCTGCTATCAATCCTGCAGAGAACAAAACACTCTGCGCTCATACTTAGTAATAAACAAGGAAGGTGAAATTTTTACCAGGTGCAAAGAAATTGAACAGAGGAAAGTAGCAGAGAAACCCTCACCCAACCTAGATAACAGGCTTGAGAGTGGTCATCAGTTAAAGGCCTATTGTAAATAATTGATGATGAACTAATTAATAGTGAATTTTGTGTCTCTTATAATTACTAACATTGGTTAAACTGAACCCTAATAAATATCACATTAGCTATTGAAAAGTTCATTTTCGTCAGTATCACTAATCCTGTCCTCAAACATCTGCATAAATTATTTCTCCAGAGCGGAAAGATTCTTTCTCTTTTCCTTTCTCTCCTTTTTCCTGTAAAAAGGTCATTGATTGATTCTTACAACAAATAACTTTTACGTGTTTATATAAATAACACAAAATTATCCTCAATATTTGAGGTCACACTGTTCAGTTATAATTCTATGAATCCAATCATACTGATAATGAGTTTTTAAAATGACACTTTAAATTTAAAAGAAAATTTGTACCTGATCTTAAAGCCATCTTTTAAAAAAAGCAACTGGGAAAATCACATCCTCTGAGCTGAAGTTTGAATTAACTACAGATAGCATTATAATATCAATCATCCACTTGCTGCTTGATTTTGGCCTAATAAATGTCCAATTTATTATTTATATCAGAAATAGATATTTCTAGGGTCTGATGAATTGTATTTAGGAAAGCTAATCCCAATAGCATAGAGTTAAGAACCTCCCATACGTTACGTGTTTCTGTGTGTTCAAACCTCGTTCAGAGGTTTACATTCAGTATTTTTGCAGGAGGAAGTCCAGTAAAATTGGTTCCAGCTAAAATAAAACTTAAACCAAAATATTCTCTAGAAATTAGCAAGTTAGGATGATACATAACAAAAACTATCCCTGCTATTTTTCTTTGATGACTTCTATACAGATTACCTCTTAAATATTTCAGAGCCATAGTATCATCTGCTTAATATTGTCTCTTGGTGGTCCCAGTGCTTTTACCCTTATAATATTTTGAGTAAGTGTGCTTGAACCATGAGCTCTGTAAAGCCACAAAAGAGAGAGTGATAAAACATCTTGAAGACTCTTCCAATGCCACAAAGTTGTTCTTGGGCTATTTCTTGATCCATTATGCAAATATTTCATCTTATTAATAATTAAAATAGCAACACATTAATAATTAGGATCTCCATTACAAATCTGACCTTTAATTGAATTCTATAAGAATCGCCTGAAAAATGAGCCTCTTGATTTATGCTCAGAATAAAGGTTAAACACCGTTTTCCTAGTCAGTGGAAGGCTCCTCCTTCTTCCCAGCCCAGAGCCACTGAGGGAAGGCATTTCTGCAGGCATGTCTTCTCCCCGTTATGCTCCGTTTTACTAATGAGCCAACAACAGTGCAGGCTTTAAGAGCCCACTCGCTGTCTTCTGCTCCGTGGTCTCACTTTCCCAGGACAGTGCGGGAAGCTAACCCGTCCCGAAGGTTTGAAAAACAGAACTAGATATGAGTTGTGTCTACACAGAGCTCTCCGTGAGGCATTTTAAATGAGCTCGGTCAATTTAGACACAGGCCTGGGGAATCCAATCAATCAATTTGACTGCGTTTTTTTCTCATTTAATTAGTCATTGAAGTACAGTGATTGACTGGATCCCGTGTCTAGACACAGCTTTCGTTCCATACACAAATTCATGCCTGCAGACCCTGCGGAATGGGGTTATAATCTGAATTTAGTTGTGCACATGTTAGGAGGCAGCATCCGGGGCCCTATGTTGTAAGGACACTGGGGCTTGTGTCCTCACAGACAGAAGGACCCAGATGGGCCTGGGCTTTCTTTGTCCTCCACTTGGAGAAGCCCCGTGGTGTCAGCCCCCGAGCCTCCGTGCTCTCCCGCATCCGGCCGTGTCTCCGCACGCAGAGGGCACCAGCTTTGGAACAGTAGGAATCCGAGGGAGGGAGGAGGGTATTTTTTAACTGGGGAAGAGGTGACGTCCTCATCAGTTAAACCAACAGAACACAGATTTGCTCAAAAAGCAACGCATCCCAGCGAAGACGAGCGGAGGGCACAGGGATGGGGAGTGTGCGGGCCGGCCCTCCCATCGCTCCCGTGGACCCTGTGCTGAGGGACCCAGCAAGGCATCCAGAGAAACTCCGCTACTGCCTTGTCTTTTTTCTCCATGCGTCACCGGCAAAATCATTCATTCCATGCAAATCGGTGCTCAGGAGACACATTCTGTAACTTACAGAACACTGCTGCGTGAGAGAAGAGTCATTGTGGACCACGACTGGGTTAAAGAGCTCCGATTCTTGGCAAAGAGCTAAGAACATGGGGTAAAAACTCAGCTCACAGATGTGTTTTGTTTCCCTGCATAGCTCTTATTTAAAACAATAATAATAATAATAATAATAATTACCAAGGTTTAGGTGTGAAAATTACACAGTTATGGTTATTTCTAACAATTTTGGGTTTTGAAAAAATTTTTTAAATTCATTTATTTGAGAGTGAGAGAGTAGGAGTGGGGGCAGGGGAGGCAGAGGGGGAAGCAGGCTCTCGGCTGAGCAAGGAGCGGGATGTGGGACTCAATCCCAGGACTCTGAGATCATGACCTGAGCCACAGCAGATGCCTCACTGACTGAGCCATCCAGGGGGCCCTAACATATTTGGTTTTTAACTTTTAATCTGGAACTGCAAGTGAATTACCCAGCACCATTACAGTATTAGAGAATTTGCCTCTGACCTAACATACTTGATCATATTCACATCACCAGTGAGTTTTACACATTCCTATGCTTTTGTGATGTTAATTCCCCTCCTTTGATTTCTGCTGTAAGAATGCCCTTGGATAGGGCAATTTCACTTCTGTGTATTTACGCAAAGGAAATAACATCAGTATCTCAAAGAGACAGGGGCCCTCCCATGTTCATTGCTGCGTTATTCACAATAGCCAAGACCTGGAAACATCTTAAGTGTCCTTTGACAGACGAATGGATAAGGAAAATGTGGTGTATGTATACAATGAAATATTACTCAGCCATAAATAAAAAGGAGAAACCCTGCTATTTTCAACAATGTGGATAAAACTGGAGGGCATTAGGCTAAATGAAATAAGTCAGTCAGAGAAATACAATTACTGTGTGATCTCATTTATCTGTGGGATCTAAAAAAGCAGAATGCATAGAAATGGAGAGTTGGTTGGTGGTGGCCAGAGGCAGGGGTGGGCACTGGGGGAATGAGTGGAGGGAATCAAAATCTAGTTCTAGGATGGGACAGAAGAAATGGTGGCTGTAGAAATACGGCATTCACGTTTCTCAGAGAGGAGATTTTACAAGCTCTAGCACACACAGAAACAAATGGGAGCGACCGAGCGGGTGCCATATTCCACGTGTAGAAAATCACTACGCAGATGCCTTAAATCATACAATGTTGTATGTCAGTCACATCTCAATGCAGCTAGAAAGAAATTTTTTTAAAAAATGAGAGAGAGAAAGATTACACAGTTAAATTTGGATTTCTGCATTCTTTGAGAACATTCAGGTAATTTGGCAACAGTAGACCCTCGTTTCTGCATAGAATTGACCCAATTTGTGTGGAGGTGCATCTCTTCTAGAAGGCTTACAGCAGGTGCTCTTGGTTCATTTCATGCTGTCTGTGTGCCTTCTTTATTTTATTTTTTTAATGATTTTATTTATTTGACAGAGAGAGATCACAAGTAGGCAGAGAGAGAGAGGAGGAAGCAGGCTTCCTGCTGAGCAGAGACCCCAATGTGGGGCTCGATCCCAGGACCCTGAGATCATGACTTGAGCCGAAGGCAGAGGCTTTAACCTGCTGAGCCACCCAGGCGCCCCTGTGTGCCTTCTTTAGATGCCTGGATTGGGATCTAGAGTACCTGCTATCAAGCTCCGTGATCTGCCAGCATGCAGACCCGTCCTGAACTGCACACGACGACGTTTGCTATCTCTCCTGGAAAACTAGCAGGAAAGAGGTCCCCCCTATGTCTCCTTTCAAAGATTCTCTAACAGCCTCAGGTATCTACTCATGACGTAGAATTCACTTGGCATCTCCTCCCTGAAAGATTGCATTAAATCAAATTCTAGGAAATTCAATATATTAGTTTTTTCCACGCCTGGATGTAAAGAGTCACAAATGTTGCTCTTACCTCACTCACAGAAGAACTTCAGAGTTTACTTGAACAAATGATTTGTTGTTCTCACTCGCTGAGGGGGACATGGAGAGCTGGCATCTTGAACATCATGCCCTTTCTCACCCTTTCTCGTGTAATTCCCAAAGACTCCCCCATTCTGGTCGAAGACCCCTTGAATATGCGTCTTTCCCAGCTTTCCACCCATTCTATGAATACTTCATTATTATAAAGTTATTAATATTAATGTGGCATTTATTGTACACAATCAACTTTGGATGAGGCCACTTATCTATCGTCCCAGACGAATAATAACTCGTGTTGAACACACAGATAAGACCAGTCATTTAGTTAAATTAATGGCTTCTCTGATGTTCCTCCCAAGAGTCAGGGATGGCTAGGCTATGGGAACACAAGACCTAGCCTCCAGTATGTTTCCCTGCCTTTCTGGACAGGAGCGTGCTAGCCCATGCACATGTGGGCAGAGGCGCGGGTCACCCCGTGGGCGCAGGCTGGCCTGACCTGGTCGTCGTCGGGCTGGGTGGCCCACGTGTCGGCGGTTTCATTACTGTGTTCACATTCTCTACAAAACACCTTTTTCTTTATTCCTGCAGTGCAGGGGAGCATTCCAACTGACTGCTTCTCCAGACGCTGCTGGCCCAGGACTCCTGCACACGGAGGACGGAGGGGCCTCAAGGCTCGTGCCCCGCTCTATGCTGCAGTGGCGGGGACGCTGGCCATGGTGCTGGGGGGGGGCAGGGTCACTGGACCTTGAGTCTGTGACAAAAAGCAAGAATACAACTCCAGCCCTGAGTCTGCTTTGAAGATGTCAGGATGGGCTGTCGGTGGAAATACTCTAAATACAGAGAAACTGCACAAAAACTGGTGCCGATATTTGCAGGGTCTGTGCAGGGTGCTTACCATCACGATTCCGTTTTACAATTAACTCATTGATCATGGTATCTGGTATACATTGCAGATGCAGCTACAGTGTGTGTGTGTGTGTGTGTGTGAGAGAGAGAGAGAGAGTGCGTGTATGTGTGTGTGCACGTGCATGTGCAGAAGGGGAGAGAGAAAAAACTGCAGGAAATAATCCTTCTATCAAATAAATAAGAAGAGACATGCGTCATCAAGTTTCCGTTGAGAATATGTTGTAGGACACCAGGAAAATACCTGAAGATTGTTTCTGAAAAGTCTTTCTCTTAGAGAACCTAGGCTGAACGTGAACATAACCGAGTTTTCAAGGGCCAATTAAAAGGTCACACTTGAGATCAGCAGGTCACAGTGTTCTCATGAGCTTTCCACAAAACCCGTGGCCCACCGTGTTGGGTGCGGTCCTTCCTGCCAGAGCCCACCAGTGCTCCTTGCTCCCACAGACACCTGCAAGCTCCCATCTTCCATCTGCAGGAATCGGGAGCCCAGCTTCTCTCCTCCCATGGCTGCCTCCATGGCTCTGGGTATCCTCGTGGCTGATGTTTGCTTTTCATCACTTTTGCCGAAAACACTAACTAAAAGTGAGAATGGGTAATGAACGGGGACAAACAGGACCGTGATACAGTCGATTGTCACTGCACATGCATTTAACTTGCTTTAGCTCTTGTCCTGCTCCCTGTGAGTCTCAGAAACAATGTGGCAAACACAGAATGATGCAAGTTTACCTTCTGTCTTTTACTTCCTTTGCGGACGAATATTTTAACAAACGTGATAGGATGACTTTGTTCACTTAGTTATCTATATACCTGATGGCAAGTGAAAAGAAGTTAGGAAATTCTCCAATTTTTTAAATGCATAAATGCATTAATTGATCCCAGTATGGATTTCTGTTGTCCTCCATTGCATTACAAGTTCTACATGTAAGAATGCGGGGTCTAAATTGGCTGGATGGTTATAAACATATTTAGTTCATGTTTTGTCATGTAATAATGTGTTTAATTTTTCTTGCTTACTCCTACCAAAATTCCTACTGAATAAAATGTAACCCGAATGGTCATACTCTACATTTTTGAAGTGAAACAAGCAGGAGGCAACATTTTTATGCCCAGAGGACCTGACCCTCCTACTTTTTTTTTTTTTTTTTTCTCAAGACAAGATCTTCTGCCTAACTGGGGTTCTTTTTGAACCAGAAGAGTGAAAGTCTGCGCAGACCTAGCTTGTGCCCTCGCATATCTCACTGGACGGAAGAGTGGCAAGCAGCCGTCTGGAGTGGGCAGGTGCCTTCCCTGGACCAGGGCAGCGGGGAAGGGGGCCCGTCACAGGCAGGTGGCTCATCTAGCGTCAGCCACAGTCACAATCCTCCTCCAGGGCATGCACTATGCCTTGCATCCCCTGTTGCTTGTTTGTTTTACTTATTTTTTCTCTAAGAAAACACTGTTTCAAAAAATTTTATTTAAAATTCAGCTTAATTAACATATAGTATATCATTAGTTTCAGGGATAGAATTTAGTGGTTCATCAGTTACATATAACCGCCAGTGCTCATCCCATCACATGCCCTCCTGAATGCCCATCACCCAGTTACCCCATCCCCACCCACCTCCCCGCCAGCAACCCTCAGTCCGTTTCCTTGATTAAAAGTTGCCTATGGTTTGTCTCCGTCTCTGATCTTGTCTTATTTTTCTTTCCTTTCCCCAATGTTCATCTGTTTTGTTTCTTAAATTCCACATATGAGTGAGATCATATGATATTTGTCTTTAAAACTTTCAAAATCAGCTAACCTCAGAATTTTAATAGTTCATAAACAGTTTGCATAATTTGAATTTAAAATAGTAAAATACACATTTTATTCCAAATCTGTAGCATAGCTAAGGAGATGTCCAACATCTGAAAATACTTAAAAGTCCAGTTTTACGTGGCAATTTTTACGACTTACTTACTTTTTCTTTCTTTGAAAATCTGTAACTTCATACTTCGCCTCAGAAACAATGAACTGCCAATACGTCGTATTCATTGTGTTGAATCCCACATTTATCACCAGCGTGGAGTGCGAGAACTGGTGGTACATGGAGGGAGGGAAAAGCTCAAGAAGCTTCTGAGCACATCAGTTGGTGGAAGAGATCCACGGAAAACCTGAAGTAAACTTATGAATAATATAATTTCACACAGGCACAGGTGAGTTTGCATGAGTACAGATCCAAGCGTCCCGCGATCATGAGGATGGGAATGAGCGAACATGTCTGGCACTGCTACGCGTCACCTCTCTGACCCCTAGTAGCAGTGCTGGGGGAGTACGATTATCCTCATCACTACCTTCAGGTTCTCCCTGAAGGTCATCCAACCCGAAGGCTGTGCTTCTGAACTTGGTCCCACGGGCTCTGGCAGTGGGACCCAGTCCTGTAGTTCTGAAGCAAGACACTGCTGAGTAGTGGGCTCATGGCTGGAATGGGTCTCCAAGTGGGTGGGGATGCGTGGAGAGAAGCAAGGCTCTCCCTCCTCCTGCATTATGGAATCATCTTCTCTTAACCCCGTGAAGACAGTGCTCACATGGCCATCCAGACTCTTCTTACTGGACTGCAAACTTCTTATGCTCCCTGCTACTCTCCCCACAGGATGGCTCCAAGCAAGTCTGTCAGAGAAGCTCCACTGTGGGGCAGGTGGCGTTTATGATCTATGCCCCAAACTGCAGGCAGGGCACGCATTTCACACAGCCGCTCTGTACAGGGTGTGATTTGACAGGAAATCAGCTGGACTCAAAGAACAGGTGCGTCCCAGTGTCTCAGAGCTGTTCGAGGTCTAGTTGGCATGGAGCTCCACCCCACCTGAAGCCAAAACCCGAACTCTTCTGCTCTCCTTTCTTGCACTGCACCTGGTGGCATTAAGAATCACGTGGCTGTGCACTCACATATAAGCGCAACATCTTTCCCCAGGTCCTTCATATAAAGTGCATTTATAGACACTTTCTTCACCAAGCCCGTTCTCAACGAACATAGGATCGTCAGGAGGACAGTTGTGGGAAGAGTGCCTTTCCATGCGGACTCTGTATTTATGTAAGGTGTTACCCAAACACGGTTTCAAAATAAGCTGTGTTTCCACAGTCACCTAGTTGAACGATACTTTACCTCTCAAAGGCCAACCAGTACGGAAATCTCAGAACTGTGACACTCATCGATTTGTCCAGCAACTGTGGACTGGTGTGTTCAGACGGACCCACCAGAACCACATTAGGTGCTGGCATGGGGGAGAAATGAAGATTCACGGCCTCCTTGCTTTGTGTTTTAGGAAGATATTTATACAGGCAGAAAAGTTGCTGGAAGGAGGTGATCGTCACCGAGACTTCATCAAAGTAGATTATTTCAGAATATCTGAGGGCAGTGGAGAGAAAGGACAAAGCACAGCGCTGGGCATGGCAGTGACATCAGCAACCACAGGGGCTGGAACATGGAAGGTCACGCTGCTGCTTGAACAACAGGCAGTGTTGATGGGAAGTTACATGCCTGCAGGTGGGAAAAACATGAAATGCCCATAGATAGGTAAACTAGAGAGTGTTCTTAGCCATGGCAATTTAGCATTCTGATTTTGGTTTTAATAAATGGTCTCCAGAGTCAGAATGCAAAGGAGGAGAAATCGATTTTCTCTGACATCCAGGGAAGGCGATTATTTCTTGAAAAAGGAATTGGAGGACATTTTGTCGACCACCTGACAGATGGATGTAAACGTGAATTTAAGGGACAAGGACTTAATAAACTGAGATTCTAGATTGTGTTGAATATTTCATTTTAACCCATGTTTACCATGGATCCAAAAATTTGAGTACAGTGATCTTCTGCTCAGCTGGAGGGACCCCACACCCTTTCAGTCCTTCCCATGGGGGACTCCACTTTGCTCACTCAGCAACACCACCCCTTGCACTGGGTCACACACAGCCTCGTGCTGGAGACCCCCTGGAGCCCCTTCCCTCAGAAGGTCCAGTCCAGCATTACCTGGGGAGGAGAGGAAAGGAACCCCTCTTGCTTCCCAAAGCACAACAATGACAAGCAAGCAGACACATTTTGATGGGATGTGGGATCCTTTGAGCATGGAGAATTGTGTGTGTGTGTGTGTGTGTGTGTGTGTGTGTGTGTGCATGTGTGGGGTTATTCAACAGTCTAGGACAGCCAACCTGGTAGAGAAAGCCTGAGGTTTTATGATCCCATCCAGTGATTCCATTCTGCTCATCTCAGTCCTCACGTCTCATGCCGGACAGTAGCAGGAGCTACTTCATTGCTGGGGAAGGACTGGATGAGTCCATCATGGCAAGCCCTCGGGACAGAGCCTGATGGACGGTCAATGTTCAATATTGCTTAGTTTGGGTTAAAACTAAACTCCGAGAGAAGTCTGAGCATACATTTCTTTAGACCAACTAAGCTACCACGGTTCAGCTGGGCTTGTATAGGAAACACGCACATAAGAAATACATGTGATGTGTGTACACACACACCCCACTGGAGTTAGCAGCATTTTTATCCCAATTTTAAATGTAGTATCACCTGTAGCTCATAAACAGCAGCTGGGACATGGACTGATACAGTCTGGGCCTTTTTGTCTGCTATAAATAAGAAAACATAATCACTAATATACCAGTAAAATTTTTAACAACTTAAATGTGTATGAGACAATGATTTTATTTTCTTTTGCATGTCTCTATAATTTTTACCATATTTCATACAGCTGAGAAAATAATATAAATTATCTGAAATAATTTGAGATTCAGATAGTGTAAGGTTAATTCTACAAATAAAGCCATGGGATCCAAAAGTAAGTTATCTGAAACTTGCATTGCTGTGTTTGCACTACCATTTTCAAACTACTTACACTTGAGCCATTTCATTTGACAGAGAAAAACATAAGGAAAAGGAGGTAAGGAAAATGTCAGATTTTATATCGCACTGGTAATGGTTCTTCCTATAAGCAAACTTGGTTTCTTGACTCATTGATTATTATTTGTGAAACTACTGTGTTTCTGACGGTGTACTGAGTCTCTGTATTTCCAGGTAAGAATGTCCTCCAGCTTTGATATTTCTAAACCTTATTAGAGTCCGTACATTTTTCTGTAGGAGTTACTTTTTTTTTTTAAAATTTGGGGGTGGAAATCTATCACTTTCTTTGCCTGTCTTAAGACGACCCATGGAAACCATGTAAGTTTTCAGAAATTATGTAAGTATAGTACGCTCCTCACCAGAGAACCGAAGCTTTCATCTCATATCAACAGCTCTCTGCTCCCTTACTGATTTCGAGAATCGTAGTCACTTGAGGACAGAAACTATGACTTCTTGCTCATTTTACCCTGAACCCTAAGCGGAGTGGCCAGCGGCCTGTAGTAGCCCCAGATGTGTGTGTGTGTTTCAGCTGCACTGATCTGAGGAGAACTGCCCCGGCTATACTTTGATACAGGCAATACTGAGGCATTTGATCAGATATTAGATCAGCATCAGAGAAGCTTGGGCATCAGGCTCATGTCCTGAGCTCCTGAGATTAATAAAGAGCAGAACATGGTTTTAAATAGATGTTTAATGATAACACACGGTTGTTTTATATATATATATATATGTATATATATACATATATATATATATATAAAACACAAATCACAAAATAATATATATATAATCATATATATATATCACAAATCACAAATATATATATATATATTTATCACAAATCCTCCCCTTAAACCTAAAATACAATCAAATATGTAACATCAAAATAAATAAAATCTTTAAAAGATATATAACATCAATGATAACTGAAGTCATCATAAATGAAGTTTGAAGAGGTATTTTCTTTTAATCTCTTCCCGTCACAGTTACGAAAGCTATTCCTGATTTGTTGTCTGTTTCAGAACCGAAATTACATGCTAACTAACTGGGTTCTGACATATAAAAACTAGTAATAGTCTGTTTTTTTTTTTTTCCTTTCCATAAGTTGATTTTTTCGAAAAGTGGGAAAATTCTGAATATTTGCTGGGAATGTATTACATTTAAGTATTACCAGTCTTCAATAACTTTGGATCATGTTATTTGTCAGGCAAAAGTATTTCATGTGTGGAGAGAGGGCTCTATGATCATAAGGTACTAAGGCCAAGTAGGGAATCTTGGAAAAAATGCACTAATCAGCACAAGGTGGGCTGGGAAGGCAGACGAGCATGAGAGGCATTTGCAGATTGATGACACGCTCACAACCACAAATGCCACAAATGCATCCTGACTTGGAGGACATGATGTGGGAGAATTACCACCAAGAGAGTGACGGCTCTTTCCTGCATGGAACTGAGTAAATATGAAGCCTTTGATTTGGCTGCTTTATATGTCCTTATTCCTTCATTTTCTTAATTCTAAATCCAGATGCCTGTAGGTATAGCCACAGACCATTCTGGAAAGAAATAAGAATTTAAATTGCTTTTTTGAATGTTTGAACATCTTTTCTGCCTTCTCTGGGGAGATGTCCATTTAAAAAAGCAACTTAAATGATGCGTGGTGTTCTTTATTATTGATGAAAATAATAGTGACAGAACCCAAGAGTCTGTTTATGACTGAAGGTGGGGCATGTGCCATAGAAGATTTGCTCATCAGTGAGGACCCTGAGAAGTGAGGTCAAATGGAACTAAGATTTTTTTTCTATCTTTAATATTAAAATTATAAGATTATTTAATTTGAGGAAATGTGACTTTATAAGTACAATTCCTACGCCAGATGCAAAACCCTATGCTTTTGCAAGTGATCTGAGCAGCGCCCCGTGTGTGCTGAATGATAACTTGGAGAGATTTAGTCATTCTTCCACTTTGATCTATCAATTTCACTAAGCTTTGTAGGACAGAGCATACAAAATAATATTTTAAGGAAATTTGATTCTTGAGGCTGTTGTGCTTCCTTATACATAAATTACCCTTAAACCACAGTGGTTATTGAAATAAAAAAATCCATTTCTCTTACATTGACAGTTCCTTTGGGGGGCAGGGAAGTTTCCTTCACCGAGTTGGATAAGCAAAATTGGCTGTGACACCAATGTGATTATTACAGTCGCGCTTTTTATTTTTAATATTTTCCTCTTGACAGATTTATTTCTTTTCAAATCAGAAATATTTCTTCTTAGGAAAGAATATATAGCTCCCTTATATTTTCTGATACTGAAAATTACCAGATGCCAAGCTGTGAACATAAGGAAATTGAAGACCTTTGAGGGTGACCTTAAGAACCACAAAGGTGGAGAATTGTGATATAGTGGTTTAGGCAATTTCATTGTAGCTGCTTGGTTCGTGAAAAATGAGAAATAGGTTTTCTATTACTAAATATAATGAATTTCCTTTCTACCCTGTCACAAATTGTCAAACTTCATTAAATGGAAGAAAGATCTGGACCATACATTTATAGAGGTTTGGTATGAATATCCATTTTGTACGGTGGATAAAAGCTACATAATTTTAGATAACTATTTCATTTTGGCCTGAAATTTTAAGCTAATGGAGTTAGTCAATGAAGTCATATTGGAAACACTTTGACCTATAAATAGAAAATTTTTAAATGCCCTGCACTAATGGTATAGATGTACACGTTACGTCATATATATTAAATATCACATCCAAGTGGTTCCATGAAGAGGTTAATCATTTTCTAGGCAATCACAGGGGTTTTATTGAGTACCTGTCATGAAACAACACCGGCAATTTCATGGGTAATTACATACGATCCAATGATCTATAATACCATAAGGAAAAATGAAATGACAATGTTAAGTACCTGGTCACTAGATGATATACGCCATTTTATTTAAAGGTCAATAATGTTCAGTGAGTTAAAATATTTGGATCATCTTTGTGTTTCATATTCTCTAAAGGTTTGCAAATTAGCCTTAGTGAAAATAAACCTTCATATTTACTTTTGGTCACTTTGTACTTTCAGAAACATTATGTTTTGCTGTTAACTTTCCATCTCCTGTGTGATCACCTCTCAAGAGAGGAAGAGTGGTACTGGAATCAGATGACCGAATTCCCATCCTTGGTCTGTCTGGGACCACCCTGGGCATGTGGCCAAGGTTCTCAGAGCCCCAGCTTCCTCCTGTGAAACATATGGGAGTGACAGTATCTTTTCTTACTTGAAAAGCAAATGAAATATTGGCAGAAGCTCCCTACAGAGTTCCTGGCACATAAAAGGCATTCACACGTCTGCTGGATTTATACATGTTGAAGTTGAAATCAGAAGGGTTAGAAGAATTCTACCAAAATAGTACTGAAAAGTGGATTTGATGGAGCAGTTAAGATAACCAGTAATTCTCGGAAGATGGCCCAGAAGACTGTTGTTACTCTTGGACAAAAAATGACTAAGAAGTGTTTGGTTATATGATAGTCACAAGAGACTTGGAAGAAATTGATTGTGTCCCCAACCATTAGTTATGCAGTGAATGTTAGATGTAACACATGTACCTGAGCATTAGACTTTCCTCAAGGCAGATGGAAAAAAGTCTAGAGATCATATCAAGCTGGCTTCATGTCCAAAGGCTCCGAAAGAGAAGACAACCTATGAGCCAAAGAAAGACTAAGGGGGCAGGGACAGAGAGAGAAAAAAGTGGTTATAAAAATTGAAACGCTAGCACACAACACAAATGAATGAAAGGTAAGGAAGGTTGTCCAAAGAAATCAATAAAGCGATAGACGGACATTATTTCATGCACAGACTTTAAAAAGGTATACTATATAAACATTGTTTCCTCTGATCCACAAGTGAGACACGAGTATTTTCAGCATTTTACAGCCAAGATCACAGAGATTTCACAAAACTTGAAATCATTCCAGGACAAAGAGATGAGCCATGGTTAGAATGGACTATAATGCATCCATCTGGTGCCAGGTCCAGTAGATTATAACGTATTGTCTTCAAATTAAAAAAAAAAGGCATACAGAGAGACACAAAATTAAAAATATATTCCAAAATTTTATACTAACATATCCAGTACTGCCATCCATATAGTTAAGCTTCCAGTAAATTCTAAAAGCCCAGTATGTCAATTAGCAGCCATTTCAGGAACTGGATCTATATTTGGATCCTGGTATTTAAGGAGCTTTATGAGTCTTTTAGTGTCTAAAACAGAGGCAACTACTTAGCATTTTAAAATTTTTATTTATTTTATTTTATTTTATTTTATTTTATTTTATTTTATTTTATCCCTCCTACTGGACCCTGGAACATTCTCTCATTTTTTAATCTATTTTTTTAAAGACTGTATTTATTTATTTGTGAGAGAGTACATGAGCAAGAGAGAGCTCGAGAGAGACCAAGGGCAAGAGCATGAGCAGGGCGGGGAGGGGGCGGGGCAGAGGGAAAGGGAGAAGCGGACTCCGCTGAACAGGGAGTCCAAGGCAGGGCTCAATCTCAGAACCCCAGGACCTGAGCCGAAGGCTGACGTTTAACTGAATGAGCCACCCAGGTGCCCTGGAACATTCTCCTTAAATGAGAGCCTCAGAAAAAGGACTCCGAGGCTCATGGTCCTATCTCCCAAATTCTCATTCCTAGCTCACCTACCTCACTCTCCCAAGCACCCATTTTTAAAACTTGACGTCCCTCTATGTTCATCTTTGGTGACTGGCTTCATAAAATGAGGTTGGAGGCAAACCTTCTTCTTCCATACTTGGAAAGAGTTTCAGAAGGATCGTCATTTTTCATTAAATGCGTGGTAGAATTCACGTATGAAGCCAACGGATCTTGGGCTTTTCTTTTTGACATGTTTCTGAGAATGATTCAGTCTCCTTACTTGTTGTTGGTCTGCTCAGGTTTTTTCACTTCTTCCTAGATCAGTCTCAGTCTTACCCGTTAGTCAGTATTATCCAGGAATGTATCCGTTTCTTCCTGGTTTTCCAGATGATTGGCACGTACTTTTTGATAATAATCTCTTATGACCCTTTGTATCCCTGTGATGTCAGTTGTAATGTCTTCTCTTTCATTTATGAATTTGTTCATTTGAGTTCTTTCTGTTTTCTTAAGTCAAGCTCAAGGTTTGTCAGTTTTGCTTTTTTTTTTTTTCAAAATCCAACTCAGTTTCATTAATATTTTTTGTTTTCCTTTGTTCTATTTCATTTTCTTCTCCTTTGACCTTTGTTTTTTCCTTCCTTCTGTTACTTCTAGCAGTGTTTGTTCCTCTTTTTCTAGTCCCTAAGGTATAAAGTTATGTCATTTACTTGAGATCTTTCTCTCTTTTTTTAAACATATGTATTTATGACTCTAAAATTTATCTTACAACTGCAATTGCAGCAACTTGTAAGTTTTGCTACACTTTGTTTTCATTATCTTTTATTTCAAGATTTTTTTTTTTATTTCTCTTTTAATTTCATCTTTGAACCATTAGTTATTCAGGAGTGTGCCATTTAATTTCTACAGATCTGTGACTTTTACAGTTTCTTTCCTGTTCCTGATTTCTAGTTCACACTGTCATGATCAGAAAGGATGCTTGATAGGATTTCTTTTTAAATCTCATTAAATAACAAGATAAATTATTAAATAAGATAATCTTACAAAAATTATTATGACTTGTGGTGATCTAATATTTGATCTATCCTAAAAATGTTCCATGTGCACACGAGAAGAAGATATATCCTGCTGCATTTAGGTGAGATATACTGTGTGTGCCGGTTACCTCCATTTGATCTAAAGTATAGCTCACATCCAAAATTTCCTTAGCGAGTTTTTGTCTGGATGACATTCCCTTTGTTGAAAGTTAGATGTTAAGGTTGCATAGTATTATTACATTGTTGTCTTATCCCTTGCTTTAGACTTGGTGTTATTTGCTTAGTATATTTGGATGCTTTGACATTGGGTGCCCATATATTTTTGATTGTTATATCTTATTGATGAATTGTCTCCATTATTATACAAGGACCATTTTTGTCTCTTGTTACAGTTTTTTACTTAAGGTCTTTTTTCTCCACATAAACAGAGCTACTTCTGCTCTCTTTGGCCTCGATTTGCATGGGGTACCTTTCCCCATCCTTCATGGGGAACCTATGTGTGTACTTGAAGCTGAAGTGACTCTCTCCTAGACAGCAGAGAGTTGGGTCTTGTTTTTATCCATTCAGCCACTCTGCCTTTTGATTGAAGAATTTATCCATTTACATGTAAAGTAATTACTGATAGGTGAGAGGTTGCTGATGCCGTTATTTTTGTCTGGCTGTGCTGTGGTTAGTTCCCTTCCTCCTTTCTTCTTCTTCTGCTCTTCCCGTTTGTGACTTGATGACTTTCCGTAGTGGTGGCCTTTGCTTCCCTCCTGTCTTTTGCACATCGACTTTACCTTTTCCATCGTGGTTGCCATCAGTCTTACATAAAGCACCTTATACAGATACCAGCCTATTTTAAGCTCGTAACAACTTTGATTGCATACAAAAATGTGACCTGTGGATGCCCCTATATTTTATGTTTTTTATTTGCACAGTTTACATCTTTTTATATTACATATTTATTAAAATTCTTGTAGATACAGTTATTTTTAATACTCTTGTTCCTTAATCTTTACACTGGAGATAAATCATTAACACACCACCATATGACAGTATAGGAGGAGTGTGAATTTGACTATGTATTGACTTGACCAGTGTGTTGTGCATGTTTTCATGTCACTGGTCAGCATCCTTCAGCTTTCAGCTGGAAGAGCAGCCTTACTGCACTTCCTGTAAGGCAGGTCTCATGACGAACTCCCTCAGCTTCCATTTGTCTTAGAAAGTCTTTCTCACCTTCATTTTGTAGTATTACTTTACCAGGTAAAGTATCCTCAGTTGGCAGTTTTTGTTTGTTTATTTTAGAGCTTTGAATACATCATCCTTCTCCCTCCTACCTGCAAGGTTTCCACTGAGAAATCTGCTGATAGTCTGGGGGGGCTCCCTTGTATGTGAGAAATTTATTTTTCTGTTGCTGCTTTTAAAATTCTTTTTTTTTCCTTTGATTTGGGATCCTATATTATGTGTCTTAGAGATTTTTTTTTTGAGTTGAAACTTTTTGAAATCCTTTGTGCTTCATGAACTTGGATATGCAACACTCTCCCCACATTTGGGACATTCTCTGCCATTATTTCTTCTTCACTTTTTAAAAAAGATCCTGTTTATTTACATGTAAGCAGACAGGGGGGAAGGGGAGGGACAAGTAGACTCTGCACTGAGCATGGACCATCATGCAAGGCTCAATCTCACGACCCTGAGATCATGACCCAAGATCACAACCCTAAGATCATGACCCAAGCTGAAACCAAGAGTTGGATGTGCTTAACTGATTGGGCCACCCCGGTACTCCTCTGCCATTATTTCTTTAAATTACTTTCTGTCCTTCGCTCCTCCACTTCTCCTTCCAGAACTCTAACAATTGTAGGTTGTTTCTTTTATCCGTGTCTGTAGACTTCCTCCACTTTAAGCATTCTGTCCTCTTTTGCTCCTCTGATTGCATAGTTTCCAATAAGTTATCTAAGACTTCACTAGTGCCATCCTCTGCTTGGCTGAGCCTGAAGATCTCTGTTGAATTCTTCCTGTCAGTCACTACGTTGCTCAGCTCTGGGCTTTGTGCTTGGTTCCCCCTCCAGTTTTGTCAGAAGTTGGGGGGTGCCACTGACCTGACTCCATGCTTGGCTGACTCTGTGACCAGGCTCCCTGGTCAGGCTTCCCTTATTTCCTTTTCAATATTTTCCCGCAACCTTCCCTCTCATCTTTCCTTCTGGTGCCGTCAGTATATGATGTCGATGTACTAACTGTGCCCCATGTGTCTCTGAGGCTCTGTCCATTTTCTTCTCTCTTTTCTTTCAATTCTATACCTATTGATCTATCTTCAAGTTTGCTGAAGGTATAAGTCTTCTTCTTTTATCTAATGACAATTAGATAGGATCTACCATTAAGCCCCTTAGTGAATTTTTCATGTCAGTTATTGTACTTCTGAAATCTAGTATTTCCATTTGTTCTGTTTTTTATATAATCTGTATCCTCTCATATTGATATTCTCTATTTGATTATCACACAATCATACATTTCTTTTTTTATTTCTTTAAGCATGGATGTCTTAAGTTATTGGAATGTATTTATAAGTCCTGCTTGAAAATCTTTGTCTCTCAATCCTGAAGTCAGGTGTCCCCTCCCCATGTCTAGGTTACACTCTGCTATTTCTTTGTATACCTCATATTTTTATTGAAAACTTGATGTTTTAGATAATGCAGTGTACTAACACTGGGTACTGACCACTCTCTCCCTTCTTTCAAGCTTGTAACATCAACAGCTAAAATTTAAAATCCTGCTTGTTCACATTCATCAGTGGATATAAGGGTGTGCTGAGGTTTACATAAAAAACAAGTAGCTATGAAGTCCACATCACATTTTTCTCTGACATTTACAATTAGATGAGAAGTCAATATTTAAATTTGTGTGAGTGAGTGCAGATCCCATCTAAGAACTCATATTCTGTGTGTTATATACCACTATTAATATTTTTCAAAGTCTTCTTGGAATACCATTGAATTTTAGAAGAGCTGAGTGTTGAAGTATTAGTAAGACATTGGCTCATCAGAGAATTTTAAATCTGAGAGTAATTAGTGCTGACTATAACTCCTAATAAAGAAAGAAAAGGACAAAGATTTATTACAGTATAAACGTTTCTCAGAGCAATTATTAACAAGGCAAAAATTCAGGAAAAAAGTTATCTAGAGATATTTAGGCTTTACTACTTCTTAGTTCCATAAAAATAAGATATCTCTGAGTATTAAGCCAAAATCACCAAGAGAGTATAATTGGTAAGATGGCATGCATTTGAAATAGCTTCAAAAGCTTTGATTTTAAGAATTTTCTCTTACCCACAGGGCCCTCTAGTGGAAAAAAGGCCACCAAGCCTGAAATTGCAGAAAAATCAGGCTTTAGAAAGACGCATTTTATTTCCCCTAAGTATAAAATCCGGGCTTGGGAGAACTCTTTAGAAGGAACCAGTCCTGGTACAACTTTTTCCTTCTCAACAATGCATTTGTTTAGGGGGGAAAATCAAAGTTTAGGTAAAAATTATAAAAATCGACATCATGTAGAATAAGAGATACTATTGCTACAGCACGTGAACATACGATGACAATGATCATCATAAAAACTGGTTTACATCTTCAGTTTTCCTAGAAATCTTAAAGTTGTAAGTTGTCTGTTCATGAGGTTTTTTTCTTGTGTTTTTAAAAACAAAGGATATTAATGGCATTGAGCACACATAAAGCATGTCTCCTACATCATCGGCTAAAAATATTTTGAGCCCTTTAACATTATTGAACAAATATTTGAATTTTCTGTCAGATTCTTTTCTCTTATATTTTTTTCATGTATTTATTTCTAACCTGTTATTGTGGAAAATGTCCAACAGGTACAAAATTCCTCCTATTCATTAACTGACTTCAGGAATGATCAGCTCATCCACTCCATCTATCCGTAATAATTCGAAGTCCTGCTAGAATTCCTCATAGGCTAATTAATGAAAATGATTTCCTCTCCTGCTGCCCTACTGTGTGCTGGCCGAAGCCGAGAGGACACGACGAGTTCTAGACTCAGAGCTCCCTGTCGCTCGCTGGTCCCTCTAGTGGTGACTCCCTGCGCTTGCACATTCTGCCCACCCTCCCCTGCCTGGAGCATCCCTTCGTGGTGCGTTGACTCTAGAAATGCCTTTCTCCTTGGCTACCCCAGAAGGACAGAAGTGGTACCCCACGCTGTTCTCCATGCCCCACATCTGCAGACGTCTGCAGGTACTGGGCAAGCCGGGAGCTACAGGAGGGACCTGGTCTTTTCTCCAGGAAGCTGCCAGAAGGTGCTTCTCATCCTGCTTTCAAGCGTCTGTGGGTCCACCCAAATAGAGCTTTTTTCTTCTGGAATCCGAGAGATACTTCTTGACAACGAGGCTCCAAGAAGCCCTTTCCTTCCCGGCAGCATGAGCTCACTGACTCCAGCAAGGGGATGCCCACCCAACCACACGATCCCAGGTACAGGCCCAGAGGTTCCCCCAGAGGGAATCTGCCCTTGGCCTCCAGCCGATTAGACAGAAGTCACGCAGAGAGAGGACTAGTGGGGAGAAAGTGCACAGCACAGAGCGCGAGTTCACTATGAGGGCCCTTCCAAGGGAGGTGGCTTCCTTGCACAGCTGTGTGGTGAGGGGGAGGGAAAGGCACAGCTTCTCTAGACTGCTCCCAAAGTCACCTCACTGTGCTCGCCACTGGCCCATCTCTGAGAAACCACTGCAGACCAGCTTAGATCTGTGACTTGGGCTTTATGGCATCTTGGGAACTACTGCCCATGTTCCCTGCTGTGTGTGGATTCAGTCATTCTTAGCAAATTCCTTCCCTGTCTTCATCAAGCTCCAAGATAACGAGTTCCTGGGAGATCCTCTCAGAACAGAGCAGATGCCTTTGCAGGCGTCCCTCCATGCTCTCCTCCCAGTGAAGATGCTGGAAGATTCCCTAGTCCACGGGGGGCAGGGTTCCACGTGATGCAGGCGTGTGGGTGGGAGGTGAGCTCTGGCAGGGTCGGTGGGGTCCCGCTGCGGGGTTGGCGGTGGTGCTGGTGGCTCTCCCCAGCACTCTCCCAGCTGGACCCCAGTGCAGTCTACGAGATGGCGGTGGCTTTCCAATACCTGGGTCAACACAGCAGGGGAACGACCCCAACCTCTGCATTCCAGGTTTTCCAAAAACCTTGAAAGAACCTAATCTCTACATGACACCTTTTCTAACACTTGCCTTGTTGCTGTCCCTGTGGGGGTCGCTCACTCTACACGGCAGAGGAGGTTTGTTTTGTAAGGTTCACTGCGGGCGGAGTACGGAAAGGAGTGCAGGCGGGTCTGAAGGAAGGGAGAAAGGCCAGCGGGGAGGTTGTCTGGGGTCCTGGTAGGAATGTCGGGGGGTGGGGCGGGCCAGGGCTGAGGAGGTGGACGGGTTCCTGGGCCACTGGCGGACAAAATCGGGGTAAGCTGGGACTGACTGGGTGTGCGCAGGGGCCCGGCGGGTCCCAGGTGATTGCTCGTCACCCGACAACGGGGGAGGAATTCAGCTTTCCTCGTGAACTTCAAACTTAAGGTTTTGTTGAGTCTTAAAAGTGGATACGTCACCCGGATAGTGCGCTTTGCCTGTTTTCGTAGCTCAGAGGAGCGGGCGGTGTCTGATCAACGTGTGAGAACGATCACCAGTTCCGGGCGGGCGGAGCGAGCGGGTAAGAGCAGACACAGAAGCGAAGCCGACGTGGGCCTTGGAATGGAGCCAGACCCGCCGCCCCGGCTCTCCCCGCCCTTCTCCCCGCAGCCGCCGGCCTCACGGTTGGCCGCTCTGCCTCCTGAGACTCTTCTCCTGTCGCTCGCAAGCTTTCAGGGCGCGCCCGGAGCCTGCTCCGCTCACCCCGGAAGGGCTGCGGGCGCACCCGCAGGGCGTCCAGACCCGCGCGAACTCACCTGCCCTCCGACTCCGCGGACTTCACGGGCTCCCGGCTGCAGGACCGCGCACAGCCCGAGCCGCCGTGAGAGGCTCTGACCGGGGCTGTGTCGGGGGTTCCGCAGTGGAGGGAGTGGGGCGGGGTGCGGGGGATGCGCACCGGTGCGCACTGGCCTCTCCATCATTCTACCTGCCGCAGGAGGACCCCGGCAGGGCCCCCGAGGCAAAACAGGGGTTCCTAGCACGGGTCAGCAGAGGGAGGCCATCTGCCTGTCGTCTCCAGAGCAGCCTTGCCTGGGCTGATGCTCCAGGTCCCAGACCATCAGAGCCAGACCGTCCCCCAGCTCCCAGCGTGCCATAGACCCTCACTGCCTGGCTCACCCTTCCTGGGGCTGACTTGCCATCTGTGTGCAGGGCGTTCTAAGCCACTCCGATGGGTCTGTGCAGCCTCACTTTGCAACAGCCCCCCCCCCTTGCTTGCTGTTCCAAAGTCTGCATCTCAGAGAGAATGAGTCACCGCAGGTACCCCGAGACTGCCACACTGAGCTTGACTCTGGAAGGGCAGCCCTCAGACACGGGCTTGTCTGGCTTCCGGCTGCCCGAGCCTGGGGCTGGTCTTCACACTCCACTCACCGTGTTGGCAGCCTTGAGCCCCGTCCGGCATGCTCGCTCCTGGCCACCCGGCCCAAAATGCCTCTGCCCATCGCGCGGGGCCTACTTTGACTACTTCCCCCATCAAGGTCCGTCCACACACCAGGGAGAGTCGGCTACTCCGCCCACACCCAGCTCCCTGTCCCCGCCTGGGCCCCGCCCTTGAAGCCCTCGTGTATCCCTCTGCCTAGGTCTCCGCCCTGGGCACGCAGCCCACGGTGGCAGGGGCTGGAATGGCTCCTTGTTTCTCTATGTCCTTCCACTTAGAACACTGCCTGGCTCGTGGAAAATGCGGAAAAAAATAAAATTGCTCCCAACCAGGGATGCTCTCATTCAGGATTTCAGTTTCTGAGCTGGTTCTACTCCATCAAATGAATCCCGATTTCAAACTCCGTGAGTCTGCCCCCACCTGCCTTTCTGTCCCCCCAACAACTTCCCTGCTCACACCCCACATTCCAGCAAACTCCAGCCCCTGCTCCTTCCCTAGGTGCCCAGTGTTCAGGACGTTTCTCATGGCATCAACCCCGGTGTCCCCACCTGGACCAGCACCACTGTGTCCAAGAAGCCCTCCCGGACTGAACACTCCCCTCTTACCATCAAAAGAGTCCCGCCTTGGGATGAACCCTAACTTCTCCTGTTTCCCTGACTTCTCACTCCTCTTTGCTCAACAGGGAAGAAATACACTGAGTGTAATGAGTCCTTCTATGTTTTACAACATTTAACTCTGATATTTAAAGCGTATTAAACACCTTCTAAGTACAACACTTCATATTAAAGTTGTGTGAGTGCATTACATGAAACGTCCCTTTTGGTCATACATCCCAGCCTGTGTGATGACGATAGGGCTTCATCAGGATGATCTGGGGTCTACAGGGGATACAGAAGTGCCTTCTGGGCCATCAGCCCACGGCACTGGGGGCCAATATCCATGCGGTTTTTAGCTTAGTTTCTGATGCATTATATGTTTATATTCCTAGAAAAATCAATGAAGGCCACAGTGTTTGGGACCAGGATTAGATTTTTCCGGAAGCTAAATAAAACCTAAAAGCACATTTATTAAGGGCCCCAAGCCAGCAGATGGCAGTAGGTTCACAGTTTTGGAGGGAAGGCCTGCGCCCATCGGGATCAGAGCTGAGATGAAGTTGCCTTTTTCCAGAGAGCCCCAGCGCCATTGATGCTGCAGCTAATTTTTCTAATGGAATCGCGTAGCAACAAATGATGGACCAGCGCCAGTCAAACTGGACGGCCGTTTGTCATGTGTTCAATTTCCATTATCGGGGAACAAAATTAAATGATTAAAACCCACTTATCTTCTAACTTTGCAATATTTACCATTAGTGTCTGCATGAAATCATATTATCTGTCCAAACAGGCAATTGGACTATATGCCGCAGGGCGTACCGGAGTTGTTTCCAAACCCACTTCTTATGCCACTGCATATTTTTTGCAATTTGGGGCATATATATATATATATATATATGTATATATATATATATATATATATATATACATACATACATACATATATATTTTAATGATTATTGCGATAGCAAGACAGGCTTGCTGTAATCATTTGCCTCACTAATGACGTCTTCAGAGTCAGACAATCGTGACGAAGTACAAGACTTCTTAGAGAGCAGCAGTTCACACTTACTGTAAAGATACTCAGTAGCAGTGGCGTTGCTCTGCCCTTGAAGCCTTTGCCCTGCTGGAGCGACGAGATCACAGAACCAGAAGGCGGTTCTGGTTTTCTGGGCAGATAGTGCATTTGCCCTGAACTGTGGTGAGTCTTTGTGCACCAACGTCCCTTCTCAGTTCCCGGGAACAGTGCCTGTCCCCCTCAAAATGTTGGCACGCATAAGCCTTGATTTCCAGGCTTCAGTTCTCCTCATCTCCTTGCCTTCCCTGGTAGACTTTACTCATCTCTCTAGCTTGGGTCCCAGCTTAACTCAGAATGAACCCAATTCTTTTTAATTTGTTCATTTTTTTTTTCTCCAGCAATGAGGTATATTTTTTGTTTTGTTTTGTTTTGTTTTAGGAGTATTTTGTTTTACCAGACCTCTCATAGCCATATGACCAGACACAGAAAATCCTACTAGTTTCAACCTGTCAGTCTGATCAGAGATATATCTATCTAAACTAGCTGCCTTAATTTTCTATCTCTTTGTTGATGTAGAACTTTAACCTCTTTCCCTGTGCTGACTGAACCTTTCTCTGTTTGAATACATTTATATTTCAATGTATCTCTGTCACACTGATATTAAAATCAATGGTTGGTTAAGCAGAAAATGTATCTGAATACAGTTCTAAGACTACAACACAAAAGAAATAAAGAGAGGAGGGAAACGATATAAAGTTGAGGTCCAAAGACACAAAGGATGGACATACATCTACTCAGAGCTAAGGGTGCCGATGGGGAAAACAGAAATGGGGGAGAGAGCATATTTATTTATTTATTTATTTATTTATTTATTTATTTATTAAGATTTTATTTATTTGACAGGGATCACAAGTAGGCAGAGAGGCAGCAGAAATGGGGGGGTGGAGAAGCAGGCTCCCCGCCGAGCAGAGAGCCTGATGCGGGACTCGATCCCAGGACCCTGAGATCATGACCTGAGCCGAAGGCAGAGGCTTTAACCCACCGAGCCACCCAGGTGCCCTGAGAGAGCATATTTAAAAGAATAATGCTGAGAGTATTCCAGAATTAATAAAAATACTAATTTTCAGATTTATCCATGATCCGACTTCACTGGACAAAGCAAAAGAAATCCATAACCCTGAGTGTCTGGGTGGCTCTGTGGGTTTTCCTTAAAAAAGACAGTTTTCCTCAAAAAAGACAGTTTTCCTTAAAAAGGAAGATATTTGCAAATGACAGTACAGACAAAAGGTTGATATCCAGGATCTATAAAGAACTCCTCAAACTCAACACAAACAAAAGACAATCATATAAAAAAATGGGCAGAAGATATGAACAGACACTTCTCCAATGAAGACATACAAATGGCTATCAGTCACATGAAAAAATGTTCATCATCACTAGCCATCAGGGAGATTCAAATTAAAACCACATTGAGATACCACCTTACACCACTTAGAATGGCCAAAATTAGCAAGACAGGAAACAACATGTGTTGGAGGGGATGTGGAGAAAGGGGAACCCTCTTACACTGTTGGTGGGAATGCAAGTTGGTGCAGCCTCTTTGGAGAACAGTGTGGAGATTCCTCAAGAAATTAAAAATAGAACTTCCCTATGACCCTGCCATTGCACTACTGGGTATTTACCCCAAATATACAGAGGTAGTGAAAAGAAGGGCCATCTGTACCCCAATGTTTATAGCGGCAATGGCCATGGTCGCCAAACTGTGGAAAGAACCAAGATGCCCTTCAACGGACGAATGGATAAGGAAGATGTGGTCCATATACACTATGGAGTATTACGCCTCCATCAGAAAGGATGAATACCCAACTTTTGTAGCAACATGGATGGGACTGGAAGAGATTATGCTGAGTGAAATAAGTCAAGCAGACAGAGTCAATTATCATATGGTTTCACTTATTTGTGGAGCATAACAAATAGCATGGAGGACAAGGGGAGATGGAGAGGAGAAGGGAGTTGAGGGAAATTGGAAGGGGAGGTGAACCATAAGAGACTATGGACTCTGAAAAACAATCTGAGGGTTTTGAAGGGGGGGGGGGTGGGGGTTGGGGGAACCAGGTGGTGGGTATTGGAGAGGGCACGGATTGCATGGAGCACTGGGTGTAGTGCAAAATCAATGAATACTGTTACGCTGAAAAAAAAAAAAAACTGGTTAAACAACAAAAAAAAAAAAAAAAAAAAAAGGAAATACCCGACTGCTGGCTTCCCCATAGTAAATAGGGATGTTAGATCCCACTGTAACTGTGTCTTTAGAAGCTGACCCAAATAAACCAGCTGATGAGTCTAAACCCAAAGAGAGAGGATGACAAAAAGGTCATGAAATAAACATTTTCTGCTGACAAAAAGGGAGACCATTTGCTGCCATGAACATGGTAGAAGTTCGAGGGTCGTCCTCTAGGAAGAAGAAACAAAAGCCCCAGGCCGAAGTCTGAGAAGGAAGAGAGGACGGTGAGCAATGAAGGTGAGTAAAATCCAGGTGCAAAGCTGCATCTTTGTCTGTCACTCCGAGAGGAGACTGCTGTTGACAGTTAAGTCCTACGTTCCGATACCTAAATGTCCTGCAAGGACAGGGCAGTTCTGGGCAGCAGGTGGTCCCGTTCCCCGACTGTGAACAAGGCGGTCCATAGTCACCACTCCTGTGCGCAGACAGTGAGAGGAAATGGAATAATCCTGGCCGTGCTGGATTAGTGGGGTCCGAACAAAACCAGCGTGTGGACAGCCGAAAAGTGAGTCCATCCCAGGACCATGATTATGGTCTCTATTTGGGAGAAGAGAAAAGATACTTCCCGACCGAGGAGGAGTCAGCCCTTGTGTCCGTCAAACCACTTCTCTGAAGGTTCTAGGTTCAGCTCTGCCAAAGACAGGCCGCCCTGCCAGTCGGGACCAGCTCGTGGATGTGTGGTGCCTTTTCTCCGAGTCTGGGGTTATTTACAGTTCTTAATTTCCGTAGGTCTGTGTCCTTCTGTCTCTGATATGCATTATCTGAACAATGAAAAATGTAGTTTCCATCTGTGTGTGTGCTCGTGGTATAAATAAATTGTACAGAGTGGTTTGGAAATCCGTCCTGAGTCACTCTCTTTGTCGATGAATTTGGACTTCTTTCTACCACATCATGCTGTCATCTACATTTATCCCAGTCCAGGCTTCTTTTTATGTTCGTTGTTTGCTTGTTTTCACTTGATTAGGTATCTTCTTCCTTTTTTACCCTTCAGATTTGAAAGGTGTATATGATACTTAATGTATTTGAAAGACACAATGTGTCATTTCACCACCTGTAAGATGGTCTATAATCAGTCGTCATTCTCTCCCTGAGAAGATAATAATCTAATCAACTCCTCCTGGCTCATAACAAAGATGTTGGTATGTCAGTTCTCTCCTTCCAAAACTAGAACTTATGAGATAGCCCTAGTATTTAATACAGGAAAAGTTCTTTACGTTCATTGTTCTATTTACTGATTTCGTTTCTCCTCATTTCTCCTTGTTTCCCAGATTACCTGATGGTCATCAGGTGTTTTCTTTTTTGGGTATTCACTTTAAAGATTACGTGAGAGAAGATTCCTTCTGATGAACTCACAGACTTCAGCACGACCTCCTCAGCGTCCGGTGCCCCCCTCGTCCCGCTGCTCGGTCAGCGTCTGGTGCCCCCGTCATCCTGCTGCTCGGTCAGCAGACGCCTCCATGGTTGCATCTCTTCTGAGTGTTGTCCACGTCCTCCCCGTCGCTGTGACGTCGGCTTGCTGTCCCAAGCACTGTGAAGCTTCGCTACAGTGTGTACACATTTGGGTCTCTTTGGCCTTATTTGATGTGAACTTCACTCTCTGTGTGTCAATGGTGCCCACAGATCCCAGCCAGGCTCCTGGGAATGTGGCGGGCGCCCTGCTCTCTGGCCCCCTGCAAGCAGGTGTCTCCAGCCCACGTCTTCCCCGCAGCCCCGCATGTCTTCACCACCCTGTCACGTGGGGCAGGCCCCTTAGACCTTACCCCCCCCCCATTCTCTGTTTCCTACTTCCTCCAGCGTGTGTGTTGGGTTTCTGGCGTCAGTAAGTGTGGATCAAACATTGTGTACGCGCATTTCATCATTTAGGATTTTCATTT
Organism: Lontra canadensis; assembly: GCF_010015895.1. Classification (NCBI taxonomy): domain Eukaryota; kingdom Metazoa; phylum Chordata; class Mammalia; order Carnivora; family Mustelidae; genus Lontra; species Lontra canadensis. The sequence goes on from NW_022631038.1 coordinate 1,959,662, forward strand.
CATTGTTTTCTGATGTTCTGGCTAATGTCTTATATTTTTGCCTCTAGCTCATTTTTACGGATTAATTTCTTCATACCCTCTAAACCGAGCAAGTGGAGAGCCTGAGGGGAGTGTGATGCTCAGTGTCTCTTCTCCCCTGAAGGGCACTGTTTCCCATCTGTGTGGCGACCTGATCTGTGCACTGAGCTGCTGGGGATGTGGCTGGACAGATGCACAGGTGGATGTCAGGGCACCCCCAGACCATGGGCAACAGGGCCGTCGCCCCAGCATCTGGGCCTGGGCTCCCCCTGCCACACTGCACCTGACTGTCCACAGGGTAAACACCCTGTGCTTTCAGTGGCTGTGGCCACAGCACAAGCTCCTGGGCTGTTTTGTGGCCACAGTGGCCGTCCCACCCGTGGCCCCATGTTGCAGGCCCCATGCCCATAGCTGAGGTCAGCTCTTCCTCACTGCTGCAGGGAACAGGCCTCAGAGTGCCACGGGCCCCTTTCTCCCCGGTGGCCATTAGAGCTTAGGCTCCACCTCTCTGACCCGCACCCTCTCATGGTCCTTCACCGAGCGCCTGTGCACGTACGTAACACGCCTGAACATGTATCTGTTTCACCCTCGCCGCCAGAGCACAGGGATAACTGTGAGCAGCACTTTTTCTAGGATGACAGCTGTTTTCCACGAGCATTAGAACAGAGCTTCCACTTTTTCCTGGCCTTCGTTGTTGCGCTAAAAAGTTTAGTGCTGTAAATGTCCCCCATTTCCAACTGCAGACATTTTCTTACTGTGCGTACCTGAGGGTTGACTCGTCTTTATGCCCACCTGTTGGATTTCATTATGCTATCTGGGTAGTCACATCTCCCACCAATTCCAGGAAATTCTCAAGGACTATCTCCTATATTCCAGCTTTTTTTTTTTTCCTTTTAATTCTCCCACTAAATTGATTTTGGATCTTTCCTTTGTATTCACTGTTGCTCTTAAACTTTCTCCTGTAATTTAATCTCCCATTACATTTAATAGTTGTACACTTTGTCCTAGGTTGTCTAAAGCCACTCGGCCTGCTCTAACCAAACACCACAAATGAGGCGGCTTGGACGACAGAACTCAGTGTGTCACAGCCTGGAGGCTGCAAGTCCAAGGTCAAGGCCCGCCCCCCCCCCCCCCCCCCCCCCCCGGCTCCTGGGCGAGGGCTCTCTACCTGGCATGCAGATGGAGGCATGTGTCCTCGTGCCTCTCCTGGACATGGGCATGCCACGTTCTTCCCTTCTGCTGAGGACACGAACCCCAGCAGGGCTCCACGCTCAGGACCTCATCTAAACTTAATCACCTTCCAAAGGCCCGACCTCCCGAGGCCATGGCGCTGGGTGCAGGGGCCCCACCCAGGGCTGGGAGGCAGACGCTGCGTGTGCACCACAGATGATTTCCTCGCCCTCTCCGGTGACTCTCTGATCATTTCTCCAGCTGGTTTCCAGCCATTGTGTCTTATTTTAGTGACTATAAGTGTACTTATCTCTACACAGTTTTCTTCTAAGATTGGGTGTGCGCATGTGTGTACGCGGTGCACACGGGACGATCTTCTCCACAGGGTCCTATTTTCCTCTTCCTGGCAAGGGCACATGTGTTCTTTCTACTCCACACCGGGCCAGAGCTTGTGGGCGGTGGGGAGGACTGTCAGTGGCAGCCCGGTTCTCATGTCCGCACGCGCGCTGGCTCCGGCCCCAGGCTTTTGTAACCTCAGGAGCTACTGAACCCAAGCTCTGGGTTGCGCCACGGGAAACCGCCCTCCTCACACACCCCTCCTGCCATGTGTGGGAGCTGCCGTCAGCTTCTCTGGTCCTTCTGCTCTTGTGGTTTCCGGGGATGGCCTTTCATTTACCTACGTACTCGTGTGTGTTTTCAAATGTGTGTTTTCGATGTGATTTCTAAGTTTCTGTCATAGAAGGGGCACATCATGGCCGATTCTAAGCTCCGACTTTGCTCTGTAGTAGGACATTGTTTTTACGCTGCAATCCACGATGCAGGTACACGCGCAATGGGCTGCGTCCGGGTGTTTGACATTTTCTTCCCCTTCCTCTGCACTAGCGCGGTTGCTGCCGATCAAACTAATTTTAGGGCCCATTCGCGGCTCTTGACCCACAGACTGAAGAGCACTGATCCCTCTTGCTGGTCTGCTGTTGTGTAATTCGCTCGTTTACTGTCTGCTAGAGGCTCCACCAGGAAGAGTGGGGAGCGGAATTAGCCAGAAGGAAGCGTTAGCCAGGTGGGAGGCGGTCTCGAGGAGCGGACGGGAAGCCCTTGGTGGCAGGTCTCGCTGAAGTCGATCAGGACAGGGGCCAGAGGAGGCTGAACTCTCCTGTTTCTGGCCGGTCTGGCTTCAAGCTTAGAGGCTGTGAGGCTGATGCTCAACCTTCAGTTGTTGCTCAGCCTTGAATAACAGACGCAGAGGGAAAGTAGAGTTCTGACTAGATCTCCCCAAGCAGTTGAGCAGTGGTGCTGCTGAATAAAGGACTCCGTGGACAATTGCTGGACCTCTGATGGGCTCGGAGGCACCGGTCTGCCCTCGATGGGAGAGGTGCTCGGTTTTCTGGTGCCACATAACATGCGGATCTCACAGCCCATGCAGAAAACAGCCGCATTTGCCATGGGCACCAGAATAACTAGAAAAGTTTGCTCGTGACGGACGGAGATCAGCCACGATTTGGGGAGCCCCGGGCTCAGCTCAACTGCTCTCAGAGCTGAGAAGATAGAAGCCGCACAACTGAAACACATCCAGGGCGCTGGGATGTTGTTGGGTGGGGCGTCCTGCTGGACTCCAAGCCTCGCGTGTGCCGGATTTCTGAAAAGAGCCCACCCCGGGCTGGGCAATGTGTTTTTCTTGTCCTGAAGTTAACATCAACAGTTATAATTAGTTTGTTTTATGTCAGGTTTATTCCAAATGCTTTCGTGGCATTCCTTATGTAGGGTTTACAGGAGTTTTATGAAGCAGTTTCCACTCCATCCCTCTCTCACAATTGGAGGAATGTGATGGACAAAGAGTTTAAGATAATATGTGGCATAGATGGGATTAAAATTCAGGTCATTGAGACCCAAGGAGAGACACTGAATTCTAGGCTAGCCTCCTCTGATGGTGTGAACTTCTTAAGTCAAAAATCCACACCAGCAACGTGTTCTTATATGTCCAGAAAATTGCAATGCTCTACTACAGAAGTGGTTTGAACAGAAGTCTTTAAAGATGCCCTTTCTGGCTATGAACTGACCCGCACTTCCTTCCTGGGTGTCTGGAGACACTAGACTCACGGCTGAGCCCATGCTTCCCGCAGCTGCTGGGGGCTTTGGGGAGGGTCTGCCGTGGCTTGTCGTGCCTGCGCCCTACCAGGACAGAGGTTTTCACAAGATTATACAGAACAGGGATCACAACAGAAGACTCAAACCAGACTGACAGCAGAGCCTGGACAAGGGCTTTGTGGACACCCTAAAATGGGCTGGTCAGCCACACGTGGGGGTACTTGTCACCTGGAAGACTGTCCTGGATTTGATCTTGGCATTGACATTTTAAATAAACTCTCCAGGGATCTGATACTCATGGTTCATGAAGATGCACGTTATTAATCTTCATGGACATTAGAGCAGGTGTAGCTCCCCGTTATCAGTCATCGTGTCCAGCAATGGAGGCGAAATCATCAGCTGCGTTTACAAAGAATCACATTGTACAAACACACAGATATTTCCGCCGAAGGGCAGCTTAGCTTATTGCCATCATGAACGAAGAGAGACGGGTCCCAGCCCCAGGGGTCCCAAGCAGCTCTGGGACAGTCGGTGGCCTCCGCTGGGGAGGGCCATGTCCTGAGGTCCCCATCTGCATCTGAAAGGGGGGAGAGAAACAAAATGGTGCATTCACATATTCCATTTTCCCCCAAACTTTGTCAGCTTGATAATGTTGGGGAGGAAGTGACAGGCACACCTGCAGACGAGACTCCAAGTTTTGGTTTTATTTTGAATGGTTGTCTCTTTCTTTTTAGTATTTTGTGCTGCTTAGTGTAATGGTGCTGGAAAGCTATTAAGACAGTCATTTGTGTCTAGATGTGAGGGAAAATGGCATAATCATTTTACAGATGAGAAATCTATGATAGAAAAAGAATGTGATTTGCCTAAGGTCACAAACCGAGCCAGAGCTCGAGTCTGAAGCAGCTCATCTGCGCTTGTCAGAGAAGCGACGTCCGTGTTAGGAAATGGAAGAACACTCATTAGCGTTCCTTGAATCGACTCAAGAATATATTCAAATTCTTATGCTTAGTCAAATCTGTAGCTTGAGGAAATGAGTGGGCGATTTGCAGGATTCTGTGTTGGGAAAGTAATGTCTGAATTTGTTTTCCTTATGGTGTTTTTCTTCTCCATGTCAAGTTGGTTGCCAATTTTCGAGATAATCATCTCAAAATGTTTTTCATTTAGGACAGAATTTAAAGTTTTGATGGGGAAAATAATCGTAATTTCTAATGTTTTTGAAATTTTCACAGTTTCTCTCGAAATGTAGCAGATTGAAAATACAGTACAGGCTAAACTCTGTGTTATCTTTCACTGTTCAGTGATCACTGTTAAGTGGAGGGATTGGTTTCAAAGCTATAAAATTACCATATATTTAAAATGGAAGTGTTTTAGGTTCTAGCACTCAAGTCCATCCCCCCTGATTCCCATATCTCCCAGGCCAATAATAAGTGTGACAAAAATGCCAGTCCACGTGGCTAACATGCCAAACTAGTTTCCAATTTCTATTGCCTCTTGTCTTGGCCTGAGCAGAGGATGTAATCGCTTCCCTCAGAGCCAAGGAGGCTGTCACGGGCAGACAAGAGGTATAATACCTTGCCACTAGAAAGCTGAGTTTGCCATATGTGTGTTTGGGATATTCCAAGAACAAGAACCTATTTATATCTGGACAACATCAAAACTTATGTTCCCTTGTATATTTTAGGACTAATAAGCTTAAAATAATTTCCTATGGGTTTTACTACAATAAGAAAATACGTATCGATCCTATCCTTGCATTTTCCATTATGAACCAAAGATGACGGAAAGACCAAAATAGCCCATTCCCCTGGCGTGTTCATGAGCATGACTTCCAGCGTCCCCAAGATTTTAAAGGTTTTGGGGAATGTGTTTGTTATAAAAAAACAAACAGGACGTAAGTACAGATTAGAAACTACTCTCCGTCCATTGGTAGGCGTCTGGGACAATGTCCGTTTCATCATATCTAATAGCATCCTTGGTTGGAAACAGGGAAGGCTTATATAGTTGCTCAGTTTAACTCTCAAAACCCGAGGAAAGGGCTGCTGGAATCCACTGGGAAGTGGTTTAACATGGCAGAGTCTGGAGATGCCTGGACAAGTCACTTCGGTCCCCGAGTCCAAACTGTGGACACTCTCGGAAACTTTTTCTCACATTTCATAGGCAATCTTCAGGAAATCGTGTTGCTCTACCTTCAAGGATCATCTGAAATGTCGCCGACCGTTTCCACTACAGGTGGTCAGAGCCACAGCCCCTTCTGCCGGGCTAGCGCCCACCATCTGGAAAGTTCCTGGTTTCACCCCTTACTGAACTACTGCCTCTTCCCAAAGGCCAGCCAGAGAGGTTCCTGGAAAACGTCAGCCAAATGCCGGCACTCCCCTGATCTTCATTTCCGAGAAAGAACAAACTCGTGTTCAACGGGGCCTGACGGTCTCTGGCTTCTGACCTCTAACCTCGCCCTCATGTCGCCATCACCTCCCACTCTCCAGCAAAATGCCTGTTTTGCCATTTCTCAGATGTGCTGTCCTCTCTCCCTCTAATGACTACCTTCTGTGAAACACACTCCCTCAAATATCCGTGCGGCTGGCAGCCTCAGACGTCGCGTCCTGGGCCAAGATCTTGTCCTGAGTTCCTCACTGGTGCATCATAAGGTCCTAAACAGTGAAGCTATCTGAACAGTGTATAAGAGGAGAACGGAATACATACTAGAATTGTTAGTAAAAAAATATGTCAGTAGTTTTTGGTAAAGTCAAATCAGCTTTTAGCCTGTAGCATTTGTTTCTAAAGAGTATTTTAAAACCGAACTTCGAAGAAGGAAGTTTGAGAAAAGTAGTAAACCTTGTCACGACCAGCTCCAGACGGCAAACGGAGACATGAGCTACAAGGGATCTTCGCAGTGTTCCCTGATGAAAGCTAAGTGCAGAACAGGCAAAATAAATAAATTAATTAATTAATTTTAAAAATTCATGATTGACTTATGCAAAAGACTACTCACTGCCACTCTGTTTTATTGTAACAGGGCTGAAAATAGCCCCATCAGCAGGGGACAATGACATGCTGTGGCTCTGTAAGTAAAGGAGGGGAAATCCCTCCTTGCCAGGGGAGAGGGACGTCCAGGACACAGCGCTATGTGAGGGCAGCCAGGGGCTGAACAGTGGTTAGCTCCTAGAGCAGGGCCCGTTCCGCGTCTGCATCCTGTTATATCTGTGCACACAAAAGTAAGACCTAAACAGGTGGGTTGAGAACAAGAATTCCATTTATCTACTGACACTGAAGAAAATAAAAATTAACGAGAAAAACCAAAACTGTGCAAATGTTCACCCATAAGGAAATAGAAGAAATAGTGGAGAATAGACACTTCATTGTCTATATTTTAATATGTAAAATCACATACCTGATTTACATATTTAAAACTATGAACATATTTAAAAAACACACACACACACATTTCAACATATATAGAGAGAAAGCAAGAAAATTAATATGAAATTACTATAACACATTACGTTAGGAACAAGTCATTTTTAGCAGCATGGAGAGTTCTGTGAAGGAAGACCCAGCGGGTGAGAGTGAACGCAGGTCACAGCTCTCGGGATGTTAGTTCAGCCCGTCACTTTGCCGGGATGGTTCCTTCCTTTCCTGAAGATCCATCAGTACGACCTTCTCCGCTTCTCATAAGCCAGGATTCAGGCCTATTGTTTTTTAAAGAACCTTTTTTTCACTGTTTCATCAATGTTTTAGAAGACTAGAAAATTAAGTAATTATGTATGTTGTATTTTGGTTTGATTTGCTTTGCTTTATCCGTCACTCTGTGTTTTCGTGATGATTTCTCCTCTACCTATTAGCAAGCTCTTCTCTCCTCGTCAGGGAACAATTCCTTTTCTCCCTGTTGGCCTTATTTTTAAATTTTATATATTTAAGTGACTTCCTCCTAACAAGAGAGGTTCAAAAACACTTGGCTTCTACAAAATCCAGTGAGTCGTATAAATACAAGGTCCATAAAGAGCACTGTTGCAACATCGTGTCAGTTAATCAGACTCTGAACGCATGCAGCCAATCCACAAGGTCACTATTGCAGAGACACGTGCGCTACAGTCAAAGGTTATTGTTAAAGCAGAAATTACAGTTTAAAGTCTGTCTGAAACTCTTAGCAAGGTCTTGCGGACACAATAATGTAAATTAGGTTACTATCACACATCATAAGGAAATTAAGTTCCAGAATGTATAGATGAATTTCTTTTATACATCTTTCTTTGAGATCTAGATAAAAACCACCTAAGATATAATTATGATTTAAATAAATAATCATATTAAAAATGTCACATAAAGGGGCGCCTGGGTGGCTCAGTGGGTTAAAGCATCTGCCTTCGGCTCAGGTCATGATCTCAGGGTCCTGGGATCAAGCCCCACATCGGGCTCTCTGCTCAGCAGGGAGCCTGCTTCCTCCTCTCTCTCTGCCTGCCTCCCTGCCTACTTGTGATCTCTGTCTGTCAAATAAATAAATAAAATCTTAAAAAAAAGTCACATAAAATATTTGCAAGATATCCCAGATCATTCCCATTTTGTGCAGATTTCTAACCTCATCTGTGATTATCCTCTCCGACTTCTTCAGTAGGAGCTAAAAGTTCATTATTTCTGTCCCACAAAACAAAATGGAACAGGAATCAATGTGATTAGGAGAACTAAAGTGGCACTTTTTCAGAACTAAAGATGACTTTTCAGTGGTAATGGGAAAATTGCCACACCAGAAGCAGGGGTAGACATTTGCAGATCAAAGGAAACCAGTGATTGAAAGCTTTGGGCGGGAGGGCTCTCTGAGTCCACCTTCGTGGACGTGCATGCCGCACAGGTGGCAAGCCCCAAGACCACATTAAGTGGGGAGTGTCCCGGGGGCTCTGGAAGGAGCAGACATGCAGCCCCAGCCAACACTTCCATTTCCTCCGGCGAGGGAACGTGTATGAGTCAGTGCACCACGGGCACAGAAGATGCCCCCCAGCCCGCTGTGTCGTTAATATTATTTCCTAAAAACCTGCTCTGTGGAGAGCTCTATCCATCGTCCGCCTGTGGAGCCCTCCTGGGGCAGACACGACACTCCCCTCGCCACCTGCTCACTGACTCCCTGAAGGACACCGCGCCCAGCACGGACGGAGTTAACACAGCTGGTGACGGTGAACTCACGCGTCTCTCACACAGGGACTCCAAGTTCAGAGCCTTGCTGACAAATCACCCACAGAACTAAAAAAAAAAAAGAAAGAAAAAAACCTTCTAAGACAATGAAAGCGTCTAAAGCGTGTTTGACAAATGCAGTGTGCTACACTGACATTCACGGTGACACTTCACTTAATATTTGAAACGCTGTCTCTCCCGAGAGCCATGTTCTGTGGCAGACCGCGTATCCGCATTTCTGTAAAATCCTCTTTATGAATAATATTTTCTTTTTTGAATAATATTTTCTGATGAGGAGATAAGTATATGCTTATTTCAGGATATTTAGAAACATTAGGAAAATATAAAAAAGAAACATACATGATCAAACATTCCATTAGGAATCAACAACCATAATTAGCATCTTTGTTTTCCTCAAATCTCCTTTCTTCTGTTCAAATATGTACATATCTGAATGATTTTCTGATTCTGAAATATGAAAGTGAAGTGTATGTTTTTTGTTTCTGGAATTATGAATATTTTCTGTTGTTACTGGAAAGCATTTTTAAAGGACTGTTTAATATCTCACTGTTAGATGAAAGACTTGCTGGTGTTATGTTGTAAGAGATAATGACGGTGCGATAATTCAACTTCAGGTGTTTTCACCATTGGAGGTGCATATTGGAGAAATGTTCAGTGTTTGATGACAGTGGATTTGCTGGAAGAAACATAAGAAACAAGTATGATGAGAGGAAAAGTTTGCCCAAATGTTCATGATTGCTGAAGCTGGAAGACTGACTCCCGTTCTCTGCAGATCTGTTTGCTACAGTGTTTATGCGACGTGAGAATCCAACTGTGTCCATAAATACAGTCAATTACACTCATGCTTTAAAAAGAACTTTCTATTTTTTCATGTCTAATAAGTCACTAATCTGTAAATAATGCACTAATTTCTAAAGTAAATTTCTGATTCTCTACCTGTTCCATTGACCACCTATGTCTGCGTTAATACTGTGCCTTTTCAATGGGACGGATTTGAATTAGGGTTAATCTGATGAGGATAAGCCCCACATCACCTGCCACTCGCCCTCCTGTTTGGTCTCCGAACAATGTCCTTGGGCCTCACCTCTGACTTTTGGCCTCTGCCTCCTGACTTTCAGTGTGACCCTTGGTGAGTTCTCTGGCGGGGAGAGAATTGTCTCCTCCTCCTGGTTTTCTTCTCACCTCCAGGGTGGTGTGGCCTCCTCCTTTTGGCAGAAAGACTGGTCGAGTAGCACTTGCTTTCAGTTTGCTCATAACTGAACGAGGAGCGCTCCCCTCACACCCAGGGCTTGCTCGGCACCCAAACGTGCGGCAGGGGCCTGGCCTCAGCATCCCCACCCTCCCCACACAGCACCTGTCTCTACCACCGGTGCTCTGCTGACTTGAGACACTCCCCAGCTAAATCCACATCTCCTAGCAACCTTTCCGGCAATGCTTTCGGATGGAGAAGGTGTCTGATTCCCCTTGTCTCGTTCTCTTCCACTTTGGAGTATGACCCATATTTGTGAAAACTCAAATCCCCTAAAACCAACACTCCTGGTGCTTTGCTACAGAGCGAGGTTTAAAAAGATCGCCATTTCCAACAGTCCGAGAACACTCAGGTCTCCCTGCCTCCCTTTCGTTTCCGGGAGTCGCAGTTTTCAGTGAGACTCGATGTGTGTTGTTGTGAACGAGTCCTCAAACGTTTAGCAACTGCCCACGACCGCGGGAGTGGGTGCCCGGGGCAGCTCGGCCCTCTGAGCAGCATGGAAGGGGGAGGTGGGATGCCGTCTGCACGAGCTCTCTGCCAAACCCAGTCCTGCTCTTACAGGAATCTGTCCCTTAAGGTGGTAGGACCGACGTCCCCATTCCCGTGGGCTGTCAGCAAGCTGTGGCTGCCACACCCTTTGCCACGCCGTGCTCCGTGTTCAGAGCCAGAGTCCGGATCCTTCTGACACTTGGGATCCCCGGCTTCCCCTTCTGTTAGCAGCCGGAGAGAACCCATCCTAAGTGGCTCCTGGGAACAGGTCAGGCCCACCCAGATAACCCCCCCACTGTACATCACATGCGCCTTACAACAGAGGTCGGTCACAGGGCAGACACCCATCCCATCGCCCGCCCCAGCAACATCGTGCAGGATGAGCACGGGCCGCGAGAACTTCGGACACAAGGTGGGATCTCGAGGCCAAGAGGAACAAAGCACCGGCAGGGTACTGGCTGAGTCCGTAAGCAGTGGGTATGAAGGCAGGCTGCCCAAGAAGTATTTATTTCTTGAGCTTTTAATTTGAGCTTACAGCAGATTCACATGCAGTGGTAAGAAGTAACACACCAGGACTGTGCGGACACAAATGCGTAAATCCTTCTTCTTTCTGTTTCGCGACCTGCTGCATATATGTCTGGGGCAAGGCGCTCCAAGCCCGCGTAAACGGGGCAGGGGCGAGTTGGGGAGGGAAGGTAAATAGGAAGAGAAGAATGCGTCTGAGTAAGACCTCGCTAGGGCTGCTTCGGAGCCGCTTGCCAACGTCCATTTCCACAATAAGCTCCAGGCACAGGTTGGGCTACAAAGTTCCAGGAACTGCCCCGTTCCCCTGGGTCGCGAGGCTCGCTGATCCAAGCAGTGCCTGCCGCTGGGGAGGAGCGAGGAGAGCTCTGCGGGCGAGAGGAGCTGTTTGCACCGTAGTTTCCAGGGCTCTGCCGCGGAGTATCGTACTCAAAGCTCCCAGTCATCCAGAAAGAGTATGAGATCGTTTCTCTCACTTTAAAAATGATATAAATTACGTTTAGTGGTTTACTTTGTAAGTTTTGGTGAGCGAGGACAGAATAACACGGATAAATCTTCTGACATTTATTTCACGATTTCTGTTTCCATTATAATTACATATCTGCCAAAAATTTTATTGTCCTATAACATTCTGAAAGTAAATAATTGTCTTTACTGTGGAAAATTAGAACAATTACTAGATACGGTCTCTTGAAGGGAAAAGAAACAAACATAGTGTTCTTTGGAATAAAAACGACAGTTACAAGAAAAATAACTAATGAAACATAAATGCTCGAGCTCATGAGTGTTAGGAGAGCAAGGGTTCTCCGCCTGCTCAGCACCGCGGCGTCTCTGGGGCCCAGCACCGTGCCGTGTCTGGTGTGCAGATACACAACAATGTGTGTGCATGGGGTGAATTGTGAAAGAAACAAAGATGTTTGAGAAAAAATCATAATTACAAATTAAAGATCTAATAAAACAACAGAAAACTTCATAGAGGGGCGCCTGGGTGGCTCAGTGGGTTAAAGCCTCTGCCTTCGGCTCAGGTCATGATCCCAGGGTCCTGGGATCGAGCCCCACATCGGGCTCTCTGCTCCGCGGGGAGCCTGCTTCCTCCTCTTTCCCTCCGCCTGCCTCTCTGCCTACTTGTGATCTCTGTCTGTCAAATAAATGAATAAAATCTTAAAAAAAAAAAAGATTAAAAAAAAGAAAACTTCATAGAATTCTCTCAGTAAGATATAGAAATAGTTAAAAAATATATAGTCCACAATGATGCAGTGTTATTCTGTTCTTTTTTTTAAAATTAAAATGAATAAAATCCAACATAGAAAATGTGTTAAAGTCTCACCCTTTTCCAATCTAATATATGAAGAGAAGAGCTTCTTCTATTTTTTTTTTTTGTTAATCCTTTGGACACAAAGTTCAATAAATATTTAATTATTAATCATTTTAACGTGCAGACTTTGAGCCATAAAATTCTGACCTCCCATTTGGATTGTCTCACCCTGAAAGCAAATCGAGTGATGGTTCTCCTGCTTTGGTCGGGTCAGGGCACCTCACAGTGGATATTGATCACCATTGGCAGAGCTGGAGAAGAGCCCGGAGTTATTATAGGGCCATTCATTTGGGGCTTATAGAAATGACCTTCAAATAAGCTTGGGAGATTGGCCGTCAGCTGCCTACCGTTGCTATCCTTCTGAAGAATCTGGTAGACGTACCTCTGACAGTTTCCATGGAAACAGCCGTGCGGTTATTTCTCCCCAGGTTCTCTCACCATCCACATCCTTTTCCATCACACACTACAGGTAAATTCTCAATAAGATTCATTGTTTTCATAACTGTGGAATGTACGCCTTGTAAGAAATATGTGAAGTCCAGGAAATTTAAGTATTTTTTTAACTTTATCACATTTTGCTGATGCTTAGATGGATGCCCTCCCACGGGCGACACGTGGCAGACGTGTGAGAGGTAGCAAGACAGAGAAAAACGGACACTGAGACAATTAAAACACAGATTACTTGGGATTGATTTTCTTCCCCAGAAGCCTCCCAGTGACAGAAAGAATCTCCTTTCATCACTGGTTACAAGCTACTAATCTATTTTCAAGGGTTACAGCTCTACCCAAACAAAATAAAAACACTGCAGAGAAGAATATCACATACTTGTTCATTTTATTTAATGGACATGATATTCCCCCAGCCCAGTTGCAATGGACTCTTGAAAACATCTGGACTTGCCCAAAGAAAGCAATTCCCTCGGGCTAAGTAGGTTGAGCAACCGTTTATTTACTTATGTTTATTAAACTGTATTCCGTGTTCATACCCCACGAGGCACTGAGACAGAAGCCTTCCACTGAGAGCGGATTCCCTACGGGGACCTCGGGAACCAACTGGAAGCACGAGGGCCAATAAACAAAGCGTAGACAGTAGAACGAGTGGGTGCACGGACACCGTGACTTCGGCTGTCCTCAGGTACCGTGCAGAACAGAAAATGCGGTGATGCGTGCAGTATTTTATACCTTGCGGTCAACGCCTTCTGTCCTGGGAAGGAAAGAGGGCGCTGCCACAAGTGTCCGAGGGAGGAGGAGGCAGCGCTGCCCCGGGGTCCTGCACCCAGGAGACGAGCATCCCAGCCCTGGGCAGGCAGGAACACGGTGTACTTGGGGGAAAGCAAGCCAGGCTGGCTAAGGCAGGGAGAAAGTGAAAGAGGCCACCAGGAAGTCAGAAAGGGAAGGGGCTGCCTCACATTTTCAATCATTTGGATTTTATTTCCGGAGTGGTGAAAAGAGCTTGGGTCCGTCTGTGGGAATTTCTGAGTGGACAGAGGGTGGGTTTTCCTGCAGAAGCTGTCTAGTTGCTGCGTCGAAGTGCGATTGCATGAGACATGGACAGGGGCAGTCAGTGCAGCTTGGCCGTGCGGGGACGGGGACTTGACCAGGGTCAGGGGAAAAGGACACGAGGTCACATGATGGTTTGGTGACATTTTGGAGCAAAGGGTGACATAAATTGTGGATGGACTAAATGGAGTAGGGTGAGGGGAAGAGAGGGAAAGGGGGCTCCTGGCTTCTCTGTGAATGTTGGGGAGGCATCAAAGGCTGGGACCTGCTGGGACCCTAAGAACATCTGCTTGAGGGTGTGCGCCCATCCAAGCACCCAACCACAGTAAGGGACCGACACCCAGACGAGGGCTGCTTCTGTGACTGACTGCTCCAGAAGCCGGGCCCTGTATTTCAGCCACAGAGAGGCACAAGCCTTCGGTGTAAAATGGTGTTTGTGGAAGCAGAACACACACTCTCCGAGCCCCCCAAGGTTGGAAATGAAACACCTGGTTAACACGAGCACACACAGAGCCACAGAAGAAGCCACCAACGTGTCAGGAAAGTCACAGGAAACCAGTTCTTCTTGTAAAGAAGAGCATAGTCGTCAGGAACATTACACAAAGGGCTCGGGGAGAAAGATGATTTGCACGTTTTTATATGTGAGCTTGCGAGAACCTTCGGGCCACTTGGAAGACTCACCCATGGGCGTTTCTCCAGATGCAGAACAAATTAATAAGCCCTTTGTCTATTCAATTCCTTCAGAAGTAGATTTCAGGGTTTAAGAGAGCTCCATGTCAATCTTTTTTGAAAGTTAAATTATACTCCATGACGAGATTAGGAGGATTTCAGATGAACTACTCACGGTAGCAGCGGGGTCCCTGTCCACACAGTGACCTGCAGGGAGTGCTGTCGTGCCCCTGACACGGGAGGAACCCGAGGCTCACACGGGGCGCTGTGCTCCGACGTCTCTCATTTGTTTGGCTCAGCTATTTTAGAACAAACTCATACTCTCTCTTTCTCTCTCCCTCCCTCCCTCCCACCTTTGCTTCCTTCCTTCCCTTCGTTCTTTCATTCTTTCTTTCTATCATTTCCAGTTATCTGGTGAAATGAAGAACCCTTTAAGTGGGAAAATGACAAGCAAGGTGCTTGAAGGTACATTGGCTTTTACCTTGGGCTGTCCGTCCTCACCAGAAACTACGAATCTCCCTAGACCCATTTCCTCTTTACCTTCATGTGGTGTTGCAAGCATGCGGACAATTTTCCAAGGTCCAAAGGTGGCCAGTGCCTTAAAAATGCAAGGAAAACAAAAGTTGAGAACATCTTTTCTGCCCAGAAGCAGAGGGTCCCTGATGGCCTTGTCCCCAAGTGAGACAAGAGAGCGGGCATTTCTGCAAACTCTCCCTAAATATGGCACGATCATGGCAGGAGCAAGTCAGGGCGCAGCACTTGAAGCCTGGGGCGCCCGGCAGAAACGTGGCCACCCAGATGCCACAGCGGCGTGCGCGTCACCGTGGACGCCCTCCTGAGGCTCACATGCCTCCTTTGTCGCATCAGTCCTGGGAGCATCTGCTCCTGATAGACATCGTGTTTGTAAGACCTGGCATCCTCAGCCAGGCTGGAGTTTCCTCATTGATCTGCTGCCTTCCTGGAAAATGACTTTGCTGCCTGTATTAGTTTTCTGGGCGCCTGTAACGAATCACTGTGAACTGGGAAGCTGAAAAAAATCACAAATTTTTATTCTCCCTCAGTCTGGAGGACAGAAGTTCAAAATCAGATGAATTCAGTGATTCCGCGAGATAGGACGATCTTACAACATATCAACCAAACCTTTGAGAAAAAAGGCGCCCCTGCAAATCACAGATACACCGGAGATGCAGCCTGGACTGGCCCAATCAGGGTGTAGTCCTCTCAGCCCAGAAAAAGTGTCTTCAGAGTTCCATACTTTTTTCTTAGGGTCTTCTTATATCGCTAGTGTTTTTGGTATTTGTGAGAAAGTTTGAGTGCCGTTATGTGTAAACATTCCCATGCTGGCAAAAGTCACACGGGGACGATTGTGGTTATCTGTCATTGTGTAATGACCCTCTGCAAATGCAGTGAAGGAAAACACTGTCCTTTATGGCCACGTGTCATGGTTCTGGGTCTGACCTGGGCTCAGCCAGTGACCTCCCTCCTTCCCTCCAGTGGTCCCCGTGGATGCGCTGGTGTAGCAGAGCGTGGAGTCGGATCTAAGGCTGAACTCACGTGCCGTGAAGCCTGGGGAGACAGCTGGGGCTGGGACAGCAGGAGACCCTCTGTGTCTGTCCCTCCCGTCTCTCCAGCTCTCTCTCCTTCCTCTTCCTCCCCCCTTCCCCTCCGTCCCTCCTTCCCTCCCTCCCCCTCTCCTCCTATGCTTCTTCTCATTCTGCTTCTCCCAGGCACTTCGCAGAAGAAGTCATGAGCTGAACACAGAGTGATGGTGGACACAATCCCTCACTAGATCCACGAGAAATCACGGTGAGATCTCTTGTTGCACAATGATGTGCATTTTTTAAAAGTGTAACGATGTGCAGCATTGACCATGGCGTGAGGCAATCATTGTTCTAACCCTCGTTGGCTGGACTTCCGTATAACGATGAACAAGGCTGGAGAACAAGTACAAGCGTTTCTGTATGCGTCAGGATCACTCTGCTCTAGAAAAACTCTGCCACTCTCAGTGGCTACCCCAGCTGCCTCCGGTGGACCTGGCAGGAAGGGGAGAAAGAGAAGCCGTCATTCCCCACGCGGCCCTGGGGTGCTGCTTTCCTGGGGGCACCGGAGCAGACACTGGGCCAGCAGGTCAGGAAGGAGCAGGTGCAGGGGACCCAGCGGGAGGTCCCAGCAGCCTCGGGCCAGACTGGCCTGGGCCGGTCCCTCATCAGTCTCGTACCCGTTCACACACAGGCGCGGCGGCCGAGACACAGCAGTGCCTAGGCTACACCCATGAGTGTGTCCGTCACTGTTTCCTGCATGCACCCATTCCACAAGCATTTATTTAATGCCTACTGTATGCCAGGCACTCGTCTAGCACGTGAACTACTAATAGATGAGATGAGATGAAATGAACATAGAACCAAAGCCGAGCAGAGAGGCAGGTCGCAAAATTGAATATACCGTGTTCTGCTGGTGGTCATCTCAGATATGGACCCATACGGAAGTCACGGGATAGCTCATCTGTACAGGTCATTGACAGCGTTCCTGTCTAACGAATGGCATTGCGGCTTCCTGCGTTTCTCTATCATTGGATTGTTCTTTAACTGAACAAGCAGAAGTTCTGACTGTGACAAACTGACGGTGACAGAAGAAAGGTGAGCACAAGGTGAGGGAGCCAGGGCAGGGGGCAGAGCGGTGGGTCAGAGAACAGGGCCCTGCGCAGACGTCTGGTCCTGAGGTGGACCTTCCCGCAGCCCGAGCCTGGGGGGTGGGGGCAGGGCAGGCAGCCAGGCTCCGGCTCAGGGGCTCCCTCCCCACACAGCCCCTCACGTGACAGATTCTGCCCAGCTCCTCAGAAACCATGTCACAGGCCAATGGGGGGTGCTGAAACTGGAGATCCGGCCTTTTATACACCATGTTTTCTTGTTTCTGATAATTATCGTAATGTTTTCATGAATGGAAACCCACCTGATATTCCCACTCCTACAAACAAGGAACAAGGCTACTCGGGGATGGTTTTCCTACTTTCTCAGCATCCCTGACGCGGAGCCGGAGGGCAACTCTCTGAAATGTCAGGGACTGACCTGCCCGGGGCCGCTCCCGGCTCCCAGCACAAGTGTGCCAAATTCAGGCTGCAGGTGTGCCCTCCTGACCATGTCCGTTCATGTTTACATTAGATACCTCTATATCTTTTTTGATCCTGCCAATATTTCCATATTTTCTAGGTGTCCTGGAAAACGTGCATTTGTCCGAGAACTCTCGATAGTTGGGTCCAATAGCTTCTGAGGCAGGTGCTTCTTCTTATATGGTTGAGTTGGGTTTCAAGGAGATGTCCCCACAGCGGGAATCCATCCTTGCTCATGCCTTGGTCCTGGTGTGTGGGACTCACTGGTGGTGATATTACTTCTCTGATGTTTCTCAGAGCACATTTCTGAGAGCTGCAGTGTTAGCTACCTTCCCTCCCTCTTCAGGGTGATGTAATCGGGACTGTTGAGACATTTGAAATATGGTCCAAAAGCCACAAAAGACTCATTAAAGCACCTGCCAGGGCCACACACTGTGTTAGGTGCAGGAGACCCCGACAGAATGAAGGCTCGTCCAGCCCCGCGGAGCTCTGTGTGCCCAAGATAGAGCAGATGGGCAAGCCAGGGCTGCGGGTGTGAGTTCTACTCCCCACTCGACCAGGGCTCCAGGACCCCGACCACACTCTCCTCTTGGGCTTACTCTCGAGAGCTGCTGGCTGTCCTTCCACACAGAGTCTTGAGTCCCATCCGAGTGACCGTCACAAACCCCATGTCTGGTCTTGAGCGCTGCTGTCTGCAGGCGATCGCGTCTTGACGGCACTTGGAGGACGTCCCGATCCTTTGCACACCCGCTGCTCTCTCACCAGTTTCCGCAGACACAGAGAGGAAGCCTTTCCTGGGGCACCCCTTCCCTGGTACAAAACACGGGCCTGTTCTCTCATTGTTTTCCTTCTGCAGGAGCTAACCTTGACTCTTCTCAAATACTAACAGGTGTTTTCCTCGCAGGCTAGCCGGACTTGGGAATTTTTCTTCCCGTTTCTGCTGGGAGACACCAGGACGAAGAGGCTACCGATTCATGGCCTTAAATTATGGTTCTGAGATCCACACCACGTCCTTGGAGCATGGGAATGTTTCCTCCAGGCCTCTCCCAGAGTGAGCCATCTTCTGGCCCTTCGCAAAGTTGGCTTTCCTCTGCCATAGACCTCCACGGTGTCACCCTGAGGGATGCTGAGGGCTGGGGCCTCGGGCAGAATCATAGGTGGGGAGGATTTCAGGCAGGTAACTCCCTTTTCCCTTGTGGGGCAAATTACTTATTTAGGGCCTTTTTCCTTCAGAGATTAGACGGCCCTGAGTTTGGGGGAGGGGGTCCTGTAAGTTGCTGTGTCACTGTCCTGCAGTGTCTGTCTCTGGGGACATCTCCGCTGCAAGAGGGGCAGTTACCCGCCCAGCACCCACGGGCCTTCTTAAGACCCCCTCCCACAGCAGCATAACTACTTCCTCAAACAGAAAGACGGAGAAGATGTTTCAAAAACTGTCCACACTGCCCGAGCCTGTAGCATCTGTTACAAGGTCAAATCACTCCTTCCTTTCTGGATTCACATTTGTGTCTCGATTCTAATCAATCCAGCTTAGCAAGACTGCCTGATTGTAGCTAGGAGTAAACATTTACAGTGATGACAAGTTTTTATGAATTTTTTGAAGTTCTATAAGCAAAACATAAATTGCTTTTGGGTAAATCACAGTGAGTTAAAAAAAATTGCTTCTACCTAGACAGATCTAAGAAAAGGTGTTATTTGAGAGAGATCTTACAAATTCAAATAAGTTATTCCTTTCTCAGTAAGTGGCTTGCAATCACCCAAATATATTTGAAAAAAAAAATAGAAAAGGAAATGTCTATGTTTGCCTGAGGATTTGGCAATATCCAAAGGATAACTCCACGTTGCAAAGAAGAAAAATAATAATCTTTATCAGCAAAGCTACTCTCCTTATCTTTTTTTTATCCTGGAAGGCTAAGGGGCATTCCAGACTGTCTGCTTCCCCTACGAAGTCTGTTTCACACTGCAGTGTGTTTGCATAAGCAGATTAGTTCCAAATTCTTATAAAAGTTCACATTTGTAAGTGAATGGGTCTCCACTTCAGTCTCAGAGGCGGAGATTAGTGACATCTCAGGCCCGACCCGACCCGCGGAGGTAAGACATAGGACCCCCAGCATCTTGGCTTTGGGGCCATCCTGGCCCAAGGCCGGTCCCCTGCCAGCATCCTTAGGATGAACGGCTATCCCTCATTTTGCTCTGTGGACAGCAAGCACGTCCACTCACAGAGAGAATATCCGTGAGAGTGTTCCGTGAGTTAATACGCAACTACAATGTCACTGGCCACCATGGCAAAGCATCTAGGAGCGAGATCAGCTTCGCCACCTCATAACGGAAAACTGTTCCCCGAAGGAACGCACGGGGTTTCTGTTACAGACCGTGAAAGACACTCTAGCATCCCCCAGTAGGTCATGTTGGGCCAAAGGGACCCTGGCAATATTTCATACAAGCCTCAGAGCCTCCTTTGAGCCCGTGACACTCGTCCACTGGCCTTTGGCAGAGAACGGCCAAAGAACCGAGAGCCGTGGGAGGCCGACGTCAACATCAGGCCATCTGCGGCGGAGGACCCATGGCCAAAAAGATAAGAAGGAAGTTTTAGGCATGTTTCATTAGAGTAGAATGTTGCACACTCATTATTTACATTATATAAAACTAGTTTTTTTAATAAGAAGAAAAATTTTATCGCAAAATAGTAGTTTTCAGCATGGTCTACACTATCATCTTTGTCTGTCTTCCTTACGCATGTGTTTCTGCATGAATAATGAGCCGGTCCCCCGTGGGCAGATGCCGTGTCTGTCCTGTCCTCCGGGTGTCCAGCACGGGAATTCTGGGGTTGGGGTGGGGGAAGGTCACAGACAGAATGATGCCCGGAGCGGGCAGAGCCTCGTTTCAAACTTGTGAGAGGGTCGTCCCTCCAGATGTGAGACAAGGATGACCGTTTGCTAAATAAAACGAAACCCATGGCTGTGAGTATTTATTTAAAAACTGATTTCTACTTAATACCATGTAGAATTTTATAGTGAGAAAGGGACTTGTTTGTATAGCTTTTACTAAGAGCAAATAGGCTTTTGCAATTCTTAAAATCATCAAACAAGCAGTTTCTCGCTACGATATTCAACATTAACTGGATTTCGTTTCACTTCATTCCCTTCTATTGCTGCTTAACGAAACTGGAAATTCCTGTGCTCTGCCAGCAGGGTCTCCCCTCAGCCAAGCAATCCCGCACCATTGCTCCGCGTCCACTCTTCTCCGTGTGCCCACGCACGTCGGCCTTGGGAACGCCCGTCCCTGTTCGCTGCTCACTCCTCCTTCAGGCTATGCACGGGGACGTTTCCCAAGAGTGACCCAGTCCCTGTGAACTGCTCCAAGCCTTGCCCACGGCCGCGTGCTCCCAGCCTCCCACCCCACGCTGGCCTCTGGGAAGGCCTGAGTTTGCAAGCAACGCGTGATTTATGATCTATTCCTTCCTTTTTGGAGGCTTCGTGGTCTGACTTCCAACTTTTGGTTCCCCTTTACAGGATATTTTAGAATATATTGCCACTTTAATGCAGAATGTGGGAAGTTATTGTTTCAAGAATTGGCCTCAACCTCAAAATCTTTCTGCAGTAAGTCTTGCACGGACCTGAGAAGTCCAGGGACGGTCCTGCACAGATTCCCTCTGCCAGCTGCTCTCTTCCCTCCGGCGCCTCACTCTCTGTGCTGCCGTGTTTCTTCCCGCTCTGTCTCTGTCCTTCCGCGGGGACATTTCTACTGATCTGCTGTCAAGGTCTCAGACCCTTTCCTGAGCCAAGGACAAGTCCGAGGCCATCTCCGTTCTGGCTCCTGCGCTCGAGCCCCAGCCTTCCTCTTGATTCTGGGGGTTTCCGTCCCTCCGCTTATGCGACCCGCTTGCTCCTCTGTGGGGTCTGCCATTCCACCAGCCCCCGGGCAAGTCAGTCGCAGCGCCCTTCCATCTACCGCCCACTGACCCCGCTTTCCTCGCTTCCTCGAGTCAGATTCCGACACCGCCCTTGTCTTTCCAGAATGTTCTTCCTTGCCCTCGGCTCACCTTACAGTGCTGGTGGGAGCCAGGCAGGCCATATTGGCGACAGGAAAATATGTGTGTGGTTTTGTGCCAGTCTGGCAGGGAGTCCGGCTATGTGAGAAATCGCCTGAGGTCCCAGGGACCAGGGACCTCAGACCCCCAGCAGGCACTTGCCTCTGCCTCCTAGCTAGGGGCTTCCCTATCTGCCCTCCTGGGGCACCCACCATCACCGCCCAGCAGGCGTGACTGAGGGGAGGAGTCGGGGGCATCTCCCTGCGTCTCCCAATCGAGTCTCAGTCCCTCGGTGGCTGTTGGCTCCTCCAGCCAAAACCCCCTTCGGGAGCTTATCCGTTGTCCTCTCAGCCCGTTTCCCGAAAGCCCTGCACCTGTTTCCATCTGTGTTCTCCTGCCGGTGGGGCAGGAAGGTTAGCGTGATCTCGCTGGGTAGAGGCCCCTCCCCGCTGGGAGCAAGTTCCAGGAAACTAGCTTCCCTCTCCCCGCTGTCTAATCAACCCTCTGCCCTTCTAGCTACATTGTAGTCCTTCCTGGGAGCCAAACGTTACATTTCATTGTCTAAGCCCATGGACGTGCAGCTCTCCAGGACGTGTCCCGTCCCCACGAGGGCTCACAGCCGTCCTGTCAGGTGCACCTCACCGCGGACAGAAGAGCATGACACACAGCCCGTGTCCCATCGCTTCCGGGACCCCTGACGGGCGGAGCTTCCTGACACTACAGCTAGTTGAAGCGGGAATTGAAAACCTGATTGGATTCATCACGTTGTCCTCCAGGTAATAGTCTTGTCTTAGAGGGAATGCAGAAGTAGGGGGACGCCGTCTCCCTTTCTCTGGGCATTAAGGGGTCTCGGCTATCCGCTCAGGTATCTCTTCTGAAACTTTGTGCGCATGGGGAGTACGGACAGGGAGATAGTTTAAAGGACGTGTCCATGAATGCCCAGGTATCGCGTCTGGTGAGACAGATCGATAATCATGGGCACATTACTCTTACTTAAACAAGAGACTGTTACAATTTTCTTTAGAACGGGATACCGTATGGTCATAGTCACTCGTCATGAAAACAACCAAAGTGACATGAATTGAGACGACTGTGTTTGCTTTCGGAAGAAGTGATGTGCTCAGTCTTCTCCTTCAGGATTTGTTACTGCACCTGCTACACTGTGATCAGAAGACGCGTCGTGCTCAGTATCCCAGAAAGGCTGCTGTGATTTACCTGTAAGGCAATTAGGAACTTCATCCTTCCAGCACATATGGGATATCTCTTCGGGGTGTTTGATTTTGACTGTTGCGATCTTAATGCCATATTCAAAGTAGCTTTTGTATATTACGTTACATTTGCAGTAATTTGGGGAGAAATCACTCACTGCCTGTCCTGAGCCAGATCCTTCCAGGTACTTCCTGTGCTGCCGACGCTGTTTTCAAAGACGTCAGCCGCTGCGTGTCACCATTTTACCATTGAAGGAAGCGAGCGTGGGAGAGAGAAAGGGATCTGATCAGCGTTGCTCAGTCTGACTTCTTATGCTAAGCATTAGAAGTCAGACTGACCGATCAGGGCCCCCTTCGAAGAGGGCGACCCCTCCCCATCTTACAGACTACCTTTTATAGAGCAAAAGTCTGGCCACACGTAGGTGGCCGATGAGACTGTAGTCATGTAAGGTCACACGCAGGTGGCCAATTGAATTACAGTTTACCTTATAGTAGCTGTTTGACCTAAGCTATTACTCTGGTCAGAACTGGTGCTCAAGGTTGGCGCCCAAACGGCGGGGTTTACGTTCTTTGGCGGTTAGGGAAAAAGTATGTGTGTTTCTTACTGATTGGATGTCTCCCCCTGGCCCGACTCGCCTTGTATTCTGGGCTCTGTTATCAGGAACTGGCCGACCATATTTTACTGGTTTCCCAGACTCGCTTCTAAGTAAGTTTCTCTCGGGGGAGAGGGGGCAAGGTCAGTTTAAGTTTTACTGCACAAACAACAAAATGGCTTTTAACGAAGATGTAGTCGCTCTGGCTAAATAGGTCCTTACCCTTCAGGTTCTGATTTTGAAACATAGAGGATTCTAAACACAGAGATTGTTACTCCTCTAATTCAATCATAATCCGGCAAGAGAACCTGTGGCCCTATCCAAAGGATTTTTTTCAGGCTTCTCAGAGGAAAGCATCAATCAGTGTTGATCATAATATGTATTTCCAAATTAATCCAGAACAACTACTGTCTGTGGCTCTGAGACTGATGGATGGAAGATGGAAGAGAACAAAGATGAGGGAAACAATGAGTAACTTTCAGTAACATCAAGGCCTCCAGAGCACGGCGGGCCACAGCAAGACACAGGCAGACCACAGGAGCCCATAGCAGGCCGCGGGAGCCCATAGCGGGCCGTGTACACTCATGTACACTCATGTACACATGAGCCCATGCAGGGCTCTGTAGTCTGGACTGACCTCTAGCGTGGTAGCCTTTCCGTGCAGTGGGAACTGGTCAGCTCGGGGTGTGCGAGGACAGGTGTGGGATGCTGGCTGGGGTTGACGAGTCAGCAGCTCCAACTACCCCCCAACCCAGGGGCCGTGCTCTCTGGCACACGACTCTGTCGCTCCTCCCACTGAGGAAGAGGAATTTCCCCTGTTCCTGACCTGGGACTGGCCCATGCTTTGCTTTGTCTGGGAGCGCTCTGTCCAGGAGAGTCCGACTGTGCCCCAGCACCTGCATGTGAGCGGACCCAGGAGTTTGGCGCGGATCGGCAGTCCGGCCACCCAGAGACCCACCGGGACAGTTGACCCCTGAGCAGCGGGGAGTGAGCTGTGCGGCACCGGCTGCGCGAGGCGGCTGCTCCAGGGCCCACGGATCAGAGCGGCCTGTTCAGGGCTGAAGACAACGCCGGCCGGGAGACAGTCTAGAATCGCGCCTTGTGTATTTCTACGGCAGCTTAATCATACAAATGTGTCATTCTTGGGACTCAGGAGTATAAATGCGAATTTCCAAAGGCTCAAGAGCAATGAAGTTTGGATTTGGTATAAGCCGTTCGAGTGCACACATTTCAGTGCGCATCAATATTTACGGATGTGTAATAGAATTTGTATCAGCATTTCAGAAAACTGTCATCCGTGTAACGGACGGATAGTAAAATAGAAACACAGGGCAGATGTCATGGGGCATAGCGGTGACAGTGAGCCTAGCACTTGGTGTGTTTTCCGTCCCCCCAGCTTGCCTGCCACGGACAAGAAAGCCATTCTTCTATGCGCCTGTCCCCACGGCTCCCAGGAAGACGCGCGAGGACTTGCTTTCCTCCCGTGGGGCCTGCGCTGTTGGCCCGAGCTCCAGCGTCCCGCAAGCGTAGACGGGTGGACGTCCTGTGGCCTGTGGATACCTCGGCCTTGTACACACTGTTTTTCAAGTTGGTCGAATCCGTTTCTCTGTAATGGGCCAGGTAGCAAACATGCTTGGCTCTGCTGGTGTCCTGCTGTGCTCGGGGACAGCGGCCAGTTTGTGTGACCACAGATGACCACCCATTGCCTTAAGCTGAGCATCTCTGAAGGGCCGTTGGCTGTACCACAGCCCCTCTTCTCCTTCTGCTTCCTCCTCAGGAAATGTCCTCTCAGAGTCAGTGTCCTGGGGAGCCCAGAGTGAGCCGGGTCTGTGAACAGTCACTATCCTGCCAGAGCTCTGGAGGGACAGTCGCCAGGCAAGGCCGCGGGAAGCCAGTGCTCCCCTGGGTGCCCTTGTGGGAAGTGCCTCTTCACCAGCTCCATTTTGGGAACGTATTCCACATGCAGGAAGGTCATCATCAGGAAGGTGTCCCAAGACCAAGGGCTACTGAGGATGGCTGGGGACAAGGAAACAGACCGTGATGCCAGCCACCTCCTAGGGGCATGCCCCCGCACTTGATTCCTGGGCAGGACATGGTCCACCTGGTCTGCTACTGCCTCCCTCAGCATCAAACCCCTTCCTGGGGCGGCCGCAGCGGCAGGGCCCCCACTAGCCTCGGGCTCATGCCCTCCTGGCCCTGTGCTTACCCCCATGGGGACACACTTGCCATGACGTGTTGTCATACCCAGAGTTCAGGTCTGGCTCCCGCTGACCAGGCACGAAACACATGCTTCCAGATGGTCTTGGGCCACCTCGGCAGGTTTCCTGGGGACACCACCCTTCACATGGTCTTTGTGGCTCTCAGCACACAGATGTTGATGTTCCTAAAGTCTTACTCAGCCACAAAGGACAAGAGAAGGCCCCAGCGCCCGAACGCTACACCTCCATCCCTGTCATCCCATTCGCCACCCCCGCTGGGTCCCGGGACTTTTGCGTGGCTTCCTTCTCAGCATCTAACTTTCCTTCTGTGACATTCTGTCCCCCTTATAAAATAGCATGTGCTCTTCCTTCCAGAAACCAGTCCATGGCCTACTGTCAATGACAGAAAAGGGAGCGACAAATCTTAATATAAAGGAGCACACATCTACAGTCATTTTAAAATTAAGAGACCATGTCATCCACGTTCCACGTGCAGAGGACAAAACAGAAAACAGATTGTAACGCCCCCTCCTCCGGTCCAGCATCCTAGGTGCTGCCCCACAGCCCACGATTAAACGTGGACCTCTTCTAACACGAAAGGGCAGACAGAGAAAGTAAAGGGAACACCCAGCAGCCCAGCAGGAAGCTGACCTCCTCTCTCCCCAAGTGGGGAGTGCTCAGCACACCTTAGAGGGGAGGCTGGGTCACGCCCCATTGACGCTGAGGATCTAGAAAGTTCAGTCTGCACAGGACGGGTCAGCAGGAACACCCCGGGGAGCATGTCACACAGACATGGCCCGACCTCCGCTCCCAGGACCAGGAAAAGCAGGTCATGGGGTGGCGGGACATGGATGCCTGCCCGGGATGAGTCCACAAGGGCGGGAGGGCTCCCCTGCTTCGGGTCCCCTTGCCTGACCTCAGGGTGCAGTGGTCACTGTGCTGTTTTGAGGAGCTCTCCCTTCACGCACGGAAGCCGCTAGATTGCCAGCCTCCCTTTTGGAGGGCTTACACCCTTGGAAAGCCCGTCAGACCCCTCGCAGGCCACACTGCCTCTCATGGGCTGGCGGAAGGTAACCAGGGACACGGATCGACCCAACAACACATTATTTTAGGTGACATGTTTGGTGTCAGCCAAGCTGGGCCTGGCATAAAGGATGAGCCCGTGAAGACAGTTCTGATTTTGCGTCTCGGTAAATACCAGCTCCTTTGAGCCTCTATAAGAAGTGGGTTACACAGTGCCCAAGATGTGAGGCTAGACCTTGAAAGTCTCAAAACCGGGATGTCTCCAAAGCAGAGTGGCGTCTTGCTCCACCTCCCCGGACCCCAACTCCACAGGCTGAGGGGAGGTGAGTTGTGGGCAGGCGCTCGGGGCCCTGATGGTCAGGGACGGGCCCTGTCATCGCATCTCTCGCTGGCGCTGCTCAGGGTCACGTCTCACACACACATCCAAGCTTTGGGAATCTGTAGGTGACACATGACGTCGTGGCTGGACCACGCGGGGAAGGAAGTGGTGCCTTCCGAGGACGAAGCCATCTGGTACCAAGGATTGTGAGTAGCTCCCCAGACAGACTTCCCGGTTCTGGGCTGTCAGTCGCGGAAAGGTCAGAAGAATATTCCTTTCATATCAGGAAACACTGCAAATACACCTTAAAAATACGGAAAAGGGTGTATTGATGATTCCACATCATCTTGGGACTGTGTTATCTGTACCTCATTCTGTGCTTTTTCTTTTTTCTTTTTCTTAAAACCGGCCAGTGGCATCGTCCATGTGATGAAACAACGCTTCAGGGTTCCCCCTGGCGGCCCGCGGCACACAGGCGAGCGCTACTGTCTCAACTTACTGACGAGGAGCCGTGGACGGTCACTCGGCCGGCCCCAGGTCACTGGCCAGCATGAGACCCGTGTTCCTGTTGGAAGCGCGGGCTCTGTCCTGCCGTGCCCTCCGCGGGTTGTGGCGGCTCCTTCTCTAGCACAGCCTCTTGCTGAGGCGTTCAGGCCTGGGCCGCCTCCGTACGTTTCCTGTCACCGTGATTTCGGGGGAGAGGTCGTGAGCTATTCGTTCCTGGAACCCCAGCTACCCCCGGATCACGGCCGGCTCCCCTGTCCAGCCGGAACCCGGAGGCTGCCCTTAGGAAGCATGCGGTTGAGGACGCAGGTTGATTGATATTTGAAATAACAGGGACATGCTGTCGTCTGAGCAGTTGAGATGCACCTGTACTGCCTTACTGACTTCCCTGCCTGACTTCTCGGAGGCGAGCGGTGCGCGGTGGCAGAAATCCAAGCAGCCAGCGGGACCGTGTCCCACCTTCCAGGGGCAGAGCCAGAAACCTGTGCTAACTTCTTGTTTTGTTACATCTGACTCGTCTGGACCTTATTCTGCATTTTCCGGACCATACGGAGGGCTCCTTGCTCAGAGCCACTGGTGACAGGAGCAGGAGGCTGCATCCCCCGCCAAGCCCCGTGTCCCCCGCCGAGCCCCACGTCCCTGCCGCGGCTTCTTAGTGAGTCTTGTGACCAGGTCCTCTGCCGCTTTGTATTAAGAAGAACAAAAATCAAATGTAAGCTGAAGTCATTCTCGATATTCCTTAATAAGAAGTTTAAAAAGGAAACCCCAATCCCCGCTCTGTCTACAACGATCACTAAGACAGGCAGCAAAAAATCACCAAGGCAGGCTTCAGGCTCAGGCTCCTGGCGGGCGGTAGGAAGGGGCACATTCGCGGAGGGAGCATCAGGGGCAGAGCTGCCAGAGGACAGGCTTCCTCCAGGCCCACCGGACACAGGTCCCCACCCAGCACAGTCCCCGTGGGATCGCAGCACAAATCACTGCAAAGTGCACCAGGTAATCTGGGGGAAGAAAGACAGTTTCTCTTTACACACAGGGAGAGACATTGATATGCATCCGAGTTCTAAATTCTCATGCGCACATGTGCACTGACAACTTCCCGTGCATCCAGATAATGAGCACAGAACTGGAGTGGTTGGACTTATAATTAAACTAGGGGAATCTTTTCATGCTTGTTGTCGAGATGGTGATTGAAATCAATGTTCTGAATCAGTATGGAAACTTCTCAGCTGGGTTACACAGCTCACCTCATTGATTCATTCTTCCCTAGCTTCTCAGAGAAATTCTTGTGAAAATGCAGAAAGAAATACAATACAACAAACACTACCAGAGATAGCGGTGTCTACTCACCGTTGTCCGGGCCAGTGAGAAAGCTGCAGCCATCAGGGGAACACAATGCCCTGGGCGCAGCTTCAGGGCTGACGCAGAAACACTGTCATGGATGCAGGTGACCCGGGGGCTCACGGCGGAGTGCTCGCAGGAGCCAGGCTGGGTGCTGGGCTGAGCCAACATCCAGAGAGCGGACAGGTTGTCCCAGCTGCTCCAGTGGTGGGGCTGGGAGCAGGGGCAAGGCTGACACAAAACGCTCACACTCAGGAGATGGGGTCACTCTCGCTGATGGATCCAGGAAGCACTTACTTCCTGCCAAGAAAAGAAAATCAAGGTTATATTACTTCATCAAATGTTCCACCCATCAGATTCCCCAAAGCCAACCCAAGTCCAGCAGAAAACATCATAAATTTAGAATAGAAAAATTCCAGTGAATGAACTGTGGTTGTCACACTTCACACACACAGTAACCGGCTCCTGCTATTTTGGGGACAAAGCTCACGCTGACATTGAAAGGAAATACCCCAGCGTACTTCCCCTCAGTGTTACTCATCATCACACAGATCTCAGAATGGCTGAGCTTTTGAAGATCTTTCTTTGTCAACCAACCCAATGTCCTGCAGTGACTGTGGACATGTTTTAATTGAGCCCCTGGTGTTGCTGTCATTTTGCTCAAATTAGTTGGAAACTTTTAGCTGGAGTTCCCCGAGATGACAGGGCTAACAGACACATGAAATAATGTTCATCATCACTAGCCATCAGGGAGATTCAAATGAAAACCACACTGAGATACCACCTTACACCAGTTAGAATGGCCAAAAATCAACAAGACCGTAAACAACATGTGTTGGAGAGGATGTGGAGAAAGGGGAACCCTCTTACACTGTTGGTGGGAAGGCAAGTTGGTGCAGCCTCTTTGGAGAACAGTGTGGAGATTCCTCAAGAAATTAAAAATAGAACTTCCCTATGACCCTGCAATTGCACTACTGGGGATTTACCCCAAAGATACAGATGGAGTGAAAAGAAGGGCCATCTGTGCCCCAATGTTTATAGCAGCAATGGCCACGGTCGCCAAACTGTGGAAAGAACCAAGTTGCTCTTCAACAGACGAATGGATAAAGAAGATATGGTCCATATAGATCTCCCATTTTTAATACTTTTTCTTTTTATCAAAGTATAATTACGTACAAAATATAATTCACAAAGTATAATTAACATACAGTGTTCTATTAGTTTGGGAATCCATATGCTTCAACAGTTCTAACCGTGACTTGGGGCTCACCACCATCAATGGGGTCACTTTGGTCACCCCATTGCACTCCAGTGAGCAGAGAGCAGGGCTCTCATTTTCCACTAGAAAAGTTGAACTTGGCATATGTCTTTTCTGTACTAAGTAGGACCAAATTGAGAAGGTCTGTGATTTTTCAATGTCTACATTTAATGAAACATTGAACAAACATAACTAACCATAAATATTTGGGAACATTTTCCCTTATAAAAAATCAAAGATGGGGCACCTGGGTGGCTCAGTGAGTTAAAGCCTCTGCCTTCAGCTCAGGTCATGATCTCAGGGTCCTGGGATCGAGCCCCGCATCGGGCTCTCCGCTCAGCAGGGAGCCTGCTTCCCTTCCTCTCTCTCTGCCTGCCTCTCTGCCTGCTTGTGATCTCTGTCTGTCAAATAAGTAAGTAAAATCTTAAAAAAAAAAATCAAAGGCAAAAGGTGCTTTTCATGAGGGCAAAACATTTGGCCACCAAATATTTCAGCTAAAATATTGACATATTTCAATATGAAATATTGAAAACATGTAGAATTGGAAAGGTCCTGCTCTGAGTGGGCCTGGTGCCTCCATACCCAGAGCGGGAGAAACTGCTTTTATTATAGTCAATTCACAGTGTCAAAAATGGCCAAAACAATCACTGGAATAGGTAACGTTGAAAAGGAATGAGGTATTTTATGAAGAAAAAAATTATAGATGAAATTACAAAAAGTATATATTTTTTAAGAAAATAGGAATAACCCAGTATCTGAGCAGACACAGCCAGAAAGCTTTAAAATTAAGTGACTATGTAAGAAGAAACATAATTCTGAATGTTTTTTACTTCTCAAATAATAATATAAGGAAGAAATTTTTATTTTGCTTTAATTTACCTGAATATGTAATATTTTTTTAAACAAATACTTCAAATTATATAATTTTAATAATCTTAGCACTTTATTTAGCTCTCGGCTTGGTTGTCCAGGTTGGGACCATAAATTGTCCCATCACTGTGGTGACAGGGCAACAGCCCAGCCGCAGAGGAAGTGGTGCCCTTCAGGTTTTATGCTCCTGCTCCCAAGTGGACGCTGCAGCAGGGCTGAGACCTGAGCTGGACATTCTTGGTCCCTTGCCACAGTTCCCTGCTGTGAAAATCCAAAAGAAGAAACGGATGCATAAGGCCACTCACCTTTAAATTCCATAGAAATGAATTTCTAGGAACGTATTGTGCAAACCCCCACACTGGGAGATGTTTCTCTGACTCCCCTCCCAATGGGAAGCATGTGACCATGTGGTGAGATCTCCGCAGAGCTGCTGGTCCCGTTCCTGCGAGCTCCGGATGTGTCATCAGGGGCCTTCCACACTGTGTCCACACTCTCCACCCCCAGAACTTCATTTCCACATCTTCGATTCTTGCAACAATGCATTTAGCACCTGGGAGCATGGAGGCCGAAAAAGTCGCGTGCCTCCCCTTACTCTTCTGACCCCTTTCTGGGTGTCCAGAATAAACCTGCTCCTACTCAGCCAGCACTGATGGGAACCTGAAATCCCCCTACTGGACTGCTGCTGTGGTCTCGGCTTCCGGGTCATAAGACCTCACGTACGCTGGAGCTCCGGGCTTGGAAAGCATCTTTCACAGGAATGTCCCGTTTTCCCATTTCACTGCCACAGTCGCCCGGGGAGTGAGGAGAGGTGGACGCATGCTCGTACAGACACGCTGTGGGCAAACTCTCAGGATCGCCACTTGGTGCGTCTGCCTCTGGTTAGCCACGTGTCCAGCCAAGGTTGGATCCAGCCCAGAAAGTCCTTATTTTTAGTCTGGGCTGTGCCCTTTCCAGATTTCCATGCTTCCTTCCAGGCCTTTTGACAAGCAGGCAAGCCCACTTTCTGCCCTGCCTTGACCCGTGAACTTCCAGCCTCACCCTGCGGAGATCTTCCGGCACCACGAGCCCCGTGCCCTTCCTCACCCCTCATGTACATGTGCCATGTCACCTGCTTTGATACCTTCTGTCCTCTTAAACTCCCTCTCAAAAATTCGGCTCAAATGCTATGTCCTTTCCAGAGCCTTCCAGAACCCTCCATCTGAATTGCTAAAGCAAATAATATCGAGGGACTCAATCTGGCCATGATTTAAAAATGGATGGTGAGGTGTTTTGTTATTTTTCTCACCATGCATTTCTATCTTGTTTCTTACGATCGATCCTAAACTTTTCCTCAGTAGGAATGTTCTGCATTTTCTTTGAATTTTCACAGTGATCACAATATACAATGTATAATGTATAAGTTATCATAAAGGAGCAGAGGAGGTGCTCAATAAATCTTCGCTGATTTTATTTAACATGGAAATGAGATTTTTCTCACTGGAAATAGAATTTCCTGATAAGATGCTAGTGTGCTTTGATTTTTTTTTTTTTTAGATTTTATTTATTTATTTGACAGAGACACAGTGAGAGAGGAAATACAAGTGGGGGAAGTGGGAAAGGGAGAGGCAGGCTTCCCACCAAGCAGAGAGTGGGGACTTAATCCCAGAACCCTGGGATCATGACCTGAGCCGAAGGCAGATGCTTCATAACTGAGCCCCCCCGGTGCCCCATGTGCTTTGATTTTAAAAATATGTCTCTTCTAAAACTTTCTGAGATCAGGTGATAACTCGATGCAGTTATCTAAAAGACAAAAACTCATCTCTTTCCAAAAGTGGAACAGTGTAAAATGTAGGCAGAAATTAACCTCCGTTCCCCAAATGCCACCATCAGAAATCGAGCCGTAGATAATCTAACACATGGTTGTTGTAGCTTGGATGTTTCTAGTAGACGGTTCTCAGCAAATCGAGAAGTAAGACAATGGAGACTCATGGACCAAAATGCCCCCTTTCCTGCCAATAAAGGCAATCTGGAGGACGGAGCGTAGCCAGGGGGCCAACAGAGTCCCCGCAGCCCCTGAACCAAACCCCCACTGTCCTTCCTGCTGCAAACAGCCAGGGGAGGCGAGGGGCTTTGCAAATGGCATGGGTGTGGGGGGGGACCCGTGCGGCCGGGAGCTGTCATAGGTGTCGTCCGTGGCGGAGCAGCTGGAAAGGCACCACACTACACCTACTTTCCCGGGAAGGAAAGGCCTCTGGAAGCCAGTGGGGTCTGGAAGCACAGCCATAGACATGTTCTGGGGCTCAGGGAGCGACTCAGACGGATACAGCTCGGTGCAGCCCCCGTGGCCCCTGTTCTCAGGGATACACCAGAGCCAGCCGGACACTCAGGAGAGGCTGGCTTCCCTGCCACCCTTCTCTGACCTCTTTGCAGCTCCCGTCTCTGCACGCTGCTGGCTCCCCCAGCTGCCTGCTCCACTCTTCGTCTGACGGCCTCTTTGGTCTACGTGCATCTCCTGTGCGCTTGGAGTGGACTAGATCGAGTCACAGCTGATGGAAGGGAATTTGACTGAGGGCAGAGCAACGGCAGCCCTGAGAGCTGTCTCTGCTAACTCAACTGACCATTCCCAAATCTGAATCACAGAGAAAAAACTGTATTACTGCAGATAAGGACATTTTGCGTGTCTTGTAAGAGAAAGAAAAACCAAGTCATAAATGCCAGTTTCCATCCCAAACGTATCCTCACGTCATCGTAGAAATCTGGAGGGAGAAAGAAATGACTCACTGCAGAATTTCTAAATACGCATTCTTCATGTAGAGGCCCCTGGAGATAATACAAATACTGCGATACGATATGAAACCATATGAAGTGTGGATTTAAGATAGAAACCTGTGCTCCCACCTACGCGCCCACCACTGACCTCACTGGCCTCGTCTGCGGCTCGCAGAGCTCCAAGCACTGCGCGTCCTCTGCGCTCTCTCACGTTGGACGTGGCGGCCGGCAGCCCCCCGTTCGGGCTCTGAGGTGAGGAAGGCGAGCTTCGAAGTCCAGCTGGGCACTCACGAGATGTGGACGTGATGCACAGGTAGTTAGACAGTAAGAGGGAACCACGGTATCTGTCTGCAGCCAGGCAGATGCCCTCCCACGCCCTTACTTCAGCAGCCGCGGTCAAGGACATGCCACGGGGCAAACGTGTCCGTGCTCCGCCGGCTGCTGTGTGGGAAGCAACCCCGTCGCTCCCCTGGGGTCTGCTTTGTAGACCGCGCTCTGCTCGTCCCGCACACACTGCTTCCCGACGGTTAAACAGCAGCAGTTTCCAGTGAAATAAAACACGGACGCGCTCCCCGTGGCCGCCTCTTCTTCGCAGCAAGGGAAGGAGTGGCGTCTCTTTCTCCTTGAAGACAGAGTCCACGGTCTCGGCACGGGGAGGAGGGAGAAGCTCGGGTTCAGCGGGCCGAGGGCGACAGGTGCGGGAAGCCTGGGTCACAGTCCTGGGCAAGGGGAGTCCCAGGATGGCCGGGCTGGGCATCTTCTGTCTCCCCTGCACGGCGATGAGCCTCTCCCTCCTAGAGGGGACATGCCGGTGTGGAGACCGGCGGGAAGAGCCACTAACGCCCTTGGTAGATCCCGGTGCTCAGGTCGGGGGAGGTTTTCCTCGCAGGTGTTTCTCATGTCGGCCTTTGGCATTTTGTTGTTTCCGAGTATTCCTCAGTGTTTCGGGCCTGCTGCGTCCGCGAGAGCTTCTCCCGTCCTCTGCGGAGTGACCAGAACATGTCTGCGTCCGTCACGTTGCCTTTTGCTTGGCAGGTTCCCAGGGAGCCACTCTCTGCGGGACACACAGCCAGCCCTTCCCCTGGTGCGGAGGCTAAGTGGGGCTGAGAAGGGTCGCACGGACTTCCCGGCCCGGGCCGGCCCTCCCCAGCCTGCAGCCCGATCCTGGGGGCACACGGTTGGTTCCTTGCACGCAGGCGCTCAGGTCTGCAAGGAGGGACGGTGACTGTAAGGGCTTGGTACAACAGGGTAGATCTCACTTTTCCTCATGCCCCCTCCAAGCCCTCCAATGTTCTGTGGCCTGGATGGCGGCTCTTCCAGATTTGTGGAACCTTAAATAGAGATCTTACAGGGAATCTTCGAAAGATAAATGCCAGCAAATGTAAAACACAGACAGACGTGTTAGCCAGCTAAGCTGTGGTAAGAAAATATGGGCTGGCGTCAGCCTCTCACAGTCCCGGGGCTGGAGACCAGCACGGTCCCCCCGTGTCCTCACATGGCAGGGACAGGGAGGGGGCAAAGGCTCGGATCTCTTTTTAGAAGGACATGCTAATCACCAGGACCTCATCCAAACCTAATTACCTCTCCAAAACCCCCCTCTTAATACCAGCACATTCAGGATGAGGGCTTCCGCGTGTGAAGCTAGGGACACAGACCATCACCGATCACACAGATACTTGATGTTAATTTTGGTTGAAGAGAGAACACGGCAAAAGAAATCGGCTCTTCCTCATAATCACACCTTTAATAAGCTGCACTTGAGCTGATCCTGGGACTGTTTCTGTCCTGAGCCTGGCGTGCTGTGCCAAGGGTTTTGAACACATTTCCCTTCAAATTCTCATGCGCACGGGAGAGGCTGGGAGTAGCTCTCAGCAAGCGTCTCCGGACGGCGCCTCTGCCAGTGGGGCCGGAGAGACTGCTTCTACCTGCCTTCGTCCTCGGCCGACACTGCTATAAAGTTACCCCAAGGAAACAAGGGGAAGCCTGACGAGGGGCAGGGCACCTGCTGGGTCTGTCGTTCTCTCCTCTCGAGAACGTACACGTCTTCACACTCGATGCCTCTTAGAGTTTGTGCAAAAACATTTCTCCTCATAGGAAACAGATACCGGAGTTTCAGCAAATAATTAGGATTTAGCTTCCAAATTATCAAAAAGATGGATGAAAGGAAAGAGGTCAGGAGGAAGGGACGGGGTGTCCTCGGGAGGGGAAGTGACCACAGTTCTGCACCGCGGACGCAGCCATCAGGAGCACAACGGCCGTGGGGATCTGCCTGCTTCTTTCTCCTCGTGCCCAGCTCCCTGGATGGCTCCTAGGGCATGCTGTTGCCATGGCAACAGCAGGGCTCCAGACCCCGTGAGAACAGGCTACTGACCGTGGAATCAGGCGGAAACTCCATCATCCTGGAGTTGGGTGGCAGGACGCGTCCTGTGGGAAGCCAGCTTGAATCCTGCCCAGGGTGCCCATCTGCTCTGAAAGACTCATGTCTTTTCAGCTTGTCCATCACAGACCCAGGCAGATTATAGAGCACAAGGCCAGAAAGTCTGAGCTGAGTCCTGGTCACCACTGCCAGCTTGACCCGGTGAGTGGTTGACCCCTCTGCATCGAAAAAGGGGAGGTTGGGCTGTATCTGCCTCCTGGATGGACGACCCAGGGAGGACTTTCTCACCATCCAGACACATTGGCATGCAGGGAGGACGCATACAATTCTGTCAGAGGCAAAGGGGAAACATTACTTCTTCAAAAAACAAAACAAGCAAAAAAGCAACAACAACAAA
This sequence comes from Lontra canadensis, assembly GCF_010015895.1. NCBI lineage: Eukaryota > Metazoa > Chordata > Mammalia > Carnivora > Mustelidae > Lontra > Lontra canadensis. Next base: position 1,995,826 of record NW_022631038.1, read on the forward strand.
TCACCTCTTGGTTCTTTGGAAGGTTCGCATGGTGAGGAGCCACATACCGAAGACAGAGACACACGGAAACCTGAGGGCCCAGGGGGACAGGCCCACAGGAGACACACCCTCTCCTCCGGGACCTCCCTCCTTCTTCCCAGCCACGGGCCAGCCTCATTCACCCAATGGCCTCCTTCCACAGGACAACGCTCTGTCTCCGCTCGTCCACAAAACTCTAACCGGGTCCTAAAACCCCACCCTCAATGTGACTTGCTTTATCAAATTCTCTTTCTGACTAGGAGCACCCCCACATTCCCTGGGCCCCGGCCTGCCCGCTGACTGGCGACAGTCCCGTGTTGACATTTCACTCTGGACTGGAGGTAACTCATCCAGTTCCACTGTTCAGGCTGTGCCGGAGCCGCGGACAAAGCCAGTTCACAGACCAGCCCAGTGCGCCAGCCCCACGACTTCTCAGCAGTGGCTGTGTGTCCCCCGTTCCTCCAGGTGGGTCTTGGGACTCTCGCTGGTTGACAAGAGGTTCTGTGTCTGCTGCCCCATCCCCCCCCTCTGAACCGCGAGGATGGATAGAGTCAGCTTATTCTGGGGCAGGGACCTCGAACCCACTTTCCTGCATGTCACTCAGCAGGGTGGGCACAGATCTTCCGGCAACCCTGGGCCACGGATTATAGAAATAGGAGCAGACTCGGAAAGTTCCACGAAGTCACGCTATGAGCAAACGTAACCAAGACGTCAATGGTGTTGCTGTTCAGGATTCTTAGGCTCCGTGTCCCAAGATTAACCCATTGTTAACAGACTGAAATTGCAATGATTCTGGAACCTCTGATGCGGGGAGAATGTGGAGGAAGAGGAGAGAGATGGCCGGATGCCCCAGCCACGGGACCTGTGCTGCTGCTCCGCAGTCCCCAAATCTTGGTGAGTTGGGAGACCCTGGTGTGGCCTGGGATCTGGAAGGGCTCGTCCTCTAGAAAAGTTCTCCGACTGGAACCAGACTTTGAAAGTCTAGGGCTTCACAAGAAGAAGAGTCATGAGTCTGGGCATTGAGAGGGACTGGAGGTCAGGGTGTCAGTTAGTAGTTACGAAACTCATCGTAGAATAATTAAATCAGATGTAGACGACCACACGCACTACTATGCCAAGATTCACCAGCGTTTGACTCCGATCAACAGAGAAATAAACGATGTCGTATTTGACTTGCCATCTTCTAAAGAGCTCGAGATTAAATTGGGAGATGAAAAACGTTCAGAATTTAACTGCTTTATATTTGACTCTCACAAAAATGACCAAACTTTCTATAATGAAAAGACATGGACCAGCCCCAAAATCTAGGTATGGAATCGTTCCCATTTCAGAAAGTTCTGGGCATTTCTCCTGGTCACAGAGCAGGCCAGCCTGGTCCATGGGCCCCTCGTGAGCAGGAGTCCTCCTAAGGGTGGGAAGAGACAAGATCGAAAAATGTCCTACTGTGCCTGAAGTGAAGGAGCCAGAGGCTGTGGCAGGCTGCCAGCAGGGCTGCCATGAGGCTGGGACCCGACAGTCCCTGTGGGAGGAATGAGAGGTAGACAGCCCGGAGCATCACCCTCCACTCCCAGCCCCTGCCCCTCCCCAGTGCCTCCCACCATGGTGGAGCGAGTTCACAGCGCAGCTGCTCAGGGCACCCGAGCCGACCCAGCTCACACCTGGGCCCCGCCGTCCCCTGCTGTGCCGGCAGCATCGTTGTGACCAACCACCCGAATAGCGGGATTGTTCCCCTGCATTCCATCAGGACTGGGAATGCCTGAGTCAGGACGGTCACTCTGTGGGCCTTGACTAACCTTGATGGCCACACAGAGAAGAATCACGGGCTGAAGAAGTGACACTGCCCTCGCCCCCCCAGCCGGCAATGGCATCAGGACAGTCATATTGCCACGAAATGTCATTACTGTAGGAACGGGACGTAGTTTCAGAGGGCTCGGATCCGTGTCCTTGGCAGTGTCCAGGAAGACACAGCACTTACCAAAATCAGAAAGTGTTCATGAGATGGGAGAGGTCCATGTGGTGAAGGATTATAAAAAATGTGTGAGAGCATGAAAATGTGGCCACGAAACCACGAACCTCGGTGGAGATAAACGTAAAACAGGGACGGTCAGAAGCCAGTGAGGAGAAGCAGAAGGGAGTACACCAAAATCCGTCTGGGAGAGGAAATACTGAGATCGCAAATGGGACGGGCTCACAGAGAAAAAGAAGGAAAACTTTTCACAGGAAAAAATAAGGAAAACAAGCAAATCTAATCATATCTTGATAAAGCTGTTGAAACTGTCAAGTCTAAGACTATTCGATTAGAGAAATGGTGACGAGATGATGACATGGAAACAAGCAGTTGGACGGCATTCCCGTGGGTGGCGCTGCATTCGCTTCAGTGTTCGTGAAGCGGCGCGTGCGTATGGGAGGTTGGCGAACCTCGGCGAGGCGCGGGCACGTGAGTGTGGACACCACCGTAGCGAGGAGAACCATCCACGGCGAAGCCACGGAGCGTGGCCAAGATGTTGGCTCACGGTGACTAATAAGGGAAATTGCTAATAATGAACGAAAAACTTATGAGCATTTGTGCACCAGAATAGAAGACGGGCTAACAGTGATCCGAGTGAGTGCAGAACTGAAGAAACCACGCCGACGAGCTTCATCTTCACGGCTCCGAGAGAGGGAAAGCAGGTGAAGTGAGACGGGGCTGGTGGAAAGACACGGCACGTACACGTGCCCGCCGCACAAATTCCTCTTCTTTCCAGACATTGGGAGCATCTCCTTCTTCACAACAAAGATCAATATGTGGAAAGATCATCTGCAAACCAGGAGAGAATACTGACATATTTACCTACCTCATAAGGTGTTAGCCCCAAAATACATAAGGAATTTTATAACTAAAATTAACTAAATAAAATAAACTAAAATAACTAAAAGATAAGAAAACAAACTACACGTAAGCGGGCCAAAGATTTGAACAATTTACCAAAGAAGATATGTGACCCCACAGTACGACAGGAGAACTAGGGTCACAAACGCCGTTGGACAGAGACCTGACAGCTGTAGTGACAGCCCACAGCGGTGCCAACGGGGCTCAAGGATGTGACGCTAGTGGAAATCTCACACATGTTTAGTGGGAACAGAGGAAAGATTTTTGGTTTCTTGTGATGTTAAACACGCACTTACTGTACAATCCCACAATCCCAACCTTGACATTTACTAGAGAGAGGGAACACGTGTACACAATTAGTACGCAAATGTTTATAGTAGCTTTGTTCTTAATACTTAAAAACAAAGTACAGGGGCACCTGGGTGGCTCAGTGGGTTAAAGCCTCTGCTTTCGGCTCAGGTCATGATCCTGGGGTCCTGCGGCTGAGCCCCACATTGGGCTCCTTGCTCGGCAGGGAGCCTGCTTCTTCCTCTGTCCCTTCCCCCAACTTGTGCTCTCTCTGTGTCTCTGACAAATGAGTAAATAAAATCTTTAAAGAAACAACAAAGTGAAACCAGACCTGCAGCTGGACAAGCACTTTCCGGTGTGCCCATCCAGGAGGCAATGCTTCCCAGCGACCCGGAGGACCCACGAGGCGATACTTCCCAGGAGCAACGGGAGGCCTGAGGGGTCTTGAGAACGAGAAGCAAAGTGAAGAAGTCCGAGATGAAGATGAAGTGTCACTTGTTGTCTCTCTGTCTGTCTGTATGTCTGAGAGACACAGAGAGAGAATCCTAAGCAGGCTTCATGCCCAGCATGAGCCCCACTCGGGGCTTGATCTCCTGACCTGAGATCCTGACCCAAGCCAAACTCAACCAGCAGAGCCACCCACGCCCTCGGGATTCTTTCTCTCTGGAATTGTAGATCAGCCTAAGGGACCGGGACAGCAAACAGATAGTGATTTTCAGGGTTAGGGTGAAGGACGAGGGAACTGGGGTGATGGAAACAGGCAGGTCACGATTCAGGTGCCAGACACATGCCACACATCTATGTAAACACTCCTTAGTCCATAAACTTAAAAATGGGGATTTTTATTATATGCAAATTACATCTCAGTTGACCTGACACAAATGTGACATGAATGCATATTATGTATGTTTTATACAATGTCTTTCATCATCCTTACCATTTCATGTCATAAACCCCAAAATTATTTTTCTAAGAAAATGCACATGCTTTATTCTCAGGGTGCACAGCCGTGCCACAGAACGCGATTTGAGAAATGCTGCACGAAGGCTTTGTGAGACCAAGAGCAAGCTGGGAGCGTCACGCACGGCCGGTACCTACGGCCGATTCCAGAAACCCAAACAAACGTAGATGTGCTGGAGACAAACAAGCCAGAGACGCGGCCGACGGCGGTGGGAGGAGGCTACTGTGTGCAGCTGCTAGGATTCCCCACCGCTAAGCCTGCGGAGCCAACTAAGGCGGCATTAAAACGAGCAGTCCAGGAGCACGTCCGTGCACGGGACGCAAGCTAACCCCCACACGCACGACAAGGGGACAGAGGTCTACACTGGGAGGCCAGACCCGGCTCTTCTGCATCTCAGATGAGCTGAATTTAAGACGGATTTTGGAAGTGAGATCATGTCTGACAGGCCAGGGCCGGTGACAAGTAACCTCCAGAGAGCGAGGCTTCCCCCGGGAGCATCGCTGGGACGTATTTGTGGGAGGGAAGCCGACGGGGGCGGGGGGGCCAGCTTGCAGAGCCGCTTTTACTCTCTCTTGCTAACCCCTGGACGAGCAGGTGGGCCCGAGCCCTGCGTGCCCCTCGTGCGCAGGAAACCCACCGCCTGACCAAGGGGGGCAGGTGAAGCCCCGGGCAAGGCTGGGCTTGCCTTTGCGGAGAAGGAGCAGCGTCTGATGACAGGGCGCTGCCTCCTCAGGGTGCCGGGCTCTCTCTCCCTGCCTCCGGGAGCAGGTGCACCGAGCGAGCCCTCATCCGCCCACGCGCTGTCTGCAGGGGCGCATTTTCTTCCTGGAGCACTGATCAAGTTTGCGAAGAATTATTTTAATAAGCAAAGGGCAGCGTTCTCTCTCTCGAGTCCCAGAGCCTCAGCACGTCGTAAACTCACGCACCGAATGCGAGCGCAAGGCGGTCGCTGCTAAGGACGGCGGGCCGTAAGCGACAGAGCCGCCCCTGGGTGCCTCGCCACGGAAGCTGGCTGCCGCACGGCTGTCGGCAGTCCCTTCAACTCGCCGCAGTGGACCGCTCTCACCCATGTCCTGCACGGGGCTGAATTAAGAATGAAGTTGCATTTAGGTGTTTCCTGGCTGGGACTCCGAGTCACGTGACTGAGCCACATACAGAAATCTCATTTACGCAACTGACGAATTGATTGAAATAAATAATGAAAAAATGCTCAGAGGCCTGGGTCAGGAGCTCTGTCCCACTAGAAAGGGAATTGCAGGAGGAAATGCAAAGCTTCCCCGGCCAGAAGCAGAGATTTCTCGTTATTTTCAGCCCGGCTGGTAAAGAGGCAGGAGGAGTGTGGCAGGCTTGCGCCCAAGGTCCTGGCAGAGACCCCTCGCCAGGCAGCACCAATGAGGGACATCCTCCAGGCACAGCAGGCTCGGCTGCGGAGACACCGACAGGCCGTGTGTTTGGCCACAGGTTGGCCGCTGCGCCCGGCCACACGGACCTCCACCAGCACCATGCTCTCCGCAGGGCCGGCCCCAGCCCCTCAGCCATCTGACCAGAGCCTTCTCTGGCCACTGCACGCAGACACAGCTCTGCACTCAGGCTTGATCAGAGCTGACGCTTTCGGCTAGAAGGCCAAGGCCACCGAAGTCCTTCCTCTGACTCAAGAATCCCCACTTATTCCTCGCTGTGCATCTCCTCCTGGAGCGTCAGCTCCGTGACGGCAGAGAGACTGATGTCCGTGCGTCCTCGAGGCATGCTGGACCGTTTGACCCTCTGCCGCAGCACTCCTCGGCTTGTCTGGGCAGGGATGTAGGAAGTGGAGGGCAGCCCCCGCCAGCCACAGCCCTGAGCCCACTCCGACCTCACAGGACGGGCGTTCTCGCTGCCCTCACTTGCCGGGAAGGTGAAGCTTCCTCCTCCCTCTTCAGAGGTTTTCACTCACTGAACCCCAAGGCAGGCCGTAAGCATGAAGGTCAGCCACGGGGACCACCTATCCCTCAGCCCTGGGACAGTCCTGCTCTCCCCCTGGGGCCATGGCCCACAGGGCTGGGGGTTCTTGAGGGACGCTCTGGAGAACCCCACAACAAAACCAAGTGACTGTCCCTGACCCTTGAGAGACCGAGCGACATCCTGAAAGCACACATTCGAAACTTCTGGGGTGAAGCCCGGGCCCTGTATTTACAAGAACCGCAGGTGAGTTCACAGAACGTGAAGCACCTGCCTTTGGCCCCGAACTCCCTCACCTGGTTTTAATGTTGGCGCTGGCACTTCACCAGCTGGCTCCGTGTGTCCCAGGGTCAGCTGCACATGCCGTCACCCAAGGAGCTCCAAGAAAGGTGGGAGGCCTGCTCCCTCCAGCACAGATTCTGGGGTGACTGGCCTGCGATGTGGCCGCACCATCCGGAAGGCCTGCAGCCGGCTCTCGAAGCAGCCAAGGCGAGAATGCCGATGGGATTTTAGGTTTATCTTCAGCTGGTCATGGCTTTTACGCACTCATGCAAGTTTCATCTCTTCCTATTTTGTTTAGAATTTTGTTTGTTTTTGCTTTTGTTTTTTTACAAATGCTGTGAATTATAGCCCACACTTTTGGCCACCAGTAGGTAGAATCATAATCTCCCATGTAACATGCCAAAGCACAGAGCGTGAATGTATTTTCTAATACTGGAGTATACCTGCCTTCCAGTGAAACTTGCTATATGGTCCGTCCCGGGTGGAGGCACGGACCTGGTGGCCACATGTCCTACGTCCAGAACCTCTCCCCCGGGTGCTCTGTCTCCCTGTGGCAGTGTAGTGGACGCGAATCCATCAGTTTCCGAATTCCAGCTCAGAGGTGACAAGAGGTCTTTCTTCAAAGCCCGTTGAGGAGATTACCTGAAGCAGTATAAGGAGTTTGGGTCAGTGCCAGGCACGTAACAGGACCCCAGGAAATGGCACTGTGGTCCCCGTCCCCATCGAATGTTGTGTTTCTCCTAGAAATCCACACCAGGCAGGTTTCCCATCACGTTCCACGGAAGGCTCTTTGGTCTGGTGCCCACCCTCACCCGACCTCACCCTGCCCTCCACCCTGGACCGCAGGTGCTCTGACACCCCCATGGGCCCGTCAGGTGGGAGAGGGGTCCCGGGTCAGTCCGTGGGGAGCGCGGGCAGGGACAGGGACGTGCGTATACCAAGTCTGCCACAGCTCCACACAGCCACGCTGGCGGACATACGTGGCTCAGGGGCGAGTTCACGGCCAAGGGGAGCCACAACTGAAAATGCACGGGGTAGACAAGCCAGAGCAGGCGCTTCCACTCCCGGGATGAACGGAAAAAAACAGTAGCTTTGTGCAGAGGCCTGGAGAGGGTTCTGTGGCTCATCCCCCCAGAGGAAGCTGCATTGTGTGACTCGGAGTTTAATTCTCTGCCCTTCACGCCGTTACCAGGAGCATTATTTTCTTCTGGCCATTTTAAAGGACTTTTCCAGTCCATTTAGGACAACATTTCAGCATGTCTGCTCTCCTTGCCATCTTCACTCACAGGGAGGCTCCTTAGGAACCAGGAAAATTCAGCGGAGTCATTTTGGGGGGAACCTTCCCGCTGCCATCTGCTTACCTCGTCTGTCACCAGCCCGTCCGGTGAAGGCCACAGGGGTTCAGTGTGTGCCGAGAAGGAGCCAGACGTGTAAGGTAGGAGATCCTAGAGTTTCAGCGGCTTACAGTCTACGTGAAATGATGAAAACCGCATTTTCCTATGTTAACAGTAAAGAGATTATCACATAACGAGTAGATATTGTACTTACTTTTGTTAATTAAGTCACACATTTCACACAACGGGCAACGGATTCTTTGTAAGAACTCAAACTGGCAATTTCGACTTGTTCAAACCACGAGAAATTTGGTACAGTTTTTTTCATGCATTCCCAGAAATATTCGTGGCCTGCATGAACGTTCGCTAGTAACAGTGCTCCGTGTTCACAAAGGCCAGATGTCCTGTGGCGAAACAGTTTTCCAGGTAATCACGGTTTGGGCAGGAACGGGCTGCCTGTTCCAGTCAGGAGGGCTGTCCTCCACGCACGCCGGTCTCAGTCTTCATCGGAAACGAAGCACTCGCTGATCGCGGAGGCGTTGGAAGTGGAAACCTCGGGCGGTTCTCGGGATGCTTTCCCATGAGATACGGGTCTCTGCTCTTTCGCGCTTGCCAAGAATTGAATTCTTGGGTCTGCAGGGGAGAGAACATTTCCCTCGTGTCAGGAAGCAGGTGGAGGCCCACTGGTGACGAAGTTGCCGCCTCCTGTGTGTCCCATGAGCGCGTGAGCAGCGGCTGTCAGGCAACGCAGTCACACTGCCGAGGAACGCCCGCGGGCTGAGCGGGAACCCGTCGGGGGAGCGTGAGAAATCACTCGGCTTCTCCCTCGTGAACTGGAGGTGACCCAGGCTCCCACAACTTCACATCCCTGCCTCGTTCCTTTGAACTCCCCAGACATAAAGCAGTGAGTCATTTCTTTTGTTTTTCCTAAAGCTTTTATGTATTTAGTTGACAGAGACCACAAGCAGGCAGAGAGAGAGGGGGAGGCAGGCTCCCGCCGAGCAGGGAGCCCGATGCGGGGCTCGATCCCAGGACCCTGGGACCATGACCTGAGCCGAAGGCAGAGCTTAACCCACGGAGCCCCAGGCGCCCCGGCTGAGCCATTTCTGTGCAGACTCTTCAATCTGCCTTCCCGTCCTGTCTGGCTGGTGATCAGGATCTGCCAACAACGGCCCGTCTCAAGGGCTTTTTCTTGCTCTCAACATGTCAGTCATTCCACCTGAGATGTAACAGCTGCTTAGCCCATGGGTCTAGGTAAGTAAACGATGGCCTTGAAGTGGAATATTAACGATTTTCATGTGGAGAGTTGGAATTGTTGAATACGCTTGTGTTCTGGAAGAAACGAGTTGACGCGCAAGCAAGGGTAGACGGGATGAGCGTTTGCGAAATGGAAGCATGAGGACACGAAGTAGAGAAGAACGGGTCTATTTCGGAAGATCAGCCCTTGGCCTGCTTTCTGCCCCAGTGCTTTTAGAGACGCACTCCTCCCTCCCTCCGACCCTTCTCTCCTTCCAGGGACAATCCCCAGGAGCCCGAGGCAGCATCCTTCAAGGGAAGTCCGCGAATGCTTACCAACGCCTGTCCCTGTACGGCATCACTGGAGATGGTCCTAGAACCCAAGGTCCTTCTAGGGACAAAGCAGACATAGAGTGTCTTCCCACAGCTGCGCAGTGCGGGAAACGGCCACAGACCATGGGAAATGCTGAACCTCACGCTCCCGTTGCTGCCACGGCTCCTGTATCCACCAGCTTCGTGCCCTCATCCTTTTGCAGTCTGCGGCACTCCGTCTCTCTCCACATTCCTCCCCACGTGTGTTCCTACAGATGCGGCATGCCCTAAGCATCGTGACTGCAGAAAAATCAGTGGGGTTAGAGTGACCATGCATGGCCTTCAAAGTGAAACGAGCACACATCATTCCAGCAGCTGGAAAACTTGCCCTCGGTGCGCTCAGGCAGGACTGCAGGACTGGTCTCAAAAAGCCCTCACCCCATTGACCTGTCATCCCTTCATCTCGCAGAACTCCCTCCTGCACTATCCATTTCCTCTGCCATAGGCCCACATGTGTCCACAAACTCGGGACCATTGCCGACTCAGGGCCCCCAGACTCAGCCACCCCGGCTTCCCTCCTCAGCCTGTCCTTCCCAATACTGCCACAGTGGTGGTTTCTGGACTCTGCCGCCCCACCCGGTGTCCTCGCGCACCTGCTCCTGAGCCCTCCCCTCTTAATTCCCAAATCATGGACCAAATGTCTGGACTAAAGAGTAATGTCAAGTAATGTCAGTCCCCCCGGTTCCCCTCCACACCAATAGCCCAGATACAGCACAACCAATGTTCCACAAGCACCCTGAGAGGTGAGAAGAGGACAGGCAGCTGGGGGCCCCCCACAGCACTAAGAAATGGTACCTGACAGCAGGATGTCTTTTTCGGAAAGACTCATTGTGCCCCAGTAGCACCGTGGGGACAGACCAGGGGTTGTGGGCAGGCTGGAGGGGAGCAGTCACTGTGCAAGCAGGTGAATGGGGAGCCCTACTCCAGCAGGTGAAACAGCAAGTTGGAGTGGGGAGTTGACCTCCATGCCCTTCCTGGGAGCCAGGATTAGCCCTGGTGGGAGAGGACACACCTCCTGTCCCCAGGAGCCCATTACTCCTTCCTGGCACCCGGACCTGATCCTCACCTCCAGTGGGCATCCAGCCATCTCGGGCTGACCAGTTTCCGCAGCCCCCAGACATGGGTGCTCCTCCCTCCCCACATGGCTCCCACAGTGTCTCGGTGCCTGTGGCCGGCGTGTGCCAGCCCGGAACTCCCTTCTCATTACCCACAACCCCATCAAATCAGGAGTTCTGTCCCCAGTGGAAAACTGCCTGTCCTGGGCTCTCATCCCTCCTGCGCTGTCCCCCAAATGTACTGAGGTGTCCCAGATAGCTAATATATTTATCAGGACTTAAGCATTAATCACGTTTATTCTTACTAGTTTTGTTACAACATGATGACATTTTCCCATTATGAAATTCACATTTTTTTAATTTCTTAAAATTCTTCACATATTCCTTTTACCTTCACCTCCTCTCTGGCTTACCTCTATTTTCCCACTTAAACCTTCTACTGAGGAGCCCTCTGACCCTTAAAATTGCTCAATTACCTGATCTGTTACATCTTCCAAAGATACGGTGGCTTTCCCACGACCAGTGGTCTTCCTTCCCAGGTTGCTTCCTGGCAAGTTGATAAGATGGTGAATGTGGCCAAACATCCTGACAAAATGTCTGTGGAGTACAAAAGAATCATGAGTCTTACCACTTCTCTAGCTGGTAGGAAGCTGAGGAGGCTTGTTATGTAATTAGGATATCTTCCTTTATACACCCCCCCTCGATTTTTATTTTTCCTACCAAGGAATTCTCTTTTCACTTTAACAGTGAAAACCCATGAATTTCATTAAAAACAGTCATCAGGAAATGACCCTAATAATTTTGCCCCTGGATGGCTAAAACATCCTTTAGTACTACCTTGTAGAAAAGAGCTTCCTAATTTGCATTCAGTGCATTTGTATGCCTTCCTAGGAATATTATTTTTAACAGCAGCAGCTTGAAATCCATCAAAATGTTCAATATTAGAAGAATGGTTAAAATTAATTCCATTATTCGAATTACAGGAAATATATAGCAAGCGCCGTGTTAATGTGGGGACTTGCTATGGTCGAGTTCAGAAGGTAAGATCATGTTATCACTGCAATTAGATAAAAAAGCACTAAGTGTGTCAAAGACTGTTCATTTCCAGAAGCTTTACACTAAACACTGGCGCAAGTACCACTCACTACTCACCCAGCTCCACACACTATCCACATCTGTCTGCGAGCGTTCCTTGAACTGTGCAAGTGATGTCTCCAGAATGCGAAAGAACCTGTCTGTGGACATGTGTTAACAGGCTCTTCTGCCTGCTCTCTCTTCCTGGTGGATTGTCAAGGAGCTTGACTACCTCAAAGCTGTGTGTGGTCGCCAAACCGCCGGTACTGTAGCAGAGTGTCGCCAGCTCCTGTGAGGATCCCCTCCCTTGCTCCCATGTGAGAGCCGGGGGCTGCCTCCAACCATTGCGGTGTAGACATGCATGGTGCCGATAGTGAGGTGGGGTTCTGACAGCAGCCCCCAGAGCACCTACAAACCATGTGACAAAGCCAAGTGCCGGCTGCACTGTGGAGTCCTTAACCTTTTTCGACAGTAGCCCCGTGGAAGATCTGGTGAAGCCTATGCACACTCTCTAGGAATAACATGTTTAAGTCCATAAACCAAGATGCACAGGATTACAAAAGAAGCCAATTGTATTGAAATCCAGTTATCTACAACGAGGCAACCCACGGAAGATATTTGCAAATGACAGTACAGACAAAAGGCTGATATCCAGGATCTATAAAGAACTTCTCAAACTCAACACACACAAAACAGATAATCATGTCAAAAAATGGGCAGAAGACATGAACAGACACTTCTCCAATGAAGACATACAAATGGCTAACAGACACATGAAAAAATGTTCATCATCACTAGCCATCAGGGAGATTCAAATTAAAACCACATTGAGATACCACCTTACACCAGTTAGAATGGCCAAAATTAGCAAGACAGGAAACAACGTGTGTTGGAGAGGATGTGGAGAAAGGGGAACCCTCTTACACTGTTGGTAGGAATGCAAGTTGGTGCAGCCACTTTGGAAAACAGTGTGGAGATTCCTCAAGAAATTAAAAATAGAGCTTCCCTATGACCCTGCAATTGCACTACTGGGTATTTACCCCAAAGATATAGATGTAGTGAAAAGAAGGGCCATCTGTACCCCAATGTTCATAGCTGCAATGGCCACGGTTGCCAAACTGTGGAAAGAGCCAAGATGCTCTTCAACAGATGAATGGATAAGGAAGATGTGGTCCATATACACTATGGAGTATGATGCCTCCATCAGAAAGGATGAACACCCAACTTTTGTAGCAACATGGGTGGGACTGGAAGAGATTATGCTGAGTGAAATAAGTCAAGCAGAGAGAGTCAATTATCATATGGTTTCACTTATTTGTGGAGCATAAGGAATAACAGGGAGGACATGGGGAGATGGAGAGAAGTGAGTTGGGGGAAATTGGAAGGGGAGATGAACCATGAGAGACTGTGGACTCTGAGAAATAATCTGAGGGTTTTGGAGGGGCGAGGGATGGGGATTGGGTGAACCTGGTATTAAGGAGGGCACGTATTGCATGGAGCACTACGTGTGGTGCATAAATAATGAATTCTGGTACACTGAAAATAAATTTAAAAAATAAAAAATTAATTAAAAAAAAAGAAATCCAGTTATCTATATACAAAGAAAAGTATTTAATAATAACAGATATCGTCTGCCCATTACATAATAAGATCTAGCAATGAGCCTTATCCTCCATGACTACTATGAATTTATCTGCAATTTCCATTAGGAACAAAGGGGTAGATGCTGTTTTTAATACTGTGATTTGTTTTCTATGTTTTAATACTGTGATTTGTTTTCTACTAAAAGGAAAGGCTGGATTTTTGGTTGAAATTAGTAAAAACAAGGAGACATTTCTTTTTCCCTATCCAAGTTTACAGAACCCTCCACAGATTCAGGATGGGGTACTCTGTGGACACCAGGTTGAGCATCACTGCCCGCTGAACCACATGTGTGTCCTTTCCTTGAGTTCCTTTATGGTTGGCCAAAGCAAGCTGCCTTGTGATTCCAAGTCTGATGAAGATGTGTTCTGAGTAGAAACCTTTGATTGTCCCAGCTTTTCCTAGGACACATGTGTGAGTCCTTCCCCTCTGGCACCATGTTCCTGGACCAAGCCATACACCTGCCCATTCACCAGGTGTGAACCTCGTGGAGGCCTCCTGGCTGAGAGATCGGTGGCCCATCCATCACTTGGGTTCTGCAAACATGCCCAGATGTCTTATTCCCAGGGTTGGAGAGCAAGTTCCAGCCATAAGCCTAACTGAAAAATTTAAATAACCAAGAAAAATGGATGAAAATGTAACAGAAGGAAGAGAGGTGTCGACCTCAAGAGAGTAATTCTCCAGTGATCTACCACAGGAGGCTGGAAGGACTAACCGACCAACGACAGCAAGACTTGTTTTCGTCTTGAGAATCTGTCACTATAATTCCTCAGCTCATTCCTGCGTGGGAATCCAGAGCTTGGGAGCTTTAGTCTAACAAATCATCTCCACCTCACAGAGAAGACCAGATTCAAAAAGGTGCCGATTTTAACAGCTTTACTGAAATACACACCTCTATGCACCTCATTGTAAGGTCAAATAATGATTCCAAGCAAAGGATGCAACCTTTCAAAAACTCAAAAATCATCCCCGCTTTCTTTCCGTTTTTGCATACTTCATTTCTTTTTTTTTTGTAGTATACTTTTTTTTAATTTTTTTATTTTTTCAGCATAACAGTATTCATTATTTTTGCACCACACCCAGTGCTCCATGCAATCCATGTCCTCTCCAATACCCACCACCTGGTTCCCCCAACCTCCCACCCCCCACCCCTCCAAAACCCTCAGATTGTTTTTCAGAGTCCATAGTCTCTCATGGTTCACCTCCCCTTGCAATTTCCCTCAACTCCCTTCTCCTCTCCACCTCCCCTTGTCCTCCATGCTATTTGTTATGCTCCACAAATAAGTGAAACCATATGATCATTGACTCTCTCTGCTTGACTTATTTCACTCAGCATAATCTCTTCCAGTCCCATCCATGTCGATACAAAAGTTGGGTATTCATCCTTTCTGATGGAGGCATCATACTCCATAGTGTATACGGACCACATCTTCCTTATCCATTCGTCCGTTGAAGGGCATCTTGGTTCTTTCCACAGTTTGGCGACCGTGGCCATTGCTGCTATGAACATTGGGGTACAGATGGCCCTTCTTTTCACTTCATCTATATCTTTGGGGTAAATACCCAATAGTGCAATGGCAGGGTCATAGGGAAACTCTATTTTTAATTTCTTGAGGAATTTCCACACTGTTCTCCAAAGAGGCTGCACCAACTTGCATTCCCACCAACAGTGTAAGAGGGTTCCCCTTTCTCCACATCCTCTGCAACACACGTTGTTTCCTGTCTTGCTAATTTTGGCCATTCTAACTGGTGTAAGGTGATATCTCAATGTGGTTTTAATTTGAATCTCCCTGATGGCTAGTGATGATGAACTTCATTTCTTGAACAACTTCCAATAAACAAGGACACTCTCAGTATGCTATCACTTAAGAAGAAACTCATCAAATGACAAATATCAGTGCATTGCCTGATTGGAATCATCAGTCAAGTGGAAATATTTACAGAAGAAAATCAATATGTGTCACTATAAATTGTTTTTTAGTTGTAAGAAATGATCTCAGATATTTTTCTACTCATAATGCATTTCATAAAAAAATGTTCAATAATGTCGCAGCCATGTTGTCCGTCACCAGGACTGAGTGCTTCAGATTTAATATGTCAACTTGTCAGATGCAGCTTCACAACAGCCACACTCAATTTGTTTTATGGCATTGCATTAAATGTAGTGTCACGATGAATTATACTCATAAAATGCTTTGTTTATGAAACTCAGTAATTAAAAGGGGATGATTGTGTACTCTGAAATAGCTTATCATTTAAAACAGTTTGATAGTGACTGGTCTGTCTATTTCCATGATATATACTCATGTCATACCTACATGTTATGCCAATAATTTGTTTTCTTGAAAAATAGACCAAAGAATGCTAATCCTTCACTGTGAAAGTAGCACAATACATATGAAACTGTTTAGGTGATGTAATCAGATAACAAACATCTTTTCTTACTTATATAAGAAATAATTTATAGTATTTTTGGTCAAGGCTAACACCCACGTGCATGGGGGCTGTCCCTCTAATGAGGGAATAAGCAAGATTTGTGTTGCCGGAAGAAGGGCAGGAGAAGCACAGTACACTTAGACCACGTGTCTGTTTTTTTTTCGTTTGTTTTTAAATAAGTTTACTCAAACCTCAGCAAAATTGGTATTTATGTAGTTCTTCCAACAAATGGGTCAATATCCAATATCTAACCAAGATCACTGCAGGTGGTTAGGAGGAGGCATGAAAGAAAGCAAACAAAAGTCAGGAAACAGACCCAAAATGACACCCTAGATCCCTTCCCCATACTTGGCAGATAACAGGTGATACCACTAGTGTTCTTTGTGAAGAAGCTAAAATTCTTCATGAAAACTAAATGGTCTTCCCCGAATCATCACAGAAGAATGATGGGAAGGCTCCTTCACTGATCAATGGTATACTAGTTTCTTACAGATATGTTCTTCCTGGAGAAAAGTCTATAAACCTCGTTGAAGAGAATTCGGTTTTCTGTCACTACCCACATCAAAACAATCACTTTGTTAAGCTATTGAAAGTAGAGCCCTAGAGTGTGGGAGGAGGTAGCACTCCTGGAGGCCCCCTCAGGTGAGGAGACAAAACCCAGAAAAGGAAGTTAGTAGAATTCCCTCAGAATATTTGACTAAATACATCGGTGTGTGTCCCTTGAAACCATAGGTTAATAATGCTTTTGTAGATTCTAGCAAAAACAGTTTTCTATTTTGTGTAAGATACATGAAGTTTTTGACAAATGCTTTCATTTTATTGTGAGAAAGAAAGACAAATGCACAGTCACAGAGGTCACATAATTCAGGGACTACTCAACTCAGGGACGTATTATTACATTTCATAGTAAATAATGAAAATGCCTTGATACCACATAGTGAAGAAAAAGATTTAGCCCAGAAAGCTTCTGTGAACGCACCCATTAAGAAAACAAATGATCCAGGTCATTTCCTTAGCCGTATTACTAAGCCAAAAAACAATTCTATCAAGTGAAACTAAAATTTAGAGATAATGGTTTCTTTGCTTCAGAATAGAAAATATCCAACCTTTCACTTGGAAAATTTCTTGAAGATGATGGCAGCATAATACAGTTTGCTTTTCCAGACACCTAGTGGAATGCCTCCAATCGAGTGGTGTTGGCTGGCCCCCGGTATGTGATTCCCAGTGGGTTCCTACAGAGGTCAGAGCTCAGGGTCAAGGTCAAAGGTAGAGCCGTCAGTGTGCAGATTCCCAAGAGAGAAATTCACTGACATGCCAAGAGCCGCCCGCAGAGACTGATAAAATGTGGGCAAACACCATTTAAGTCCTAACCATATTGATTCTTCCACTTAAAAAACACAAGAATCCACCGGCACCCACGTGTGAATGGAATTTTTTTCCTGTTTCTAGGTGTCTAGAAGTAATTGACAAAAGGGGAAGCCAAGCGTCCCACATTCCTTTGGCATTTCGGATCGTCAGGCCCAGCATAGCTTTTATAAGGAAAATCGTAAGTAGGTCTATGTTTGTTGTAACATGTCTCATGTCCTGTAATATTTAGTGGAATGTTCTTTGATGTTCTACCTATTTCTTAATGCATCAGTTACTCTTCAGTCTGAAGAAATGTTCAATTCAGAAAAGCAGCCACATTCCCCATATAGATAAGCCATCTTCTTTACCAGTGCAGGAAGCATAAATCCTAGGAAAATTTCAACCAAACCACATGACACCAACGATGACACAAGTGTTCTTAGGAACTGAAGAAATGTAATTCGGGAGTTTGGGTCAACTTAACATTCTTGGTTCCACTGTTGGGATGGTCTCTAGAAAGAACCTTAAAAAACAAAACAAAACAAAACAAAAAAACCTAACAAAGTTTTCTCAAGTATTATTTCATAAATTTGGAGAGTTTTAGAACAAGAAAATGCATATCAGCATCTCGCAAAAGCTGAACTTACATGAAAAGGAACCATGACCTCCCTCCTCTGTTCAAAGTGCATCTCTACAGTAGTTCTCAAGAAAGCAAAATGGGAGACAGAATGATGAAACCAGTCCTTTGTAGAGGCTTTCTATTTCAAACATGTTTGCCTTTAGCAGTTTCTCCTCTCCTTCCCACCAAAAGAGATCAATGTTATTAAAATAGCCACATATATGGGATTTATTTTTTTCTGATATCCCCACCTAGCAATTGGATACACACTACCTACCCTGGGCTGAGCCCTCTTTGTGCACCAGGTGGCTGCGGGCACCTTCCAGTTGTCATGGGCCCCAGGAGATGGAGGCTCCAGGACCTGGGCTGGGAAGCAAGAGATGAGAGCGCCACACAGGGACAGGCTGGACCAGCAAGGGAGGCGGAGGCCCAGTGCCTGCCCATAACAGACTTCAAGTGTTTGAACTTCAAGGAAAGAATAAAAACAACGTCTTTACTTGAGAAAGATGATGGGTCAAACACCTAATTTGGTCTTCCAAGCATTGGTGAGGTTGAAGAAAAAGCTATATTAAAAACCACAGAACAAATTTTTATCCCTTGAAAAGAAGCAAAAGGTTAAGCAGAAGAAACTTGAAGAGAGCATATAGAGGTCAAAGCATATTACATACAAATTAATGTGACAGGAAGGATGAAAATTGAATTTAAAATGCCATCATCTCATCCTGAAATAAAGCTTGTAAGAGGGACATTGAAGAAAAGGGGCCTTTGAAAACTGAACTCTGAGATGCTGGCACATTATTTGCGTAGCCTGCCGCAGAAATAAACCCCAAATGCGTATGTTGGAGCAGGCCGTCATTCCCCAAGGAAGGTGGATGTGATTGTGTCAGGATATGTGACAGGCAGATCAAGCCTCAAGACACACGAATGCGTGTGTGGGCACAGAGTTCACATATTACAGAACTAAGAATGTGTGTCTCTCAAATGTTCATTTTGATTGTCCTGGATGGCAAAATGTATGGTCCTTCTTAGGTTGATTTAGTGTACTGCTGTCTAGGAGAATAGATATCAAGATTAAATACTTTGATATTAAAATAGTATTTGAATTGTGTAGCATCTTCCCTGTGAATGACTCAGAGAATTTTAAAACTTGTGTCTTCTTTGTTAGTAAAATGTGAGGTTGGGAAACCAGAACCCGACAATTAATAGACTTTGAGGCCTATTGGAATTATCTAACTAATGTCTGATGATCAAATCTTTTTCTGTTTGAATAACTGCTACCTGCATACGCTCACACAAAACTCGTTCTATATTTATTACAAAGGCATTTGTAAATCACTTTTGTTAATCTATAGGGAAGTAGAGAACAAATTTAAGATAGGAGCCGGTGGGGATGCCGTGCATCCGAGACTGTGAGAAACTGCTTGCACCAACACATACCTACATCTGGAACCTTGCCTGTAGGATTGCGTGGCCCATGTGCATCCTCAGGCTGTCTCTGGTCTTGGCCAGCACCGGCGGATGAATTAAATGGAGAGGAAGGCCACCATCCTGCATACTTTAGGTCCTTTTGGGTGGCACCAATTTCTGGCCCCTCCCCCAGGTACAGTATTGCTGTAATCAGATCTCCCTGTTAGCACGGGCACGTCTCCCAGTTTTCACTAAACCTTACAAACAGGAATCAGTGCAGGGGTTGGGTTCATTGCCAAGTATACATTTGGGGCTGGGGAAAAGACCACCAAGGTCAATGAACCACGGTAGGCACAGTCTGGGCAGGGCTCCATTTGCCCTCGTGTGTTCTCACTCCTCAGGGGGCCCGGGTGGAGCATCATTATCCGGGCTTCGGTATCATGTGGGCCCTGTGCCCAAGCATCCTGGCAACTGCGGGAGGCCCTCCTCTACCTGTGTGCAGGTGCTCAGCCTCCTGGAGGCTCCTGTAGGGCAAGGCGGAGTACCGTTACTGTGTGCGTGCCCCATTGCTGTACGATCCTTCCCCCTGGGGACACAGCCTCCGAGCCATGGGCTTCTGGGACTGAACTAGTCCCGATCTAGGAACTGGGAAAGTGACGGGACTATTTGCTGGGACAGCTGCCCTCACCTCCTGCCACCCATTGCTAATTTAGTTTTACTGCAGAGATCGAGCATCACTGTTGCTGCCTGGAGGTCCCTCCTGCAGTCAGGACAGCTGTGTCCTGTTCACCATCTGCACGTCACCCTGGAACCCTGGGACTGTGATCACTGTCATCAGGTGGCTTAGGACGGTCCCCTCTAGCCCTGGCTGTGCTGGGTTCTTACGTTCTTCATTGCTGGTTAACCCCCGTTCAGCAAAACAGCTCCTAACATCAGAGTAAAAGTCAGTGATTTTAAACCCATCTCAAATCAGCTACTTACTGAATTAAATCCCATCCGCGTTTTTGTCAACCCCAGGACGTGAACATTCTTGCTGCTGTGGGTCCCACACAAGTATCCATCCCAGAGCCTGAAAGGTGAGCGCCACTTGAATCCAGGAACATGCTGGGCACCCTCAGAGCTCGTGGATTTGGCCAACATCACCAAGAACGAGTCCAGCGCAGTTGTCGGTGGCCACAGCAAGGGTCCTGGCGCTGGTTCCCAACCCCCTCCAGGTGCAGGCGCTCTTCTGGTTTTCTCAACACCCTTGCCTGTCCCAGTGGACGGCAGAGCCAGCACGCGCTGGTCACAAGGAAATAGTGGCCACAAACCCTCCACACATGCCACAGTCATGATGCCACATCACGGGGTCATGATGCCATGTCACAGGGTCATTGTGCCACACCACAGGGTCATGATGCCACATCACGGGGTTGTGATGCCCCATCATGTGGTGATGATGCCACACCACAGGGTCATGATGCCACACCACAGGGTCATGATACCACGTCACAGGGTCATGATGCCACATCATAGGGTCATGATGCCACACCACGGGGTCGTGATGCAACACCATGGGGTTGTGATGGCATGCAACAGGGCATAGGCCACATTCTAATGGCCACAGACATCATGGCAGGACTCAGTCATGGAGACCACGGGATGGCTGTTTCCTTGAATGTCACCACAGCCCGTCCTCAGTGCGGCCACAAAGGGGGCCGAGGCCTAACTGGAATATTTCCTGAACTTCAGCGGAGACTAAGATGACTCAGTGGCAAGTGATCAGAATGTTTTTTGCCCTTAGAGCATGACATGTCCTGCTCTAACCTTCCGTTTCATGGGAGCGCCATGGATCTTACCTTGAAGGTTTTGGGTTGCTCCTTATTTTGAGCTCCTTATCACAAACACACCTGTTTACCTGTTAGGTACATCCTTCCTTCTCCCGCTTGCTCCCCAACTATTTTAAATGCGTGGTGCCTTTCGATCTCCCTTTCATGCCCTGCGGTGTTTTTATTTCACAAGCCCACCTTAGGGCAGGAAGGAGCACGGCAGGTGGCCTGCCGTGTCCAACCACCTTCTGAATTTCTTGGGATGCTGGAACGCCCTCGTTCCTCCAGTGGGCAATCTCTGACTTGGTCAAGCCACGTCTCTTTTACTCAATCTAGAGCCAGAAATCTAGACAAACACCAAACCCAGTAATTTCCAGCAGCCGTTTTCTCTACATTGCTGTTTGTGAAATAAATCAATCTACAGAATTTTTATGGTGTCAGAGGTCATGGGAGAAGCATCAGCGTCCCTCGGTTCAAGAACAGGTTAAATGTGCAAGGATCCTGATGATGTCAGTTTAATCCTTATTTAGCCATGGTGACTTGAAAACAGAAACAGGAAGTATTTTAAATTAATTTACCAAGAGCTCTGGCTCTCGGTGCCTGAAGAAATACAGCTTCCACAGCTGTAGCCAGAATGGGGGTTACCTCCAAACTCAGAGTCAGATTGTAGACAGGTCGTAAGTGGGGACCCACAGCTGAGAGCCATCAGAAGACAAAACCTGGCAAACAGGAGAATTTCCAATGAAAGCTCCCTAGGATGAGTGTCCCAAATAAAAGGAATTTTGGTGTCTGACGGAGAATAAGCCTTCATTCTGGTGCTGATCATTCCATCAGTTTGTACGAGGAAGAAGCCTTCCAATTCTAGAAAAGTTCTGATGGGGATGGTGTTTGTCCCAATGCATGTGTTTTTGTGTATTCGTGCACGTAACAGATGACGGTGTAGGGAGAGAACATGAGCGCACGGACATCCGTGTTCCCCCCTACCCGTCCTGGATTGGGGCGCAGAAACTCTCTTCTTTCTCAAAGAGAAAATGCACTGGACCAGACATTACTGAAACCTAATTACTCTGCTGCTCATTCTGCAGGGGAGATGAGAAGAGAGCAAACATGTTGTCGGACGCTCCATTCCCTGGACCCCTCTTAGATGCACCTTTTCTTCCCAAGCGACCACGTGGTGTGGGCAGCCTTCAAGTAGGGAGATCATCCCATCATGGAGGCTGTCAAAAGCAGAGGCGTCTCCCCAGCAGAAGTGCTGGTTAAGTATAAGGGGGCCTATGGGCAGGTGCCACTGGCTGAGGGGGTCATGGAGGCTGCAGGAGCTCGGAGAGAGACCCAGCTGCTGAGCAGCCGGGATCAGGACATTGGTCCCTCGGTTCCGCCAGCTTCTGCACACGTTCTCCCTCATGGTGTTCGGACTCCAGGAGGCCTGTCTGACACACTGTTGGCCTCGAGACCCTGAGCAAAGGACCAGGGGAACCCACTCCTTCCGACCCACAGAGCTGTGTGTGATAAACGGGTTGTTTATACGGCTGAGTCTGTGGCAGTGACCCAGGGATCCAGAAACTTCGCAGCATGGAGCTGCCGCCTCAGGAATGTCGGCCTCCAAAGGCAGAGCAGAAGAGATCTGGAGGGATGTTTTTAAGGAAGGCTTCAAGTTCGTTGGCTGAGGTCACTCCCATTCTGGGAACGGGGTCGTCCTGTCACCCCAGAAAGAGCTGAAGTGGCAGATCCTTGAGGTGTCTCTGCCTCATATAAACTGGTAGGTGCGTCTCTTCTCCAGTTCCATGCACTCAGACGCCTGCCTTCTTTCTTGATTGCTTAACAATTTCTGCAAATTTAGTGACTTACAAAAGCACACACTTATTAGCTCAGTTTCCCTGCACCAGGAGTCTGGCTGCGAGTTAGCCAGGCCCTGCTCGGGGTCTGACAAGGCTGAAATCAAGGTGTGGGACATGTTGTCCTGATCACCTGAAGCACGAGGTCTTCCCACCGAAGCTGGCAGAGTTCATGTCCATGAGGCTGCAGCTCTGAGCCTTCTGGTTTCTTGCTAGCTGCTGGGTGCATTGCTCTCGGCGTCTAGAGGCCGTCTTCAGGCGCCTGCCCCATTGGGCAACCCCCAGCAGGTCACACATGCTTGCTAGTGTCCCAAGGCCAGGGGGAGGATCCCCTTCCAGCCTGCTACAACAGAACCACGTGGAAGCTGGCGTGCTCTTGGACGGACGAGCCCATTACGCTCCACCAGGCTCAGGCAAGGAATCACGCAGGGCATCTCCAGCAGAGTTTGCGTGTCCTGGGGGCACCTCAGAATCCTGTCTGCCACACTTCTGCAGCCCGGGTGCCACCAGGGGAGACGGACCAAGACGCTACAGCAGCGGAAGGAATCCCTGGAATTCCTGTGCCCTTGACAGACTCCTGTGTCTGTGCAGCAAAACTCCATGGGCTGCGGGGTTACTGTCCTGCTTTCAATACCTTATCTGTCCGTAAAGCCACTTGTTCATTCGTTCATTCTGCCGAGTGTTTGCAGTGGGCCAGACACCAGCATCGATGCTGAGATGACACAAGTGAACAGAACTCACCCGCTCTTGTCTTCAGGGAAACGCAACTATGCATATCCGTAAAGCTGAGGAGATTTGTGTCTGCCTGTCCCGATGCACGTGTAAACGCGACGATCCGTGAACAGTCTAACGGACGCGGCTCTTTGTGAGTAGCCCAGGCCGACCTGCCCCTCCACCGCAAAGTCCAGGGCCCTTTGTGTCAAATGATATTTTATTCTGATAATTCCAGCGATACTCTTATTAAGCTTGAAGGTAATTTTATTTGTGTTCTTACAATGCCTTGTGCCACTAGTCTCATGGAACCCAGTAGTCCCATCGCTGAGTCATATCCACGACCTGAGATCGCAGACGCTGTGTATTGTAAGTAACACACTTGTAAAACCACCAAAACTCCCGGTGAACAGCTCGACCTTACTCACTTGTGCTTCATCTGGAGCAGAAAGGTGACTCTTCTAATATAGTTTCAAACGTCTATTCGGTCCTCAAAGAATTATTTAATTAAAGGGAAGGAAGACGGTTGAGGATTCCTGGCCATGAAGCTGCATTAAGTGTTAGCAGAGAATTAGAGACGTCGCGAAACAGTGCTCGCGTCACCGAGCTACGCAGGTCACCCGACCGTGGGCTCCTGTCCCATGTGACTCGGCCGTCTGGAGCCCTCCTTCAGAGCAAGTGCACCTCT
Source organism: Lontra canadensis (assembly GCF_010015895.1). Classification (NCBI taxonomy): domain Eukaryota; kingdom Metazoa; phylum Chordata; class Mammalia; order Carnivora; family Mustelidae; genus Lontra; species Lontra canadensis. The sequence goes on from NW_022631038.1 coordinate 2,019,745, forward strand.
GACACTGTTTTGCATCCTGTTGGAATTGCAGATGGGATCTCAGTCCCGCGGAGACGCTCCAGGAAGGAGAGACGTTGCAAGCTGCAGGCGTAGTGCTTCCAAGGGAGCCCCCAATGGATCTGCAAACTGATCTTATGTTAGAGCTTGTTCTGGGCACAAAAACATAAGATGATCATTGATGCATTTTATTTAACGTGTTAATTCCCATCATTTCATTTCTGTTACAATAGGAACGATGTTTATTGTGTGGCTGCGTTTCCCATTTATATCCACCGGCCTTCAACCTGCAGCTGATGACCCTTCCCCGGCCCCTCCCTTGGCGCGTGTCAATTTCTCTTTCCCTCTATTTGCTCCCTTTGGCGGATGGTCGTCCCCGTTCGACTCTTAACCCACAGAGACAATTAACTTTGCCTTATTGACCAAGGCCAGGAGTAGGGTCCTTCACGTAACAGACGTTTGATTCCCTCGGACAGAGAAACAAGCTACAGGCGAGAAAAGTATCTCGTGATATAAACACCAAGTATCCCACGGCAAGAAGAGTTGATGACACTCTCTTCCCTGTGAAGTGATCATTTGAGAAGCAAAAGTGTCACCTGATCAGCTACGCGACCAGTTACGTTCAAGGTACAAGTCCTGTGATAGGAGGGTGGACGCCCGTCTGGACCAGCAACACGCCCAGGGGCTCCCAGGCACATTCACCTGTCTTGAGATGTTGTGGACCCCAAGTCTCCTAAGACTCGTACTCTGGAATGCATGTGCTGGCGCCTGGGCACGACCGAGTTCGGATTTCAGGAAGAGAGATGTCAGGGTCCGTGTGCCTCTAGGGTTAGAGACCATGCATGCAAGTGTGCATGAACAGGTCACCTGCTCTGTCCTGCATTTCTGGGACCAGAGTGTTGGGGGTCTCCCTCTTGCTCGTTTGGCCTAAGCGGACAGACTGCATGACTCTCTGTGACCTACGTACAGATTTTGCCCAAACTCTGATCCTGTGGACGGGCTACTTTTTCAAGTTTACTGTTATGTTGACAAGTTATAAAACCTAACAGAAATTTCAGGTCTATTGAGGGTCGAGTGCCGTGGCCCCACTTCTCCGATACTCAGTCGCCATTACCCTGTGACGCATGCAGGGTGAGGCCCACCTTCTCCCTTCCGTCCACTGCGGTTCACCCGACTGTCCCCCCAGGTCTCCGTCGAAGCTCTAACTCCCAGTGGAACTGCACCTAAAGGTAATTAAGGTGAAATGAGGTCATAAGGCGTGGGCCTCCGTGCAGCAGGATTGCGGCTTCACGATAGAGGAAGATCTCTCCCTCGGCTTCTGGTATGTCCCTCTCGTCCTCCACATGAGGACACAGGCAAGAACCGAACTTGGCAGCTCCCAGCGATTTCTAAAGTGGGAGGTACCACCTCGCCCCTGTGCCCTGTTCTCCAGCTCGCCGAGGAGACGGCTTTTAGGAGCGACACACCTGGGATGGGAGCTGTGTGTGTTAGTTCTGAAGGAAGGGGCAAGAAGCCACTTGTAACTAACAGATTCTTAAATATTTTGTGTTTCAACACATTAAAGTGAAAATGTCATATGCAAAGTTTCTGCCAATTTGGGGCATATAACATTGCATTAACATAAAATTTTGAATTATTCCATCCTTTCTTACAATATCTAATTCATTGTACCTGCCAGGGTGGTAAGTAAAAAGAGTGGGAATGAAGAGAACATTCCTTTTTAGCTAAGCAGCTGGCGTAGATTCCAAGGAAGAAATAGGATATACGTATCCTAAGATAGTAAAATAACAAATACAATAAATTTTATTTATCTAAAATTTTAAATAAATAAATTTTATTTAAATAAATATATGTATATTTATGTATAAATAAAAATAAGCATAATTTAAAATTTAAATATATATAAATTATATATATCTTTCATATATAAGTATATATACATTTTAAATATACAATATAAATATATCATATAGTTATAATACTACATATTAGTATTTAAAAATAAATTTAACAAATTAAAGAAAATAATTTAATAACAAATTAAAACCTAGGAATGCTCAAGTTCAATGGCTTCAGTCTGATGAGGGACGACGGAGGTTCGTGTTTCCCTACGTGCTGCTGCATGAAGACACTTCTATGAGGAAACGCTGCCACCGCTTCCCCTTGAGTTCCCTCGCAAAGCAGCATCTGCTTACTTCCGTCTGCTCCTCAGAGGATTTTGCTATTGTAACTATCAAACTAGGCCATGATGAAATGAATTGCCTGATTGCAAACTAATGAAAACTTCTTTTTAATTCTCTTTCTGACAGATTGGTTTTCAGCGTTTGAAAATAAACAGCGTGCACCATAGGTAATCACGGACGGGAGAAGCACTCGGGGCTGGCCCCACGCAGCACGCCGCCCCCCCACTTGCAGTCTCTGCCTGATTCCAACGTCCATGTCGCCGGTCACTTAGCTACGTCTGTAGACAGATATTAACAAGCATTGCTCAGAAACTGCAGCTGGCCTGTGTGCCTCTGACGTGTGACACGATTGTGTGTGCCCGCACCCGTGTGTGTGTGCGCACGTGCCCATGTATGTCCGCGGCACGCGTGTGCGATCGTGTGAGTTTGTGAGAGTGCATGCACGCGTGCATGTGTGTGTGTGTGGCACGCGTGTACAATCATGTGAGTGTGTGAGAGTGCACGCATGCATGCACGTGTGTGTCCGCGGCACGTGTGTGCGATCGTGTGAGTGTGAGTGCATGCCGCGTGCACATGTTTGTCTGCGGCACGTGTGTGCATCGTGTGAGTGTGAGTGTATGCCGTGTGCACGTGTGTGTCCGTGGCACGTGTGTGCGATCATGTGAGTGTGAGGGCGCACGCACGCCTGCACGTGTGTGTCCACAGCACACGTGTGCGATCGTGTGAGTGTGAGAGTGCATGCCGCGTGCACATGTGTGTCTGCGGCATGTGTGTGCGATTGTGTGAGTGTGAGAGCACATGCATGCCTGCACGTGTGTGCATGCGTGCACTCTGAGTACTTGCTTGTCTTCTGGAACTAAGGCCCTCCAGCGTCACTTTGCATGCTCCCTGCCCCAGCTCTAGAATCATCGTTTCTCTAGGATCCCTGCTCCTTTCACTAGAAAATGGCATCAGCAGCCCAGATTGGGGTGTTGGACGTGCTCCTTGCTCCAGGCTGTCTCAGCTTTCCCCCAGGGACCGTGTGTGTGCTCCAACCCCTGCACATACACACACTAGCACAGCAAGGGGACTCTGTGGGAACTAGAAAGCATCACTGTTCCACGCACTTGGAGTGTAAGGACACAGGGGCTCGGGGCGTGTTCTCAGAGGCAGCACACTCACCTATGAGGCAACATGAATCACTTAGCTTCTTGGTCATAGCCAGTCCGGGACATGGTTCTGACCTGGCAGCTCACTTTCCCTCTTGTATTCTAGTCTGGTTTGCTGGTTGGTTCGCAGAGCAACGTAGAATAAGTTTCCTATAGAAAGGGCTGATAGGGGCACTTGGGTGGCTCAGTGGGTTAAAGCCTCTGCCTTCAGCTCAGGTCATGATCTCGGGGTCCTGGAATCAAGCCCCACATAGGGCTCTCTGCTCAGTGGGGAGCCTGCTTCCTCCTCTCTCTCTCTCTGCCTGCCTCTCTGCCTACTTGTGATCTGTCTGTCAAATGAATAAATAAAATCTTAAAAAAAAAAGAAAAAGAAAGAAAGGGCTGATGTTGTGACCAACACCAAGATAGGGACCTGAAAATTCAAGTGTCCGTATAAATACAGCAGCACCCAAGCAGGTAAAGGAACAGGGCAAGGACACGCTTCTTGTCTTAACTCGCTGGCATCTCCATTCCAATTTTATGAATTTGGGGTCTGTAACAACTTCTGGATGTTAGATACACCTGTAAGTTAAACTTGAATCTTCACTGGATTTCTTGAGAAGTTCTCTGTGAGTTAAGATGTGAAGATCTCGTCAACATACTTACCTCCAACCTGTCACGGAATATTCAAACAAAGTAATAAGGCGTAGACTAGACTGTTGGTTTCTTCTGGCAGATCACAGTCCCATTGCCCAGCACAACCCACCACACGCTGTCACCACTGACTCTTCGCTGAACAAACGGGATAAAAGCTACACAGGATAACTTATTCATTGGTTGTTTCTAAAAAGTGATGGGAGCCCAGTGGGTGCTTGTTAAATTCATAACTGAACAAGAAAATGTCACAGAATATTTGGAGAGGTACAGAGAACCTGCAGTGCGTTCAGGAGGGAATATTAAAGATGCATTAAATTCTTCCCATATGAATTTTTTCTAAAATACTATCACTGTTTAGATAGACTTCAAGATTTAGATTAAAAAAGTAAGCAAGAGAGCAATCTATTTATGGAAATCATCTTCATATGTTACTACTTTGTTTTTTTCCCTTCATCTTAGAGAATAAAAGCAGAGTTACAGTAATGTTTATCTGTAAATAATAAGTATGTTTTGGCTCCAAGTGTATCATAAATCAAGTGTAACTGGGCTTGCCAACATGACTCGGTCCAAAGAATGCACTGACTTATTCCATTTTTCTCCCTAAATAAGTTAGAGTAGTTCATTCAGGGGTAATTAGATTCCCACATTTTTTATCAGATCTTAGAAGGACATAAAATCCTACGAGATAAGCATTTTTCTCCCCATAGAGTCTTCTTCAGGGGAAGGAAAGAGGTGGGAGGTGGACAGGGTTGTGCCGGCGATGCCGGGTCGGGACTGCAGAATGGAGCAGCGTGGATGCATTTGACGTAACCAGTAAGAACAAGTCACATGCATCTGGGAAAGGCAAGAACAAGAACAAGGCATCTGGGAAAGCTGCCCAGGAGTGGACTAGTTCTGGTGTAGGAGTTATCAACGTTAAATTTGTTTTTATTCTGTTTCTGTCTTTACCTGGAGTGGGAGAAAGGGGCGCCTTGCTATGAGGACCATGGTCACTGCAGGGGCGCCACGGCGCTGGGAGAGGCACAACCCCTGGTGAATGACTGAGGAAAAGAAACAAATAGCCTTGCCAGGTGCACGCATCTGGGTTGAAGTGCTCTCACCATCACGTTGGGCCACGGAAAGGGAACCAGAACAAGCTGTCATCAATTAGGCGAACCACCCAAAATGTCGTCTGGCAACCGTGCCCGAGCACGAAAGCACCGGCTGAGACCTGAAACCCACTCACGGACCACATGTGCCCTCCTGACGCAGAAGGCAACATTTTCCTTTGATTTTCAGGGAAAATGATGTATGATTCCAAGAACTTTGACTTTTACATTTGATAAAGTCTTCCCCTTATTAAGCAGTAAGCATAAGTGCTATTAGGAAACGACAACATTCGCCACTTACACTTGCAACGGGTACCTCACCAGGATGTTCCCAAACATCACGCACAGCACTGCCCTGGGAGGTCAGGCAGCCGCACAGCCCTTCTAAATACCCCCGCCTCCCACATGCAGCGTCGGTGTCCCCAGTTTTTCCAAGGGTGCTTTACAAAAACCAGTGACTGTCACTGCTGTACTCTCTGGTCAAGGGACGTCAGCTGGGGACAGTCTTGCACTTTAAATAGAAATGAACGCTTCTCTCTCTCACAACCCCTCCTCCCTCCTTGGAGTCCTGCTCACTTGGCTGTGCTGGATAGGAGCCCTACACGTGCAGCAACTGTATTTGATTCCGTATTTTGACTCACGAAGTAATCCACACCTGGTTGTGCAGTTCATGGGAAACCATCCATTCTCTGCCTGCTCAAAATAGGTGTCCATGTCGGCCAAAACTCCCTTTCTTTTTACTTACAGCGTGAGCACTCGCTATGGACACGTTTGGTTTCCAGTTCAGAATGGAGAAGCTGCGGCGGGCCGTCCACCGCATTTCCTCTACTGCCTTCTACGCGAATGAGCCGAGGAAATGCGTCGAACACCACGGCCCTCGGTGTGTGCTCGAGCTACTGCCTGCAGGGTTATCAACATGTGGCTCGAAGTTGTGACTAAGTCGGCAAAATGGATAAAATAATCAAGCGCAGATGATAGCTTCAGAATTCACAGGGCGGTGGGGCTCACGTTGTGCTCTGCTGTGTGAAAGGACATCTAGAATGAGTCTCGCCCTTTGCAAAGAGATGGCGAGAAAGTCAAGACAGTCAAGTTGAAACACCTTATGTAACGGGGAGCATTGGCCACAGTTGTGTCTGTGGGCAGCAGGTGTCACGCACTCTGGAGTTGGCCACACACGGCCTTTCAGAAGGAAGATGGTCAATACGTGTGTCTGCACTTGTGTGGGACTAAATGAATATGCCTGAAGCCCCCTGGAGCCAAAATTCCAGAATGTTCTTTAGAGTAACATCAACAACACTAGCAAAAAGACAAGACCATTGCTACTGCCTTTTCAAAAACCATTGCTGAGCAGCTCCTGGATGGATATGATGAAAGACGATGTAAGCAAGCGTTTCCATACCCAAGCACTGCAGGGTCCACCAGGGGGGCGGGGCGGAGAGCAATGTGGATATGGCCCCAGGGACAGTGTCCCATGCTGTGATGTCCCATAGCACTGCTCCAAAGAAGACCGTGCTGGAAGATGACGGTGGAGGGAAGACACATTACTGATTCTGCTCTGCGTTAGGACTTGGCATCTATGGAGACCACCACAAGTGGGAATTCTCGGAAGAATCAGATGGTGCAGGTGAGGGTGTATTACTACACAGTGAGTTTAATGGGGCTGATCTGAGTTTAAAATATTTATATGGATATGTCTCTCAATTCCTTTCATTTCAAAGTGATTCTTTATATAAAAATATCAAGATATAGCATTACTGTGTACAGCCGTTTCCTAAGGAACATGCATTAATCCACTGAGGCCAATTTGTTCAGGTAAAGAGAACAAATCAAAATGAATGACCATCCGAAACTCAAGACTCCAGGTGAAGGGAATGGAAGAGGCAGAGCCGTTGGCACTGTGGCACCGAGTCCCCCTCCAGATGCAAGAGCAGGGCTGGAGACCAGAGAGAACAGGGGCCACAGTCTGTAGTGGAGAGACAGAGACGGGCCACTCGCAGATGCCACCCCGGAGCCAAATGTGCAGGATGGCGAGGGCACCGGAACCGTCCTCACTCAACCAGGCAGGGACAAGGTGGCCAGCGGCTTGATTATTGCTTTCCCTCATGCAACAGCATCGGTGCCGACATGTAACTGTCCCACATCAGCCAAACTGTCCTGAACAGATGGGGGACCCTCTCCACCCACCCAGTGTCCGACCCGTCGACCTAGGCTCCATCACCTCCGGAAACCAATTCTTCTCGCTGGCCCCAGTGAGATTACTGTCACCCAGCACGGCCACCTGCTGGCGCTCACTGCCCAGTCAGGGTCATACCTGTCTGACATCCTGTTACTTTTCATTCTTGACTTTTGAGAGAATCTGCTCTGCACTAACCCTAGGGCGATCCTTTAAAAATGCACATTTGGGAGCACCTGGGTGGGTCAGTCGGTTAAGTGTCAACTCCTGATTTCTGCTCAGGTCGTGATCTGAGGCCTGTGACATTCAACCCCAAGGTAGGCTCCATGTTCAGTGTCCAGTCTGCTCGAGATGCTCTCTCCCTCCCTCTCTGCCCTTCTCCCCTCTCCCTGCTCACGATCTCTCTCTCTCTCTCTCTCAAATAAATAAATAAGTAAAAACCTAAAATGAACATCTGTTCATGTCCATCCCACGCAGAAATGTCAAAATGTCTTCATCGCCCCAGTGAAGCCCAAGTACCTGAACATGATTTATTTGTTCCTTCATGACCTGCTTCACGCCTATTTCCATTAAAATAATCACTATGGAAATATAATAACAGGGGCGCCTGAGTGGCTCAGTGGATTAAAGCCTCTGCCTTCAGCTCAGGTCATGATCCCAGGGTTCCGGGCTCTCTGCTCAGCGGGAAGCCTGCTTCCTCCTCCTCTGCCTGCCTCTCTGCCTGCTTGTGATGTCTGTCTGTCAAATAAAAAAAAATAATCTAAAAAAAAAGTCTTTAAAGAAAATATAATAACATAAAATTTTAGAAATTTAGAAAATACCACAAGAATGCACAAAGAGGGAAATAAGCACTACACCAATGCATTAACCACAGGTAATCATCGTTAATATTTTTATGTCTTCCATGTCTTTTCCTGAGCAATGAATTTTTTTTAATTTGGATCACATATTGTATTGTTTTGTAACTAGTTTGTTTCCACTAAACAACACATTATGTCAGAAAGTATTCTCCTTCAAATCCCCTTGCTTTCCATAATGACTAAGTACATTTTACACAAGTCGCCATTGCTTTGTTAGCCCTGGGCCATCTAGCTCTCTATATGCACAGATGTGAGCACACGCGTGTATGCGCTTACGCAGTGTATTGTATTTGGATGTGTGTGTGTGCTCGTACACATGCATGTGCCTCTGTGTACACACCCCCATTATAGTGCGCCGCTTTTGACATTTGCCAACGAGCCCCGTGAACGGCTCCGAAGCATGCAATCTCACAAGAAAACCGCCAAAGCGTCCTCCAGCAAGCTACCCGTGACGTGTGCATCAGAGACAGAGACCGCATTCATTTTCTGCTTGTATTTGTGTGCAACCCCAAAGTAACGTTAGTTAGCAACGGTTATTGAAACCCACCTGTCAGCTTACCCCTACGGACACCCCGTCCACTTCCACAGAAAGCCCACTGGATCCTCAAGCCACTCATTATTGTCATTATTTGGGCTCCGGGAAATTATATTTCAAATAGTTTTGTTAGGGTCCGTGATCAAAGAACGAGACTGATTAAAGCAAAAATCAAACAAAGCTTTATTTCACGCCAAGCATCAAAAATCAAACTGACGGGTCAGGGCTGTCTCTTACGAAAAGGTGACGACGAAGACCCCGGTAAGTCCGCTCCCAACGTGGCTGCTCTGGATAAGGCCTAGATGAGGCCACTCTGGACGAGGCCGCAGCTGATGAGGTCGCTCCTCGGGGCTGCTCCCTGGAAAGGCTGCTCACAAAAAGAGGCCACTCTGGAGGAAGCTACTTTCCTGACGATGCTGCCTCCCACACGGCTGCTCACCGAGGAAGCCTCTTTCCAGATGAAGCTGCTCCCGGAATGGCGCAGCTCCAGAGAGGCTGAGGCTCAGGGTATCAAGGTCGCTCCTGGCAGCGAGGCCGTTCGCAGCGAGGTTGCTGGCGTCTAGGCCGTTCCCCGCTGTGTGTCAGCGGGGCCGCTGGTGTCGGGACCGCTGGCGGCTCGGCTGCTGCTGGAGTGCTGGGACCGCTGGACCGCTGGCGTGCTGGGTCAGCTGGCGTCGGGACCGCTGGCGTCGGGACCACTGGTGTCAGGCCGCTGGCGTCTCGGCTGCTGCTGGAGTGCTGGCCGCTCGGGTCCGCTGGCGGCTCGGGTGCAACGGCGGGTCCGCTGCAGGTGGCTCCGCTGCTCCCCGCGGCGCCGCTGCCGAAGCCGCAGTGTGGGCGGGGCTGCAGGCGTCGGAGCTGCCGGCGGCTCGGGTCCGCTGGCGGCTCGTCTAGCTCTGACAAGAGCTGTCCCACTCTCACAGCTCTTCCAAGAGCTGTCACAGCTCCTTCTGCTGCTCCCGCCGACTCTTCTGCTGCTGCTCCTTCCTTCTTCTCCTTCTGACAGCTCTCCTTCCTCTCCCCTCGCCAGCCTCACCGACCAGCCTTTATGGGGGTGGTTGAGCCCCGCCCCTACACAGGCAGCCAATTGAATCCCAATTCACCCCAGTGGATATGCCCACGCCACGCCGATTGGACGTCTCCACCCGGCCTGCCCCGCCCCTACTTCCGGGGTCCACAAGCTAGTTGCTCTGGGAGGGGCAGGCCCTTACAGTTTATAGTCTACATTCCTGAAATAATATGATTTTTTTTTCTTCCAACCCCTACAGCCCTGTTGATTAATCTTTTTTGAGCAATAGTAAACCTTCTTTCGAGAGTCTGGGAATAAGTCTCATTGACTACAACCCTTCCATCTGTGTGAAGAGGAGCACACACTCACGCACTCTCCAGCCGTGTCTGCAGTGAGCAGGCTGGTTGCTCAGATCACGTCATCAAGAGAAAGAAAGATGGTTACAGAGTAATGCCCTCTTTCATTGACCTCAGCTGTGTCATTGCTGTTATTACTTATGGCTCTTATCATTATTTGGAGAATCTGACTGCTTTGAGGGAAAGCCAAAGGAAAAGAAGGAAAATTTAAGTTTTACCTTTCTTTTTTCAAATATGAGGCCCATAATTTTTCGCATTTAATTTGTATAACAAGTCTATGATACTGATATGATTACTACGATTTTTAAAGAAGAAAAAATTGCACGTGAAAATGTAAGTAGTCAGGCAATCCCCACAGCCTGTAAATGAGGGACTTCCTCTCCAAACCTTTCTGATTCTAAACTTTCTGCCATCACCACTTCCTTAAAGTCCTGGGAAATGTTTGAATTGATTCCATATATTACACCAATTACTGATTCCAAGTGGCAAAGAAAAGACAGTTAAGACTGACTCTCTAGCCAATTCTACTTACCATCTCCATTGTCACTATTGTTGCTAATATTGATAGAGGACTAGCTTTCCCAAAACATTTAAAACTGGTAGCAAACCACGTAAAGAAGTAAAATATCATAAGAAAATGTTATGAATATGTAATATATCAATTATATTCAAAACTCAATTAAAAATACACTGTAACTTTAGCTTCTTTTTAATCTTGGATCCATCCAGAGATGAGAGTGTAGCCCTTAAAAGAGTCACAAACTATCAAATAAGTAAATCACTAGACAGCTACTTTACAGCAAAACTCACCCTCATGCCAAAAAGGCATCTTTTCTCTAAAGAAATTGGAGGAATACTTGTTTGGATTCGTTCCAAGTGAAAACATCACATTTGCAGCACGTTAGATCCTCTAGAAGTCTGGACAACAGGGAGCTAATCTACGGAAAAGCGTCAATGCCCCGCCCATTCCTGCACCAGCGGATACCTATGGTGCCGCACGTAGTTCAAGGTGCCTTTACCTGAGCCGGATCCTGAGAGCAACGCCAGTGCCAGCAGACCCAGACACACAACTAGCCCGTTGCACACATAATTTATTCATAGAATTATAACATTTTGGCAGCTTGGTGCAATAACTGAAACTCTGCATAACCAATGATCTTATAATTTAGCAATTGCCCGAAAAAAAGAGATCCTCAGAAAGCTGGAGTTCACCGGAAGGAATTCTAAGAGTGCTTATCAGGATAAAAAGAGTTGCTTAAAGAGTTAAAGAGTTGTTTGTCTTTATGAGAACTCTCATAGTTAGTTGCTTAAAGTGAGGTCATATACCAAATGTTTGGATAAAAACCATGAGTGTCAGGAATGCACTACAGGAGCACACGCATGCAGAATGAAATTGCAGTCTGGACGTATGATTTTTAGCAATCTGCCCCCATAGGATGTCAAAGTGTTTCTTCTCCGTGACTGTTTCTTGGAGTTGGCATGGGGATGTGGGCTCCCGCAATTAGTAATAACAGCTCCATTTTGAAGATGTTTTTCCAATGGGAGCCTCTCTCTGTGCCGGTGTGGCCGGTCTTCCTTTCATTTCTGGGGATCAGCAGCAATCTTCACCCTCTCGAACCTGTACTTTCATCACGAAGAGCAATGTTTCATGCTATGACTGTTTTTTGTTTTTTTGTGGGTTTTTTTTTTTTTAAGTTTAAGAAACACACTGTCATGGTGTGGGGGAGAGGAAAAATGAAGTGTAAAATATTTCTCTCCAAAATATACTGTCCTGATAAAAAGTTGTTCATTGTCACTTATGATATTTCAGAGCTTTGAGTCGTGGTAGAATTTTCTATTTAGTATCAGAAAATGAGAATTTTTATACCTGAGAGGAGTTTCAAATAAACCACAAGATGAATTAATCTTTTAAAAATTAAGATCCTGAATATGCATTGTGCTAAATGAAGATAACTGGTAAAACAAACTGAGCAACTCACTAGACTAGAAAAGGGGAAGCGAGAAGCCTGTTTGGAGGGCATGTGTTCCATTAGATAAGAAGAGGAAATCTCTGTGGTGTGTCACAAAATAGTCATTTTAAATGAATCATTTAATGTGCAAAATATTTTAGAAACTTTCAGAAAGCTGCCAGAAGATCTGATTTACCGACTACCTAACAAAATTTTAACGACCTGTTTTCAGGCTTGCTTCTGTAAGATCAGAGACTGTTGAGAGCCTCATTTTTTTATTTTTAAATTTTTTTTATTTTTTTAAAGATTTTATTTATTTATTTGAGAGAGAATGAGTGAGAGAGAGGATGAGAGAGGAGAAGGTCAGAGGGAGAAGCAGACTCCCCAAGGAGCTGGGAGTCCGAGGCGGGACTCCATCCTGGAAGTCCGGCATCATGACCTGAGCCGAAGGCAGTCGCTCAACCAACTGAGCCACCCAGGCGCCCGAGAGCCTCATATTTTTTCAAAAATAAAGCTAGAATTTCTGTATTTCCATTTTATCATGATAAATTGTTGTAAGATTCTTCTAAGATATTTCTCTTGCATCCAGCAGCCTTATTGTTATGGGATAAAAAGGCCAAGTTTGAACATAAAACATTTTTTCTTTTTTAAAGATTTTATGTATTTATTTGACAGAGAGAGATCACAAGTAGTCAGAGAGGCATGCGGGGGTGGGGAAGCAGGCTCCCTGCTGAGCAGAGAGCCTGATGTGGGGCAAGATCCCAGGACCCTGAGATCATGACCTGAGCTGAAGACAGAGGCTCAACCCCCTGAGCCATCCAGGTGCCCCTCAACATAAACGTTTTTAAAACAACATTACTGAGATACAATTTATATTCCATAAAGTCCATTCATTCCAAGTGTTCGATTCTTAGAGGAATTATATCTAGAGAATATTAGCATAATCTTATTGTAGGACATTTCCCCAAATTGGGCAAAGATTTATCAAGAAAAGGAAGAATCTATTCATAGAAAGATTTACTCTTTGAGGTACCCTTCAGTTATAATGTCAGCCTGTCTTCTTTCCCCATTAACTGGCCCTAATGAGCAGGTGTGGAACCTTAACCACAAGGTCTTGGGGCTCAGCTGGGGCATCGCAGGATCATGACAGCATGGGTGTGGGGACTTTCTTCCTTGCCTAAAGGGTCCTGACAACACTCTGGAACAGTAACTGCTCAAGCTAATGTGTATATATATTGTTTTTTCTAGGATTTCTCCTTGTTTCTTTTTTCTCACCTGTTCTCTTTTTGTGATGTTCTGTTCTTATTTTACGGGATCATTTTTTATCCTAAAGTTCTCAAACATCATGCTATTGTTAAGTGTCCTTCAGGCAGCTCACTGATCTCTTTGATCTTCCGGCTTTCCTTCCTGCCTTGAACTTTCTCTGTGTAGCTTTCCGTGTTTGTCTGTTAACTCAGTTTTCGCGTTTTCCATGAGCCTAGGGACGGTTTCTTCCCTTCAGAGGGATTTTACAGAATTCACCAATCTCAATGAGTGTTTATATTGATCTATTGGCTTTGGATTTGCCAGATCATCTTCCTTGCAAGAAATGTTAAAAGAAGTTCTTTATAGAGAAGGAAAATAATACAGGTCAGAAACTCAGATCTGCATAAAGACAAGCATCAAAGAAGGAATAAGTGGAGGTAAAATAGAGGCTTACATTTTCTTACTTTTAATTGATCTAAAAAATCATAGTTTGTTCACAATAAGAACACCGACAGTGTAATCGATCATGTGTGCTTATGTGTATATTTCTGATTCTTATGTGTGCACAAATGTTTATCTATCAATGAATGACAATGATGATACAAGCAAGGGATGAGGAATTAGGATTACTTTGTTACTATAATGTACTCACACTACCCATGAAATGGTAGACTATTATTTAAAAATGAACTTAGATTAGCTATAAATGTATATTGCAAACTTTTTTTTTTTAATGGACAAACCAAGATGCTAAGAAAGGGAGAAAACTAAATCAAACAAAATACTTCATTAAAACCACAAAAGGAGTGAGGACTACAAAAGAGACTGAGGACAAAAATCAGAACAAAAAACAAAGGACACTAATGAATACAGCTTTTTAAAATCCAGTGATATTAGTCATAATTTTAGAAGGTAATGGTCTAAATGCATCAATTAAAAGTCAAATTGTCAGGATGGATCAAAAAACAGAACCTACTTATTATAGGTACAACTTTGCATTGTCTACAAAAAACCTAAACATTGTCTACAAAAAAACCTACTTTATATATAAAAACACACATAGATCAGAAGTGAAAAATGTAGAAAAAATATCATGATAACACTAATCAAAAAGGGCAGGAGTGGCTATATTAATTGCAGACTAAGAAGACTTTAAAGCAACAAGAGCTATCAGTGGGGACAGGTATTACATAAAACATTGGTTTAGTTCTCCAAGAACACACAGTAGTACTTAATGTGTACACACCTAGCAACAGAGCACCAAACTACCTGAGGAAAACTAGTGAAGCTGTTGGGGAAAATAGGTGAATCCACTGTGTGGTCGGAGGCTTCCACTTCCCATCAGAAGGGGAGAGAGCCAACACACAGAAAACCAGTAAGGACCCAGGTAAAGTCAACAACATCATCCATCACCTGGCTGTCGTTGACATCTACATACTACTTCTCCAACAACAACAGAACACACATCCTTCTCAGGCTCACGTGGAACATTGACCAAGAAAGACCACATTCTAGGCCATAAAACACAGCTTCACTTATTTAAACAACAGAAGTCATATGATGTCTTCTTTCGGTCCACACTGGAAATCAGAAGAGAGAGACAAGTGGAAAATCCCCAAATACAAGGAGATAAAACAAACTCTTCTAATGAACACATGGGTCAGAGAAGAAATCTCAGGAGAAATTAAAATATAATTTGAGCTAAATGAAAATTAAAAGCTATGAAACTTGTGTGATGCATTTAAAACACTGCTTGGGGGAAATGTAGAGCGTTGAGTACAAGTATCAGAAAAGAAGAGAGATCTAAAATGAAACATTGATGCTTCTACCAGAGAGAACTAGACACAGAGAGTAAGTTAAATCCAAAGTAAGCAGAATAAAAACAATAAGAATAGAGCAGAAATCAGTGAAATTGAAGGCAGGAAATCAACAGAGAAAAATCAATGAAACCAAAAGCTTGTTCTTGGAAAAAAATTTCAATAAAATCCAGAAGCTTCGTGAGGCTATGTGAGAAAGAGAGAGAACAGACCCAGGGGAGCTGGGTGTTAAGATGGGCAGGTTCTGGTCTTAGGACCTGGTGGTCTTCCCGATTCTGATCTCTGATTGCGGCCTTCATTCATTCATTCATTCATTCAACAAAAACTGTGATATTATAGGAGGTGTCATTTTTCTCACATAAAGCTTAAATCATGAGTCTGCTCAATGAAATCATAATTTCACTCCTGAGACTTGGGGATTGGCACAGCAAAGCTAATGAGGGAATTAGCTGTATCCAGTTGGTTGTGTTTGTGGAGAACAGAAAAGGCACCATCACAGATGCACTTATGGGTATTCTGAGCTTCAGTCGTCAATTTCTGGCTCTCTCATTCCTTTCGTTTTATTTCATTTCATTTGTGCCACCAAAGCCATTTACTGAGATCCACATGTAAAACATTAAGCTGACAATAACACATACCATTTCAACCAATATGGCCTCAAAACCCTAGAAATTTATCATCTTTTCTAGAAGGAAAGCATATTACAACTTGTAAACAGGAAAGAAATGCTATCCTTTGTTTGGATTTCTGTTGTGTTTTATTTTATTATTTTTTTAACCAAAAATAACTATTTATTATTCTAAGAGAAGAGAATTCAAGACATAACAGTACATACTTTATAAATAATACACATAAGCAATAGCTTGCTGTAGTCCCGTTTGATACAAACATACCATTTTATATTTTATATATTACCTAAATACAAATGGACAATTTATACATTTCATGGAAAGTCTTTGTTTTCATTTTATGTAAGAATATTACAGAAAATATTATTTTAAAAGGCATACACTCAAAATGACTTTTCCATAGGCAGACCCTGACTAATGTAAAGTGTATATTCTGATACTAAGATTCTGTTGTGTTTTATACAGAGATGTGTAGAAGTCCTAGAAATTGGTCTAGGTAGTGGTAAAAGAAAAAAAAGAGAGAATATTACAGCAATACAGGTAGCTACGCTCCATAAATATATATCACACATTTACACTTCATGGAACATCATTCTAGGACCTGGCCACAAAAGATACGGATAGGAACATAATCGAGGTGTGTGTCTGTGTCTGTGCGAGCTGAAAAAAAGCAGTTTTCACTCAAATATCTCCCTTAAGAATTCAAAGAAGAATTTTATCACCAAGTAGTCTTCTTCTATGCGGAATATAGCATATTATGAGATTGAAGAAGATGAAATTAATTTTCTCTCTAAAAAAATAACAGCGACATAATCATGGAGCAGCCAACAGTGGTCTCAAATGGGTCAGTCCCATAGTAGAGAAAATGAACCACTCTCAAATTATGTTCTTTTGTGTTCTAGTCCCAAGTCACATTTAAGTAAAAGCAAAATAATAATAATAAGAAGAAGAAGAAGAAGGGTTTAAATATTTTCTATAGCAGCTTTCATCAGGGGTGAGAAAAATCAAATCAAAAATGATTTTAAGTTTTCTACAAACATTCAGATGATTAAATATTAAATTACTTTAAAAACTATCTGAACTCTGAGACTCATGTAATTTTACTAAGTGCTTTGTTTACATCTTATTTCAGATGAGTTTATTAGGGAAATTTTCCAACACAGACTGCAACGACTCGTGAGCGACACCCAATTGGCAATTACTCAGACAATAATAGACTCTTCTAGCATATTTGCTTCCTAAGCAGAGGGTAGGTGAGAAGCACAGATTGCTCAGAGTGAATCATCTAAGGTGACTACAGTCCGCCCCATGATTCATCTCATCTTGTTCTAACAGACTTTGGTGATCTTTGACCCCAGTTTTGGTTTAGTGTTTCCTTTCTGCTACACAAGAGACCCAGTGTAGGGTCAAGGTCCCATGCTGCTTTTGCTCATGGGTATTTATTTGTTTTGGCAGAGACAACAGAGAAATCATATAGCATTTCCTTAGCACTTTCAAAGTGGAAAGAATCTTACAGATTTAAGTAACTCATCCCTCCTTGACACGGAAATCTTGCCAGAAGGAGCAAATCAGTATCTGACAAAGAACTTGGTACATTCTCTGATTACTCTGGACATTGCCACTGCCCCTTGCAATATGGAATTAGCACCAGGATGTGTGGGTTGCTGGGAAGACTTATCTCTTCCCTTCCCTGAAGGAATGCATTGATACAGCCTCTCATCCCAGGCTCAAAATCACCAAGAATCACAGAGAAACTCAGGCAGCTTCGTAGAAGAGTGTCTTAGGGGTGTCAGAACCCAAGACAGGGAAAAGGGTGGCCCCAAGGATGGACATCTGGAAGCTGCGAGTTGCAGCCCAGGCAAACGAGGGAGGTGTCCAAGTACGGTAATGGGCAATCAGTTACAGACAGAGGATTGAGCATGTTAGCAAATATTACTTAGTAAGTATCATATTACAAATATCTTAGTAGATACATTGAAGTGAAGGGAGCCAGGTTTCTCAGTATTGGAGACCAGAACAAACACTGTGGTGCTGGACTAAGATCAGTGCTCCTGGAATGATGTCACAGATTTCAATATAGATAGACAGGTCAGTAGAAATGGATGGGTAGATAATGTAAAAATATATCTTACATACATACATGATTGCGCATTAGAGCCATACATAGAATTCTTTCTCCCGATAGGGCTTATGGCAGTGAAAACCCAGGAGCCTGGAGCTCCCTGAGATCATCACTTTCACATGAGTTCTCCACTAAAACGAACCAAGGCTCCCTGGAGAGACGGAAAGCACATGATGAGCCTGGGACGTCTTGTGCCAGGAGGCAGGGAAGTGCTCGAGTAGAGACGGAAATGTCAGAAAGACACAGAACCCAGCTCACTTGTAGGCTTTCATAGGACAATTCAAAGACAAGTTAGCCATCAGAAGTAATGACAAAGAAGAACTTTAACCTTTTGAAGAAAATAGGAACTTAGAGTCCATATTTATTTAATAAATGAATAATTGAAAATTCAATGAGAAATGAGACTTTCAGATACTTAGCAAGCAAAGACCCACAAGACATTGATTAATTGAAAAGCAATCAAAGTCATTTTAGCACAGAAACTGGAAGGCACCTGGACTGAGTGATGGAAGGGAAGGTTGGCACATGTTTCCTGCAGGGACAGAAGGAGAACATGACATCTCCTGAGATACTCCCATCAAAGGTGATATTATGGAAGAGACCCAGGTTGAGGGACTCTCCACAAAAAACTTATTCTCTAATGTCCCAAAGCACCAAGGTCAGAATGTGCAAGGGAAGACAGGAGCTGCTCCAGAGGGAAGGACCCTGAGGACTCGTGACAACGCCTCAAGTGGTCTGGCGACTGTCACAGAGCACCACAGATTGGGGACCTCAGACAACAGAGACTGATTTCTCACATCTCTGGAGGCTGGAGGTCCAACGTCCTGGCTCCAACAGATTCACTGTCGGATGAGAGCCTTCCACTTGGTGCAGACAGCCCTCCCTCTGAGCCCTCACATGGCAGGTGGGATGGGGGGCTCTTTGGGGTCTTGCGGAAGGGCACTATTTTAAGAGTGACTAACCAAAAGGGTAAAATCACTGATGGATTCTTCACATTAAAATGGGATTTATGGAACTAATCTCATGGGTGGGCTCCAGGAGTTGGGAACGCTTGAGTCATACAAGCAAGATGCATTTGCTCTGTAGTGGAAAAAGGGTGTCTGTTGTCTTCAAGTTTCCCTGGAGTCAGTGACCATCAGACTATGCTGAGTTCTACAAGAGAAGGGTCAGTGTCAATGCTGTTCACACTTCTACATTACCCTCTGGTTCTGAATGCCTGCATGAACAGTGTCCTCCAGATGTTAGTCATCTTGGTCATTACGGTGTCTTCTCCAGGGGAAGTGGATCACCTGTCTCTGGTAGTAAAGGAGTAACACAAGAGATTTCACGCAGTAGAAGGATAGAGAGTGTCCTTGTCACATTGTCCAATGTGAACCTAGGATTAAAGTCAGTCTGGCAGCAAGACCTTTGCTTCTTTGGAATGTCCTCCCACAACCTGTACACCAGCCCTGGACGCTCCCCATGGGCAGTCTTACTCCCCCTCTTTGGCTCTTTCCCTCCAGCCATTTCCGTAGTCATCTTGTACGGATATTTGCTGGCTGGTTTTTACCTTGTCCTTGTTTCTTCCTGCCCCCTGTTTTCTTACTCAGTTTTCCGGCACGCTGGTCTATGTCCGCACAGCTCTGCCCCTCATGCCTCGACCTCAGATTCAACCCCACTTTCCAAGTCTCCAAGCTACAAACATTTCCCACGCTACCCCCACGAAGCAGTCAGGGGCACAGCTCATCTGCCTCCTAAAATGTCTCCTGTTTTCCCCACGTTATCCCCATTCATCCTCTCATACAAGATTAAGACACAGATTAATTTTTTTGTGAGTAATAAACTTAAGTGAAGGTCCTTTCAATCAAGTTCAAGAAGGAAACAAACGTCTTACAT
This sequence comes from Lontra canadensis, assembly GCF_010015895.1. Lineage (NCBI taxonomy): Eukaryota > Metazoa > Chordata > Mammalia > Carnivora > Mustelidae > Lontra > Lontra canadensis. Next base: position 2,039,367 of record NW_022631038.1, read on the forward strand.
GGAGCATCATTCACATTACAATTTACTACTCAAAAAGTGGATACCGAGATTAGAGGTATGTTGGCCTGAAGTTTGGATGACTAGTAAGGGAAATGAAGAGCTGGCATCTTTGTCGCGCCCTGCGTCTTTGATATAAAGAACGAAATTGTCACAAAATACATTTCTCTGCCCTATTTCATTTTTAACATATCAATTCTAAGGACTAGATATGGATTCGACACCTTGAAGTATATCCCTGTGCTTCTCTTAAAACGTCATAGTCTAGAAATAATGAATTCCAAACAGTATTAGTTAATCTACATTGAAAGTTTAATCATAATAATTATTTCATTTACCATTATTGTTGTTAGTATTATGAATTTTTCACATCTTTGTACGTCTTTTTCATTTTTTAATTATTTGTTATTTGTGCTTTTATCTTTGTCATCTCAAAAATTACAGAAAACAATAATAACAAACTCATCAGTTTGTATTGTTCACACTCACATTAAAATTTCTGTGCCATGTTCACTTGCTAGTCATAACAGGGTCTGACACAAAAATTATGTTTTTATACACATGTTGTTCACATCATTTCCCATACTCCTAAGTCGAATTGACTCACCATATTATGTTATAGTGTCATCGCCCTTAGTTATTCTCTCTCACTTGCTCCTTTTCTGTGTCCCCCAAATTAGTGTAACCTAAAAATCAAACAAATGCAATAGCTGAGTAAAACATTTCTTGTCAGTGTCTTCAGAGGTTCTTCTTTCCTAAGCCCATTATTGGTAATAATTATAAACCCTTCTTTCTAGATAAATTTATGCAATATATTTTTAAGAAGCTAATTCAAAGTGTGCATTTGGTTTTATAAACTCTCACTGCTTTTCCACCTGAGGCATCTGCTGAAATCACAGCAGACTGTTTGGGGCATGTGAGGGGTTTCCTGCCTGTGCAGAGGCACTCCTGGGACCAGGTGACTCAGCAGCGCACCTGAGGACCTCAGGCATCCTCAGCACCTGGGTCAGCTCCACACCAAGGAGCACCCACCACACCATAGGACACGTAAAGTCAGCATGGGCAGAGCCCATGGCCGTGAGGGTCAGTGTCTGGGCCGTCTCTCGAAACATGGAGACACCGGGTGTGCCAAAGCCAGAGGAGATGGTGTCCGCCGATGAAAGGTCAACACTTCACAAGGCCAGGCTCTTACTGACTGGTGTCTCTCTCAACAAGCACATTTTAATCCAATGTATATACTGTGTCGTCCCCTCTCCATAGCTCACGTGACACACAGGTGACTCAATTGTGCATTTACTCCCACAGGAGAGAGGTGCCTAGGAAAATAGAGCTTTGGTGGCAGAAAACTGGGTCACGTCATGCGTCTCTTGCATAGTGTGCGAAGCAGTGTCACGTGTGTCTTTGCGGCAGCTTCTAACATGGAGGTAAGTCCTCATGGAGATCACTGTCCATTCAGGGTTTAATTTCTTACCAGTGCATGGCAGGAAACTCTGAGGAATAGCCAACTTTAAGGCAAACTGATCTCTGGGTTTTGCCTGTTTGCTTCCCAGAGAGAGAAGGGCGGCAGGTGGGTTTCCATCGGATCTGCCCGGAGTCATGGGAGTCCGTGTCTGAGAACATCATGTCCCTTGATCAAGGGTTGAGCATCTAAGTTTCCAGCTCAAGTCTAAACTGGGGAATTTCCAATATCTGAGAAAAATATATATTGACTAATATCTGATTTTTTAAAAACATCTACATGTTTTTTAAATGGAGGCATGGGAGTATTTAGTGATCTGACCGATGCTATGCCAAAGTCTTTCTTGCTCATTGTGGTTTCAGGCCGAGGCGGGGGGAATGAGGTTCTAGTTACTAGAATGTTAACAGCACAGCAAGACAACAACGGAGAAACATACCATGCTTGGCAGCACACTGTTGCCTTCAAAACTTATCTTTATTGCTCACTGGCAATACGGAAATATTTTTAATTCTGCAATTTAGCAATTTGCTTGTGTTCGGGTTGTGTCGAGGAACCAGAGCCGCACCAGAAATTACTTTTCTTTGCTCTGCTGAATAGTGGAGGTTGGGAATTCCAGGACATGGGTGTGGCACTTTCAGGGTTTTCATTCAGGCTGCTTTTCTCTCAGGCAAAATCACGTAGGTGTGTGTAAGAAGTTGTTCGGATAGACGACATTCTCCTGTTAAAACATGAAGGATTTCATTCCGTCCAAACTGCCTCTGGCCCTTGTTTACCCTGCCAAGGGCTTGATTCCCCACTCGCCCTCCAACACGTGCGATGTCACGCACGGGCACCGGTGCCACACCCCTAACCGAAGTGTCAGGAGAACCCACACGTTCATGTGAGTGGATTGTTCTGTGCACAGGAAAACTAGACCAGATGCCAGGCATGGGCTGGTGAAGCCTGAGGGCTCTAACCCTATCTGCCCAGAAGGGGCTTCCTACTCACACTCCTGCATATGGTAATTAGTAGAGAAATACTTTCTGGAGAAAAAGCATCTTCTCTGCTTTGCACCTGATGCACTTTTGCATGCACTCTTACCACCTGATGAAGGTACGAGCTTCTCGAAGATCTGGAGGGCCCCTCACACCCCTGCCCACCCGATCCCCCAACTACATCAGGGTCTCAGGACGCAGTGAATGCAACTTGGTGTGTGTCCAGTTCTGAATAGCAAACTTCTTTTCTGTTCTAAAGATTTTATGTATTTACTTGTCAGAGAGAATGAGAGCACAAGCAGGGAGAGCAGAGGCAGAGGGAGAAGCAGACTCCCCGCTGAGCAGGGAGCCTGACACAAGGGCCCCATCCCAGGATCCCGGGATCATGCCCTGAGCCAAAGTCAGACGTTTAACACCTAAGCCCCCCAGGTGCTCTGAAATGGCAAACTTCGTAATGAGTTTATCCACCAAGGGATACAGATTTGTATGCAAGTGTTCCAGAATTCAAAAATGAATATTCAGTGAGAAATGAATAAAGAATTTATGAAATATTTAAGTTGGGCACATTAAATGTGCAATTAGACATGCTCGTCAATTCTATCGACTGTGTCGTTGATGCAGGTGGTTTTAATTGTCTTGTGCAGAGTTCTTATCTCAAAGAAAGGTCTTCCTGGGTACTGATAACTAGTCTGCCTGGGAATGTGGCCTATGGCCAACTCATTATATGTCATATTATCTAATTATATATGATGTGAACATTTCACCTTCCATCCGCTAATTTTTTCTTTGAACTCACTTCCAGGAGTATGTGTTCCCCTCCTATAAATGCTACTTTTTCAGATGAGAAATACTTCTGTTTCCTGTCATATATTGCTCTACCAAACAGTAGACACACACAGGCGAAGGACTTGGCAGAATCCTATCCCTAAATGTACAGTATTAGCAGTTTGTTTTGAATTTAGAATGACTTTAGATGACCAGAGGTCTAGTTCCATGGTGTCCCAGACTTTGATTGGTGTCATTTTGGTTCTCACCTGTCAGTGTGAAAAGCGATAGACTAGATGACTAGTTCGGTATTTTTCTAGCTGTAACGTGATTGTAGAACCTGGTCAAGACAGTGCCATCAAAGCCTGCTGTGTGACTGTGAAAACATGCGGCTGCCACCAAGTTTGCTGAGATACTAAGAAATGGCTCCTTAATGTATATCTCTTTCTTTTGGATGCTCTTAGGAAGAATTCATGTGCTTTAAATTCCAAGCTCGTGTTCAACAGGCAAGAGAAAAGCAAGCGACTACAAGTTGGTGATCCCAATACACAGTGCAAGTTAGCGTCCCAGGGTTCCACGTGTCGGCAGGATGGTCTGGGAGGTTGCAGCGTTGGGGCGATGGGGCAGTGTGGACACGTGGAGGGTAGCAGGTGCCTCGACTGACAAGGGCAGGTGTCATGTGTAGGTCTCACCTGAGCTCTGAAACTGACGGCTGAAGGAAAGAGCGTGTTTCATTTCTGGGTGGCTATTTCCTACACTGCACACCGTAGCGACCCTGTGCATAGAAACCACCTCTGGGAGGAAGAGGTCTGGACAAGGGTTCACAAACACCTCGAGTGCAGTCTGTGAAGCTCCCGTACACAGCAGCAGGGACTCCTCTCTGACCACAGCTGGCTGCCTCCCCTTGTGGTCCTACTTTGCTCTTAGCTGTGTGTCTCCAGCTGTGGCATAGACGTATGCCTACTCTGTCCTGTGTCTCATGACAGCCTCGGCCATTCAGATCAGATTTCAGTGCACACAGCCAGGAATCATCCTCTCCAACTCAATGGGAATCTGTGGTCAGAGATCACAAGACGTGCTTTCTTATAATGTCAGTATTCTACTGTCTGTCAAAATCAGTTAATTTACATATAACCTTGTAAGGTTCTTAAATATGTGTGTGTATTTATATATATATGAATATATTTTTTAAGATTTATTTATTTTACAGAGAGAGAGCAGAGGGGGAGGGGGCAGAAGGGACCTGTGCTAAGCGCAGAGCCCAACACCGGATTCGATCTCACAACCCTGAGATCATGACCTGAGCCAAAACCAGGAGTCAGTAGCTCAACCCACTGAGCCGGCCAGGCATCCCTTGAACATATATTTAAAGAACCTTTCTTTAAGGAATTGAGAAAACCTTTTTTAAATGCTATCTCATTGTGTTTTTGTTTTGTTTCACTTAATATTGTATTATATTATATTTACCCAGGGTTATATTTAAACATTATTTGATTTGATACATCTCATTTATGTTAGTTAAGGCTGAAAAGCAGATACAAATTTGTACATGGGTTTTTGGTTTCCAAAAATGTAGCTCAGGGAATTTTTTATTCTCATGTCAGAAGTTTGGATGGTTTGGGGACACCTGGGTGGCTCAGTTGCTTACGTGTCTGACTCTTGATTTCAGCTCAGGTCATGATGTCGGGGTCGTGAGATCGAGCCCCAGATGGGCTTTGCACCCGGCATGGAAGCTACTTAAGATTCTTTCTCCCTCTCCCTCTGTTTCTCCCCCACAAAAAAGAAGTTTGGATGGTTTGGACTGAACCCAAATGAAATTTTTAAATACCTTTCTCATCGGGCACTGAGCCTGCTTCATGGTACATGCAACTGTTTGGGGGTGCCTGGGCGGTCCGTCCATTTGTCGTCCAACCCTTGGTTTTCGCTCAGCTCATGATCTCAGGGTCCGGGGATGGCGCCCTGTTCTGGCCCTGCGCTCAGAGGGGCGTCTCCTTGAAGAGTCTCTCTCTGTCAGTTCCCTCGGCCTGTGCGCTGCCCTGGCTTGCGTGCCCGCTCGCTGTCCCTCCTGTGTCTTGTCTTCCTCCTGTGTTCAAGCGTCTGCAGTGAGCACAGAGAGAGACAACTCCCCTGACTCGAACTAGACACGCTAACTAACTGGCAGACGCACTACCAGCGAGAGAGGATGATGGGTTCCCCCATACTGTAATTGTAAATATGACACGAGTTTTCGGCAAAGTTGTGTATTTTGCACATCTAGGGATCCCTGCACGTGTCTGATTGCCCCACGGACCCGGCACTAGACCTGCATCAGCTCCCTTCACTCCGGCCCCAGTCCACGTCCAATCCTTAGTGAACATCAGGCCCCCTGCAGACTGGTGTGACACAGTCACAGCAGCAAAGCGAGGGAGACGAGGTTTTCTGCCTCAGCGTGTGGAGCCCACCCTTGAGATGGAGACCCGTAGCTGAGGAGGGAACGTGAGGACTGAACTCAGGGCAGTATTTCAAAGAGCTGCGTTGACTGAGCGTGTAGCTGAAGCTGTCAGGTGCTCACTCTTGACCATTAGGACACAGGACAGCTTTGATGCTCACGGATCTCACGGTGAATTAAAGTTCCGTACGTGACCGTCTATTCAGTACGGTTCAGAGTTCCATGGGTCACATGCACCTACACGCACGCGACATTGAATTTCTCCTGATTTCTAGGAAATGTGCCCCGGCTTGAAGTTGTAGGAGTTCAAATCCTGCTTCCAAAACTGCCGTTTCTCAAAGCCTGCCTAACGCCGCTGTCCTCACAGCAGGAACGAGGCAGTGACATCTGTCCGGTCTACCTCCCAAGAGTAACATAAAGACTGAAATAGAAAGTGTTGAAAACACTTGAAACAACAAAGGGCTATGACAAGGCCCTCTTATCATTACTCTTCCACTAAAATCCTATGTATCTTTTCTTTCCAGAGCTCTATTTCCAGATACTTTCAGAGCCCTACAACATACTTTATAGGTGAGGGGCACCTGGAGGGCTCCATCGGTGAAGCTGAGGTCACCATCCCAGAGTCCTGGGATCGAATCCCGCATCAGGCTCCTTGCTCAGCAGGGAGCCTGCTTCTCCCACTCCCTCTCCCCTCCTCACGCAAATTCCCTTTCTCTCTCTCTCTCAAGCAAGTAAATAAAATCTTTTAAAAATTAAAAAAAAGATAAAAAAGATATTTTACAGGTGAGAAAGAGCACAAAACCACAAATGATAAAAGGAAGGCAAAACAATAGTGTTTTTTAAGAGGAAAATATTACCCACAGACTTAAGGCAGAAATCTGAGGCCTGGAAAGAGGAATACATATGATCTCATGTTTCTAAATACTTGGGAGAAGCTTGACTAACTGACACAAATATTAATGAACACTTTTTCTTATTAATACAAAAGAAGCATTCGTTTTCATCTTGCTTCTCTATAGTAAATTACATTTATTAGTGGTGATATGCCAAAGCCTACATCCCAGGCCTTGGTAGTATAATCAGGATCTCTCGGCTGCTGAATCGACCACCTCGTTTAGAACCCCTCCTGCATGTTCATCTCTGTTTTTGCAGATAGAGATACATATTTTTACTAGTCCAGTTAAAACCTAGTTATGAAAATCCAAAATATGGGATTGGACATTGTACAACATTTTTCAAGCAGAAAACATTTGTGTAATTAAAACAACAACAAAAAAGCCTTAGAGCCAATGTTCTGCAGGTGCATTTGGCTAAACACCAGCTGTCTTTCAGAGGTGGTTTCCCAGCCACAGACTGGGCACTCTCTGGTCACGTCCTTCAGGCTCGGTCCCTCAGCCGGGCCACATCCTGCAGGAAGCTGCCCGCGGAAGGACACCCCCCACTGTGGGGAGACCTTTGTCTGTCCCAAGAGCCGCCCCACCTGCTACTGGCACTCAGGCATGGACTCCTGATTCACAGGAAAAAAGAGTTTCCCCTGTTCCATTTAGGGTAAGAATTTTCCTCCTTTCTCCTGTGACAACCCTGTGGTCTCTTTTATATTCCTGGTCCTTGGGGCACGCTTTACTCACAAATGTCATTTGGTTATTAGTGACTGAAGAAAAGGATAAAAAGCTTTTTTTTTTTAATTTTTTATTTTTTCAGCATAACAACATTCATTATTTTTGCACCATACCCAGTGCTCCATGAAATCTGTGCCCTCTCCAATACCTACCACCTGGATCACCCAACCTCCCATCCCCCGCCCCTTCAAAACCCTCAGATTCTTTTTCAGAGTCCATAGTCTCTCATGGTTCACCTCCCCTTCCAATTTCCCTCAACTCCCTTCTCCTCTCCATCTCCCCGTGTCCTCCATGCTATTTGTTATGCTCCACAAATAAGTGAAACCATATGATAATTGACTCTCTCTGCTTGACTTACTTCACTCAGCATAATCTCTTCCAGCCCCATCCATGTTGCTACAAAAGTCGGGTGTTCATCCTTTCTGATGAAGGCATAATACTCCATAGTGTATATGGACCACATCTTCCTTATCCATTCGTCCGTTGAAGGGGCATCTTGGTTCTTTCCACAGTTTGGCGACCATGGCCATTGCTGCTATAAACATTGGGGTACAGATGGCCCTTCTTTTCACTCCATCTGTATCTTTGGGGTAAATACCCAGTAGTGCAATGGCAGGGTCATAGGGAAACTCTATTTTTAATTTCTTGAGGAATCTCCACACTTTTCTCCAAAGTGGCTGCACCAACTTGCATTCCCACCAACAGTGTAAGAGGGTTCCTCTTTCTCCACATCCCCTCCAACACATGTTGTTTCCTGTCTTGCTAATTTTGGCCATTCTAACTGGTGTAAGGTGGTATCTCAATGTGGTTTTAATTTGAATCTCCCTGATGGCTAGTGATGATGAACATTTTTTCATGTGTCTGTTAGCCATTTGTATGTCTTCATTGGAGAAGTGTCTGTTCATATCGTCTGGCCATTTTTGGATATGATTATCTGTTTGTGTTGAGTTTGAGGAGTTCTTTATAGATCCTGGATATCAACCTTTTGTCTGTACTGTCATTTGCAAATATCTTCTCCCATTCCGTGGGTTGCCTCTTTGTTTTCTTGACTGTTTCCTTTGCTGTGCAGAAGCTTTTGATCTTGATGAAGTCCCAAAAGTTCATCTTTGCTTTTTGTTTCCTTTGCCTTTGGAGACATATCTTGAAAGAAGATGCTGTGGCTGATATGGAAGAGATTACTGCCTATGTTCTCCTCTAGGATTCTGATGGATTCCTGTCCCAAAAGTTGAGATCTTTTATCCATTTTGAATTTATCTTTGTGTACGGTGTAAGAGAATGGTCGAGTTTCATTCTTCTGCATATAGCTGTCCAGTTTTCCCAGCACCATTTATTGAAAAGACTGTCTTTTTTCCACTGTATATTTTTTCCTGTTTTGTTGAAGATTAATTGACTATAGAGTTGAGGGTCCATATCTGGGCTCTCTACTCTGTTCCACTGGTCTATGTGTCTGTTTTTATGCCAGTACCATGTTGTCTTGGTGATCACAGCTTTGTAATAAAGCTTGAAATCAGGTAACATGATGCCCCCAGTTTTATTTTTGTTTTTCAACATTTCCTTAGCGATTCGGGGTCTCTTCTGATTCCATACAAATTTTAGGATTATTTGCTCCAGCTCTTTGAAAAATACCAGTGGAATTTTGATTGGAATGGCATTAAAAGTATAGATTGCTCTAGGCAGTATAGACATTTTAACAATGTTTATTCTTCTGATCCAAGAGCATGGAATGGTCTTCCATCTTTTTGTGTCTTCTTCAGTTTCTTTCATGAGTGTTCTGTAGTTCCTCGAGTACCGATCCTTTACCTCTTTGGTTAGGTTTATTCCCAGGTATCTTATGGTTCTTGGTGCTATAGTAAATGGAATTGATTCTCTAATTTCCCTTTCTGTATTTTGATTGTTAGTGTATAAGAAAGCCACTGATTTCTGTACGTTGACTTTGTATCCTGCCACGGTACTGAATTGCTGTATGAGTTCTAGTAGTTTGGGGGTGGAGTCTTATGGGTTTTCCATATAAAGAATCATGTCATCTGTGAAGAGAGAGAGTTTGACTTCTTCATTGCCAATTTGGATACCTTTCATTTCTCTTTGTTGTCTGATTGCCGTTGCTAGGACTTCTAATATTATGTTGAACAAGAGTGGTGAGAGTGGGCATCCTGAACAAAAACCTCCCAAAAAACAAGAGCCCAGGACCTGACGGATTCCCTGTGGAATTCTACCAAACTTTCAAAGAAGAAATAACACCTATTCTCCTGAAGCTGGTTCAAAAAATTGAAGCAGGAGGAAAACTTCCAGACTCTTTCTATGAAGCCAGCATTACCCTGATCCCCAAACCAGGCAAAGACCCTACCAGAAAGGAGAATTTCAGACCAATATCATTGATGAATATGGATGCTAAGATTCTAAAGAAGATCCTAGCAAACAGGATCCAACAGCACATTAAAAAGATTATCCACCATGACGATGTGGGATTCATCCCTAGGCTACAAGGATGGTTCAACATTCACAAATCAATCAATGTGATAGAACAAATCAATAAGAGAAGAGAGAAGAACCACATGGTCCTCTCAATTGATGCAGAAAAAACATTTGACAAAATCCAGCATCCGTTCCTGATTAAAATGCTCCAGAATAAAAAGCCTTTTTAAGAAGGATTATGAGGTAGTTTATGGGATAAGTTTATTATGAGATGAGTTTAAAATGAATCTAGATGAATCTAGATCTTTTCTGGAAAACATTACATGATAAAGTGTATTAAAAAATTCTAAGAAGTCCAAAACAGCAAAGACTACTTTTTTTTTTTTTTGACTAATTGGTCTCTTTAAACAATGGAACCAGGGAAAATGACACTCTATTTTCCTGAAGTTTTCCACTTTAGTTATTCGTGTTTGATATTTATTCCCTCTTTTGTACTTGCCGGTGCAAAGAACAGCAGCACTTCCATAGCTCGGGATATAGCTCCCGTAGGTGCATTCAGGGCTTGGATTAGAGAAACAACATGTCTTTGCAGTTAAGTACCCATGATGTTTGTTTTGCTGCTCTAGAAATATAATTTTAATTTTGGGGAAATATTAAATTTCTTGAGAACATGGCGACTCGTTCCTGACACCCTCAGACAAGGCGTGATGGACGCTCAGCCCTCTTTTCGGCACAAGCAGGGAGTTCCCGTCACCTTCTGCAAGATGTGCAACGGAGAAAAGCTTTCACTGGGAGTCAAAAATCGGCCTTTACCTTGCAGGACGAGAGCTCCCCATATTTTAATCACCAGACTTAGCGTTAGCGATGACGGGTAAGGAAGGTCCCATATGCAAGGGAGCAGCAGCTTCTGAGTTCCCCGTAGGAGGGGGGGGGGCTCCACCCTGAGTGCTAGGCAGCTGCTTTGGCCGTGGGGGACAGAAGTTACGACTGCCATGAAGTCAGGGCTGTTACTTTTGTGACAAAGAAGCAAACTGAAACCAGAACCCAGGAAACCACCAGGAAAGTACCAGGCTCAGCCATGGAGAAGGTGACCTTACCACTGACCCACAGGAACAGTCCTCTTGGCTGCACAGCTTGACAACATGCCCTCGGGCCGACATGCACTTGCCACCGTGACCCGGACCCCGCTGGGATCAGGCATGAGCTCCCTGCCCCTCACACGGGCGCTTTTCTCCCGTAACTCCCTTGGGCCGTCTCAGTTGCGCCTCCCGACAGCATCAGCCTCACTCCCTCTCTGCAGACGGGAGCAGCACCGAGCACCCTGGATCAGAGCCCCACCACCTGCATCTCCATGAGCCTGGGCCTCCCGGGGTGACTCTCCCCTGCTCTCCATGCTTGCTGGCCCCTGGGATTTGCTGCCAGGCATTTAGTGCGGTTTGGTCCATGAATCGTAATTTGGGGAAGATTACTCTACGGGAAGCATGGGTGTCTTGCTTCTGGCCCCAGTAATTCCACTGACCCCCTGTCTTTCGGCAAGTCACCAGCCCTCTCTGAGTGTTGTGTCTTAAACCGTAATATGAGAAATTCATGTTAGAATTAGCCCATCTCTGGGTTCCTTTTAAGTTTAAGAATGTAAAGATCATACCTCTTAAATCAGGGAGAAGGCATCTCTGAAGTACAAAGCACAGGTGTCTGCTAGTCCTAATTTTCACATCTTCTTGGTAGCTTGGGACGATCACGAGAAAGGGGGATGCTTTGCTGTCCTGTCTGCAATATTCTCGATGCAGAAGGCACAGCGGTGAAATGAAGGAGGGAGAGGAGTTGGCCTTGGTCCATGTCTAGGTTTCCAGATGCTGCTGGTGAGTCACCTCCCCCCGGAGTGTATCTGCACCGCGTGATGGTAACATGCATCTTGGAGTCGCACACGGACTGAAACAGACCCTTGCTGAGGGCGTTGGTCGGCACAGTGAGTGCTCGGGTGCAGTGCGGGCTCAGGAGCCGCTGGCACGGGTGGGACAGCTGCCCCATGTTGAGTGGCCTCTGACATCTCACGCTTCCTGCGCTACTAATAGTTTTTAGTACAATGTATCCAACACTGATCATAAGTATTTGGGACAATCTTCTACTTAATGTATATTTATCTCCAACGCCTTTTCCATTTCTCCCCAACAAGAGGTGGAGTCAGAGGGTGCAGGTGTCATTTGTGAGAAATACTGGCATGGGCGCCTCTAGGCAGCGCTGAGGTGAGAGTCAGCATCACATGTGGGCAAGGCTGTTTTGGCCCCAGTGCTGCAGGGTGAATTTGGGCAGGTGACCCAGAGCCCCAGCAGCTGCAGCCGGACTCTGGACCCTAACCCCCACGGTGGGGGGGGGGGCATGGCGGGGCACCCATGAGGATTTGTTGCAGCTCCTGTTTCCCAGTTCCACAGTTTCCGTTTGGTCATTTTCTAGAACTTTTGCCTCTTGTTGAGCTGGTCCACTTGGTGTTCGTTTCGGGGCCCTACTGGGGACGTTGATTATTCATGGTGCTTCTTTAAGATCCTCTCCAGACCATCCCAGCTTCTGATCTCTCTTGCCTTCCACTTCCCTGATGGACTTTCTCGTCCCAGTCGTGGCCTCACCTGCTGTTGGTAGGAAGACTGAGGTTCGACGGTAGCCTGGCCTTTCAGGCTGTTCCATGAGGGGCTCTGGCTCTTCCTCGGCTGTTCTGCTGTGGCTGGCACACCCCGGTGAGGGTCAGCGGCAGCTCCCGCCCTCTGCGTGGACCGTCCTTCCGGTGGCGCTTCTGTTGCCAGAGCTCTTGGCGCTTTGTTCTTCTGGGGCCACAGAGGGTCCGTCTGAATCTCGGCAGGGGCCGCTGCCAGATGCGAGACCCTTCCCTGGGCCTCCAGACGACACTGGGTACCCTGATGCCTGCTGCTGAGGATGTGGGGACACAGATCGGCTCCCGTGTGGTCGGACCTCACCCTGGCACCCAGCTGCGGCCACCTGGGCCTGCCTGGATCAGCTGTGAGGGAGTAGCTCTCAGGGCTCCCCAGTCTCCCTGCTGGGGCTCCCCTTCCTGGACCTTTAGCCTGAGACAACAGGCTTGTGTTCATTTCATTTGCACAAGCCCCTTGGTGGCTCGGGGTGGAAGGACCAAGGGGACAGAAAGGAGACCCAGGAACTCACCACATTGGTGCACCATCGCTGGGTCCCTGCGCCTCCTCTGCCCTGTCCTGCGGCCCTTCGGGGTCCTGGTGACGGACTCCAGAGGTGTGCAGTCGTATTTACAGGGAGGCAGCAGGGCAGAGGGAGTCTGTGCTCCAGAAACCTCCTACAACCCGTTCACATTTGTCAAAACCCTCTGAGTCACGTCGAGGGAAAGGTCAAATAGTGACCAATTATGCTGTTGGGTGCCCGGGGGCAGTTTACTTTCTGGACCTGCTGACGCGTGACTTTCATGCGGAGAGGTTCATTGATGAGATGAAATTCCATCTGGCAGGTGGAGCTAGAACCAAGGAGCCCTGGCACGTGGCATCTGGTGTTGCACCCGTCACGTGCCAGGCCCACCACCATGGGGCTGGGGAACTACAGAAATGGTTCCGTCCTCTGAAACACATTTGGGCCCAAGACAAGCGTATCTTGCATCAGAGCCTCGGGTCAGGAGAAGAACTGCCTTCTTACCCTTCACATTTAATCCACGGTCTTCTCTGACAGGCATTACCTCAAGCACCTGAGTGTGCTCAGAACACGTAGAATGTCAGTGATATTGCTCCCATTTGACAGATGAGAAGGCAGACACTCAGAGTCATTTGCTGAAACATTGGACCAGAACTTGGTGGAGTCAAGATCTGAACCAGGGTCTTCAGACCCCGAGATGGTAGAATGGCTTCCCTATGGTTCGGTCTTGGCTAATTGCCCATAATTCTGCAAAACCCTAAAAACAAGGCTTGGAATTCGATAAGCAGAATTATCGGTAAATTCCGTCCATTTCCTGGGAAAAGAGAAAAGCTTAAAGCTGATTTTATGAAAAACTGAAAAATCCCTCAGGAGCCGTTTTCTTCCCTGCACCAGGTCTTGGTTCCCTGAACTAAACTAAGTGGTCCAAGATGACAAAGTGGGGAGCAGAGGACGGATTTAGGGCCAGGTCCCCTCAAACTGCAGTTTGCATAAGAACCAACTGAAAGGCTGTTAAACTTTTAGATTCCAGGTCCCACCCCCCAGGGAACTGGCCAAAGTTGACCAAGGGCAGGGCCATGAGAATCCACATTTTCTTGAGGAATCCAAGGTAATGGGCAATCCAGACTAGACACTTTGAGAAACTCTGCTTTGGGATTCGAAGCCAAGAGGTTTCTATCCAGGATGCAATTAATCCAAATTTAAGTTTGAAATTAAAATATTGAAATAAAAACAGGATTTGTGATAAGAATTAAATCTAAATAAAAGTTTTTAATTTCTTATGTGCATGCCATGGGCGCCGTCTTTGGAACACCACAGGTATAATTAATGTATTCCTAATGGGTGGACAAAACGAATAGAGGTCAAGGCTCACTTGACCTTTCCATTGTGTTCAAAGCCAATTTCAGAAAGTTTCCAAGTAAAGTTGCATCAGGTTTACACTTGGATGGGCTGTGGGTTGTCCATGCAGGTCACGTGGGCCACAAAGGAGAGACACCACAGTCCAGCCCCACACCCGTCCTGTTTCTGACCAACCAACACTGCCTGCCCAGCCCCTGTGGGAGACAGGACCCCACTGGGTCAGAGTTGGTGGCCCCCTCTGTGGCTTCTGTCTCTGAATGTCTTCTCCTCTGCCTCTCGTCCATGTAGTTTTGGAATGTGGGTGAGGTCGGGAGCCCACCGCCAAGAAAGAATTCTTGAGACATCATTGGTGCAAAACAAAAGGTGATTTTACTAAAACACAGGGACAGGGCCCTTGGGCAGAAAGGGCAGCCTCCTGCCATTGTGAGGGCTGGCTGATTATACACTCCAGAGCTGGGGATTTAAGGAAAAAGGGAGGTTGTTCAAAAGGACTTTCATATTCTGAAGAAGACTCACAGGATGCTGGAGGCCTGGCTATTTTCAAGCTAGGACTGTTTTCCCTCTAGCAGAGCATCAACACGAAGACAGCTGGGAGTTTCTTGGAGGAGAGTTCTACTCTTTGTATTACAAGTCCTTGTCAGGAGCCTGCAGGTCAGAAACAAATTAACTTTGTTTACTTTCCCTTCAGCCTCTGTTTCCTTCATCACTGCAGAGGGGAGGGTGATGTTAGGGCTCCAGGAAATTGAGTTATGAGCTTCTGGAAGGTAGGCTGTTGATAAGAATGCTTTTCCCATGGGAATCACCAAAACATTGGTAAACCAGTGGAGACCCATGTCCTGCAGAGCTGTGATCTGTCAGTGAACCATTTGTGTTTCCTTCCTTGAGCTCTAGGGCAGGCGGGAGCACCTGGGGAACATCCCACGGACTCCACCCTGCAGTGGGGGGTGCAGAGCGCGAGTCTGGGCTTTGTCCTGAGCTGGCCTTCTTCTCCCTTATCATTATGGAAAATCTCCAAGTTCTATCATTGGGCAAAAAAAGGAATGCATGGATGAGTGGGCTTTGTTTGTAGTTTTGGAAGTAATCCTCTTATGTGTGGAGGACATGTCAGCAAGGTCACGGAAACCTGCACGGGCTGGTTGCCTTCGAGGCACCCGACATCAGATGTACAAGACAAGCTTGGTCTTCAGTGTTTGTAATGTACGTGCATTAACTTTATAAATTTTCTTTCATTTAACATTCTATTTAGAAGCCATATGAGGGAACACTACTAACCATGTGTGATTTGACTCTGTCTGATGCAAACTGATCTTAGTGCACGTAAACTTGGGAAAAAAAAAAAAGTATCATATTGATGAGGGAGCAGAAGGCAAGCTGAGGACAAAGCAGAAGCTGACCCCACCCCCACCCCTGCAGATGGACCTATGTGACATTCCCCAGGCACTCCTGACTGCCCCAAAGCTAAGGAAAGGAAAAACAAATGGTTAACTTATGGAGATCCCAACCCTGTAAGACATGAGTCTCCCTCAGTTTACAAATGTCTTAGCAATCTACAGGAACAAAGCATTTCTATCAATAACCTGGCTTCCAGAAGGAAATATAGATACAATTAAATGTCCTTATAGGGAATCTCTATTATTAATTTCTTAAGGAATCTCCACACTATTTTCCAAAGTGCACCAACTTGCATTCCCAACAACAGTGTAAGAGGGTTCCCTTTTCTCCACATCCCCTCCAACACATTGTTTCCTGTCTTATTGATCTTGACCATTCTAACTGTGTAAGGTGGTATCTCAATGTGGTTTTGATTTGAATCTCCCTGATGGCTAGTGATGATGAACATTTTTTCATGTGTCTGTTGGCCATTTGTATGTCTTCATTGGAGAATTGTCTGTTCATGTCTTCTGCCCATTTTTTGGCATGATTATCTGTTTTGTGTGTGTTGAGTCTAAGGAGTTCTTTATAGATCTTGTATACCAGCCCTTTGTACTGTCATTTGCAAATATCTTCTCCCCATTTCATTGGTTGCCTCTTTGTTTTGTTGACTGTCTGCTATGCTGTGCAGAAGCTTTTGATCTTGATGAAGTTCCAAAAGTTCATTTTTGCTCTTGTTTCCTTTGCCTTTGGAGGCATATCTTGAAAGAAGTTGCTGTGGCTGATATTGAAAAGGTTACTGCCTATGTTCTCCTCTAAGATCCTGATGGATTCCTATCTCACATTGAGGTCTTTTATCCATTTTGAGTTTACCTTTGTGTATGGTGTAAGAGAATGGTCGAGTTTCATTCTTCTACACACAGCTGTCCAATTTCCCCAGCACTATTTATAAATGTCCTTATAATCTGCAGCCACTGACAGTAACTTGAAGTGGGCAGACTGTAATGCTCCTCCAGGAAGCTCCCAACTATCTCAATGTTAATGCCTTGCCAGAGGGAAAAACAACCAATGGCAAGGCCTTGGGTATCCTGGGAGTCTTCTTTAACATACAAAAATCCTTTGAAAACCCCCATTTTCCTTAACTCCCCAACTCCCAACTATATAAACAAACACTAATCACAACCTGGGATAGCAGCTCTTTCTCCCCAAAGGTCCTGTCCCCTTACTCTAATAACTGCCATTTTGCACCAAAGACTTCTCAAGAATTCTTTCTTGGTCATCTGCTCTGGACCTCACCCTACAGAACCTCACTTATATTCTAAAACCCCATCAATATGAGACCATATATACAATGTATTTAGCTAAGTTAAATTATATATTTTATATATATATATATACATATATATATAAAATGCATTCACAATAATCTTTTGGTAAACTTGTTATACAAAATATTTAATAAAACATTTTATTATTTTTATTTTTTATAAAACATTGTATTTTTAAAAAAGCATTACTGTGAAATATAACTAAAACAAACTCAAGACAAATCAAATGTTTGTGACATTTCATACACAGATGACATCAATAATTTTTTTTTAAACTCCTAAAATTCCGAAATGAGTCCACCAAACCAGGAACTGAAATGAGTTAGTTTAAGAGGAAGAAAAATTTTGTGTATTTTCTTATCTAGGAAATGCTATTAATAAAATGTTTCTTATTTTTTTTCATGTTGAGCAGAAAAGTATAGATTGAAATAAATAAAATTGAACTGATTCAATAAAATTAAATGTGATTTTGAATATTATTAAGGGATTTTAGTGATTTTCTACTTTTTCTAAAGCTAGAGAAAATAGAAATGAGCACATAATTTATATTTATAAACAAAGAAACAGCAAGAAAATATTTTAAACCATCTCAGAACGAGGATGAGCTAAGTCCAATTGGTTTGATTTTTCTTTAATCCAACCCAGGAATAAAAGGAGGAAACACGCCGTGAAGGGGCAGGAGGAACAGGGTCGCTCAAGGGCACACCTGGTGCACATGCATGGACTCTTCTCAGAGAGATTAGAAACAAATTCCAATCCCACTGAAGAGCCTTAAGGAATGCATCCTTCTACACAAAAAATCCTTCTACACAACATTTGAACAACAGTGGTCTGAACAACAATGGTCACAACAGGTTTTAGAAACAAGATTCGTGGGAAGAAAGGTCCGCTTTGCCGGCATGAAATGACGTCAAAGCTCCAACCTTTGTAGCTCTGCAGATTTAAGAACAAACGGTGAACCCGCAGAATGGCGCCAACACGGAGAGACATCTCGCGCCCCGTAGAACATGGCGCTTCCCAGCGTGCGCTGTGGGTGCCATTTCAGATTTGTGGGAAAGGAGGCACGATTACAGAAGTTCCTTGAGAATAAGCTATTATTTATTACATATGATGTGGGAAACAGAGGCAGAAGAAAAATTATTAAATCTCCTTACTACCTAGAGCCCACTGACAAGTCCTTGAAACAGGCAGAGCGACTTTTCTCTAGGGACTCAACTGCCTCCACCTTAATATTTTGCTAAGGGCAAAAGGCAATCCTAGCCTGACTGCCCCCCATCCCCAATAAGGATCCTGCAAGTCTACTCTAACTTCCTGTATCTCTCAACCTCCAGATACACACTGGCGGTCATCCCCAAGCGTATGGCCCACTGATATACATCTGAAGGGTCTCATGACTAAGGTTTTATAGACGGTAATAAATGACTTTTTCCCAACAACAGCTAGCCCCTCAAGGTCCTGGGAACCTTGCTTCCAAAATTCCTTAGAGACTTACACCCTCCCTGATCCCCTCCCGACTTGCAGGTGTGTGACGGACCACTCCTCACAGCCCTGGGCCGGTGGCTCTTTCTGCCCACAGGTCCTGCCCCCCAGCTTTAATAAAATCACTTTTTTGCACCAGAGATATCTTAAGAATTCTCCCTTGGTCGTTGGCTCCAGACCTCACTTATATATTCTAAAACTTCATCAAAAGGATGCTGGAGGCCTGGCTATTGTCAGGCTAAGGTTGTTTTTCCCTCTAGCAAGACATTAATGTTAAGACAGCTGGGAGTTTCCAAGAGAACATTACATTCTGGCTGCCTCAAGTATTTGTCCATGGGCTGAAGGTTATAAGCACAATTAATTTGATCTACATTTCCTTCTGTCTTTGTTTCCCACACTACTCCCAGGGATCAGGGGGGCACCATGATATAGGGAAATAGCTTAGCAGTTTGGTCAAACTATAGTTTGTTGGCTTTTAAGATTTTTATTTTATTATTTTTTTTTTATTTTTGTTTTGGGACAGAGAGAGAGCATGTGTGTTTGTGTGGGAGTGTGAGGAGGGAACGGCAGAAAGATATCTCCAGCAGACTCCACACTGACCATGATCAGGGGCTCAAGCCCAGGACCCTGAGATAGTGACATAAGCTGAAACCAAGAGTTCGGAGCTTAACCAATTGAGCCACCCAGGTGCCCCAAGATTTTATTTTTTTAGATAATCTCTGCACGCAACACGGGGCTTGAACTCACAACGCCCAGATCAAGAGTCACATTCCACCAACTGAGCCAGCCAGGCGCCCCTGAGCTCAAACTGAGGAGTCTCAAATCGAAAAGAAAGAGGAAGAAAGTGTACACAGCAAGTGAACACCGGAGAGCCGCATCAAAGCAAAGCTGTGTTCCAAGGAACGTCAGGCCTGGCCGCGCCGTGTTAATTGGGGCTGGAAGTAACTTAATAACTGAGCAGCCTCTCCGTGTGGCTCCCATGGCAACAAAGCCATGCGTGGCAACTGGACTTTACTTCCTTGGTGATAAATGAATCACATACGGTTTATTTTTACGGCATGGCCAGTTTGGTGGAGGAAGTCGCGTTGCCTCGGTAAATGAGAAAGAATTAGATCCTAAGGGGAAGCTCTGACATGCGGGCAGCTTCCATAGTAACCCAGTGAGAGGAGTGAGCGGTCGGCGCCGGAGCCCACGCAGGAAGTGGTCTTTCCTGGTCGGTGTTTCTGGCGAGAACTATCCACCACAGCGTCTGTGCGAAGGTCAGTCCAGCCTTGGTGTGCACATCCTCACTTCTCATTCTCCAAAGCGTGCTTTAAATGCCTACTTAAATGAGAAAATGCCTCAACACTTAAGAAATAAGGAAAAAAGGAGGCTAGAGGCAGAATTTTTATTTTCAGGGAATGCATTTCTTTTTTTCTCAGGTCATCTTGCAGTTGGATCTACGTTCCCTTCTACTTAATATAAACTTGCATTTTTGTTCTATTTGGAGCAAAAACTTATCTTATTGAATCTCTTCTCTTTTGGGTATGATATTTGCATAGAGGGCCTTCGTCACCTTTGATCTAAGTCACACAAACAAAATTACCTTGAGGTCCTCGGTGGTTTTTAAGAGCGAAGGGCAATCATCAGACCAAAATGTTGGAGAATCATTGCTCCAGATTATCACCTAATTTCAGAGCATTTGGTGTCCTGACTTAAAGAGCAAGCGTGATATGAACACAGTTCAGATCCCTCCTGAAGCATTTTCTGGCATTGAGGCAAGAGGTCAGCTACGCCCGTGCAGCACCGGCACGTAGAATTGCTGTTGGCCATCGACGATCGTCTTGGAGTCCTCTTCATTTTGTGCGGAAATTTAACATAAAAAGTTCAATGTGCCCGTCTCTCTCAGTGTTTTCTTGTTTCCGCACCGGATTCCTGCAGCTCATCAACTGGACCTCTGCCTTTTAGCTTCAAAGATAATCTGGGCCACCAGCCTATTCCCTTCATCATTAATTTCTTCTGGTTTTTAAGTTCATTCCATTTTAAGTAGGAAAATGAGAAAACACAGAGGCACCTCCTGTCGAAGCTGCTGAGAGCATCCTCTCCGCCATCCACAGTTGCTGCCGTTGGGAGTGAGTGGGACAGTCGGGGAGGCAGGGCCGGGCTCCCCAGCAAGGAAACATGGCATCAGGACAGCAGAGACCAAACACCACGGACGTCCGGCTCTGCAGCTGGACAGCACAACGCTGACCTTGTGCTCCATGGCCCTTGGAGAAATGACTTCTGCAAAATGTCCTAAAACAAACAATCAACCACAAGGCATTTGTCAATACCACAGGCCAGGGGCAGTTAAGACCTACACCCCCAGATGTCAGCAAAAAAGACCATCAGCTCGTGGACATGAACACAACACATAGATCCCTGACCAGAGCCCCAATTGGCATGAATCAGCACACCATGATTGCTTAAGAAAGTTCCACAAAAGAGCTCATAAAAACCCCTAAACTTAGAAATCCGGGGTCATCCCACTCGGGGCCTCCCTCTCCAGGAGCTTTGTGCTCTTGCTCAGTAAACCTGGCTCCCCGCCGCGCACTCCTCGTCCAGCCCACTGCTTCCTTCTTCGAGGCGCTGCCGTGGTTCTCAGTTTCATGTAAGTCATCTGAGGGGACGGGACTCGAGGGATCATCGTAGTCAGTCCTTATTAGCATTATCCCGCGGGACATCATTTACACACAGACTCGTGTAGGCCCCGTGGACGCTCAGAAGGTAACTGCTGGTGTTAACCCCACACCACGTGTCAGGGGCTCAGCACAGAGGCTGAGCGGCTCCCTCACCTTCCCGGTGCCGTAAACCTTGCCGGGAGCGCACCTTCAGAAGGCCAGGCTCAACCCCAGAGAGTGACAGTGTGAGTAAAATAATAGGGAACATAATAATTACTATCATTACATATACGTTGAGGATTTTTCCTTCCCAGGGGAGGTTCACATTTTCTAGAAGGGAGAGAAATAAGTAACAAAAACTAGAAAGTACTATTGGCAGGTTTCCCATGTGCATTTACTAAAAGTTTTCTGAATGAGTCTCTCAGTTAATGATCTTATTGAAATGGTATCAAGGGGTGGCCAGCGGTGTGACCGTTCCACCTGGAGGGCCACGATGGGGGGCTCACCAGAGAGTGGCAGGTGAACCACGTCTCCACGGGTGGGGGGCTTCCCTCAGAAAAGCATCGGGTGGGGATGAGACGCCGGGAGGAAGGGGAGCCCCAGGAAAGGTTTGTCAGGAACACGAGTGTATGACGGTAGGATCTGTGACTAGAAGGCGTCACCCCGTCCTGGACTCGGTGGGTGCCAGGCAGAGGGCACAGAGGACAGGGCGGGCGGTGGGCTGTGCAGGCGGGTGAGCATCACAGGGTGCCCTCAGGGAGGATGACCTTGACCTTCTGTAGGCAGGAAGGAGCCAGTGAGGGATGTGACTCCATAGGCAGTGGGGGAGACAGATGGGGGAGACACGGGGAAGGAAGGAGTCGGGCGGGGGTGCAGGTCCCGCCTGAGAGCTGCTGTGCGGCTGCTGAGCTGCGATGGTGTTCATAGGTGTGTGGCTTACTTCTGCTTCCTTGGGTCTCCCTGCCCATGTCCGGGACGGACCTCACATTCTGGGTGGTGTGGGTGCAGGGCAGAGTCTGCGGGATACGCTCCCTCTTTCTAAAGTGAGGGGAGCGGACTCGGGGCGAGGTCCTTCTGCTTTGTCTGTGGGGCAGCTTCGGGCTTCCAGGTGTGGTGGCTCAGAGGACGCATCCAGGGAACTGCTAGGACCTCACGCAGACCTGCCGACCCAGGATCTGCAGCCTCGCCCACACTGGCCGGCCACACCGGAGCCCATGTGTCACCCCATCGGAGAGTAAAGAGGCCCTTAAAGCCTACAGTGCCCTCCACCACGGTTTGTTTTCTTTCATTGTTCAGATTCCTCCCAATTCCCACAAGTGCTCCCAAACTGATTCATTGTTACCTTTCTAAATTGTATTTATTTATTTGGGACAGAGAGAGAAAGGGAGCTCAGGGGAGAGGCAGAGGGAAAAGCAGGCTCCCCACTGAGCAGAGAGCCCGATGTGGGGCTCGATCCCAGGACCCTGAGATCGGGACCTGAGCCGAAGGCAGAGGCTTCACCCACTGAGCCCCCCAGGCGCCCCGACACTCCTCATCGTTATTTTTTGAAGGCAGGTTTCTTTGTGAGCAGGTTAACGGGGGCCTCTCCATCCGCATCCCTACGTCCTCAGGCATCAGCCCCACACCTCCCGAGCGCCAGATTTGAACTTAAATCCACCATGACGTTGTCCGTCCTCACTCCTTCTGCCGTTTCCCAGTTTGAGTTGCAACAAGCAGGTCAGTCATGGAACGACCTCCCAGATGCGGCACCGACTCACCTTCCTTCCCTACGTCTTTCCCTTACGCTTCATGCTGTGGGGCAGATGGGGCCCTTTGCTCTCTGCAATACTGGTGTGGTTTCCCTGCTCTCAGCTGCTAGAGCTGCTCTGATCCTGGCTTACCCTCCACCATGACCTGCCTCGTCGACCCTGCCCGTTCCTTAAACAGTACGCTCACTCTTTTGTCTATTCCTAAACTGTCCCCAAACCCTGGGATCTTTACTTCCTGATTTTGGACATGGCTTTCGATTATCCTCATGCACTGTCTCGATAAATTCAACTTACTTTAAAATTGAGCTGTTCATAGGCTTATCAGATCAAGAGCAGTCTTAAGGCGTAGATCAGAAAGTGCTGAAACGCCAGTGGTGAACAGTGGAAATCCACCAGACGAGAAAACAGCCCAGTGCGTGGGGGTCTTAGAACCAGCCGCCACGTCAAGTGCTCATGATTTCTTTCAGCCCCACCCCCAGCTATGCTCTGCACATGGCCTTCCCTCCTGGAATCCTTCCGGAAGGGTCTACTACATGCTTCTGGGGAGTAGAGATCTCAATACATTTTTTTTTCTTCACCCTGCAGTATTGGGAATTTTGCTTGGCTCAGAGTAGGGTCAAGTACAAGACTGTGGGTTGATGGAGAAGCTTGTGACAAATGTGGTGGGAACAAAAGATTCTGTATCGATGACGTCTCCTTCTGATCTTCATGGGAGGCAAGTTCTGTAGTGTCCGAAGTTGGGAATCCCATCTTCAGTCACATCCATCTGGACCATGGCGAGTGGTAGAATGCACATTTAAACACTCGATAAATACTTTTAATTATGATGGTGGATTGCCTACCACTTCCAAGGGTTGATGTTTGAGAAAATTACCTCTAATATAATTATTCCTACTTTCATCTTTTGTGATGGAAAATAACTAGGGTCCAGAGGTTTAAGGCAACCAACATTATTCCCCTTTTAGAAAATTTGAGTCACCAACTTCACGGGTTACCATGACTCAGCCTGGTTCACGGCACAGAGAGTTCTTTCTACAAAAATGCTCCATTAAAAGAATGTGGGATGTTCCTGTGGCCATCCTGAGCTCACAAGTGCTTAATTTCTTCACAAAGAGGAAGAAAGCCATTGTTTTCAGTTTACTCAGATCTTCTCCTAATAAGTGCATTATTTGGCCAATCTTTAAGATGAGAGATAGAGTGACATCCCATGAAGTCCATCCTCACGGTGGCCACTAAGGATTGCTTCTTGCTGTCACCGTCTCTGTCGCAGGAACTTGGCTTCCTCTGTCTCACAGCAAAGTGGGAAGCAAACACTCAGCTGCTAGTGGCTGAAACAGAAGTAATGATTTAATGGTCGTATGCGTCTGCTCTTCCTTTGGATGATGGGCGGCTTAACCATGGAGGTTACTCAAGAAAGCTATAGATGTCTGTTGCCAGGGAAACCAGGCACAGCTAAACACACTCAGCCCCCACTCTCTTCTCGGCAGTGGTGAGAGCCCCCCTTCATGGATGGGGCTTCATAACTCCCAGGACAGATAGAAGACCCTCGGAGGTCTGCAAACATGAAATATGGGAAACAAGCTCAGCACTGGGGAACTTCTGGATATGTTATCTCGAATCTAAAGTTTAAATAATTCTGAAGCGTTGTGGTGCCTTTGCAAAACGAGCTGAGTCTGCCCACAAGGGACGCACCTAGAGTGAATGTGGAGCAGATTTGTCTTCTCCGTGTAAGGACACCTTGTGGTCGAGTGAGAGGGAGGCTCGGGGTCCCAGAAGTGCTGGCTCCAAGCCGTAGCTCACTCTAGGGCCCTGAGGATTCTTGTTAGACATCCTTTCCACTTCGACACCCTCGGCAATGCCATAAAACTTCATGGAAGGGGACCCAGGCCAGCTGGATGCACAATCAGAGGACAGTGAGGTGTGCGAAAGCTCTGTGAGTCCGTCACACGTTCATGAGGGCAACGTGCGGCTGACACAGAGGAGGTGTCCTCTGACGCTGAGTGGGGAGAGTGAGGAGACCTCCCTGCCTTTGGGGGGGGTCTTTTATTTTCTTCAACAACCAGTGAAAGACCTGCCCTCTTAAAGAATAAGTTCAGTGGGAACCATACCTTATTCTGCAAGTAATCATGTAAATGGACGGGAAGTCCACGTCTTCATGTGCGAAGGCGAAGGCTTTTATGGGTAACTAGCCCACCAGAAGGCTCCAGAGGTTCCAGCTGCCTGAACCATGCCCCTCCTGAGTCAGACCCACTTTCATTAGCAGGTGGAAAAGATACGCAGATTTTAGCAACACAGAGTTAGTTGCTAACTAGTTACATGAGAAAATGAAAGGAAAGATCAGAAAGAAATCGGGATACATGTAACGGTACTAAGAGGTTACGTGTTTGTATTTTTATGGTGGGTTCTCATAGCGGCCATGTTTCTATGAAAAGGGGCATGTTCATATTCATGGTAATGTGGGGATGAGGGGAGAGTGATAAGGGAAATCTGTGGTCTAAGGTGGCCAACCAACCCAGCAGGGGAATCCCAGTCCGGGCCCCAGGGTCATTCCTGGTTCCACCCCTTCCCCCCAGCCCTGCCAGCCACAGCCACAAGAGTGGCACAGGTATGGAAGTAGAAGTGTATAAACTCCCCCTTTGTCTGTGCTCGGGGCTCAGACCTTGGGAGATCACTTTCTGGGCCCACTGGCGTGAAGTAATCCTCCCATCCTCCAAGGTCTCCGGTGGCTCTGGGTTCTTCTACCAGCATCCAGTCTAGGTTCCATAACATTAGAAATTGAGTAAGTTCATTGTGTGATTTGGGAAGACCCTGAACTGCACTCTTCTGTGAAGGGGGAATGAGGGTGTGATCTAGAGTAGTCGGGGGACAGGGTCTGAAGTCACTCTTGCATTTTGGCTGCTGGGACCCTGGAATCACCTGACCAGTCTTTGCTTCAGTGTGTTCATCTACAACATGGGCCATATGGCACCCAGAACGTGGGGACACTGTGAAACTGTATACAATTCACTTAAAATGTGTACTAACCTCACAGATCAAGGTGATTACATATGGCATCATATAAAAAATCAAGTGGATTCTAACTTCAAACTCCTCTTTAACAGAGGAGTAAATTGTGGCCATTCTAACTGGTGTCAAGTGGTGTCTCAATGTGGTTTTGATTTGAATCTCTGTAATGGCTAGTGATGATGAACACTTTTTCTTGTGTCTGTTAGCCCTTTTATGTCTTCTTTAGAGAAGTGTTTGTTCATGTCTTCTGCCCATTTTTTAATGTGATTGTCTGTTTTGTGTGTGTTGAGTTTGAGGAGCTCTTTATAGATCCTGGATATCAGGCTTTGTCTGTACTGTCATTTGTGAATATCTCTCCCATTCCGTGGGTTGCCTCTCTGTTTGCTTGACTGTTTCCTTTGCAGCAGAAGCTTTGATCTTCATAAAATCCCAAAAGTTCACTTTCACTTTTGTTTCCTTCGCCTTTGCTTCAGTGTGTTTGTCTACAACATGAAGAAGTCGCTGTGGCCGATGTCGAAGAGGTTACTGCCTATGTCCTCCTCTAGGATTCTGATGGATTCCTGCCTCACGTTGAGGTCTTTCATTTTGAGTTTATCTTTCTGTATGGTGTAAGTTTCATTCTTCTACACACAGCGGTCCAGTTTTCCCAGCACCATTTATTAAAGAGACTGTCTTTTTTCCACCAGATACTTCTTCCTACTTTGTCAAAGGCTATTTGACCATAGAGTTGAGGGTCCATATCTGGGTGCTCTACTCTGTTCCACTGGTCTGTGGTGTATAAACAATGAAACTTCAAACACTGAAGAAATAAAATAAAATTTTTAAAAATTAAAAATAAAAAAATGAGTCTCTTAAAAGCCGCATTTAAAAAATTTTTTAAAAAAGGAGAGGAGTAAATTTTAAATATGGAAGTTACTTCTTTAAAAGTGTATCTAAAAGCAAATACGTATTTAGGAAACTGTATTTGAGAGTAACAATTTGCAGTCTGCAACTTCTTCCCAAACACTGTCATCAACCCCCAATATACTAATTAATCATTTATTTGAATTATTTGTCCATTTGCCTTTCAGATGAGGCCTCCTCTCAAGACCCAATTTAACGTTCAACTCACTGAATCTGGCTCATACTGATGCATGCTGATCTGGAGAGAAGGCTCCACAGTCTGTGAAGGACTCCAGAGTGAGCCAGGTGTGTGTGGAGGGCTGTCATTTATTCTTTCAAGGCTCACTCACTTAGAAGGGGACTATTTGTATCTAAATGTATCTAAATGTACATAATTGGTACAAAATCAGAAACCATAGAAATACAGAATTTATCAGCCTTTGAAATTGGTAAATCATTTAAAATCATGTTGTGATGGAAGGTATGTGAGATTTTCATGGTTGTTGGTCACATCCTTTTCCCAAAACAAATAACTGGGTTTACTTCTGTAAAACACTGATTTAACTAAAGTAAATAACATATAACATATAAAGCCTGTAGAGAAAAGGGTTTAAAAATGATTTTATTAATTATTTTTTAAAAATAATTTTTCTTTAAAGTAAAATGATTTTTCCTTAAAGTAACTCAAATAGTTTGGACACGGTGATGTACGTTCATTGTTAGAGAAGCAGGGGTGGATTCACCGAGGGGAAGTCAGGAAGTAAGGAAAGTGGGTTCTGCCCTGGGAGTGTCCTTGGATAGGCTCCTCCACCGAGCAGGTGCCCCTCACTCCCCGAGCACTTGTTCTCAGGGCACGCTTTTACGAACAGCATTGTTTGTTTCTGTAAAGACAATGACTAATCTAAGGGGGAAAAATACCCTGTGCTGTAGGCATTTAAAAATGAGGTGGGTTTTTCTTTGAGATTATAGGAAAAAAGGACTTGGAAACTACAATTTTGTGCCCAAGAAACAGATTAGACAGCACAAATAATTTCAGACACGCATGTGCGATCCTGGGTCATTTGCCTTTTCCATTTGGGGAAGAAAAATGTAGTGCACACTCAAGACCTCTCCAAAAACCCAGGTGAGTCGACATGAGATCCAGGACACAGAGATCTTAAACAGAAAATGCATCAGAAAGCAATCAAACCAAAAAAAAAACAAAAACAAAAACAAACAAAACACACAACACCTTCCTGCCGCCAGATTATAGATGGCTGATTATTCCAAACTAAACCTTTCAAACAATAAAATGGTATTTTTTTAAAAATGATCTTATTTACATTTATTTTCTCAATTATATAGAAAAGTAACTGGAAAATGATAGGAAAATGCCCAACATTTTTAAAAGAAATTTATGGCCGATAGATTAAAAAAAAATAACATAGAATGTTATAATCTGGGACAACTGATGGAAGGTTAGGTAGATGAGGAGCGAGACAAAGGGGAACGGGGAAAGGATCCACTTGGCCTACGTATGGAAACCGTCCAGAATGACACCAGTTTGCTGATGTTTAATTACACATTTTCTCCGAGATTCTCATGACATTACACGGTTCAATGGTGGAAAGCTTCTGCATGTTCATGAGTGTTTACGCTAGTATCAATGTTCTATTTTAGAATGTATAGCCAAGCACAAAATGGCAAAAAAAAAATTTAAAGGGTTAATGTACTGATAGTTTTTTAAAAGAACACAAATGACGGGAGTTACAAAGGAGCCAGGGGGGCAGCACAGGGGAAGAGGAAGCTGGGAGGGTCTGGATGTCTCCGTTTCATTCGTGGATGTTGAGGACTCCTGGGCACTTTTGACAAAGTCTGAAATACAGATAAATGCTTAGCTCTGTAAGTGATGCTGACGGACACACTCCCTTCCTCACCTTTTGAGCCATCATAGATCATGTGAAGCCAAGGGGGGCTGGGCCGCTCAGTCTGTTTCGCCTCTGCCTTGAGCCCGGGTCATGATCTCAGGGTCCTGGGTCGAGTCCAGCATCAGGCTCCCTGCTCAGCAGCGAGCCTGCCTCCCCTCTGCCTGCTGCTCCCCCTGCTTGTGGGCTGTCTCTCTGACAAATAAATTAAATCTTAAAAAAAAAAAAGACGGGAAGCCAAGGAATGAAGTGGAAACTTGGCAGAAAGGCACGTATTAGAGACAGTTTGATCTGAGAAGTGGTTGGGTTGGACGCCAGAACACTTTATTCTCTGTGAATATCGTGCTGTGAGTGTTGAGTTATTCCTGCATGGTCATGGTCAGGCATGACAGGCCCGCCGTCCCTTCACTCAGCTACTTGGGGATAGAAGTGTCTCGGAAGCCACCAGTTCTTGGTGTCACGTCGCATCCCAGCGGGGTCTGCATCAGCATCTCCTCATCCAATGCTCCACCGGTGGGGCGGGTTACACGTAGCCTCCCATTAACTCAGGACAGACTGACTGTGAAAGGTTCATGAAAACAGCATTCCTCCATGCGTGAGGGTTTTGTAGCCGCAGCAGGGAGTTGTGGAGCTCTACCTTGCCGATGGAATGAACTCACACACATCACCTCCGTGGTGCAATCCACGTGGAACACGCCTACTGCACCTTCGACAGAACGTTCAAAGTAAAGATAGGACTTGGTGACCAAAGACAGCTTCTCCTTTGAAACAACAAAATACAGGTGTTTATGTAGCAAGACCTACAAGGATGAAACGCTAGACCAATTTTTGAAAGAGCATCTGATGTTAGTCATGATACAATCTCTGTTTGGATTTTGATGAAAGTGTCTCCATTCTTTTAGCCGAGGACACAGTCCAGTGAGGACACTGCTCTGATCTGGGTATTAGCAGCATGAAATGCATGTCCTCCACAATTCACCAATCTTTCCACTCCACCTTTTGTCATAACTAATTTTGTTCATGTTTTTTTTCTACCAAGGATTGTAATTTTTACTTCCAGAAAGGACTAGAAAAGGTCCTACTTCAGGTGAACACTAGAATGAAGAACTGATTGGGCTTGAAAACAAAAATCCATCTGGATTGTAAGTACAAGGAGAGTCTGGTCTGCTTAGCAGACCGTGAGAGGACGGGAAGCGTCCTGGGGGATGTTGATCCAGGATCCAGGTACAGATGGATGGATCCAGAAGAGCTGGTACAGTCACCAGAACAGCAGAATTATGAAGAAGGTCAACAGCTGAGTGGCAGGCACCCTGGGGAGCAGATGAGGGAAGAGATGGACACGGAGAGAGAAGAGAAGGCTGGAGAAGGACAGAGAAAACAGTAGACAGGGA
The DNA here is from genome assembly GCF_010015895.1 of Lontra canadensis. Classification (NCBI taxonomy): domain Eukaryota; kingdom Metazoa; phylum Chordata; class Mammalia; order Carnivora; family Mustelidae; genus Lontra; species Lontra canadensis. The sequence continues at coordinate 2,069,290 of NW_022631038.1, forward strand.
TAACTTCAAGGTCATGGAGTGGAGGCAGCAGGTTGTCCAGGAAGCAGGACCAGACAGACCGTCCCCACTGTCGGGAGAAAAATCCATTGCTCATGAGGACTGATCAGTAGGTGAAGACAGTTAACTTTTCCTAATTAGGTACATTTTCATATGTAGGCTTTTATAGTTGCCTTCCTTTGATAAGACCTACTATAGTATGTTCAAGACTTTATTTCAAATACTTCCTCTAGCAAGGCCTGTCCTCTTGAACATATTGGAAAATACAAGTAACTAAGATTATTATGAAAGTAGATTCACACTCCCACTCTCCCTCTTAAATGATCCCTCTTAAATTATCCCTCTTAAAAAGACATTTGACAAGTTCCAGCTTGGCCCTGACCCCAAATCCTCCCCTCTTCCCCATCCCCTAGCCCAGCCCAGCCCCCACCAGACACAGCTTCTGGAACAAAACTTGAGGTAAAATCTCTACTGAGCAGATCAGAGACAATAGGGAAGGTCTAGATAGCAGGAAGGAAAAGCGCAGAGGAAATGTTCTCAGAAATTGAGTCCATATCTTATACCACATTTTGAAGCCACATAAGAAAGACAAAAACAAAATAAAACACACACACGCACTCACATACACTCATACACAAACCCAACCAAAAAGGGACTCTAAAGCTGTGAAGCCAGACATAAACAGAAATACATCCTGCTACAGTTCTACCAAAAAAAAAAAAAAAAAAAGGTAAAAAAGGAAAAAGAAACTCATTTCACTTAAAAATAATCAAATAATCAAAGGAAAAAATCCCAATTAATTCTACCACAAAATTATTATAAGAAAAAGAACTAAGTAATGTCTTAATTAAAGAGAATTAAAATAATGTCTCTTCAGACAATAAAACCATGCTAAGAAAACCGTTCCACAAAACAGTTGTACTGAAAAAGAAAACACAGACCAGTCTCACTCAGGAGATGTCAACGCAAACATCTTAAATAAAATATTGATGATCACAAAGTTACAATATATTAAGAAGAAGTACCTCATGCACAAGGAGGTTTATTCCAGAAATATGAGTGATGCAGTATTAGAAAGCCTACTGACAAAATTCATCATATTAATAGAGGTAAAGAAAAATCATGTGATTTTCATAGGTATATAGAAGACATTTGACAAAATTCACCTCTCATTTATCATAAAAATATTCAACAAGTAGAAACTGATGCTCAAAAAAGAAAAAGAGGGCACTTGGGTGGCTCAGTTGGTTAAGCAACTGCCTTCAGCTCAGGTCATGATCCTGGAGTCCTGGGATCGAGTCCCACATCGGGCTCCCAACTCCAGGAGGAGTCTGCTTCTCCCTCTGACCTTCTCCTTGCTCATGGTCTCTCTCCTTGCTCATGCACTCAAATAAATAAATAAAATATTTTTTTAAAAGAAGAAGAAGAAGAAAAGAAAAGAAAAGAAATTAATGACTCTTCTTTCTTTATGCACTTTAGTCCAAAGACAGCACCTGCCTTAACAGGACAGGTGAGGCTTCCGCGCACATTAGCAATGAGGAGTTACAAAAGAACAAGCGATCGGACCCATGGTGGTTAGGAAGGAAGAAATAAACTCACTTGACTCCGTGATGGAAATGGCATAACCGAAATAAGAGAATTTAGTACAGGCGCAGATTTTAAAGTCAGCATAAAGAAAAATACAGCTTTCCTGTATACAAACAGAAAACAGGCTAGAAGATCTAATGAAAGATGCATCTGCATTAATAATAGCAAAACAATTTTCAAAAAGGAAAAATGCCTAATGTATTTAATGACAGAAATTCAAATATTTATCCAATTAAAATTAGAATTTAAAATTTTAGAAATGCCATTTTCAGTAGCACTGAAAAATGAAGCATTGAGATATAAAACTAACAAAATACACACGTAGATCTGTATGTGGAAACTCTAACACTGAGTTAAAGATCCAGCATCTATCTCAACATATGGAGAGCTATTCCATGCCCAGGAATGAGGAGATCAGCACAAAGAGATCGATTTTCTCGTGAAGGATAATTCCAAATAAATTTTGTAGATGTCGCTCCCTCCAGGAGGTGGAACCTGGTTCTCCAGTTCGTGACTGTGGATCGCAGAAAATTAGTTCCCTCCAAAGAATACAAAGTGGACACGAGGGAAGTGGGAGAATTTGCAGTGGGGAAACATGGCTGGCAGTGACTCAGCGAGGTCTGTCAGTTAGTGTCATCAGCGATCAGTAGTACCGTGGGCGTGTCCTCTTGATAGGTTGTAATGTGACAACGGACAGAAGACATAGCTACACGGGGGTTCCCAGATGGGGACTCTGAGATCTTCCCTAGCATGAACGTTAACAATAATGCAACAATAGAAAATAGACACATTGTGTCCAGGTGGATTTCCATGTCAATATATATGTGTACAAATTTGTTACAATGAATTAAAGCATTCTCTAAAATTCAGCAGAAGAGTCTTATTTTTAAAAATTGAAACTCATAAAAAAGAATAAAAATAAGATAAAAGATAATTAATAGGCTATTAATAGGAAATGCTAATATCATGTTTTAATAAAGAGACTTAAGGCAATTAATATATTTTCATGTTTGATTTTCCAAGTAATCAGAAAAATTAAATTAAATATGAAATTTGATTGGCGTTGTTGCAAAGCACATGCTGGCTGGATATGGGGAAAGAAGAATTCACTCCCACTCCTCATGGAGGCTCATGCTTTGTGGCACTTTGGAGAGCTCTTTTTTTTTTTTTTTAAGATTTACTTATTTATTTGAGAGAGAAAGCAGGGGCAGGAGGAGAGGGAGAGAGAGAATCTTGAGCAGACCGAGCTGAACGGGGAGCCCAGTCTGGGGCTGGATCTCAGGACCCTGAGATCATGACCTGAGCTGGAACCAAGAGCCAGACAGCTAACTGGCTGCATTCCCCAGGGGCCCTGGAGAGCTCCTTTTCAACACTCTCTCTCTGCCTCGCTCCACAAGGAGAAGGCTTCCAGGCTGTGAAGGAGGACCACTGGCAGTCAGGGAACCATAACCTAAGTTTGTGTGGTCCCGATTTCTGACAGTCCGGTGAGATCTGGCAGGTTGCCGCGGCTGCACACTGGCTTCCACTCTTGATTCAGATATGTCAGAGACAGCAACAAAGACAAGAAAATGTTCTGGGCAGGCTCTTACCTGCATTCCACTTTGGTTAATATTTATCACAAGAATTTACAGAGCAGTCTGACTGCTGACTTATTTTTTCTTCTATCTAATCCATCACTCACAAGGACCACATGATTTTCTCTTTTCCTTTGTGGCTCTTTGCAATGAGGAGCTGTCAGCACTTTGGGGAATGACCAACACAGGTGTTACCCAGTGCACCCTTTCCTCACACATATAGGGTAACCCAAGGCACAGGTCACCCTTATGTCTTCTTCCTCCAAATCTTTCTAAAATCGGGGTCTCCAGCCACACTCCTGCCGACATCCCAGAACCACCACAGTGTGGCTTCAACTGTGTCCCCAAAGAGGTATTCTCAAGTCTGAGCTCTGGTTCCCATGAATAGGACCTTAGAGGGTCTTGGTGGTGGTAACCAAGTTAAAATGAGGTCCTACCAGGTATGCTTAGTGTCCTTGTAAGGGGAGGGAGGCACACAGAGATGCCGGCGGGGAAGAAAGCCTGGGACCAGGAGGCAGCACTTGGAGAACTGGAGGCACAGGGAAAATCAAGTATTTCCCAAAGCCTCCACAGACGGGATGAGGCAGGAAAGGATTTTTCCCTAGTGCTGTTAGAGGGGGCATGGCCCCCGTGACACCTGACCGGTTTCTGGGCTCCAGAGCCCTGAGGATGAACGTGTCTGTTGCAAGCCTCCCGGTGTGCGAGGATGACAGGTTAACAGCCTCCCTAGGAACTGACGCAACGGCTCATGGCCCTTTCCACCCGGAACCATAGCGGTGAGAGTCTCTAAAGAGCTCACCCTCTTCTTCGATATTCTGTAAGGTGCAAATTCCTCTTATTTTAACAACTGTGAAAGCTCTAAGGGAACCCAACAAACCCCAAATTTTGTTCCATAATCCAGAGCTTTCGCGGCACACCTTCTGCCCCTCATGTGCTTGAGCCTGACAAGTTATGTGTATCAACAGGGGACAATGCTGTTCCTCAGCAGTGAAGGCATGCCATAGGTGGGAACGCCAAGCTGTCCCTTAAATAGCCCAGAGCTCCTGCCCTGGAAGCAGGGCAGAGCTCTAGGAAGGAAGGAAGGAAGGAAGGACGGGGACAGAGGTGGGGGACCTCAGTTCTATGCCCAGAACTGCACTGTTTGAGCTACGGTTCAGTTTCAATTTGCCCCAAGGTCAAACTCACTGCTCCCTAATCACACAAGCCTGGAGGAGACATTTTGGGGATAAACAGAAGTTAGAAAACTATAAAATCCCCCCTTTATCTGAAAAAGCTTTGAACTTTGAATGTTCTCATGTTATTTACTATTTCTTATACAGACGAATAATGCAACGGATATTCCACACAGTGGGGCGGGGGCACGGACTAATGTTTAGAATGACTGTGTTTTCCTTATGCACTTTTCTCTCTTAACATTCATTTTGGCTTTCAAAAATTACTGTTCCTATGGAAACAGTAATGATACCACTTTGCCCTAAGAGCAGTACATGAGGAAAAATGATTGTATATTAAAAAATGTCTTTTGGCATTACACTGTTTTATCCCCACAATGTCTCTAAATATGTACCCATTATTATCCATAATACCAAAAATTGGAAAAACCACCCAAAGTAAGACTATTCTTTAAATTAGACTCAAATATTTTTCCAAGTTCCATTTCTTAGTGAAATAGAAATTTTTATCCTTATTTCATCTGTTTGTTAATTCAGCCATTCAGCATTTGTGAAATACCTGCTCTCTGGTAAAGATACAGAGTCTGTTGCACTGTGTGTGTTTTCTGCTCACCATGAGGAGATTTTGACAAGAAGCAGTGAATGTGTACCTTATAATTCTTTTGTCCTTAAGGAATTAGAATAAAAAAATCTTTTGAATTTTTACATTTTCAGAAGGATTATTTAAAAAGCTAAACTGTCGGCGCTCCTGGGTCGCTCAGTGGGTTGAGCCTCTGTCTTCGACTCGGGTCATGATCTCAGGGTCCTGGGATCGAGCCCCACATCGGGCTCTCTGCCCAGTGGGGACCCTGCTTCCCTCTCTCTCTGCCTGCCTCTCTGACTACTTGTGATCTCTGTCTCTTTGTGTCAAATAAATAAATAAAATCTTCAAAAATAATACAAAAATAAAGAGTTAAACTCAAAAAATGAAAGGAATTATTGTGGTAAAACTCAGTTGCTTAGTTGTGTCAATGGCTCTTTGTTAATTACTTCTAATCTTCAGAGCTGAGCCTGAGTGACCCTGGGCAGCTAACGATCATAAGCAGTAACTCGGAGACACTCAAAGCAAGCTCCTTGCTGGTCATTTACACGGAACAATACTGATAAGTTAGGAGAAATGGGCCAATGTCCATAGTTCATCCTCAAAGTAACATAAGTCCTCAATCACTGTGACTCCAATTAGAACTCACTGAGATGTTTTATCTTCAAGGAGAAGTGACCCTAAGCTTGAAGTTCTTTGTTTTTGTCATTAAAATAATTTGCATTTATCTTAATAAAAATCTGTAATTCAGGGCAAATGAAAGACACTCATTTTCATGATAAGCTTTTTTCAGGAGGTTACATATAAATCTTAATTGGATGTCAAAGTCTTCATTCCTGGGCTTGTGTGGGTATTCACAATTTAATTTGCAGAGGAAGTCGGGAAGGAACCAGGGGAAGTAGCTTAAACAGAAGTTTTCATATTAATCCTTTGGGCGAAGGAAGTATACATAAAACACAACAAGCGTGATAAAACTGAACCACACGGCCCAGAGCGCCCCATCTCCCTGTAGACAGTGTGAGTGTTTTCAAGTCAAACCCTGCCTTCCACTTGTGCAGTCTTAGCACCAAAACCCTCCAAGAAACTTTCCTCGGAAGCCGGGAGGTTCCCCCACAGTTTCTGGGCTGCTGTATCTCGTGCAGTAGGTGCTGTATAGACACACACAGATTGAGGGCCACCCTTTGTCAGTGACCATCCAGTATGAACCCAGAAGCAGCAGAGAGCTGACACCCGGCTCTGGGCTTCTCGTGATGGGAGCTGGGAGAGCAGACATGCAGACCAGGACAGCAATAGCGGAGGCCACAGTCAATCTGTATGCAATGCCTGTTCTCATCGCTCGTGGCCCCTCTGGAAGGCAGCATGAGGCAGTGGGAAGGTACCCGGGGTTTTGCAGACGTGATCAACTGCAAATGCCACCTCTACCCTCCTCAACACCGGAGACGGGCGAGTGACTTTTTAATCCCTCATGTTCCGACGTCTGAAGCAGGATGATAACTGTATTTACTCTGTAGACTTTTTGCAGATAAAAGGAGAAAATACATGTCAAGTGCCTAAGAAACATATGGCATATAAAAGAAGAAAAAACATACACATACATACTTATACATGCATCCATACTTCTTCTTTTTCTATTCCTAGAACAAATTTATTTTTCCCTCTCTAGAAAGAAAAGTTTTTTGTTTTTGTTTTTGTTTTTTTATTAATTTCTTTTCAGTGTAACAGAATTCATTGTTTATGCACCACACCCAGTGCTCCGTGCCATATGTGCCCTCCATAAATGACAGGGAGAAGGAAATCTTTTGCAGATATTCCAAGTGCAAAGGTGGTTGCAGAAATGGGACCACACATGTCGCTTGGACTTAGGTCTAGAGGGGTCAGGGCACAGAGTATCTTCCACCCACAAACAGATCCCAAAAGGACATTGGCGATGCCGTGGGTTTATGGTTCCGAAAGAGTGGGCCAGGCTTATAGACACAGTCCCCAAGATATATTTTTTAAAATGTAAATGTTCATTGGTCCTTTAAAACCTTCCTGCCGCTGGGCTCTCTCCCTGATTACTTTTCCCCATTTTATCTACCCTGACAAGGCAGAATTACTCCCCACGTGACGGCTCATCAGGCCAGAGGGCGCTGCACCCTTGGTCAAGCTGCAGACCGGCGGGCAGGGAGCCCTCACCAGCCCGCCCACTCCCGAGGTGCTGGATCCCCAACAAAGCTGACAACAGACCCGGCTGGGGTCGGGCGGACACACAGCAGACGTGCTGGCCCTTCTTCGGGTCACATACTCACCAGGACTCATGTGTCTCTCACTGTGACTGTCACTTGCCTGAGCCATGCCTTCTGTCCAGAGCTGACCCTTCCTCTTTGACGATTATTCCTGCTCCCGAAATGCTTACCAAGGTTCACCCGCCTCCTGCTGCATTATTACCGCTTTTCCGCGTCTGCTTCTAACTCGGAACCCGTTGGGACTGTCCTTGCGATGCACACACTTCCGCACACACCGGGCTCAGGGGACGAATCACACCCCAGGCGATCACAGGAGAGCTAGCCCACCGTAACGAGTGTGTGGACGGAAAGAGCAGAGTCTCACAGGAGCGGCCGGAGCTGTGTGACCAGGGATGCTTGACCCCGGGCCCGGCTGATGTGCAGCTTTGCCGTCCCACACACTCCGCTGGGAGCCCAGGCCTCCTGTTTCCGACCTCAGCCCGATGCTGCCCTGTCCTCCCACTCAAGCAGGTGGCTAGATCCACTTCACTCCTCCCATGCCCTTTGTCATCGTCTACGTCATAGGATCGAGTGTTCACCCCCAGTGCCGTGACCTCTCCAGGGACCTTCAAACATCCAACAGTCCCAATGCGTGCATTCACCACACTTGAGTGCAGGAGTTCAGACCCGAGCTCGCTGCTCTGGGCTCAGCCAGTTTCGCCCCTCGATTCCCCCACCACCAGCTCGTGGGCTGCTCAGCCCTGAGTGTCGGGAGTCGTGCTGGAACCCTCACTCCCCAGGAATCCAATCCCTTGGCAGCGGAATCCACGGCTCTAGCACCAGCATTGGCGCGTTTTGTGTTCACCGTGACTCAGATCACCACCTCTAACTCAGAGGGCTGCGGTTTCCCTGGGTGACCCCGGGCCATTCCAGAAGCTGCGTGTGCTGAGGGACTAAGCAAAGGCAGCATCTCCTCGTGGTTAATGCCTCCCAACGACCTCTGCATCAGGCATAAAATCTAAATTCCACACCAGCCAGCCTTGCCATCCTGGTTCTGGCTGGCTGGATGCCTTGTACCTCCTCCTCTGCAGCCCATCATTTTGTCCTGAATTCCACAGCGCACCCATTTTAGGGTGATTCCTTGTGTGTTTTTAAGACACACCGTTGCATATCGTCATCAAATTTGAGGTTCTGCAGATCCCCATTGAGCAGAAGTAATAAGGTTCAATATGCACCAAAGGAAAGACGTTTCCTGCCAGAAGTCCCTGATGTTCATGCACTAAGTTCATCCCTTTCAGGTGACGGAAGCTGTATTTCTAGGGAGCTCAGCCCAGTTATTAACTCAGAGCACTTGCCCCAGACTCTGGAAACTCCAACAGGCTCCCAGCTCCAGCAATTCAGCAGTGTTGTGGGGGACCCTGCAGGAGAGAAAGAGCCGGCACAGGACGGGGTGGGTGTGGTCCTCAAAGGGGCGGAGCATCTGTGGGTCCCGCCCCTGCCCACCTGGGACACCTGGTGCTCCATCTCACCTGTAAGCAGCTTGACTTATGACATCATGAGTTCACATGGGCACCCTGCAGGCATGCCACATGCCACAACACAGCCACATGCCACAACACAGCACAAGCTTTCTCCACATGCCACAACACAGCACAAGCAGCACAGCGCAGGGTAGACTCCCCACCAACCAGGCAGTGCTGCTGCACCTGCAAGGTGGGCCCCCAAGGGAGGCCAGGCACAGGCCAAGGGGAGTTGCCAGTGCTTCCCAGAGGCTGTGGCTGGAATTGTCCTGTTTCCTCGTCATCAGCTGCATCATGAGAGTGATGCTGGCTGCCCGCGTGCAAGGGCATTGAAAACGGATGCTAAGCCAGGGGTTAGGATTTTAACCGTTTAAAAGGACCACCCTAGGAATTACATTGCCACCAAAGAGGGACACCACTGAGAAGCTTGGGCCTGGGGTATCAGCTGCTGATCTTTCAGGGAAGACGGGAAGGAAGATGGGGAGTGGAGGAGAATGCCAAACCCCAGAACCTCTTCTGCTCATTTGGCCGAGAAGCCTCCTCATTGGGCTCCCACAGCTGTCCTGCAAGAAACACGGAGAAAGCCCACAGAATTCATCCTGCAGTAAAAATGCTTTGTTTCTAGCTCCAAATGCTACCTATGGCTTTTCAGGCACTGTGTTACTGAGTTGTGTAAGAGCTCCGTGGCGGGACGGGAGTGGAGGGGGGAGGGAAGGGAGGAGTCACTTGTGCCACCAGTGAGGTTTTCTCAGAACACTTTTTGTGAAGGGTGAGCCTCAGGTGCTGAGCTCAAGTCACCTCCCTGTGACAACCACCAGCCAACCGACCGACCGGAGAGTTACAGGCTCAAGTCACACCGAAAGTCCTGGTCCTGCAAAAATCTTCCAGACTGAGAGAAGACCCACCTAATGCCTGGGTCCCTGCACAAACTTCTAGCCCTCTGAATGTCAAGTCTTTCATCGGTAGATGAAGGTGGGCTGCTCATCTCAGAATGAGGGTGTAAAGTTTTGGTGGCCACACCAGGGGCCTGTATTTCCAGGAACCCTGGCCACGTTATGCTGCCTCTTCCCCAAGACCAAGGAAAGCCCAAGCCAGCATCCCTCCCACTTCCTCTCTCCCCGCACGCCTTCTATCTATTGAAATACCTGCTCTTTGATTCCATGAGAGACTTAAGAGCACTCCAGTATTATTCTTGCATTTTTAGTCAAATTCAGTAGATACTTATTGCTAGATTTCCTCTACTTTTGTCATTATCTTGCTATATGTTTTGATGCGTTGAAATTAGGACCAATACCATCTGTTCCTGCTCTCCCTTGCTGGGTGACAAACCACTCCACGCTTGGTGGCATAAACCCACAACCACTGATCGGTAGATCAGAAATCTGAGCACAGCACCACCGAGGACGCCCTGATGCTCTGTGATTTCTAGGGACTCAGACAGGAGGATGAGACCAGCAGGGGGCGGCCTAGGTGGCTGAACCGGAACCACTGGGCCACGGACCCACTTGCAAGACGATTTCTTCACTCCCACATCTGGCGCCATGGCCAGGACAGTCTGACTCAGTGGGTACCCTACGTGGGAGAAGCTACACGTGGCCTCTCCCATGTAGCAGTCCTAGGGTCCCTAGGGTTGTTGCCTGGTGGCTGGCTTCCTCTAGAAAGAGTTTCCCCAAGGAAGCAGGCTGACTGCGGGGCACGGCCCGACCCAGCCCCAGAAGTCATAGGACATCGGGGGAGAGCGTGCCGAGCCCCTCGCTCTATGGGAGGACTTGAGTGTATGTGTCACTCGCAGTCAGTTCCCATGATCCATGGTAGGGACCTTCTACAGAATCACCACGAGCACTGAGATCACAAACCCTGAACAGTTATTCTTGGGGAAGCATGGGGTGAGGTTCCTGGGAACCTCTGGTCACATTTCACTCAGTGAATACGTGACTTTGCTGTATGTGTGTTTATGTCAAAAGACACTTTATTTCATGTACATTGTTGAGTCATTATCACTTAACTCCCAGCCAGCGGTCTGTGACTCAGGCCCGAGTGTGACGGCCTCCAGCCATACACACGCCTCCTCCACGAGCAGTTACAGCCCCTTGCCTTTAGGAGCCTGGACAGCATTTCCATACTCCACCATGGGCACGTGGCACATACTAACATCACCAACAAAACCACAGAAGTGCAAAACAAAAACACGTGTCACTTAAGAGACAGCGGGAAGGACCCTCGTCTCCAGTCCGAGGTCTGCGACAAGCAGGCAGTGTGCTGTCCTGTCCAGCACCAGGTGGTGGCTGAGGCGCTGGCCGTTCATGGGGGTCTGTAACGGGCCATGTGTGTGCCCTGAGCTTTGATATTGCGATTACCAGTAAAGCTTAGTGAGTCCGCAAATCCACAAATCTGGAGTCCACAGATGAGGACCCACAATGCTTTCCCAAATCACTAGCCCGTGGTCACAATGTACCTTTGTGCTCTTCAGTGAGAGAGCGTGTTGAGGTCATCTTCCTCACTATCATGTAACAGAGACACTGACACAAATAAGACACAGGCCAAAATCTTCTCGAAACTCTGCCAAATCAACTTCTACCAGCCACAGGCCAGGTGTGAGCGCGGACGGTGGTGTCCGTGCCGGTCTTTACCCCCGAACACCATCTTCCCGGAGGTGCAGTGTCCAACCGTCCAACGAGTCCCATTTGAACAAGCCCAGTAGTACGCACAGTGCAGAGCCCCAAGTGTCCGACCGCTTTGAAACGTCCAGCTGCACCCGGGGCCTTGCTTTTCTAGGAGTGACAAAAAATTAAAGACTGTATCCATAACCAGGTCTTAGGAAAAAAGCCTAAGATCTTCACTAAAACCAGGAGTTTCTTCACTGAAATCTGAGTTTGGAACAATGCTGGAAATCTGTTAAAGAAAGACAAATAGATTAAATGAAAACAAGGAGAAAGAGAAGCTGATCTTTTCTTCTAAAGCATCTGAAAGGGACACCTGGGTGGCTCAGTTCGTTAAGCAGCTGCCTTCAGCTCAGGTCATGATCCCAGCGTCCTGGGATCGAGTCCCGCATGGGGCTCTTTGCTCGGCAGGGAGCCTGCTTCTCCCTCTGCCTCTGCCTGCCTCTCTGCCTGCTTGTGTGCTCTCTCTCTCTCTCTCTGACAAATAAATAAATTAAAGCATCTGAAAGTGCGGGGAGCACATCCACAGAGAGTAAACAAGAACCAAAGCCCTCCTTTTCTGGAAGGATAAGGAATAAACAGTGCATGAGTTCAAAAATGTCGCCATGAAATCTTTTTCTTCTGTGTCATTACAGAGTTTAGGTTATAAATAAAATAATACATTTTCAAAATAAAGGCATAAGAGTAGTTCATGATTAAGCCTCATTCCATTCCCACAACAAATCTATTCCTTTGTTCTTATTTTTTTTCTCATGCACAATGGAAGATATTATCACTATTATGGACAATTATTTTCTTTTTCATTTATTTTGGCAACTGAAGGCACAGCTCAGGCTTTAGAATCAGATGAACTTGTTTTTGGAACTGAATAAATGGCGGCCAGTCATTCGGTTTCTGGGTCTAATTCCCCGTGTCTGAGCCCACATCAACAGTGATTGGAAAAGGGCCATCCTGGCCCACAGCAGATGCTGAGTGATCTTCCTCTCCCGACGCCTGTGCACACACGTGCACACACATGCACACACACAAGATGCATTCCCTGGTAACTCCAGTGAGCCTCTATTTGCAAATGCAGATTCATTGAGTTACCCCTGACGTCACCACGAGGGACCCCCGCCTGCAGAAGGTGTCTGTGGCCGCAGCCTCACTGCCCGGCACCGGCCCTGCCCTTCCTCCCTCCCTCCCTCAGCTCAGCCTTCTCTGATCTTCTGTGGCATCCTTTCCCTCCCACAGGTCTTCCCAAGCTGCTCCAGCCTCCCCAGCGTCTTTCCTCCTTGAGATCCGTGTACAGGCTCTTCCCCACACTCTGAGTCCCAGCTGTCTCTCCTCATTTCCACGCTGCCCATTTCACCTTTGGAGAAGTCTCCCTGCCTCCCCTTCCCACAGGAGACCTTGTCTCGCAGTCTCGGTTGCAGCTTCCCCTCAAGGTGTCTGCTATCTGTCATCGTCCTGTTTGTGTCCAGCTCCGCTCAGCTCCAGATCATGGGCAGGACAAATATGGGCTGTGAGCCAACTCCAGTCAACCACTTGTGTCTGCACAGCCTGAGAGCTAAGGATGGTTTTATGTTTTCAAATGGTGAAAAATATTCCAATAAAAATAATACTTTATGACACGTAGCAGTCAGAGGATCTTCACATCCCAGTCCATACAGTTTTGGCAACACAGTCATGCTCATCCAAGTACCATCTACGCGGCCTTCACACCAAGATGCAGGGCTGAGTGGAAGCTAGAGACTGTATGGACACAAAGCCTAGAACAGGAACATCTGGCCCTTTACAGAAAACATCTGCCAGCCTCTGACCTAGAATACAGCAGGCTCACGACCACCTTCTTTGCTTTTGTGACACTTTGCATAACCCAGTGCCTAGCACACTGTACGTGCTCAGTAAACCAAGCTGCATGAAAACTGTTTCTCGAGAGCATAGGAGGTGTGGTTTCTACTCGCCTGACAGGACTGGTCTCGAGAATAAAAATAAACAATGTCCTTCTTATTGATGCAGAAATGTCATTATTAGAAAAATCCTCCACAAAACACTAGCAGACCAAATTTACCAATACATTAAAAGGATCATAGGCCATGTTCAAGGGGAATTTGTTCCAGGGAGGGAAGGATGGTTCGACATCTGCAAATTAGTGAGTGTGAAGACCACATTAACAAAATGAAGGATTAAACACCTCATGATACACTCAACTGATGCAGAAAAATCACTTGACAAAATTCAACATCAACTTGTGTTAAAAAATCTCAATGAAGCAGGTAGAGAGGGAACACACCTCAACATTATAAAACCCGTGAACGGCAAGCCCACACCAGCATCATACCCAAAATGAAAAGCTGAAAACCTTTACTCTAACATCAAGAAATAGAAAAGTCCTGTCCAGAGCAATTAGGAAAACAAGAAGAAGAAGAAGGAGAAGGAGGAAGAGGAGGAGGAGGAGGAGTAAGAGGATAGAGGAAGAAGGAGAAGGAGAGGGAGAGGGAGAAAAAGGGGAGGGGAGGGGAGAGGAGGGGAGGAGAGGGGGAAGAGAAGAAAGAAAAATAGAGAAAAAAGAAAGGAAAAAGATGTCCAAATGGGAAGGAAAGAAATAAAACTGTCACCATTTGCAGATGACATGATACGATATATAGAAAACACTAAATGTCCCATCAAAAACTATTAGAACTAATCAATGAATTCAGTAAAGTCACAGGATACAAAAGGAATACACAAAAAATCTGTTGCATCTCTACACAGTAATAATAAACTATCAGAAAGAAAACAATCCATTTATAATTGCATCAAAACGAATCAAATACTTAGAAATAAATTTATCCAAGAAGGTGAAAGTCCTATGCATTGAAACTGTAAGATGATAAAGAAAGGAATTGAAGAAGATACAAATAAAGAGAAAGATATCCAATGCTCATGGAATGGGAAAATTAATGTTAAGATGTCCACCTTACGCAAAGCAATAAGCAGATACAGTGCAAGCCTTATCAAAATTACAATGGCATTTTTGAAGGAAGCAGAATAAAACAATCATGAAATTTGTATAGAACTGTAGGAGATCTTGAATAACCAAAGCAATCTTGACAAAGAAGAACAAAGCTGGAGGCATCATGTTCCCTTTCAAAGTATATTACAAAACTATAGCATGAAGACAATATGGTATTTGCACAAAGCAGACACACAGAGCAATGGATTAATTTACAACAAAAGAGCCAATAATATACAATGAGGAGAAGACAGTCACTTCAATAAACGGTGCTGGGAAAACTGGACAGCAACGAGGAAAAGAATGAAACTGGACTACTCACTCACACATAAAAATTAACTCAAAATGGATGTGAACAGAGGACTTGAAAGTATAAAATTCCTAAAGGAAAACAGGCGGCAAGCTCCAAAACTGGTATTGGTGGTGATTTTTTGAATCTGACACCAAAAACAAATGAACAAAAGCAAGAATAAAAAAGTGGGATGAAACCAAATTAAAAGCTTCTGTACAGCAAAGGAAATCATCAACAAAATGAAAAACCAAATTACTAAATGGGATAAAAAAATATCTGTAAATCATATATCTGGCCAGAAGCTAATATCCAAAATATATAAAGAACTCATACAAATTGGTGGCAAAAAGAAATCCAGTTTGAAAATGGACAGAATATCTGAATAGACATCTTTCCAAGGAAGACATACAGATGGACAACAAGTACCTGAAAAGATGCTTAATGCCACTCATCACAAGGGAAATGCAAATCAAAACCACAATGAGATGTCATCTCTACCTGCTAGAATGGTGATTGTCAAAAAGACAGGAAATAACAAGTGTTGGCATGGATGTGAGGAAAAGGGAATTCTTGTGCACTTAAATGAAACTGTAAATTGATGTAGCTACTATGGTCAAAGTATGGAGTTTGCTCAAAAAATTTTCAAGTAAAACTTACCAGAGGATCCAGCAATTCCATTTCTAAGTATTTATCCAAACAAAACAAAATCACTAATTCAAAAAGATACGTACACACACCCTCATGTTCATGGAGCATCATTTACAATAACCAAGATGTGGAAAAAACCCTAGGAGCTCATCAATGGACAAATGGATACATAAATCGGTGTAAACATATACGTATAAATAAGAATGAAATCTTGCTATTTGCAGCAACCTAAATGGATCTTGAAGACATTATGGCTAGTGGAATAAGTCAAAGAGAAATATTGTACTGTCTTACATGTGTAATTCAATATGTATATTATACATACATTTCATGTAAATAGAAACATAAGATATAAATGCTTTGTTACCTCAAGAGGTAGGTGCATCTAGTCATGGCAGAAGACTCCATCATTTTTCACTTGACAAATTAGACATGTTTCATTTTGTAAATTCAGGGTGTGTGGTGTGTTACTATTGTGTTGGGGTTGCCATAGGAACACCCCATTTCTATAGCCCAATATTGTCAATATTCATCATGGCGGACATTAGATCTCTAATTTGTTACAAACTTGTTACACGTTTGTACCCTTAACACCATCCATCTTTTCACCTCATGCTCCATCACCTGGTGATCACATTTCCCTCTATCTTTCTCTCTCTCTCTCTTTAGGTTTAACTTTTTACATTCCACATGTAAGTGACACAATGCAGTACTTGTCTTTCTCTGTCTGATTTCTCTTTCTTGGAACCATGTGCTCAAAGCCCATCCATGTTGTCACGAATGACAAGATATCCTTCTTTCTCATGGCTGAGTAATACTTCAAGGTCCACGTTTTCTTTTTTTTATCCATTCATCCACTGGTGGGCATTTGCATTGTTTCCATATCTTGGCTATTGTGAATATTGCTGAGGTAAACATGGGTGTGCATATATCTTGTCAAAATCATATGGTTTCACTTATTTGTGGAGCAAAACAAATAGCATGGAGGACAAGGGGAGTTAGAGAGGAGAAGGGAGTTGAGGGAAATTGGAAGGGGAGGTGAGTCATGAGAGACTATGGACTCTGAAAAACAATCTGAGGGTTTTGAAGGGGTGGGGATGGGAGGTTGGGGGAACCAGGTGGTACATATTGGAGAGGGCACGGATTGCATGGAGCACTCGATGTGGTGCAAAAACAATGAATACTGTTACACTGAAAATAAATTTAAAAAATTTTTAAAAACAAACAAAATCTTTAAAAAAAATCTCATTTTCAAGGATTCTACTTCTAAACAAACTATTCTTTGACTGTTCGTGTTTGTGCTCATGAAAATGCACAAAGAATGGACACACCTTACTCAGGTGTTCAGATGACTTTTATCTGCGAAAGGCTCATCTTTCCCTGAGCCTAGAACTTTTTCTAAGAAAAAGACTTCTCTTCTCGCATTTCCTTTAGATTCCCAGCTGTGCCTGAGAATTCTCTCTCCTAGGAAGTGAAACATTTTTTTTCAAATAATGCACAGAACCAGTTGAAGTCACAA
This sequence comes from Lontra canadensis, assembly GCF_010015895.1. Taxonomy (NCBI): domain Eukaryota; kingdom Metazoa; phylum Chordata; class Mammalia; order Carnivora; family Mustelidae; genus Lontra; species Lontra canadensis. The sequence continues at coordinate 2,086,020 of NW_022631038.1, forward strand.
CACAGTGAACATCTGGGATCGGCAGATGAACCAGGACAACAGGGCAAGCCGATTGCCCATAGTTGAAAGAAACCCCCCAATTTTAAGAATCCTAAAAAGTCCAAGAAATGTGAATATAATGGAATAGGTAAAATGCGGTGACAGTTAGAATTTTGAGCACTTATTACTCACCAGGCACTTTTTAAAGCCTGTTATATTAGTTAACTTATTTACACATAATAACATACAGCCCTGTCTGGTAGGTCACATCTGCTTTACAGATGAGGAACAAGGAATACCCACATGTCCAGACACATGCTATACCCAGGCCATTAATGCAGCTCGTCTCTTGCCGCGCTACCTCTCCGTTGCTCAACACAACAGGACATGGTTGAGAAAGGGTAAGATCTCAGAATAGCCCCAAAACCAGTAAAAACAATCTTTCAGTGTAATCCCTTCTAGGGTTGCCAGAGAAGGTACAAAACACCCAGTTAAAGTTGAATCACAGAAAAGTAATGGATGATTTTTAGTATCAGTACCACCCAAATGCAGCACGAGCTACTTATACTAGAAAAAGCAGTAATAATCATTGTGCACTGAAGTTCTGAATTACCAGGGTCTCCTGTGTTTTTACTTCTAAACCAGGCAACCCTATCTCAGGCAGGAGCCAAGAGCTTTGTCACACATTCTCTTTCGGGAAGGAGGGAAAAGCCTGCACGTACTGTCAGCAGGTTTAACACATTGTGTGCTTTCGCAGGAGCATGTACGGCACTTCCCACGTGCCGGACGCCTACTGCTTGTCAGGACCCGGTGGTGCACAGGGCCACCGTTGCCAGCTGCGTTCTGTAGACGAGCTCACTGACAGGAAGAGAAGCCCAGCAGAACCCTCCTGGTTACACAGGCAGTGAGGGTGAAAGAAACACACACGTCTGGCGGGCTGGACATAGGGCCAGGCTCTTTGTGGTTAAAACCAGTTTGGGGGCGCCTGGAGGGCTCAGGCAGTTAAGTGCCTGCCTTCAGCTCAGGTCATGATCCCAGGGTGTTGAGATCGAGTCCCACATCAGGGTCCCTGCCTGGGGGGGAACCTGCTTCTCCCTCTCCCCTGCCCCTCCCTCTGTTTCTGCTCTCTCTTTCTTTCAAATAAATAAATAATACATATTTTTAAAACCAGGTAGTTTTGTCTTATATTTTCCATACAGACTGCTTGTAACAATTTTTCCCAAGTGGGCATTACTGCTCCTGTTCCAATTCATCTCAAACAGCAGGGATTTTGCCAAAATGGAGGGAGTCAGTGCATGGGATTATGCCCTCTCTCTTCTGTGTCCACAGGGACCGAGGACCCTACAGCCAGCCTGCCACCAGCACACCCCCGACTCCACTTGTCACCAACAAGGAACAAATAGGAGAGCCATGCTAATTTGGCATTCTAATGGAAAACCAGGTGAATAAATCCACAGGTGTGTGTTTTCCACACAAAGTAGGGATAAAGCCTCAAAGCGAGAACACCCACTTTCAGGTGACAGAAAATGGAGAGAGAGGTTTTGCTCCCAAGATGTTGACTTACAACCAGATGTGGTAGAAAGTAACCCAAATGTGGTTCAGGCTATATGCTTATTATCTACAAGACAGCTTGGCATTGCGCAGGTGATGTGTTTCATATTTAGTGTTTGAGATTTAAGATGAAAATCGGTGAGTTTTATTTTACTTTCTTTTAGCTGAGAGTTTTCATGAGGTAATTCAACCATACTTTTCCAATGATGTATTTAAATTAACATTAAAGGTAAAGACATTCTTTTTTAAGAAAAAAAATATTACATTTTAATTCTCTTATTTGTCATTGGGCTTTACTTTAATTAGCCACATCCACTCCTTCCTACTTCAACTGCCATTCTAGAAGGTTCATGAGTCCGTTCAAGTGCAGTGGTCCTTGCTCAGGGATGAAAAACCAGCCTAGCTTTCATGGCATCAACTGTCATCAACATTGACACCAGGTGGTGTTTCTGTCGGTAAAGCAAAGCCAGAAGGAAGGAAGAAAGCAATAAGGATAAAACCATTTACAAAAGTGAAGGAAGAAGAAAGGAGGGAAAGACAAGGAACTACGTGGAGAATGTTCAGAAAATCACATCCAGATGAATCTGATCACCTTGTCTAGTCTCCATGAATCCGTTCTTTTCTGTGTTGAATGAATCGTCCAATTAGACGGAAGCTCCAATTAGATGGAAAAATCTTGTGACTTTCAATTGACTGAGTTCTAAAAGGCAAAACTCCTTAGAACCTGCATGGTGGTCACGGTCCCTGGAGGGATGCTCTTGACCCCTCTCCCATTGTGACCCTCCATGGCCTTTACCCTCAGCCTGCACTGAAGGCCCCAACAGACAGACCCGTGGGATGATCTCTGAGTTTTAGGAAACTATTGGTGATCTCGTTCTTTTGAAAGAGAATAAGGCAAAAATGATTTTATTCAACCTAAGGCCATAAGTTTGAAGTGAATAAATAAATTACAGTTTTCCATGAAAAAGAATGCATGAAAATTTCTGAATTATGTCCCTTTGAAACTCATCTGAGATGAGATGGCATGGAGTGCGGTAGCCATAGGAGTGAATGACATGGTCCCCATGGAGTTTGTATTCATGAGTTCCATGTCTCCTGGTCTTAAGAACATCAGAGTACTAGACGTTCAGAACAGAGGAATGACACAGAGAAAGAAAGAAAGGCCATCCAATCATAAAGGAAGAAGTGAAATCATTTTGTTCACAGGTGGCACAATCTTACACATATAAAACCACACACAGAAATCTGTTAAAACCATGGAAGAGGATCCAAAAAGTGACAGGATACAAAAGCAACACACAAAAACCAATTGTGTTTCTACACACTGAAGATAAACAAGTCAAAGAGGAAATGAAGAAAGCAAGTTTATTTATTACATCAAAAAGAACTACATGTTTAGGAATAAATGTAACAAAAGAGCTAAAAGACTTGTACACTGGAAACCACAAAGCATTGTCCTTTTTTGCATAATGTCAAACTTCTAAATCTTTAATAGAATTTTCAATGTGTTTCTGGAGTTTTATGTTGTATAATTAAATCAGATTTGCTTGTTTAGTCTCCCAGTGGACTACTCTGTCTTGCTCAAAACCATCTCTAAGCCTGGCTAGTCTTCTTTACAGGGAATGGTGTTTAACTTGGGATTATGAGTGCTTTCCATGGATCCACACTCATCTGTGTCTTTTGGAAAATCAGTTAAAAATGCATGCTCAAATAAAAATATTTGGGAAAAAGCTTAAACTATTTGTACCAAGAGAACTGAACTCCATATAGCTTGATTTAGCTAAACAAAGCTACCTAAATGCAGAAATCTGAACTGATTAAAATCACAAATGCAGGTGATGATATTAATATCTATTTAAAGAAGGTCTCACAGTGAGAACTATGAAGACGGAGTGCAGTGACCTTAGAGGAAAGCTGGTATGATGATATCAAGACTATGAGGCATGGCCTTCAAACCAGACTTAACAGGCATGCAATTAAATCCACTTTCATATGCTAATACAGAGCACAGAAGATGGACGGATGCTAGAGATGTATTTGACAATAGCAAACATATGGATTATAGTGACTGATACCACTCCAGGAGAACGTTTAGACAGAGAAAAGAGCCCAGAATATTACCCTAGGGAGTATCATTATCAAAGGGCATTCATACAAAGACAAGCCACAAGAGAAAACACACAAGATAATCAGAAACATGAGGAGAAATGCAGAACAGCCTGGTGGCATGGGCCAGATGTTCCAGGAAGGGCAATAACCAAGACCACTGGATTTGGTTGTCAGGCCTGCTGGAGGGCGGTCTCAGCAGAAGGGCGGTCTCAGCAGAAGGGCTGGCGTGAGGAGGACCGTCAGGCATGAAGCCGAAAGAGGAATCATGTAGAAAGAAGAGGTGCCCACTGCCACCTTGTCTGTCGAGAAGCTTGAGCACACTCATAAAGAAAGTGAATTGGGAGAGAGAGGTAGCTGACACTGGGCGGGAGTGGTTAAGGACACTCGGGTGTGTTTCTAAAGTGAGGGAAAGGACTCAGGGAAAGGACAGTTAAACATGCAGGAGAGAAAGGAAACCAACAGACCCAAGAGGAGACCAGAGGGGAGAAGAGATGGTGCAGAGGGAGCCTTGAGCCTGGGAGAGTCAGTCTTCCTTGGAAGGTGGGAGCAGAGCAGGTGGTGGAACCCATGTTAAGCCACCTTGCGGGTGAGAGTAGAATGGGCTGCACCATGATGCAGGACAGGAGAGTAGCACCAGTTCACATCATTATAAAAACGAAAAATGAAGTGTGATTTAGAGTACAGCAGAATGTGGAGAGAGGATCTGTTCAGAGTGGCGGTCCTCCTGGTGCTTGTGGGGGGCTTTAGAACATCCCCTATCTCCCCACGCCCAGTCCATCCCCTTTATTACGATATCCGAGGTCCACGTGGGAAGGCACAAATGTGTTTTTCCCACAGATAAATGAGTTCCAGGTGTTATCAAGAATAGAGATCAGTGGTCTTTAGAAAGTACTATAAGCAATAATTTTTGGCAACTTGTCCTAGGTACCTGGGATGTCACCATCATTGTCATCACCGTCGCCACCATCATCACCATCACCTTCACCACCATAATCACCACCATCATCACCATCACCTTCACCACCACCATCATCACCATCACCTTCACCACCATCACCACCACCGTCACCATCACCTTCACCACCACCATCATCACCATCACTTTCACCACCATCACCACCACCATCATCACCATCATCATCACCATCACCTTCACCTCACCACCATCACCACCACCATCGTCACCACCATCGTCACCACCATCATCACCACCATCATCACCATCACCTTCACCACCATCACCACCACCAACGCCATCAGCACCAATATCATCACCAGCATCATCACCATCATCGTCACCATCATCACCATCACCTTCACCACCATCACCACCACCATCATTGCCACCATCATCACCACCATCATCAATCACCTTCACCACCATCATCACCATCACCTTCACCACCATCACCGCCATCATCACCATCACCACCATCATCACCACCATCATCACCATTACCTTCACCACCATCATCACCATCATCGTCACCAGCATCATCACCATCATCGCCACCATCATCATCGTGGTCATCACTGTCACCCAATTATTAACTATTATCATCTGGGTTCTTGCGATGTTCCAGGAACAATTCCAAGTGATTTTTATACACATTGGCCTATTTCACCTGGCTACACCTGCAAGGTGGGATGCTCTGCAGATCAGGAGGGGACAGTGAGTGCGTGGCCAGCCCAGCCTCAGGCAGCTGGCAGCCCCAGAGCAGGAAGTGTATTCTCGGATCTGTGCGTGTACCAGAGTCCACACTAGGTGCCCTGGTACAGATGATCTCACCACATTTAATTATTTTGGGGGGTCAGTTTTCAGGCAGTTACTGTTTACTACAGAACGGTTTCTTTAGTTAAACAAAAAAGAAACTTGAAAAGAGTTTATCTATTAGTTTTTGTATTGACCCTTTTTTCCATGAATATTGACGTGGATTTTTTTCTCTTTCAGAGAAAATACTCTAACAACCAATTCAAGATGGTAAATGCATGGAAAATGGAAATTTTTTCACTATTGAAAAGAAAAATAATTAGGAACATATATTTTAAGTAAAACAAGATACACATAAATAATGGCTAATGGTCAAAAAGGATGAGACTTAATACTGTATTTCATCTATGTGAAAAAAAAACATGATTTCCACAAAAACATGACTTTTAAAAGAATGTTGTACTGTGTTCACTAGAACTCATTCCTTTATTCTTTCAACAAATAAATCTTAATACTATGCTTCAAGATATAGAGGACGAAATAATTTACATAATAAAATTTAATGTCTTTAATATGTTTGGTTTCAAATGGTCACTCTGTTGAGAGCTCCGTGTTCTGAAGGACTGCCCCCTCAGCACCAGGCTTATATGGTGCAGGAGGGAGCAGACCCTGAGCCCCAATGGGTGGAAAGCACGCTACAAATGTGCACACATGAGTCGTATCTTTCCATCATGTCAGCCTCATTCAGTCATAAAGCAAACTTAACACAGTTGTGAAGCCGGTTCAGGATCCCAAACTCAGTGACATTTCATACACATTTAATGCTGCTTCCTATGCATCACACAAAGCAAAGCACAAGACAAAGACCCACAACAAACAAGACACAAGGGGGAGGAAGTTCACAAGCCAAGCACAAAGCCAGTCTGCGAGCTCACACCGAGGCAAGGCCTCAGCTCCCCACACTCACTGTCTCCTAGGTTCAAGCCACACAGCATCTCTATTCTGGGCAGAGATCCACCTTTCAGAGGTGGTCAGACATGGGAGGGGCACTGTCTGCAGAGTCTGACAGTTTGCTGCAGAACTCCTCCCCTTTGAAAGGGGTTTAACCAGTCCTGGGTCTTGGCCGAGCTCCTCTGGTTCCAGTGACGACAGCCCCGGTTCCTTCAGGCTCTCTTGGCTTTCTGGGTTATCTGTTCCTGGTGCCTCCAGCCTGTGCTGGCATCTGCTGTATCTGGCCTAGGCTGCTGATGTCAGTGCTTGACCCACGACTCTATCTTGCTCTACAACTCCAAAGAACCCTAAAGCCAATTATGTGGATGAGAACTCATGAACTGGGCACAGTCACTTATTTTACTGGTCTTTTCCTCGGGTCCTGACACAAATATGAAGATGGCAGGGAAGGAAGGAGCTCTGCCTGGGTCAGGAAAGTGCTGGGAGGAATCGCGGCATGGGGTCATCCCTCCAGGAATCGGGGAGTCTGCCCTCTGAGGTTTGCAGCAGCACGCTATTAATAACATCCTTGTTTTGGAGGTGGAGACTGTGTTTGAAAAAGGTGAAATTTGGAAAACAATAATAACAAGTAATAAGTAGTACAGTAAGGCCAATGAAGGTAGTCTCTAGTGTGTGATGAAGGGGTTTTTTTAGCATAGAATGGGATGTGTCTCTATCTGCAGGCAAAATCATGGACACAGCTTCTCCAGCAGTTTCTAGAAAGAAGCCAGTTCAGCTCCAACTGCAAGATGCATTATCGTTGAGAGGCTGGGGCTTGGATGTCCATAAAAGGGACACATTGTTGTGTGTCCCCCTGGAGATCCACTCAAACATGAGCCTGAGTTCCAGCTCCACTTCTCTTAATGAGCTTGCACGAAATGGCCGTTAACCTCTCACCCAGTGAAGAGCTAATAAAATACATTTCATTAAGTTGTGTGGGCACTTGAGCTGAAAAATTCACATTTGATTTATTTTTGTTTTTGTTTTTTAATAGTGCTTTTTAAAGATCTTCATAACATAGAAATGCATTGCTTTTTCTGGACTAAAACTACTTCTTCCCTTATTCACTGAAGGAAAATATTAAACATGACAGTAATGGCAAGCATCACACCACCTGATGTCACTAAATTATGAAACCTGTTCAAGTTCCTGTAGGCTTCGTTACAGCCCAAGCACCACTGGTCTTTTTGATAGTTTCAAAGTTTTTAGGGAGCAACCTGAAAAACTGATAAAAATTAACCATCTTAGTTTATGCCGAGTGAAATAGGTCAAGCAGAGAGAGTCGATCATCATATGGTTTCACTTACTTGTGGAGCATAAGGAATAACATGGAGGACATGGGGAGATGGAGAGAAGAAGGGAGTTGGGGGAAATCAGAGGGGGAGATGAACCATGAGAGACTCTGAGAAACAAAGTGGGGGTTTTGGAGGGGAGAGGGTGGAGGGATGGGTGAGCTTGGTGGTGGGTATTAAGGAGGGCACGTATTGTGTGGAGCACTGGGTGTGGTGCATAAACAGTGAAACTTGGAACAGTGAAAAAATAAATTTAATTTAAAAAATTAACCATCTGTGTCTTTGTCTCAGTTTGTGAAGAAGAAGCAGGAAAACCAGACTGCTCACCTTAGGAATATCCACACTTCGCCTGACACCCGTCAAGCTCTTTCCCCATGGTGACCCAGTGAGCCATGGCTGTAGACAGTGGCCTCTTGGTGCTGTCTGCAGCTTGCTAATTATATAGGTAGCCCTAAGGGACCTTGGAGATGGACCTTTCCAGTGGACATTCATGTTTGACCTCATGGCATCACTGATCTGGGTTGTAGACAAGTAATGTGGTGTCTCTGGAAAGCCCCAGGGTACAGTAGCCAGGGTCCACATGGGCCAAATCATCATGTCCTTCTGTACCATGCTGCAGAACAAGGATCATGTGACTGAGGCCATTTGCAGGGCCAAGTTCAAGTTCTCTGGGCACCAGAAGATGAGCTGTGCTCTCGTCCTGTCTTTCCTTGCCCCAGTGTCCAGCCTTCCTGACGCTATTCCTTCCATCGTTCCCTAGAGCACATCTCCACGAAGTGGGGTGTTACTCAGTTCAATGAGGATGATTTTGAAGACATGGTGTATGCAAAGCGGCTCATCTCAGATGACTGTGGGGTCCAACACATTGCTGGTCACAGCTCCCTGGACAAGGGGTGGGCTCTGCACTCATGAGAACCTCGGTGCTGCCCCTTCCTTATTCATGCCTGACAATAAATCTTACTTCCTGTCCCAAAATTACTCATACTTTGGCTTGTTGGATTGGTGGTGATTCGTTTCTTTGTTTGTTCATTAATTTAACACATGCTTATTGACTGCTTTCCCTGTTGCCAGCACTGTCCTCAATGCTGAAAGCTCATCAGTGGACAAAACAGACAAAAATTCCTATCTTCATGGATCTTACTTCTAACTTGGGAAGAGAGAGATGCAAGTGATGTGTAGATAAATAATTCAAATACTCAGTGTGTCAGATGGTGAGTCACAGTAAAGGGGCTGCAGATTTCAATTACACGATCAGAAGGGAGCTTACTGGAAGGTGATGAGAAACGTCTTGAAAATGACCCACGTGGGCATCAGGGAGGAGAGTGTTCCCAGCCTGTTCCAGGGACCAAAGCAGGTGGGGCTGGAACCCTGATGATGCAGAGAAGGAGTCCTTCAGACAGGTGACGGTAGCAGTGTTTTTTCTCAAAAATGTATAAAATGAAAAACTTTATCTCAGTCTTAATTGAAGGAGCAGCAAAAATCCTCTGTGCTATTTTAACAAAACAAAACCTGTCCTCAACAGAGACATAAATGTGATTCATTGATTTGACAAAGGGCCTCCTGAACAGTCAGATAAGGTTCAAGTTTTGCAATTTCATGTAAAAGAATCCAGGTGTCTGCAACAAGAACTTTCTATGGTGATAAAATTGTTAAGGTCAAAATACTCACACCTTTGCTTGCTGTCTCTCTTCACCAAGTCCTTCTTGTAGCTATCAGGTACCCTGATTCCACTGTAAATTCCCATGGCACTCGTCTGCAAATAACTCACTCGTGTCTCCAGTGTCTCACAGGAAGACGCCCCCACTCCCGACAGCTTCCTTCCAGGGAACTTGCAGGACCCCAATTCAATGGTTGATGCAATGTTATTGTGAGCCTCACTTAGTATTTGTGTCATTTACTCTGCTGCAATGTCTGTAAATGTCGCCGGACCCGAGTCTCAAGAATTCACCTTATTTTCCTTATCTCCGAGAACTCTGCCACACACAAGTAGAGACGTGTCCTGTTATGTGGGTCGTTGTCCCATCAACATTACACACCTTACCATCACTCACCTGGTTCAATGCATGAGTTCTTATTGGAGGGGTTTCAAAGACTTTCTAGTATAGCATCCACTCAGGGTGCAAGTGTCCTCCCCTGTAACACAACAGTATGACAGTATGTATGTATGTGTGTATATGACATGACTGTATGTATGTATGTAACATGACAGCGTGTCAGTATGTATGTGTGTGTGTGTAACATGACAGTATGTGTGTGTGGAATAAGACTATATGTGTGTGTGTATGTATGTGTGTATGTAAATAACATGACAGTGTGTGTGTGTGTGTGCGTGTGTGTGTGTGTGTGTATGTATATAATGTCATGACAGTATGACTGATGTCTTAGGGCTAGAAAGGGACTATCCCATCTGGCTCATCTGTCTGACAAGTGGACTCTATTTTGTAGAATTCCTACACTTAGTTTCCAGTTGTCCATGTTATAATGGAATCCTCTAATGAGAGAGTTCACACAGTCAAATCTAACAATTCATATTGTAAGCCATGGATAGTCAAGTCCAGCATTGCACAAAAAGCCACACGCCATGAATACATGGGTTTTCCCAGGATTTGGGGCTAGTTCAACACTCAGTGATCAACCACTATAACGCATTACATCCACAGGCTAAAGAAGAAAGATCGTATACACATATCAGTTGAAACAGAAAAAGCATTGACAAAGCCTAACACCCATGCATGATACAATGAAAAATCCACAAACTAGAAACAAAGAACAGACCTTAGCTGGTAAAGAACAACCACAGAGCCACACAACAGGCATCCTATCAATGATGAGGCACTCAGTGCTTTCTCTGTGATACAGGGAGAGTGTCTGCTCTCACCTCCCTTACTCAACATCCTACTGGAAGTTCTAACCAGCATAATAAGGTAAAATGTAGAAATAAAAATTTATAATGACTCATTATAGCAAAGATGTCAGTTTTCTCCAAACTGATCTATAAGTTTATGCAATTACTATCAAAATCCCAGCAACCTGACAACCCTATCCAAAATTTGTATGGAAATATTCAGGCCTGGAATAGTTAAAGTAATTTTGAAAAAGAGTAAAATAAGAACAATAATTTTACTCAATATTAAAATCTACTATAGACCCACGGTAACCAACACAGTGTGGTATTGGCAGAGGACAGACACACAGATCAAAGAACGGAACACGAAAACCAGATACTGACCCACACGGATATGCTCAGCTGACCTTTAACAAAGGACAAAGTAATTCTATAAATGTTGGATAGACCTCAACAAACAGCACTGGATTAACTGAAGAGCCATAAGAAGAAAGAAAGGAAGGAGAAAGAGAAAGAGAGGAAGGAAGGAAGGGGGGGGTAGGAAGGGAGGAGGGAAGGGGAGGGATGGAGGGGGAGAGAGAGAGAGAAAGAGAGAGAGAAAGAAAGAAAGAGGGAGGGAGAGAAAAAGTGGAGGAGGGAGGAAAAGGGAAGGGAAAGGGAAAGGAGGGGAGGGAAGGGAAGAAAAAGAAGTTCTAAATAAACTTCATACCTTATGTAAAAATTAACTCAAAATTGATATTGATCACAAACAATATAAACATAAGACTTTTAGAAAAAAAAAAAAGAAAACAGGATATAACCTTTGGAATCTGGAGCCAGGTAAAGGTTTTTTAGTCTTTACATCAAAAGCACGATGTAGAAAAGGAAATACTGCTGAATTGGGCCTCATCAAAATTAAACATTTTGGGTGTGTGAAGTACCCTGTTAAGATAAAGAGAACATACAGGCCAGGAGACAATATTTGCAGACCACAGATCTGACAAAGGACTGATACCAAGAACATGTAAATAAATCTCAAAATTAAACAGTAAAAAAGCAAATAATCAATTAGAAAATGAGCGAAGGAGAGAAAACAGATTTCACTGAAGTTGATGGTCAGCTGACAAAGAAGAACATGAAAAGACACTCAGCGGTGGAAGGACTGGGGAAACGCAAACTCGACCACAACAAGGGTCACTGCACAGCTATCAGGGCAGCCCCAGTAAAAAGAGCCCCCACCAGACAGTGCCGAAGAGGTCAAGAGCCTGCCCACTTGCACACTCACTGCCTCTGGGAACATAGTGTGGCAGCCCCTCTGCAAAGTGGTGTGGCAGCTTCTTTCAAAATTAAAAATGCACTTGCCAGAAGACAACGTGAGCAACCATTGCCTTCTTGGGCATTTATCCCAGAGATTTGAAAACCCCTTCACCCAAAAATCCGTACACCAGTGCCCATGGCAGTTTTATTCATAATAGCTCAAAACTAGAAGCAACTTAAATACCTGTTAAGGGGTGAATAATGAAACAGGCTGTGGTCGATCCACACCATGCATGGAGTAGCATGGAACAGCACTGAGCAGTGAAAGGGCACAAATAACCCGTGTAAGCAACAGCCGGGGACTGAACTGAATGACAGAAGCCCAATCACAAAAATTACCCATTGTCTCATTCCATCTCTATAGCACTCTCTGAAATGATAATTTTATGTAAATGAAAAGCAGATAGTGGTTGCCAGGGGTCGGGGGAGGAGGAAGGGAGGACTATGCTATAGAAGGTAGCATGAGGACCCCGGGATGGAGCTGTAATGAATCTTGTGCTGGTGATGGTCACAGGAAACTGTACAGGAGATACAATTGCGAAACACTACACACACACACACACACACACACACACACACCTTTCAGTCACACAAATAATGTTGCAAAAAGCAATTCCCACATATTACCATGTTACTACAGTCATTCTGTCACTAGGTGTGTGTATGTGTGCGTTTGTAAATATTTGGGGAAAGCGTAAGTCTAAATTGCAGACATGATGACTCTTCAGTTGTCCAAATGTCAGTGTGTAATTTCTAAAAAACTAAAGACTTTCTATGTCTTAACCACAGTATGATTTTTGCATTCAGGAAGTAATTATTGATATAACCCTGTTGTCTGAGTCACAGACTTTATTCATTTTGGCAGTTTTCCCATAATGCTCCTTATCTGAGGCAAGATCCAATCTAACGTCCTCTTTGCTCTGAGTTTTGTCTTTTTCATTTCCTATAATCTTCCACCATTTTATGACCAAGACACTCTACAGAGTGCAGGCCAGTCATTGTGAAGAGTCCTTCCATGTCAGCTCATTGGAGGTTTCCTCCTGGTTAGAGTCGGGGTGTGCATTTTTGGAGGAGACGCCACAGGTATGAAGTCATGGTCTTGCCAGCGAGTTGTATCTGAAGGCATTCAGTCTCAACTTCTCCCATGACGGTGATGTTAATTTGATCAGGTGATCACCTGATCAAGATACTCTCTGCTATGAAGAAGTTACTATTTTGCCCTTGATAACTAACAAATGACTGGAGGAAGATACTCTGAGATGAGATAGAGACCATGTTTTTCTTCTTATTCTTGTGTAATAATTTTGACAACCGCTGATGTTTCTTATCTAAAGCGACTTTACGGACAGTCGCCAAACAATGGTATCTCAGGTCCATCATTTCTTCCACTGACTTTAGGCAGATTTCTACCATAAGGCTGGACTTCCATTCTCTCCCATTTATGATCCTTGTATTTGATTATATCACTGAGCTATGTCTCTGCATGACACCCTATCTTCCGACTGAATGAACCCATCCCACTTCCATATTCCGATAACATCTCTTTTTCTCCACTCTGTCTAGCATTTACTACAGATTGCCCAGTGGTCTAATTATTTGTCAGCATTGCTAGAATATTTGAAAATCTTCTGTTCATCATATGTGTCAGTGCCGAGTCATGCACTCCTCCCACATGAACTATCCCTCCTTCCCATCACTTCAGGAACTATCTCTAACATCCAAGTCTGGTTAGGTGACTCCAGCTTAGAACACATTCATGATTTCCTCTTGCCTACAAGATAGAACTCAAATTACGTCACAGGACACAGGAGCCCTGTGTTTGTACAATCCCTGTCCGTCTCCTCCAGCATCATGCCCCCAATACTTCTTCCCTGAATCCCTGTCACAGCCTCACCACTCCACTCACAGACCCTGGATTTATCATGCTGTTTCATGTCTTCCCACAGAAATCACTTCTGCTTGTGTTTCCTTCCCCATCCTGTAAAATGTGAGAACCCCACTCATCCCTTCATTGGTCACATCAAGCAAATTATGGCAAGGGCTCCATGCCTGACCCTCAGTACAAGCTGCCTCTATCAAACCCGTCTTCCCTCGTCTTCATATGAGCATGTCCTCGAGTGATAGCATCGACTAGACCTGTGTAATGCAAATCATTCTCCCCTCACTACTTACCCTTCCTTTACATCAGGGGAACAACATTAATTACTTTTGTGTCTCCAGTGGGAACATGTAGTGGATACATGAAAAAAATGACTCAACCAATTAATGATTCAAGAGTAGAAATCAGTATATATTTTTTGGATTCAATTGCATTGAAATGAATGAACAGAAACATGTTCCTCCGGGAAGTTAAACTTCATTCTTCTGCACAATTATCAAAATTACCCTGGAGTTTTTCCTTCAGTCTGTTTGGTAATCCAATTTAAAATTTAGACCCAAATACTTTAAAATTTAAACGTTTATTGGAAAAAAAAATGTATATATACTTAGAACAACAAAATAAGAACCAGGATAGACTGGAAAACGTTAATTAAATTTGCTTTGGGGTGATTTTAGAGGCCATATGATCAAATCAGAATATTTTATTAAAACAAATAACCAAAGCTTTCATTATTATTCCCTAGAACATAACCTCATTAATTCAACTTTAAAGATTAACTTCAAAAGCGAAGTTGGATTTACATCTTCGAAAATTTGAGAACATCCCCTGTTCCTTTGAAGGAGCTAATGTATCCTGAACACAAAACCTTCAACACCACTTACAACACAATTCTGGCACCCGGGCACGTAAGGATCCTGTAGATCATCACTCCTGTCCTTACAATAAGATCAAACTGGATGTACTACAAGCTGAGGATTTTTCTTGGAACCCAGGAGGAGGGCGGTCAGGACAAATCCTACCCAGAAATCTAGAGAGACAGGTTCACCCAGAGAATCACAGCCCGGAGGAGCCAGCCGTGCGGCCGTGCTGGAGCCTCCGCTGCGAGGAACACAAGGCTGTCATTTTGATGAATTGCCGGAGGCTGAAGATCTCTCCCGGCTCTGGCCGAGGAGGAGAAGAGCGACATGCTGAACCATGCCCAGAACCTTCTCCACAACCAAAGCCCACCCTGTGGGGAGAAGGCTGTCATGCCTCACAGCAGCTGGGGAGGGGCAACCCTCCCACCCCAGGCCCCCTGTCTTCCCACCTCAGCAGAAGAAGAAGATGCACATTTCCCAGCTCGGAGGCAACATGGTGAGGGGCGCTGGAAGCAGCCTGGGCAGAAAGCACGTGGGGCCCAGATGCCGGTCAGCTCCAAGATGAGATGCGGCTTGAAGCAGACAGATGCCTGCCCTCCTCCAACCCCAATGCCCACCAGCAGGGCTCCTGGGTGCTAACACAGACCTTCTCTCTCTGAGGAGTGTTCGGGAATGCCTGAGCTCGAGGGGCAGGCAAAGACAAGGGCACCAGAGACAGCAAACATCAAATATTCAGACCTCCGGACCAGATGAACGTATTTCCTCACATCAAGCCCGAGGTGCCTCCTTACTCCACAGCACCACATGTCTGGCTTCGGCACCAAACGTACAAGGCATGACAGAGGCAAGCGATGAGCCGTCCCCAGAGCCAGACTCAGCTACGGAACAGATGCTGGAGCCGTCGCACCAGGAGTTTGCAAGAACCATGATTAATGCGTTAAGGGCTCTAATCAGAAGAGAGAATACATGAGAGAACAGACGGATATGGTCAGCAGAGAGAGTGGAAGTCCCAGAAAGAATCAAAATTAAATGTGAGACGCCAGACTCAGGGAGAGAGATGAAGAAAGCTTTATGTGGGGCTAATGAGTAGACCCAACACGGTGGAGGTCAAATGAGTGAGCGTGCAGAGAGGCCAGTAGATTCTTCCAAATGGAGTCACACACACACACACACACACACACACACACACACACACACGTAATGAACAACACAGAGCAGAGCAGCCAAGACCTGGAACCCTACAGACGGATGTTCTGCGGTGGGCAGTCTAGTGACAGCTGATTTCCCGTGGGGGGCGGGGAGCAGGTTAACAATTCTGAAACCAGCACACACGCTTCCTGGAATCAAACGGTTCTGTAGATGGACGGCGGGTGGTGGAAACCAGGCTCCTCGCTGTTGGACAGGAGCTCACAGATGAGCAGAGATGAGGCTAGATGATCCCAGTGGTGATGGTTCTGAGTAATACATTTGCCTTGATCCAGATGTGGCTGCATGCACACGGAGTTGGGCACAGACACACCTACACAGGCGCTAGCTCACTGGCATGCATTCCCTTGCTCTGTCAGCCGAGGAGGACCAGGGACAGCAATGTCTCTGCACCGGGGAGCGCAGCTGGTGCCCAGACCTTGGTTTCTAACACCACTTTCCGATAAACTGAAGGTGGGTTTCTGGAAGAAACAACGGTCTTTAGGGCTGAAGACGGAGCTATCCGGCAATGCCAGGAAGTAGGGAAATGCTATCCGAAAGCAAACAGCAAAACCCAAACCAAGAAAACACAAAAACAAAACAAGCCCAAGCAAAAAGACACACACATGAGGAAAGCGCATCAGAGGAACTTGGAGAAAACCGAAAGAGCTCCCAGGGGCCAAATCAGGAGTGATTTGAACAAGAAAAATGGAAACTGGGGCTGGGGTATAACCACAGCGGAACATGACTGAAGGATAGCGCCGACGTCTGTGGTCCACAGTGATGTAACCGGATGATGGAACAAACAAGCACGTGGGCGAGAATACACAAACCGCGCATGCAGATTTATGCAGACTGCCCCCCTCACGGCGCGGGACATGACTGCCCATCTGCAGGCCTGAGGGAAGCAGCGGTTCCTTCCCTGTCTGCGGCTGAGAAGCGGGAGTTTGGGGAGGATCAGAGTTTATGATCACGCTAGAAACCGTTGACAACAGTAGAACACACCCTGCTGAAGGAAATGGGTGCATCAAACAGAAGCATTTACAAGCATGATTTATTTTATAACAGATACAATGTATCGACAGAGAATCATTTGCAAAGTGTTTCCGATGTTTCTCTTTTCGCCCAGACAATGAGGCAGGCCCTCTGCCAGGTAAGCAGAACCATCTGGCTATTGACCTGTTTGTGCCAGTCCGTCATTCCGCAAGCCGCCTAGATCCTGTGCCAGCCCACGATGGAAGAGACTGTCAGGACAGACAGACAAGTGGCAGAGCATTTCCAGGTTCTGTCCGAATTCAGAGCTTGGGTTTCAGGAGCTCGGTCTTCATCACTGCATATCCCCACATGGGGCTCTTCATTTCAGGGTGTCACGAGTTTATGCCTTATTACCCCAGTTAAATTACAAGATCCTTGAGTAAAAGACCCCACCTTCTGTTCCTGTGTATGCCTGTTAATACAGGACCTTAAAACGAGGGCCAAGTGCAGGATATCCAACACAGCGGCCACTCAAGGAGTTAACTTCACCTTCATTTGTAGGTCAGCTGAGCAGAGCTGAGAATTTAAAGGATCTAACTACACACGACCCAGAACATCCGTGCAGGCCACAACATGATCACCTATACCCGTTATAAAGATTCACAGTCAGAGACATGTCACACCTCTGCTGAGCTTGAAGATGATCTCCCCAGCGTCAGTCAGAGAAGAGGGCAGCAGTAGCTGATAACCCCATGTTTTAAGCAAGCACACATTCCTGCTCTGTGCACACTGATTAGAGATGTTACCGGTGTGCATCAGGACGAGTGACTTCTTGGGTGCTGGTAATCGACGAGCAGGCGACCTCCTTCAGGCAGAGGAGCCAGTGTGTTTCAGGGTTGTGTCTGTTCCCACTGGATCCATTATGTGCTCACGGCATAACGTCTGCAAAGGCACGTCAGGATCTCCTGCTTAAAATATAGGTATACATGTGGGGAGGAAGGAAATAGAGAATGCAAACGTCGATGCTTCTGTTGTGCCCATAGCAAGAGTACAGATGATGACAATCTGAAAACTGAATCATGCCGATTTTCCTGCTGATACCCTAACTAGAAGGGGATTCAGTTTCAAAAGCCAGGGAGGAAATAAATTCACGCCGGTCATTTTATATTGGCTTATCATCGTGACTTAAGGGTCCCAGAAGTCTTGCCTACCGTGCCATGAGGCTGAGCAGCGC
Source organism: Lontra canadensis (assembly GCF_010015895.1). Lineage (NCBI taxonomy): Eukaryota > Metazoa > Chordata > Mammalia > Carnivora > Mustelidae > Lontra > Lontra canadensis. The sequence continues at coordinate 2,103,926 of NW_022631038.1, forward strand.
ACACACCACTGGGAGAATTTCTCTGTGGGTTTCAGGGGTCCCCAGAGACTTCCCCATGTGTCTGAGATGCACACCCTAGGACTTGGGGTCAGGGAGCCTGTTTTTCACATTAGCCAGGAATGAAACCCTGAAGGGGTAAGCCTAGCGATGGGCTCCCCGGCACCCTCTACAATGTGGGTGTGAGAGTGTCAGAATGGGGGAAGAAAGGGAGACACACAGGAAACATGAGGGATCAAACCCTGCACGTTGTCATCGTCAACGTCTGCCCACAGCAAACTGCAGGAAGACCGATTCCCTATAAATTCAACTATGATCAGGGTAAACACACGAACCTTATGGGACCTTCCCAAGGGAACACAGACATGACTAAACACATTCCAATGGCTTCCAATCTTGGATCAACCCTGGTTTTCTTGAATCTTGAAAGCAAATCCCCAACGTGTTTAAAACATTAAAATATGAATATTGTTCTTAAATATGACAGTATTATGCAAAAATGCATACGCAGTAGTTTGCAAATATCAGCAGTAAAGCAAGTCATTCTGTCTTGAGGCAGTTGCGCACGTAGGCATTTGGCTCTCAGGTGGGGAAATGATGTGCTTTTCTCCAGGACAGTGCAAAATGCCATAGTCCACTTGTTTTGTTACTGAATTTTCATCTTAAAACTTGCATTATTTGTCTTGGGTCATAAAAGTCACCTCTCTAATCATTTTAAGGCCACCATTAGAAAACACTGGTTATCTTAACGTTGGTAGTATGTTTCTTCAATTCCTGATATTTGAAAACTTTGGATTACTTGAAGTCACTACAATTTTGTTATTTTGTGTTTTTTTATTTATTTATTTTAACTAATGTCTTCTCCCAAAATGGGGCTTGAAATGGGGCGTGAAGAGTTGCCAGAGAGATACTAAGTCCCATGACCTTCACGCCGACACCCAGATGCCCACATTTTAAAAACAAGTTGTGTTGTTTTCTCTTCCTCTCCGAATACCGAACAGCTCAGCTTGCCTTTCCAACAAACAATTGTACCCAACATATGTTTATACAGATTAGAACATTTACAGGGAAATGGTTTTATTATTGGCTTTTTGGGGGATTTTCCCAGTTGGCCCAAAGTGTACTTTCTGGCAAAACGAACTCCAGGATCCTGACTCGTGTGTGGTGGCCACGTCCCTCCCATGTCCTTTAACTTGGAGCGGTTCTTTCATCTTCCCATTTCACGCGGGCCATTTTGCTGGTGCCTGCTGATGCCCGCTGCGCCCGTCTAGTGACACACATTGGGGTCACGTTTGTGTCCGCGACCCAGCGGGAGGCCCGTGGTCAGGGGAAGCAGAAATGTCCGTGTTGGCCGTCTCCCCATGATGGCGTGTTCCAAGTCCCTGCACTGCAAAGTTACGACTTCTCCCCATTGTACTTTAGAAGTCTCTCGTGGGAGACGGCTTCGGACGGTTCCTATCCTCCCGCCCGCCCAGCGTCCACCCTTCGCCGAGGCTGCCTCGGACATGCTTGCCTGAAACGTTCATCATTATGATGACTGCCGAGTGTTCCCTCGAGTTTTTCTATTATTAACGCGCCGTCTTTTCTCAAGCACCCCATTTATGTAGCTGTAATTAAAGTACCTGAGGGGCAGTAGCAAAACGAGCATCCTGTCAGGAAACAGCCCTTGCCTGCATCTTGCTGAATTACTGAGGCTCTAATGATCCTTGTAAGTCCCAGTGACCCAGCGTCTCTGACTCTCCCACACACAGCTGGGCCCCGTGGTGTGGGAGTCTCCCAGCTCTGTCCACCGTGAGTGCTAGTGGGTCTCGCTTCTCTACATGCTGCCATGGCAATAAAATCATATAAAATCAAGCTGAAAATGAGACCAACAGTGAACATCAGGTTGTCTGCTCAAGGAGAAAGTCGAAAAGGATACGCAGTAAAAAGGAGTGAAAAAAGCACAAGAATGAGGGCCATTTGTTTTATCTCTGACCCCAAACTCTCCCCCTGCTGACGGATGGTCTGAGCTACCTCATTCGAAATCGGATCCCAGACATGGTCTGATGAGCGCGTTGCTGGGCACAGTTACCGTCACATAACCCGCCCCACCCTATTTCATCCCCAGGACAGCCTTATCTATTAGGTTTTCTTTGTCCCATTTACAGGGGCAGAAGTGGAAATACAGAGTAAGAAGTGATGGCCTAAAGACAGACTAGCAGAGACAGACTAGCAGGTTTGGGCTTCGAGCCTGGTGTGTCTGACTCCAAGTGGGGCTGGAAGACGTCAGTGGTCACAGGATCCACCTTGCCCATTGGAGGAGACAGAGCCTCCATCCTCCTGAAGAAGGAAATAATCATCGGGACGGCAGAAGCCATGCAGTCAGCCTTCACACGAGCCCTTCGGAAATCCTCTATGCAGTTTATCCCTCTCTCATCAGCCCTTGGTGCTCAGGGACCCATCTGCTTCTCCAGCTGCCGATGGGAGTGAGGATTTGTTTATGAGGAAGCTAAGCCAAGCATCTCTCTTTACTTCAAGTGTGGACGCTGCTTTAGAACGGTCCAGATGGGCTGGTCTGTGAACTGAGGACACAGGCAGGGGACAAAGTGTGTCTTCCCTCAGTCCCTTCCTGCCCATCTTCTGCCACGGGGTTCCCTGTGCCTGGCTTCCTGGACACAGGAGGTTGTCCTTTCCTGTCTCCCAGGTGGACAGATCCAGGGACCCCCAATGTGCCTTCCATCCCCGTGACCTGTCTTCCCATGGCCCTTCACCGACACCCCAGCCCCTGGCGTCTCAGCACAGCGAGGGCTGACTGAAGGTGGAAAAATCTGCCGTGAGTTATTGAGTGAGCCCCTGGTATGGAGCCTGTGACACCACGGTCCTGGTGGCACCGAGGATAGTTCCTGATGTGGCCAGCAGGCTCATGAGAAGGGGAATGGCCACAGGGGAGCGTCAGGGGAAGCAAGGTTTCCATATATGTGGAGTGTCGCTCCCGGGGAGGACTGAGGGATCGGGGAAGAGACAGACAGACCCGCATGATTGATTGCATGGGGTGCCTGCCCTCCACTGACAGGTCAGGCCAGCTGAAGGCTGTGAGGAGGAACAACACACCAGGTAGCAGAGCAGGACTGACTGGGGTCAGGAAAACCACAGAGAAATGTGCTCAGGAGTAGACAGCAGAGGACCAGCAAAACTGGGATCCACAACCTCAGTTAGAGGACGTCATCGTGGCAGCCCGACAGCAGATAAAGCCTGTGGACGAGTAAGTGCAGGAATACACCCTAGGGTCACCCAATAAACGACAGCGATGGCAAGTCTCTGGGGCAAAGTCCAGTCGGAAGGGGCAACAGTGTAGATTTTGATCCTAGGAGGAGGGATACTGTGCCCGTGAGATCTCAGAACTACGGTGAGCTGGTGTCCATCAGTCGGTGGGGGCTCGTCAAAGGCAAAGCCGGAGCGGGTCTGTGGGGTTTGGCTGGACTTCCCACTGACGTGGCTTCTCATCCAGGTGATGGGCTTTCTTTACTCTGCAGTGGACCCGCGGGGTGACACCAGAGACCTTAAGGGCAGTGGGGGTGGTTAGAACAACAGTGTGAGGCCCTGTCCACTGTGGTGTGAGGGGGTCCCTTTTCCCATCTTTGATCCGGACTGAGTCTCCTGCCTGGAAGGCACCTGGGATGCTGAGGAGACGGGTGCCCTCTAGGTGGTTACCTACGTAACTTATTTAGGGTGGTCCCAGGGCCTGAAGTTGCTTTTTTTATTTTTTTTTTTATTCCTAATCTGATGTAAGTTTCCCGCAAGGCTCCCCAGACATGGGGGCAGCCCATCAATACACTACTTTGAAAGGGGAGAAACCTAGCATCCTGGGGGTGCAGTGGGCACATGGGAGGGCCAGGGTGGCAAATCTGGCCTTGGGAAGTTAGTCTTCTGACAACACTTTGCTAAGGTTCCCCTTAGGATGTGATTCCTTCGCTCTCCTTTCCCTGAGCTTTGGGGCCGGTGGGCGGTGTGGAGCCTCCAGGTGATGCTGAGACAGTCAAGACCTGTACAACGTCCCTACAGATGCGGGCCCGTCGTCACTGTGCGTGGTCGATGGCAGTCCGAACTGGGACACGACCTCCCACACGAGGACTTTGGCTACTTCCTGGCTTTGCTCCGTCCTGGTCGGGAAGGCCGGGACCCATCCAGAGTACGTGCACGTTATCACCAGGAGATGTCTGGGCCCCTGCTCGACTGCCCGTCTGCGTCTATTTCTAGACCTTTGAGTGGGGCTGCTCCCCTCCTCCGGACACCTGGCGGGGCCGAGCGTTGTATCTAGCACGTGTTGTGCGTTGCTGCTGGTTGCTCCGCATGGTGCTGGCGGCTGGCGGGCGCAGGAGAGCTCCTGGCGGGGGGCCGGGAGGGGGGGCTTTGCTGCCATTTTTCCCAGGTGGGTGAGCCAGTGGTGTTCCTTGACTAGATGCCCTCCTGTTGTTGTTGGGATGAAGATGTGCCCATCTGGCATCACCCATCGTGATGGTGATGATTTTACTCAGGGTGACCCCCTCAGCCATGGCCCATTTTCTTTCTTTTTCGGTGTAACTGGCTGGAGGGACTTCTTCTGGGGTATCAGGGCCATGATGGGGGAAGGGGCCCTGTCCATCCGTTTTGGATGCAGTCTTGGCCGCCTCATCTGCCAGACGATTTCCCCGTGCTATGGGGCCGTCTCCTTTCTGGGGTCCCTTACTGTGCAGAATTGCTACTTTCCCTGGAAAGCGGACAGCTTCGAGGAGTTTCAGTTCTCTTCTGTTGATAGCTGTTCCTGCGGCCATAAGGAGGCCCCTCTCCCTGCAGATGCGCTCCTGACGTGCACGGTGGCAAAGGCATCCCGAGTGTCAGTGTGGGGGTTGACTCGCTTGCCTTCACTGAAGGTGAGGGCTTGGACCAGGGCATGCAGTTCAGCGCATTGTGCTGACCGTCCAGCTGGTAACCCTCCGCCTCCAGGACTTGAGTGGTCACGGTCACTGCACATAGCCTGCTTTGCAGACACCGTCCTGTAGGTCACGGCTGCTGTCACTGAACAGCGTGAGCTCCGGATCCTTTACGGCTCCATCCCTGGTCTGGACGCTTGAGTGGGCTTCATCAGCCGCCTCGGAGCAGTCAAGTCTGGTTCCCCCCACCCCCTGGGCAGAAAGGTTACTGGGTTTAATGGCCTTACTCTTTCAAGGGTGACCCGCGGATTCTTGCAGGGGAGCCCGTGGTATTGTGTTAGCCGAGAGTTGGAAAGGAAGTGGTGCTTATGTGTTCATGAGGGTCGCAGCCTCATGAGGGACTTTGACGTTAAGTTCTCGTCCCAGGGTGAGCTTGTCTGCCTCCTTCCTGAGGAGGACTGGGATGGCTAGCACCAAGGCACGGGGGCCATCCTGCTGCCACGGGGTCCGGTCTCCTTTACGGATATGTAACTGGCCATTGCCAGAGCCCAAAGTCTCAGTGAGTTTCCCAGTCTCTATCTTTTCTTGTGCAGGGGCCCGATCCAGGGCTAGTCCAGGAGGGTCGTCTTCAGCCCATTTCGAGGAGAAGGTGAGCCTGAACTCTGGGGGAGTGGTCATTGGGCCTGGGAACAAAAGAGCCTCCATTCTTCTTCCCTCGGCATGGTAATTGCTAGTACCAGAGACCCCATCCCCTCTTGCCATGGGTTCCATCGGAGGCTGGTGTGCCCTGTGGGCTTAAAAGTTATCTGAGCCCCAAGCTTGGAGAGTATGTCTCTGCCCAGGAGGAGGACGGGTCAATCAGGTAGATAAAGGAATTCATGTTGGACATTTTGGTCCCTGAGTTCACACTGAGGAGTCTGGCAAAAAGCCTGTTGTATGGCCCGTGTCCCAGTGGCTTCAAGAATGGTCACAGTCCTCTTGCTGAAAGGGGCCACTGGGGAGGTGACAACACAGTGCTTGACAGTAAATGTCACTGGTTGGCCCCGTACTTTCATTCTGACCATGGGCTCATGGGGGTCAAGGAGAAGAGAGCCTGGTTCCCCTCAGTCTGAATCTATTTCCACAAGCCTATGACATCCCCTTCTCAGGGTTCTTCCTTGTAGCCGCTGGGCTTCTGGGTCTTTCCCCATCTGGGACATACATTTTCCAATTACCCTTTTCTTTACAGTAGTCACAGTAGGGGGCCAAGAGGGCCCTGGGTTTCCCACTTTGGGTGGTTGCGGCCTCCCCCCTGGAGATGCACCAACAGGTCCTCTCTGAAAACTGTTTCCCAGAATGAAGAGTTGGGCTCCAGTGTCCAGTTGAGGGGGTTGGTGGAGGAGAAATGTTGATGAGACATCATGGAGCAGCAGGGTTGGACTGCCCCATCTTTACCATGTCTCTCAGGTTCTCTTATCTCTCATGCGGCACTTGCAGGGCACTTGGTCCCGCCTGGGGTGCAGCCTGGCTGCTGGTCCCAGAGAAAGTGGATCCTCCAGGCCTGGGGCACCGGGGAGACTAATGGTGGTGGAGTGACTGGAACTCGAGGGGGCCGGGTGTAGACGGCCTTGGGGTTGGTACAGAGTGGCAGAATCAGTTTATCCTTGGGATCTCCGCTGGGATCTGTGGAGGTTGGGGCTTCTGTTGGGCTTTTGGGGCTGCTGGGATGAGGCGATTAAGACCCTGGCCTGTCCCTGCCTGTCGCAAGCGGATCGCGGCTGCGGGGGAGGGTCTGGGCAACTCCCAGCCAGGAGTCAATGTGCGGAAATTGGTCGGGGTGTCCTGGCTCTCCTGTTATAACTCGCCACCCCCGATGAACTGCTGGGACATCCTGCGTCCCTCCTGAAGGCCGGCCGACACTTCCTGATGGCTCTGGGCTTTCTCAGCAGCGCTGGATTTTGACAGAGCATGTGGCCCAGAGAACTATGTGAAGTCTGATGGGAAAAGGGTTCCCCAAGCGTCTGGTTCCAGCAGAGCTCCACGGAGAGGGCGTGTTGTCCCCAAGAGGTCTGATCTCTGTGCCTTCCCAAAGCTGTGGAAATTGGGGGGAACATCAATACAGTCTCTCCTCCAGCAACAGCCTGAGCCAGAAACAGGCTCTCTAGTCCCTCCACCTTCGCCCAGCACACACACCCCTTAGACAAGCCACCACCTCGTACCTCAGTGGCCAGCATGTCCCCACCCATCTTTGAGGCCACCCGAGCACACCCTGCAGTCTTCCGTCAATCCTACTTGAGATTTGTGGCTGCCATTGTCTACACAACTGCTGGGACATCTGGTTACCTTCCTTTGGACCCCTGTTGTCTGCCGCTGAAAGCCCGTGAACATGAATTTTATCCTGCAAGTAATAGTCAATCTGGGCACAGCGATGGCTCCTCTGGGCCCAGCCTGACCCAGAACATCTAGCTCCTAATATGGGCATTTCTTACCTATTTTGTCCCATTGAGAATAACTAGTCGTGCCCGGTTCCACCCCCGTGTGAGAGATACAGAGCCAGCAATCCCACAAGGCTGCTTCCGAAAGCCGTGTTATTTTAAGTGTCACAATGCTCTGATGTCCTGGCGTCACCACAGTCCCCGACCCCAATCTCAGGGACGATCCCCAAACGTGCGTCAGACCTTCCACGTCACCAGAGTGTGCAGTGCTCCCCCCAGAGATGTGAGTTAACAACACCACATGCTGAATTCTAACGAACAACCAAATTATCTTTTGAAGAAAAAAACATCTTTTTTTGTTGCTGGAAAAATTCCTCCAGCTCAGTGAGACAGACCCAGACCCAGACTCCCGTTAGCCCTGGACTTGACATCACTGTGGGAGGCCTCCTCTAAGCCTCCCATTCAGTCTTTTTTTTTTTTTTTTAAGATTTTACTTATTTATTTGACAGACAAAGATCACAAGTAGGCAGAGAGGCAGGCAGAGAGAGAGAGGAGAAGCAGGCTCCCCACTGAGCAGAGAGCCCGATGTGGGGCTCGATCCCAGGACCCTGAGATCATGACCCGAGCCGAAGGCAGAGGCTTAACCCACGGAGCCACCCAGGCGTCCCATCCATTCAGTCTTAATGTGCACTAAACCACCCCCGCCCCCAGAAGAGGCTCACTGGGTACATGATCTCATTCCACACACGGGCAGCAGGCGCTGGGCCCTTGAGAGCTGAGTCTCCCAGAGGAAACAAGCAGGCCGTGTCCAGATAATTCAGTAAATAGGAGACAGGTGTGCACGGAGGTGTTAGGGGATCAGAGAGTCGGGATACAACATCAACACAAAAGGGCCAAGTGACCAAGGATAACCCGGAAATGACAGGCTTCCAGACAAGGAACGGAAGGTGCCCTGTGGCAAACAGAAGAGGAGGCATGTGCCCAGGTGGGGGCATGGGGGGGGATGTTCCCACGGATTGTCACAAATTCTGCAAACAAGTACAAGTGGTCACAAGACCGTAAAGCAGAGGGAGTCTGATGGGAACCCATCAGGAAAACATTCTGTGCAGAAATCACGTTTACTAACACATGCAGCCGTGTGGCCAGTCCAGGGGTGGGGGCACGGGAGGAGCCGGTCCCTGGAGGAGAGGAAGGCACAGGGAGCTCAGGCGGGATGATCAGGGTGTGCAAAGAGCTGAAGGAGTGGGGTCTGGGGGAGAAGGACAGCAAGGGGAGAAGGACAGTCCGTGTGTGTGTCGCTGAGCTGACCCCTGTCTGAGGAGCGAGATGAACAGAGCGGCCACAGACCATGAGGTCGCTGATCTAGCAGTCCGGAAGGGTCGGTATGCACATATGTTACTGCGGCCACCCGGGGACAGGGGTGACCTCCACATTGCTTCTTCTCATGGACTTTGCCCCTTTACCTAACCCTAACCCTACCCCTAACACTAAGTGGCAGCGCTCCTCAGAGCCCAGCAGCGATTTCATGGGCTTCATGAAATCAGAGCTGAACTGAGTGTTTCCTTTGAAAGGTTTGTGGCTGACCTTCTCACAACGCTAGCTTTAAGAACATAATGAATTAAAAGGTGCAACCTCACTGACGTCCCTTGGTTGCCCTGGAAATCTCCAATCATGCCTTTTATGTTCAGACGTATGGGAATGGAAACTTGACAATGGAAAATATAACACAATTACTTTATTATTACAATTCAAAATTAGGAGCAATCAAGCATGCCCTAATAATAAGCGCCCTCAATCAAGATTCAAAACAATGAGCACATGTCAGCCATTCTGTGCAGAAGACAGAAGACAGCCTTCCAGCTTGTCTCCACGAATACCAGGCATCTGCGGTTTGCTTGGTTCTGCTAGTTTTCAGGTTTCTGAGATTCTCTGCAAAGAATCTGGCATGGGATCCCTCGGTGATTAAAGATAGAGACTACCTTCAGTTTCATGGACTGAGTTTGACCTCATGACAAGCTACAGCTTCTGTGAATCTATGTTGTACTGTCACTGCACATCACTCAAACACAGACAGCTACCCCTGTTTTAAAAATAACAATATTTTGTTATATCTTAAGATTTTTTTAAATTTTCAATGTATTAAATATCTTTCTATAACTCTGATTTGGGTGCCTTTATACATGTATTTTTTGAGAACATGAAAGCATTGCACGGTTTATCTCAGGGGGCAGCCTAACTTGGGAATCTACAAGAATAGCAGGGACACGTATCTGTTCAGTGAAAGAAGCTCCCTCCACCCCAGGGGCCGGGGCTCTGGGCTGTCAAGTTTGGGGATGAAGTAAGATGCCTTGTCTCTTGATTTTCAGGGAGGCCTGGAATTCATTCATTCTACCAGTTTCTCTTCTATAATACACACAGTTAAATTTAATGGAACCCCTCTTATGTAAGAAAGCTTTTATAGTCTCCCTATTTATTGTGCATATAATATATAGAATACACGTAATGGCCTGAACATTCTCCATCATAAAGTAACATTTCAGAATTGGCATTAGACTTAAAACACTAAAGCCCATGTGGAGATTCCTCAAGAAATTAAAAATAGAGCTTCCCTATGACCCTGCCATTGCACTACTGGGTATTTACCCCAAAGATACAGATGTAGTGAAAAAAGGGCCATCTGTACCCCAATGTTTATAGCAGCAATGGCCATGGTTGCCAAACTGTGGAAGGAACCAAGATGCCCTTCAACAGACAAATGGATAAGGAAGATGTGGTCCATATACACTACGGAGTATTATGCCTCCATCAGAAAGGATGAACACCCAACTTTTGTAGCAACATGGATGGGGCTGGAAGAGATTATGCTGAGTGAAATAAGTCAAGCAGAGAGAGTCAAATATCATATGGTTTCCCTTATTTGTGGAGCATAACAAATAGCATGGAGGACAAGGGGAGATGGAGAGGAGAAGGGAGTTGAGGGAAATTGGAAGGGGAGGTGAACCATGAGAGACTATGGACTCTGAAAAACAATCTGAAGGGTTTGAAGCGGCGGGGGGTGGGAGGTTGGGGGAACCAGGTGGTGGGCATTAGAGAGGGCACGGACTGCATGGAGTACTGGGTGTGGTACAAAAAACAATGAATACTGTTATGCTGAAAATAAATTTTAAAAAATGATTAAAAAAAAGAACACTAAAGCCTAGATTCATGATCACTGGTTTACTTCTATTTGATTTTATCTTACTTTAATTATTTTATCTTACTTTATTTTATTTTATCTTACTTTATTTTATTTCATCTTACTTTCATTTTATTTTATTTTATGGAACACACAATACCTCCTTCTTGGCAATGTGTCTCCCAGGGTACATGTCTACACTGTTCGAGCGGATTATGCTGGCTAATGATGCTCCAGGGACACTTGCTAACACACAAGCACAGACCACACGTACAACGATCCTGCCCAGGGCCTGAGCGCATCGTAGACACACTCTGAACAATTCTTCCCAGACCTGTAGCACTTCCTTCCTCCTCCCCCTACATGTGTTAATTACTCAGGTCTATAAGGACTCATTTATCATTTTTCTTTGTAATCATAGAAACAACTCCAAATGTAAATAAAAATTTTGTTGTTCATCGGTTTGTTGGCAAATTACTACGTCATGTCACTACAAACACTGAAAACAAAATTTCCTCTCCTCCTACACGTAGTACATGTGATGCGTCGTCCTCAGAAGTGAAGTCGTGTTAAAGATTCAGAAACAGTACCGGACGCTTCACCAATCTGGTCCGTGAAATGACCCTAAATGACTAAGTAATAGTTTCAAATATGGGATTCAGGTTCTTTGGGGACTTAAGGGCAAATAAGCCCAGTAGAGATGACCCACCGCAGCTAAAAGTTACAGACAAAATACAAAACCGGGCTCCCACCACGTGGAACCGGGTGGCAAGCAGAGTCGGGAGGGCCATGGGTGTTGGAGGACACCAGGACGGCAACACCTGCTTGGTCTTCGTGTTGCTTCTTTCTCATTTCCTCTCTGGCTCCAACCCTAGTGGAGGCTGGTGGAATCACGGAGCCACGTGGCAAAGCTGGACAATGGACCCTGCAAAACAGACTGTCCTTCTGGACAATCGGAAGTGTGGGCCTCTCTGAGCTGCCAGAGTGTGTGGGGCAGTCCTACTCTCCCTCCAGGCACCCTTGAGGTCAGGGTCCGTTGCAGAGCTGCAACCAGAAAGCACAGCAAAAACCCACCCTGTGGACAGAAGCTTAGGTGGAAAGAAGACCATGGGAGTAAAACTCGCATTTCCTCCCCCTACTACATGCCGAAGGTGGGCCAGTGACACGGAACTGCGGGACGGGACTGCAGCTGCAAGTCTGAACATGTTTCCAGCCAGGGGACCCTGGAGGGGGCTCCCGGGATTCAGAAAGTGTGGGGAAACCTCACGAAGGAGCAAGCGGGAGCAGGGCACCCCTGACTCCATGTAGGGAGTGATAAAGGTTCTAGACTCCAAGCTGCCCACGTCTGGAACGTGCTGAGGAAGCACAGGGAAGGTTCTGCCAACTGAGCGGCCACCTACACCCCTGCCCATGTCCCAGCCTCGCTGTGGTGCTGGAAGGGCAACTCAGATGACTTGCTCAGGCTGGAAAGCGAAACAGACACTGAACAGCCACCCCCGAGCTGCCATCTTAACCAACGGGGTGGATCACTGGTCAAAACGAACGAGTGAACATTGCCCGACGTAACAGCACTCAAAAGCCTCACAGGGTTAGATGTTAAATGCCTGCATTCCAGTCCAAAGTGACTCGACGCGCCCAGGGCCATGAAGCACTGAGCAGTTCTCGAAGGAGAGACGAAGAACGCCCACCCTGAGACGACGCAGATGTTGGAATGATGGAAGGTTTAAGCAGCTGTTCCGAGCATCCCCCATGATGTCAAGGTGCGCACATCTGCAGCGAATGGAAATACGGAATTCTTCGGAGAGAAATGGAAATTCCCAACAGATAAAAAAGAAACTCAAGAAAAAGCAAATTGTAATGTTCAGCACAGAGAAATACAATAACTGAAAAATAAATCACTCCGTGCGTGGGTTCAGTGGTAAAGCAGAGTGACCTAGAACACAGCACGGGAGATTACCCAACCTGAATGACAAGGAAGAAAAGGAGCGGAGCTTTGGGTTCCTGCAGAACAATGTGAAAAGTTCTGACATGAATGTCACTGGAATTCCCGAGACAGGAGAAAGCAACTGGAATAAAAAAAAAATCTATGTAGAAAAATAGTGGCTGATAATCTTGTGAAAAATATAAATTTTCCAGATGCAAGATAAACAAAACACAGGCAAAATAAACCCAGAGAGAAACTTGCCCAGACACATATTTCTGAAAATTAAAGATTAAAAAGAAATTTAAGAAATCATCCAGAGAGGAACTAGCTTAGTATTTGTAGGGGGCAGGTTCTGAGGGCTGTGGATTTCCCATCAGTGAGGTCAGAAGACAGAGCACTGAGAACAGAGGAGCTGCCCAGAGTCCCATGTCCGGAAAATGTGCCCTCTGGGTTATGGTTGCATGAAGACATTCTGGACTGAAGGAAAGCAGAGACGTGGTCACCGGCAGACCTGCTCCAACATAAATGCAGAAAGGGATTCTTCACTCAGATGCAGAATGATCCCAAAGGGAGATTTAGGATGAACCACAGAAATGATAAACATACAGGTAAATGTATAGATGATATTTCTTCCTAAAAGTTCTTTAAAATACATTTACAAGGTGAATAGAACATGTGACATTGGAGGGAGTGGGGCCTTGGGTGAATAAAGGGCCACAGGTGGCAGAGGGGAGAATAATGATGGTCCCACGTGGCTGAGACCTTCTATGTCCCAACAGGAAATGATGAAATGTGGACACTAACTCACCTAGGAAAAATTAGGTATCCATGGTACAATCAGAGATACAACAAAAATGCAGATAGATAACAAAAAATCCAAGAGATAAGTAAAAATTAAAAATTTTAAGTGTTCAATAACAAAAAGAAAGCAAGAAAATAGATATAGAAGTTATCTTTATAATACCTCCCATAACTGACATAGTAAAAGACCTTATACATGACAAGTTGCATTTAGCAAAATATTTTTTAGAGAACTGGGTCAGATAAAATGTACTGTCAAGAGATTTTTTTTCTAATCAAAATTGGTTAAGTAAGTGTGTGATGTTTAAAATGATGGCCTGTGCAAACCTGAGTTTTCTTGTGTGTGAGAGAGATTCTTCAAAATCTATAATTAGCTTATATTTTTCATTTTTTTCTTTTTAATATAGTTTACATAAGAAAACTCATCCATTCTCAAGTTTTGAAACAATTGAAATCTGAATAAGCAGTTGCAAAGATATAATAATATAAATGTATATGAAACAATAAACATTAGGCAAATATTCAAATCCTGGGAGAAATCTGACATAGATTCAATTTTTTCTTGTTTTAATATCTAATTTCCAAAGGTGAAAAATAATGGAGAGAATGAATGCACACTTTTTGGGAGATGTGAATAACAGGGACAAGCCGGGTCCCTGGAGGAGTCATCACCGAGGCAGGCAAGGGAACGTCATTCAACACCTGTGGATTGAACCACGAGTGACTAGATGTCCCTGTAGGCTAGGAGTGTCCAAGATCTAAAGAAAGCACAGAGCAGTGAACAGAAGAGAGCCGGCAGACTGTGGCCTTACACACTTGCCAGGAAATTCAGGATAGAATCCAGACCACTTGTATCTCTAAAGTCAGAATCCAACATACTTTCATGTAACCAGACAAGGCATCAGATGAAGCTGAGGCCACCAGGGGTGACCTTCAGAGCACCTTGTTCCTTCTGGTTTACCATCTCTCCCAGGTCAGCCTCCAGTCAAAGATTAATCAAAAAGAATAGAATCAATAAGAATCATAAAATAGAAAATTAAAGGAATTGAATCACTTATAAAATAAAAAAATTAATCAATTGAAATAGAGTAGTAACATAACAAGACATTGAGAAAGTTATGAAAAAGTTGCTGAAAGCTTTGGAAGACTGAACCCAATATAAGAATTCAAATTCACTCATGATCTTAAGAAAAAATAACTCTGGTGTTTCATAAGCTATTATTCAACCTTAAAAAAGATGTCAGTCACACAGCACATTTTATGAGTTAAATAACGACCATTATCAAAAACCCAACAGAAAGAAAAGTTAAATAAAAGGCAAAAATTATAGGCCGTTGCCAACCATTACAATAGAGAAAATGTATCATCTGGATACTTTCCTGCAAACTTAATTCAGAACAGTGTTAGGATTTCCTGGCTTAGTTTTTATTACTTTCTGTCTCCGTACCATAGTCCTTATTATTCCAAGATTAAATGTTACAAATTCAAGTAATTACTGTTATTGAACATTTTTAAGGAAAATTTTCAAAATGAGCATCATGTACCCAATGTTCTAGAATCCCTGCATGAACATGAATATAAAATTCTATTTACTGATGATGGTGAAATCAATATTTCAAAATCTGGGAATCAAAAGATTCCTATTGTAACTTAGAGACAACAAGAGAAACACTGGAAAATCAGAATGTTGGGTGCTTTTGAAAGTTGTGTCAGTCGTTGTATACTCAGAACGTGCTTTGTATTACTCAGCCACCATGACTTAGTACAAACCCCACCGAGCTCCCCGCTTCTCAACACTTTGTTACTTATCCTACAACCGACACTCTCCACACTTGGGGTACATGTAATGGGCAACATGTGCTCAGATTCAAGCTCTGATTTCCAGGTAGTTTTGCTGGTCAGATTCCTGGAAGAATACAGTGGTACTGGGGAAGTCAGCTCGGGCCCACACTGTACCAGGCCTGTGGTTCTGAGACGGGAGCCCACAAGATCAATGGGGCGATGTGCATGTGGGCTTCATGTGGTAAACCAGTAGGCTAACTCCACAAGACTGGACTTGAGGGAGCCGTTGCGTCTCCTGGGGGCAGGGTGGTTCACCGGTGAGAGAGGATCAGGATGCGTCCGTCTGCCCCACAGGCCATTTTCGGAGCTGCTAGATGAAGCTGTGACCCTGGGCACTCAAACTGGACCCCAATCCAGTCCGGTGAATTTACATCTGGGTCCAGATTTGTAACTAAACATGAAAATAGATCTTTGGAAAGTGCAGTGAAGACCTGAGAATCAGAAATTATGGCTTGAGATGCTTCTAAACCATGTCCAAGACAAGCCCGGCCACGGGTGTTATCAGCTGCCTCTCCACGGGCCTCTCTGCTTGGGACCAGGCCACCCGCGCCTGCAGAACTTGCTGGAGAGCCACACCCAAGGCCGAGCAGCAGCAGCGACAGCAAGGACACGTGCCAGGGTGGCAGCCGTGGCGGCTCTTGGCAACAGAGGCCCTGCCGGGACCCCAAATGCCCTGTGGCAGCAGGTGGCACTAGAGTACAGATGCTCTAAGAGGTCACAGCACTGAACATTCCTATGACTTGTCCTGTCCCCCCTGGGGCGGGGGAGCCACATAAACTCCACATATACTTTTGGGACATCTGGGAGCATTTCCGGTTGTGAAACTAGCTACAGCCGGAACAGTGCTCACAAAGCATCCCTAACATGCATTCTTCTTCTCTACTGCCTTGCAGACATCAAAGCACTTTCCTACACTTCTCCTTGAGAACTGTTAGTCCGGGTTCCCGAGCTCCCTCCCTAGCTGTCTTCACATTCCCTCCACTGCACAGAGCTGACAGAGCTGACAGCAATCCTCTGAGTCTGGTGATCCCTCCTATGGCATGTCACTTTGTCAGTCCGTGACCTTTATGGAGCTAATAATCACCCCAAAAGCTGTGGAAGTGCCTCCTTACTTCGTTTTCAGGATACAACAGCCGCTTTTTCTCTCATCTCACTCCTTCCTACTTCTCAATTATTGTTGCTGTTTTCCGTTAGCTCTCCAAGCTCCCCAGTGCACGTATTTGAATTATCATCTCCTCAAACCCTCACCCTCTTGTTGGGAGCAACCCATCCTCTGGATCTACATATACTGCAGCCTGATGGCAGACACCTGTGAGTGTCCCCCCAAGACCTCTCCCCTGGACTCAGTCCGCATGTCCCTCTGATATGCAAGAGGCATCTCCACAAACACCTGCAAGCCCTGTTATTTATCCTACGGTTTCCCCCATGTAAGTAAATGACAACTTTCTCTTCAGGCCAATAATCTTACATGGAATCTCGATTCCTGTTTTTTTCAAGTTCTTTCATCAGATTCTATTTCAAGTCTCCCTTCAAAGTACAATTCAATTATTTTATGTCTTATTGCCTGGCTCCAGCTACTACAAAGTGAGCCTCATGGAGGGGAGAGGTTTTGTCCATTTTGTTCATTGATGTATTTGCAGCTGTAGGTGTTCAACAAGTGTTTGCTAAATTGACAGATGAACGAATTAATGGATGAAAGTTCGGTTGGTTTCCTGTAGGTCACTGCTGCTACTAGTTTCAAAACTGAAAGGCACGATCTCCAGCATCCACTTGCAGGAATGACCTCAGGCATAATGCCTCTGGTCTTCTGGAAAGCAGGAAAGATAAAATCGCTAGCCTCTCAGAGAAGAGAGTTGGGGAGAGAGGTGGAGTGGCGAACTAGTCCGTCCACACCCACGGTGCACAATCCTTCCATGAGGTCTTCCATTCGTCTTCAAAGATTTGTGGACCTCTGGTACCCATTGCCTGGAAGGAAAGCTGTTAACAAAATAGAAATTCTTACTCCAGGAGGAATATATTGATAATGTGGTCATTCCAAAGCTATTCTGAAAAGTGGTATGACACTATCAGAGAAAATATGTATATATATGCCCCATGTCTAACATTCCCACTCTTATGTCTATACCTCAGAATAAACCTTCCTCAATTCTATAAAAGGGATTTCAAGACTTATTATAAAAGTATAGTAATTGAAAGAGTGTTATGTTGGTAAAAATGCAGACAATGTTGTCAGTTTAAAAAAAGAGAGAGAAGTCAAAGATAGTACTATACATATGCCATCAGATTTCTAACACATGTGATACTTCCACCTGTGAGAAATACATCATTTCAGCAGCTGGGGATGGCACAATTAGACATCAGTATGAAAACAAAACTGCCTCTTGACCCCTACCTGACACCATACACAAACATTCATTCCAGGTAGATTTAAGATCTAAATGTGAAGCAGTAAAGAAACTCTTAAAAGAAAAAAAGAAAATAAGAGCATGCCTTCTTTACCTTCAAGAAGTAGGTAAAGTTTTCTTAAGGTAGAAAATGCACTGCTTTCTCAGAAGGTTGATATATTTGCACCCTTAATACCAAGAACTTCTGTTTAGGGGCACCTGGGAGGCTCTGTCAGTTAAGTGTCTGCCTTTGGCTCAGGTCATGATCCTGGAGTCCCAGGATCGAGTCCTGCATCGGGCTCCCTGCTCAGTTGGGAGTCTGCTTCTCCTTCTGCCCTTTACCCTCCTCTCTTGCTGTCTCTCTCAAATAAATAAATAAAATCTTTAAAAAAAAGAACTTGTATTCAATAATAATAAAAAAACATGAAAGAATGAATGACAAAACCACCAAAAGTAGGAGAATCTAACTGAAACACACTTCATCCCCAATATGCAAGTTATCCCTTAACTGAATGAGAAAAACAATAATTCAATTGTGTAATCATGCCAGTTATAGGCCAGTCTTCTTCATTAGAACATAACTGTGAAGAATGTGGTCAGCTCACCCCACTTGGCATCATGTCCTCAGGTTCATCTGAGCACAGCACGATTCCATTCATGTGAGAAAGCCAAAGTAGCCAATTCTAGAAAGCCGAGAGATCAGTGTTACTCACAGGGGCTTTGGGAAGGGGGAAATGAGCGGGGAGTTGTTCAGATGATTATCAAGTTTTAGTTATTCAAGAGTAAGCTCTAGAGATCTGCTGTGCAAAACAGTAACTGTAGCTAACAACACTATACTGTGCACTTAAAAAATTTTGTTAACTTGGGTAGATTTCATGTGAATGGATATCACAAAAAATAAAAAAAGAAAGAAAGAAAGAAAAAAAGGCAGAGGCATAGGCAACTTTGGAGGGGGGTGGGTCTCTGTACTGCCTTGAGGGTGATGGCTTCACAGGTATATATGCACAAGCCCAAACTCACCAAATTACATACATTAAATACGGGCAGTTTTTTGAGGATCAATCATATTTCCAGAGAGCTGTTAAGAAAAGGAAGGGCTGGCTTGTTAAAGCCCCTGGTATAGAGGAAAGACAAGCACGCTGACTACTAAACATTTATTGAGCATGGCCTGCGAGCTAAGACCTATTCTGGCAGCTGGAAACAAAGCACACCAGTTGCAAGGGGCAGACAAGATGCATTAATTGATACATGAGTGTGTATCATTGGTACATGAGTGTGTATCATTGATACATGAGTGTGTCGGGGGTAAGAATCACTTTGCAGAGAAAGGGAGAGAGGGCAGATAACACAGACAGGTGTATTTAAAGGGGTCAATAAGGCCATATCAAAAAGGCAAGATGTGAGCAAGGCTCGCAAGAGCCGAGGCAGCCATTCCTGCAAGGGTCTGGGAAGGCTCCACATGCTGTGCTCTGGATTTCCAAGGCAGCTGGAAGGGGAAGCAACAGGAGCAGCACAGGGGAGGTGAGGGGGGGGGGGGTCACTGTGTCTGCTGTGCACAGAGGTGCTGAGATGAGCCCCCAGGAAAGATGCTGGATCATGACACCCGCAGAGGTCATGGCAAGGACATTAGAGACCAATGGAGGGTTTGAGCAGAAGCTCCTCTGGCCTCAGCATTTTACTCATAGTTCATAGTGGGTGTGGGGTGCATGGAGGTGAGAAGACAGGTGGGAGAGGAAAACTCAGGGAGGTCAGGGTCAAGCGGTGGTGACCTTGGGGAGAAGTGGTTGGGTTCTGGAGTGTTTTGAAGGTGAAGCTCCCATACGTTATGTGATGTGCACGACTCAGTGAGAAAGGAAGGACCCGAGGTGGGTCCCGTGGTCAGTGCAGCATCCAGGGCCGAAAGCCGCGGTGAAGAAGGGCAGGTGGCAGGCTCCGAGCTCACCAGGTCAGTGGAAACAGATTCACTAGAGTGAGGAAGTTGAGTTGGTTTGATGATCTTGAACTTCCTGGATAGAAAAGAGAAGGGAGCCCATTCTTGGCAGAAGAAAGAACACGACAAACCGTGACAGTCCAGCATTGCTTGGCTGGTGAGGGGGTCTGAGCTGGTGGTTTCTGCGGAAGTGTTGGTCCTCGACATTGATTGATGGAACCCAGACTTTTCTGAGTACGCTCATGAGTCATGGAAAGCACTTCCTGTCAAACTATGGAGTTTGAACCTTATCCCAAAGTTAATATAAAGGGCCCAGAAACCAGGGGCCAGAAGCATATTTCCCATTTAAAAAGATAACTCAACTGGCATAGAAAAGATTAATTGAAGGAAGACTCTGAATGGATGACCCCTTAGAATCCTGTGGTAACCGTTAAGGGGAGTCATGACAGAGACCTGAGTTTCAGCACTGACAATAGGCAAAACAACCCAAAAACACATGAGATGATTATGAGTAAGAAAAAGGTAGTTAGTGTGAAGTTAACAATATATGCACAGGGTGTGAACAAGAAAACTATAAAATACTAGTGAAAGAAGTAAAAGATTATTTAAATAAATGGAGACAGTTTCCCTCAATAGCGTTAAAACATTAATTTTTACCAACTTCATTTATAGACTGACCTCCATTCTGAAGGGCAAGTTATTTTGTGGATATCAACACCCTGACCTAAAATTTATGTGGAAGCGAAAGACCGGAATAGCCAACTCAATATGGAAAGAGAAGCACAAATTTGAAGGAAGATAATGCTTGTGTTTAAGACTGACAGCAACACTTTGTGAGCGATGAAGACGGTGTGGTTGCGGAAGGAGCAAACAGATCAATAGGACAGAATAAGAAGCCCGGAAATAGAGCCATACGGATATAGTGAACGGGGCTTTGACAAAGCAACAAAGCAATTCAATGGAGAAAGGACCGTCTTTTCATCGGATGAGCCTGGGACTACTGGACATCTAGATTAAAAGAAAAAAAAATTTAGACACAGACCTTACATGCGTCACAAAAATTAGCTTGAGATGGATCATAGACCTAAAAGTCAAACACAAGTTTTATAAACTTCTAGAAGAGCGTGGAGGAGAAAATCCAGGGGACGTTGGGTTTGACGATGACTTTTTGGGAATAAAACCAAAGCAGCATCCATGAAAGAAAGAATTATTGATGGAAACTAAAAATGTTAGGTGGCAAAAGACAGTGTGAAGAAAATGAAATGAGAAGCCACAGACTGGGTGAAAATCTTTGCAAAACACGTACCTGATAAACGGATTGTATCAAAAATATACAAAGGATGCTTAAAACTCAGCAAGAGAAAATCAAATAACCCAGGTAAAAATGGAGCCAAAGATCTTGACAGACACAGACACCCCACCAAAGAAGACATACAGATGGCAAATAGGTACATGGAAAGGTGCCCCATTACCGTATGCCATCAATAAAACGCCAATGAAAGCAAACATGAGGTAGCCCTACGGGGCTAAGATCCAGAACACAGACAGCACCAAAACCTGGCCAGGACGGGAAGCAACAGGCACGCTCGCTCATCGCTGCTGGGAGTGCAGAGCACACAGCCACGACAGAAGACGCTTGGACAGTTTCTTACCAATTAAACATATTCTTACTGTAATATCCAGCCATTGTGGTCTCTGGTATCTACCCAAATGAGCTGAAAACGTATGTCCACCGGAAAGCCTGCACACAGATGTTATAGCGTCTTGATCACAGTCGGCCAAGCCTGGAAGCACCCGAGATGCCCTTTAGCACATGACCAGACCAACAAGCTGGCAGATCCAGGCAACGGAATATTACTCAGTGCTAAAAAGAAAAAGGTCGTCAAGCCACAAAAAGACAAGGAACGAACCCAAATGCCTATCACTGCGAGGGCGATACCAATCTGAGAAGCTTGCAGACTATGGACTCCAGCTCCGTGATGTTCTTGAAAAGGCAAAACTGCAGAGATAGTAGAAGATCGGCAGCTGCCAGGGTTCGGGGAAGGATGAACGGGGCAGCACCGAGAGGTGGGGCCGTGAAACCACTCCGTGTAACATTGTAACAGCAGACACATTTGTCCGAACCCACAGAACTGCGCAGCCCAAGAGGGAAGGCTGACAGGCACCACCGGCTTCAGTCAGGAAGGATGTATCCGTGTAGGTTATCAATTGTAGCAAATGCATCCCTCGAGGGCAGGAAGCTAGCCGGGTGACGCTGTGGGCAGCAGTCTCTGTACTTTCTGCCCAGTTTTTCTGTAAACCTGAAACTGTTCTAAAAACGAAGGCTATTGACTTATTTTTAATTTTTAAAATGTTAAACGGAAGAAAGACAAAATTTTTGAGAGTGTATTTCAGGTGTTGGCTTGGGAATTTTGATGCATTTTGATAGCTTCCACTTCAACCAGGACACAGTGGAGAAAGCAGGTTGGGGTATGAGAACATAGAAAAACACATTTTTTATCCTGTTTTGGACATAGTAAGTGCAGTTTCTATCAGACCATGCAAAAGCCAGCTACAATAATGGTTTAATTATCATTTGCCTGTCATGCTTCCAGCAATTTTCCCTGATCAAGGCATCTATGTGACTCAGCAAAATGATATATTGAAATAGAAACACACTATTTCATTATATGGGAAGAGCCAATAAATGCTAAGCAAAGTTAATCCATTTATCACATCACTTATAAATTATATATGAACCAGATTTTATGGCACCCGTTATAACCAGGCTAAATAACTCACAAAAGCCCCTGGATATGTTTAAAATAAGATCTACTGGATGGGCATTTAAAATTGCCCTACGGTCACTGAATTATCATGCAAACTTCATCTTTGCCCTGGCAGTGCACAGAGACAGATTTATGGGTTAATCCTTGCAGAGTTTTGAACCTCCACTGAATAATTGCATGGAGCTGAACCAGTGCCAAAATTGAATCAGCATATTTAAGGAAAGTTTTAAATGTGCAATGTCGGTAAGGGGGGTGGGTGGGGAACAGCTCTTTTGTTTTATTTTGTTTTAAGAGATAGGCAGTCCTGCATGAATGGCACAGTCACTCCAACACAAATGAAAAGCGTTGTGTTCTCGACCCCTTTGCACACAGACAGAGAAATGCACGGTCTAGTGCAGGTACGAATGAAAAGACTCAATGACTGTTCTGGGTGTAAGTGATGGTTAGAGTTTTAGTAACATTGCTGGGTACTGAAGGACTCCACGAAGGCAGGCGCCCAGCCATCACTGGCCACTCTTTAGCTCACTGTTCATTCTGATTCATTTTAGTTGGAGACATCCTAAGTCGATTGGTCTGCAAAGGCAAGTAATTCTCAGATCAATTTTTCAGTGAAGACCTAAATCTAATAACGAAAACATTTTATAAAGTAGGACTTGACTTGGATACGAGTCATTAAAAACCTGATAAGCTACAAGTTGCAGTTTTTCTTATCTTACCACTTTTTTGCCAGTTCGTGGAGACCTGATCTGGAAATGGTGATCTGAAGGGCCAGCTGGGGAGAGAGCACGGCACTGTCCTGGGGGCCCTCTTCTCCCGGGACTCTTGTTTGGGACCTGAGGTCACCTATGATGCTGGCAGAAACGTGCCCTCTGCTCTTTTCAGTCATTCACGGGAGTGAGCCGTGCGTGCAGTGAGCGGAGTATGGGTGGTGTAGTGACTTAAAGAGACTTACCCATGTCCCGACTCCCCAAAACTCCCAATGGGACTTTACGTGGAAAAGAGTCTTTACTAGTGTAATTAAGGATCTCAAGGGGAGATCGTCTCGGATTGAGCTGCGAAACAGAATGAGAAGGCTGCCAAGCAGGATGCAGAGGAAAAAAGACAGAATGTATCTACAGTCGTTCCTAAACTCTGTTTTGCTTTAGGCTCTAGTGTTTCAAAGTATTTGTCCTCACAAACCCGCAGATTCCAGCAGGTCTCGCGGCAAGGAAATCCTACACGCTGACTCCAGCTGGTCACAGACCTACCCCTTGGGTTTCTCAACATGTGCATAATTCACAGACAAACACAGCATTCTGTTCCTCTTGGCCCCAAAGCCACAAAAAGAGCAGGTGCCCCAGATGGAAGTCAGGAGATAAACCCCATGAGGCAGGCAGGATCCGGCATTAGATCACTGTGGATGCCGTGGGTGGGGGCTTTTTTCACTGAAACTCTTTTGAGGGGTGAAGAAAAGGCAGGCTGGCGCCCCTGAAATTTCCCTCTGTTAACAATGCAGAGAAAGGCTGAAAGGTTTGAGAATGAGGCAGGGAGATCCATTGGAGAAATACCTCAAGCCCATTATTAAAAGTCC
Source organism: Lontra canadensis (assembly GCF_010015895.1). Classification (NCBI taxonomy): domain Eukaryota; kingdom Metazoa; phylum Chordata; class Mammalia; order Carnivora; family Mustelidae; genus Lontra; species Lontra canadensis. Next base: position 2,127,620 of record NW_022631038.1, read on the forward strand.
CTGCATTTGTCTCTCAGATAACAGTGGACCATTTGCCTTTCAGGGTGCACTTGTGCCTAAAGAATAGTGAAATTTAGAAAACTTTGTTGGATAGACGATAACTCAAAATGTTTCTCGGCATTGACTTTTTGCCTTTGCTAAGTAAAAAAAAAAAAAATATGCATTGTCTGAGCAGTAATACTAATGATGAAGCATGATTAACTCATAAGGTAGATGGGAATACATTAATCCTGCAAAGGATTTATTGCTTACATAATCATTGGCATATTGGGGTTTTTATTGATTTAAAAATACAATTTGGAGTAATCATAGAAATATTTTAATAAATAGTGATAAAGTAAAAAGCATTTAAAATGTAATTCTAAAGACAGAAATATTTATACTTAATAAATTCATTAAAGAAATACTTACACAAGAGAACTGGAATTATTTAAACAATACCAAGTCTCAAGGTATTTTATAGAATTTTTAATGGAATTTTACATTACCTAGGGCATCCAACAGAGCTGGCCAGTAGACCAACCAGTTTTGCCCCTTCTAGTAAACACATATTAAATCCCTAATCACAGACAATCATCTTTTAAAGAGAAGATGTTCTCTACAGAGAATGGGAGAAGAATTTCAGTGGATAAAAACTAATCAGCACCTTCTGGAAAATCAACTAAAAATCTCATGCTTTGCCAAACACATTTTGCTGTTTAGATGAAGAAATCTACACTAATGGGGCACCTGGGGGGCTCAGTCTGCTAAGCATCTGCCTTCAGCTCAGGTCATGATCCCAGGGCCCTGAGATAGAGCCCTACTTCAGGGTCTCTGCTCGGTGCAGAGCCTGATTCTCCCTCTCTCTCTGCCTGTTTCTCTCCTTGCTTGTGAGCTCTCTCTCTCTCTCTCTCTGGCAAATAAATAAATAATTAAATAAATAGATAGATAGTTTTTTTAAAGAAGAAATCTGCACTAATTATCATCTCCAAAGAGTTGGTCTTAGTTAATCCTGACTGACCAAAAGCTGTTCAAATGGACAGTTGTTGGTATTAAGTAAGATTACAGATGTGAATGATATTTTAGGAGCTTTACATTTATTTTGTTTTCACAAGATCAAACAACACAGTCCCTGCAGAGAAAGAAAGCACGTACTATCTAGACTTGGCAAGAAAAACATGGCCTCAAGAACAAACAATCCTGTTTTGATAAGAGAAGAATATTGCTTTTCGACTTCTGGCTAAACAAAAGTCAGTCTTTAATTTACTAAATGCCAAGACCTTGGGCAAGGGACCTGTGCAGGCCATGGATACAAGAGACCCCAAAGAAACCAGGAGAGGAGCTTGGCTTAGGACCCAAATCATGTCCCACATCCTGAGACATAAAATAAACCCAAACAAGATTAAAAGAGTTTAAACCTTTCAGAGTAGGCTCTGTACCCATAATGGTATCAAACTTGAAATCAATACTAAAAGAACAACAAGAAATTCTCCAGGCTCTTGGAAATTAAACACAGCACTTCCAAATGAGCCATGAGTCAAGGAAGAATTCCCGAAGGAAAATTAAAACAAAGGTAAATGCAGGGCATGGAAAACACAGCATGGTGGGATATGTGGAAGTCAGTGGGGAGGCCATATTCACAGGCCAACAAGGTGGCACTAGGAAGGAGAAAGCTTCCATTTAAAACCATTCCTACACCAAGAAATTGAAAACAAATGAGCAAAATAATACAAATGTGAGCATAATGAGGGAAATAATAAATGAATATAATAAATAACATAAAATAAATTTCAAAGAGTAGAAATCCATGAATCTGAAAAAAGGAAAACAAAAGAGAAAACCAATGGCTTAAAAGCTTGTTCTTTGTTCATCAACCTCAAGCAAGTGATGGAGATACAGAGAAGAAAGAAGTTACTGACATTAGGGGGAAGTGACGATTATTCCAGATCCTATAGTGATTAAATGCATCATAAAGAAATGGTAGGATAAATTCAACAATTTAGGAGAAATGAACCAATTCCTCAAAATGCATTTTGTTTTCTATGGCTTCAGGGACAAATTATGAACCAGTGGCATAAGGTAACACAAGTTTATGATCTTACAACTCTTTCAGTGAGAAGTAGGAAGTTGTTATCACAACTTCAGGTTAGAATCAGGGGTCTGAAGGCTGCGGTCCTTCTGGGGGCCCTGGTGAAGAGTCCATTGCTTTACGTTTCTCCGCGGCTAGGGGCGCCACACTCCTTGGCTCCTGGCGCCATCTGCAAAGCCAATGACATGGGCCAGATGACAGTCTTCCCGGGAATTCTGCTGGTTCTCTGCTGTCACCCCCTTCCCTTTCTGAGAACATTTTGTTCACACGGTGACCACCTGGGTAATCAATTTTACTCTCCCTGTTTCAAGGTAATTAGCATCCGATTTCCATCCATCACATTATTTTCACTTTGCCATACAACCTTGAGATATCTTTGTGAAATTATGATTCTCTGTACTCTATCCACAAATTACCACAAATCAACTAAGATTAAATAGATAATCTGAATAGCCCTGTAACCATTGGATAAATGGAATTTGTAATTACCAAACTCTCAAAAGAAAATCTTCAGATTCAGAAGACTTCTGTGGAGAATCTGACCGAATCTTTAAAGAAGAATGAACACCAATTTGCACAATCTACTCCAGAAAATAGGACAGGCAAGAATACTTTCAAATTCATCTTATGAGGCTAGGATTATCCTGATATCAGAGCCAGATAAACACAGCACAAAGTAAAGAAAACTACAGACAAATAATTCTCATGAACTTAGGCATAATTATCCTCAAATAATTAGCAAGTTGTATCAAACAATGAATAAAAGAATTAAGTGCAATGCTCGCTCAACATTAAAAAACCACCAAATCAACAATCTGGAAAAAAAATCATATGATCATAAAAATTGATGTACAAAGAGCATTTGACAAATCCAACATCCATTCATGACAAAATCTCTCAGGAAAAGAACTCAGAAGACTAGGAACACAGATGAATTACAACAACTTGAAAAAATCATCTGAAACAAACCTATGGCTAACAACGTAGTCAACTGTGAAACTTTTCTCTCGATGTTCAGAAACAATGAAGACATCCGCTCCATCATGCTTACTCAAAACGGTACCAGGAGTTGTAACCCATACAAAAAGCAAGAAAAATAAAAGGCATAAAAGTAGGAAAGGAAGAAACCAAAACCGTGATTATTTGCAGATAACATGAGTGTAGAAAATTTCAAGAAATCTAAAAAAACAAAAACAAAAACAAAAACAAAACAAACAAACAAACAAAAAACCTTTTGTAACTAATAAAGTGTGTTCAGCAAAATCAGAGGATACAAAGTAACATATAAAAACTGCTTGTATTTCTATCAGTCAAAATGATCCTGTGAGAAATGATGCTAAGAGCACAATGTCACTTATATTCACTCCAAAGAAAATGAAATCCTTCAGTAAATACTTCACAAAACCAGTACAGAATCTACATATTGAAATTATTAAGCTTCTAATGCCAGTAATTTTGGAGAAATGACAATCTAGCCCATGTTTAGGTTTGACCAGCAGGATATGAACCCTTCCACATACTGATGTACGTCATTAAAAGCACATCTCACTTTTTCCAATGTTAAGGAAAGAGATTTAACTTCACATTGAATTTTTTTTTAATTTACCCAGGAGTAAAGTTTTCTTTCCATGGAAAATTTCATTCCGTGACTTATATAAGTATCCAATCAATATTTACTCATATGACATGTGCTGTGGGGAAGTGGCAAGGAGGAGTGAAAAAGCCCTTTCCTTCAACAAGATTTGGAACTGAGTAGAAACACCAATGTTAACAAAAGGTGCCATCAGAGTGCGTTCTTCTCCAGAATTCCGATGTGGGCCAAGTCACATTAACAGGAGCACGATAGTGAATGTTACATTATTATAATCTGTTGGATCATTTTTCTACCAAAATCACAACAATTGACAAATACACCCTAAGATAAACATCTGTATTGTTTCAATAATCTTCAAATACTGTTTAAAACCCTGGCTTCCCATATCCTAATAAACGGAGACATTCTTTCACTGACCATCCTTTCGAATGTCCACTGTTTATCTGAGGCACCACGGACAGAAAGAATGATGAGTTCCTTCTCTATCCTGGAGCTCTGGTCATGCTAGTCTCTACTTTCAGTTACTTTCATAAAATGTTTCAAAGTATTCTAAAGAGGCCCAAGGTAATGTACTTAACATTCATTTTGACCAAACTTGACCAGATTAGAGCTAAGTTAGTAAGCGTCCAGCTGGGGGCATCTGTACTCTAACACCAATGATGATTTCACAGAAAAACATAAAGAACTCAGGAAAGCTAAAAAAAAAAAAAAACAACAAGTAGGAAACATAATGAGGTAATAGCTTCAGTTCATAAACAAGCCAAGTGAGTATGATGGGACCACAGGAGAAGCATGGAAGTTCAAAGTTCAGGCAGAAGGAGCATGTTCTTGTCCATCAAGAGGTAGCACAGAGGGACACGGTGGTGGAAACCAACCAACGGGACTCTGGAAGCCTAGTGGGACTCAGGTCAGCCCACTCCTTCCTGAAAGACTCAAGACTACAGCTGTAATGAAAGCCCAGCATGGATAATTAACTACTGGATGTCTCCCTTCCTGTCTACACGGCAAGCTTCATGAATGCCACCATCTTACTACTCTCGTCTTTTCTCTGTACCGCTATGGGCAGCCGGTGTGAAGCCCAGAGTGTGTACTCAGGAGGAAGTGGAAAGGACAGAGCAGTGCATGAAAGGGTGGGTGTGTCCAGTTCCAACAGCCAGAGCCTGCCTCGGAGCAAGTCTTCACAGTGCTGCAACCTTGTGGTGTGGGTCCTTTCCTGCCTGTCACACCAGGAATCTGGCCGGCACCGCTGCAACAGGTTCCTTTGTGCTCATTCCTTCAGCAAACGTGTTCAGCTCCAACCATGTGCCAGACAGCACTTGTCAACATGCTCCTCCCCAGTGTCCTCACCCCTGCTGAACCAGAGCCCTTGCTCCCATTCCAGAAGCATCCTAATCACGGCCCCAGTCAGGGCTCTCCTGGCCCTTGGGGGAGAAGTCCTCACCCTTTCTGATGGCACAACTCCTGGCCCTCACTGTTCTAGGGCACCTGTGCCAACACATAACCCACCACCCCTGCCTCCGCCAACCTTAAGAGATTGAAGTTCCTTCTATTGGACTGTACCTCACGCCTCTACTTCTGTGTCGATGAGTAGTCCCCTAATAATCCCCTTAAATAATCCCTCAGCTTTGTATTCTTCTATGCATATGTTTTTTCTCATTCCTGCTTCTTCTAAATTCCAACACACATACACACCTGCTATACCTTCCAGAACCATCATTGTGTTATAAACAAACCCCTTTCTTCTCTGGATTTTACAGAAAAATCTCCCCATTTCCTTGACTTGTCTAAAACGTGGTACTTCTCTGTGACACTGCTTCCTTACAGCCCTTAGAGACAGAAGCTTCTGACCCTCCCTCACCCTGCAGTCCTGGCATTAGGGAGGGCTATGGGACAGAGGGCCTGGCTTGCGATTTCCTGACTCCCCACAGCCTAGTGTCCAACTCAGGCTCACTGCTTCAACCACAGCATCATCTGGCTGTGGCCACCCTACCACCTCCCAACCTCCTGGTCACTCTCCCCTGTTCAATGGAGACTGAAACCCGTTTGTACCCAACCCCAGCCATGATCAGGGCTTCTCAGCAGCTGTGGGGGCCTCGGTACTCCCAGGTCATATTAAGTATAAAGACTTTCATCTCCAATTGATTTGTCTCAGTCTTGACGTCAGACCCAGAAGCATGTCATCTGCTGGAAGGACTCTCCAAAATGTTCAACTCCAATACGCATGCTCAGACGTAACCCTTGTAACCCTCTCTAACCCCCATAACCCCTGAGTCTGCCACATTACCACCCTTCTGGGGGGTTCCGGGCTATGAGTCCATGGCTCTCACTCAGCCTTCCTTACTCATTCTCCTTAATTATCCAAACTACTCTAAAGAAGAAAGAAAGAAAGAAAGAAAGAAAGAAAGAAAGAAAGAAAGAAAGAAAGAAAGAGAAAAGGAAGAGAGAGAGAGAGAGAGAAAGAAAGAAAGAGAGAAAGAAAGAAAGAAAGGAAGAGATTTTGTCTATTTGAGAGAGAGAGAGATAGAGAGAGAGAGAGCTCACACATATGCAGGGAGTGGGGGGGCAGAGGAGAGAGAGAAGCACACTCCCTGCTGAGCAGAGAGCAGACAGACAATACCTGGGGCTCTACCCCAAGACCCTGGGATCACGGCCTGAGCTGAAGGCAGACACTCAACCGACTGAGTCACCCAGATGCCCTGGAACGTTTCTTTATTTGAAAAATGTCAACTGGGAGCGTGATGGTCAACACATTTGCAGCTCCCAAGGGTAACTGAGATCTTGAGCTGAAATGCAAAAGGAGGCACGTTTTGAATCCATGTGGGAAGACCTTCCTAACAGCAGAGCCAGAACAAGTTGTTCCAAGGCATAAACTTCCTGACTGGAGACGTTCGAGCACATAGGCAAGCCCAGGGAGGGACAGTGCCCTTGAGTGTAGACGATTGTCATAAATCTCCCTTAGACTGAGGGTCTGTGGTCTGTGGTGACAGACTGGCCTTGCCTCTGTGGGAGTCAGATGCCTCCCATCCAGCTCTTCCTAGTCAGAACACACCACTTGTAGATCTTGTCATCTCTTGATTTCCCCCTTCTCTGTGGAGTGTCCTGTCTGTGCCAATCATGGCAACAGAACATAGTAGCTTCTGTTTTTGCTCACCTTTTACATGTGTGTCTGGTGTCCCCAGTTGGACTGTGACACCTCTGATGACATGCACCATGCGTTATTCCTCAGCTCTCGATGGCCTGACGGAAGTCCCACCCCCACGCACCCAGCACCTACATAGTCTAGCCCAACCTCCAGCTTCCTTCCAGGCTGCCAATTCCAAGCAATTCCTCAGAGAGTCCTGCTTCATTCTTGGAAGAAAATGATCAAATGAAATAACTCACCCGATGTATTAATGTCCGAATATTCAGTCTATCATTTCAGGTAACACTCCAGCAGAAAGTAATGCTTTACTCAGAGAAGAAGGACTAGCTGGTGGTGGACTGTTAGATCGAGGGCCAGAGACTAGCGAAGGTACGGCAGCTGCGGGCCCATCCCAGACGCCTCACGTATCAGCATGGCTGCCTTTGACTTTGGTTCTGCTTGAGGTTGTTCCCACCCATGATGACTACCTCCTGACACATCCCGATTTGTACAATTCTCCCTTCTACTCAATACCCATGGAGTGTTATTTTGTATCTTGGGCTGGTTCTATGTGATTCCTATAGCTCATAATCACTATGATTGAATTAAAGAAGAATCTCATTTTCTAATGAGATTGGACATTCATTTCTCTAAGCAGTGTCTCCCAGGAGGCATTCAGATTGGCTGATTTGGAGTTCTTTCAAGTCGTATGATTTTATTGTATTTAGAAATCCTGTAATAGTGGATATCACAGTCCATTTAAACCATAAGTAACCAACGCTGAGTTCCTAGGACATCTCTGTAAGTATAAATAAATTAAATGAATTAATATAGTTACGTTTTTAAGAAAGAAAAATAAAAGACCAGCCAAAAAAAATAATTTGCTAAATTCTTGGTAAACCTTTTCTTTTCAAAACTCGTTTTTCATACTTATTAATGCATTTCAGCATGATTTATATTAATTTGAATTAAACTGTAGCCAAGTCATTGAAATTGAATTGGCAACAGCATTTATAGATGATAATTTAATCAGGCACGGAGGTGGAAGACCAAACTATTACACATTTATTTCAGTTTTCATTTGCAAAGCATACAGGTTCATACTGGGGTATATGTCCACGTATTCCAGAAAAGATTAACGTAATATTGTGAGGACGGAGTACACGTGGTGGAAAGATCTTCTCCCCCTTATAAGAGAACGTTTCAACAGGTTGACTTGGCTGCGGGTCCTCACGGCTTAGTGGGCAGATGTCAGTGGTTGATTACCATGTGGGCAGTATCAGCAGGATGATAATGTACTGTTTATGGTCAGTGGTGAAGTACAAGGTGCCCAGCGTTGTGGGGGCCGCGGGAACGCGCTCCACGGCCTGGGCTAGTGATTGCCGGTCGGCTTTGCGGGTGTAACGGAGGAAGGGCCACCTTCCAGGCGGCAGTCACCGTGACAGAGGTCAGCAAGGGTGCCCCCGCCCGCGCACGGTACAGGGTAACCGGGAGGCCAATGAATGCAGACCTGTACCGACGGAAGAGAAATTTGTTGAGAAAGATCTGTACTTCGTGGAAGTTCTGCACGACCTTGGATCCGCGTGGGTGAACTGGAGACGGGTTCCGTTCTCGTGTCCGCCCTCTCCGGGGCGCCCCACAAGCTCTGTTCTCCCCGCTAATCTACTTCCCTTCTCGTTGAAAGAAACTGTCTCTGAGTTCAGAATTCTCTCTGACAATGATCTTATGTTTCATCGTTTTAAAAACATTCTTCAGCTACCTCTGACCTACTCCGCTTCTGAGGAGACGTCAGCTAAAATTCTTTGCTCTCCTGTAAGCCCTCTTGGTCCTGACTCCGCAGCCCACCTGCCCCAGCACTGCACGGAGAGGGTTTTTGTGTGATTATTTGTTTCTTTGTTTATCCTGCGTGGGACATTCCAGAATTCCTGGATCTGGGGCTTGCTGGTTTTCTTTAATTTAGGAAATACTTCTTCTGTCTTGTTCATTTTTACTTTTCCTTCCAGTTCAGCAATTAGTTCCAGGTATGTTAGAGCATTTGTAGTATCCCTGTAGTCTCGACTGTGGTTTTTTGGTTTTGGTTTTGTTTTGTTCCTTTTCTCACTCCAGTTTCTCTTTGTATTTTACCTTTGTGCTGTTCCTAACCTAGTTTTGAGCTCGCTGATTCTTTCCTTAGATGTCTCTGGATGGAAGGGGAGCAGGAAACCCTTATCCTCCTCCACGGGCAACAGAAAGGAGTTGGTCTGCCTCGGGGAGGAGGTCCAGGACACTGAGCAGCCCAGCCCTGAGGCTCAGGTGCACAGGCTCGCCTGCAACACGCTGGTGCAGAGGAACAGAAGAGACGCCCCCCACCCTTCAGTGCCGTCTTAGCAGCGGGTGATATTCTCCATAGCCAGTCCCGTGGGGAGCCCAGAGCCTCAAGAAGGGCCCCGTCTGTGCTACAGGTGCCGGAGGAGCTCGGGAAATCTCTTGGGATTCTGGCCCCTCTGAGCCCAGATGACATCAGTCCCCTGGCTCTCCACATCCCACGCAGGAGCAAAACTCCAAGGGCATATCATTTCTCTTGGATGAATCATCAGCCCCAGTATTAACCTTGTGAAACACCATTTCAAGACTTTGAAATTAGGGTATGTCTGTGGGTATTTCAGAGCCCTCCTGAACGCCCCAGCCCAGCTCTTTGTCACTCCCATTTCTCAGTAAAGTATTTTTAATTTTGGAGCATAAAATCCTCTTTTCATTAGCTTTCCTCTTCTGAGATTCCCAAAAGAACAAAAAGTAAAAAAAAAAAAAAATGCCATGGACTTTCACGTAGGAAAGGTCAGTAAATGTACTTGTTAGAAGAATGTCCCAGGCATGATAATCTGCTCTTGTTCCTTTAATGAAATGTCAGCTCACTTTGTGGTTTTTCAGGAACCGGATGACAGAGCTGTTTTCAGTCGCGGTGTGGCACAGTATAAAGGGGACACGGCCACACAGGCTCAGTGCACTTGGCATGGAGGAATAAAATGACTTCTGATTGTCTCCAATTCCCTTTCCAGAAAAAAATTTTACCTTCTCACTATACCTATGAATATGTTAAAGTCTTACTATCAGAGGAAAGCAGACGGTTTACTGATATTTCCCTTTTCCAAGGGCTTTGAAAGCTAGAATTATGTATTCTTGAACCGGGTCTATGCCCTTGTCACTTGATACTAAATTATTTTATTGAACTTCTGCTTGTAGGTTTTCTCAGCCATATTATCTTTCTAATTACAATGATTATCTGCACACAATTTGAGCCGAATTTGAAGTACTTTTTAAACTTAAAATTCCCAGGTAATTACCGGCACCTCGTGATCTACAAACGGGCTCTGAGAGTCCGGGAGTGGGTGATCTGTGGGCTTACGGCCGTTTTCTCCTACGGAAACGGTATCATGGGACAGCTCATCTCCAGGCGCCAACAACACCACTTCTCACCAGTCGTGTCCCTGAAGTTCTGTATGACCAGCCAGTTGGGTCCAGAATTCAATCGTTGGTATCCTGTGACGCTCATGTTCACAGTGTTATTCAAAGATTTCTTAATCGTGTCTGGAGTAGAGCTTCCCAGAGGGACGCCTGGACCACAGAACCCCTGAGTTTTCAATGAGTCACTTCCCACCCTCACTACGGACACCACCATAGATTCTGGAACCAGATTTCTGCCTCGAGGACAAGACTGGCTCAAAGTGTCTACTTTTCTCCACTGTTGGCCCTTCGAACCCACAAGTCTGGTTCAGTTCTGAGCACTGGTGAGAGGTTGGATTATGGTGACGCTAATGATTCTTTTAGTGACCCCCAAAACCCCAAAACTAAAAACAACATTCTTTGAGTGGCTCTGGGCTTGACATGGGGATGTTTTGCACCTCTTCCCGAGAAGCCAAGTTCTTCTCAGATATGGGAATGGGTCCTGCTGCTGGGCGGGGGCGGGGGCGGGGGGAGTGGGGTAGGGCGGGCAAGTCACAGCATGCCACAGGGTAAATACGGCACCTTTTTAGAACACATTTATTTTATTTCATAGAAGGTGATTTTGTTTTTATTTTTAGGATTCATTTATTTATTTGCAAGAGTGAGTACAAGCAGGGGCAATGGGAGGCAGAAGGAGAAGGAGAAGCAAACCCCCCACCAAGCAGAGAACATGATGTGGGGCTCGATCCCAGGACCCTGGCATCATGACCTAAGCTGAAGATAGACGCTTAATGACTGAGCCACTCAGGTGCCCCATAAAAAGTCATTTTAATTCTTTAAACACCTTAGACCTGATGGAAATGTTGTCCTGGGAAAGTCAGGCTATTTCTCCCAAGGCCCTAGAGCCATGAGACAAAGGCCATGTCCAAGGCCCTAGAGCCGTGAGACAAAGGCCATATCCACCAGAGCACCCCCGACCCCATGTCTGCACGGCCTTTCCTGGGCTTCTGGAAGAGAAACCAACACTTCCTTCTGAGCGGGAGGAGGCCCTCGCCAGGCTGAGTCACCCCAGAGCTCCACGGAGAGTCCACTCATCCCTCTGCCCTCCGCTTTCTTGTGCGTGCTCTCTCTCTCTCTCTCTCTCTCTCGACTTCTCTCTCTTTATGTCAAATAAATAAATAGAATCTTTAAAAAAATAAAGAAATATCCCACGTCCTCAGCATCTTCCTTTTCCAGGCTAAGTGCACGGAGTATCTTCCATCCTGTCTTCCTGAGATGACCCTGAGTCTCACCGTCCTCCCAACACTGATCCGAAACTTGGTGCCAAAAACGTGTGTTCCGGTCTCCTCTGCTCACAGAATGTGATTCCCTAGGGACAAAGTCTGGAGAATCTCTACAGAGATTAGGAAAAGCCAGAACATGGAGACGTTGGGATGTTTGGCTAAGCAGCCTATACTCATCCACCGGCAGAGGACGGCCCTAGATCCTACCCCATAGAGGATTTACAGTGAAAAGTGGCCTCAAATGTGTCTCAGAGGTCGATCCCTGTATCTCACTCTCTGAGCTCCGAGCCAGCGCTGCCCGGTGCCCCTGCTCGGACGAGGACGCGTGTCCCATTATTCTGAAGAACCCCGGTCCGGCTGGCACCTCCTCCTCCTCTCCGAGCTGAGCTACCCGAGGGCACGCACGCTGTTTAATCCATCCCTTCCTGCACCAGGTCCCTGGCATGTGAATAAGGTTCCCTGTCCATGCCTTTCCCGCCATCGCCTGTCCTGCAAGGCACTTGTGGTGTAAGGACCTTACGAATGTCTGTGACAACCAGGGCTCCTTCCCACCTGCTGCTCTGCCAGCTTTTCCTGGACTCTGTTCCCGCCTCCGCTCCCTCCCCTTTGACTTTCTCACTAAACTAACTTCCCTTGATTTATGACCGAAAGCATTTCGGGTCCCCGCCTCCTACAGAGCTCTGGGCTTTCTCCGCATACTCAACCTGCACTCACAGCGCATTGTCCGGCTACGCCCTCTCCCAGGACCACAGCTGCCAGATGCTTTAACATGTCCCCGTTTCCCCCCAGTTAGCTGCTGCGTAGCAGCTCACCTCCCTACCGAGGGGATCTCTTCCGCTCAGAAACAGCTACCACCAGCTTTGATTTACACATGACGTGTTTCTCTCTCACTTTTACAGAAACGCTAACGCCGTAGCCTTTTACAAGAATTAGTAGAGAGAGAAGCTGAAAAAAGTCAGGGCACTGAGGAGGACATTAAGATACTCCAGATGTAAGTGACTCAGAATCATCCCAGTGATTCTTCAACAGGAGACGTGAATGACTCAAGAGAATTTAGAAAAGGAAAACCCAATGAGTACGCCTTAAGGGAAAGAAAACATGAGTCTAGGATGACTATGGTTTCCCACCTGGGTAGCCACGAGCCCTCACTCCCATTGACAGACACGGAGGGCTGGACAAGGGTGAGGTGGGCATCCAGGCGCGCAGACACAGGACGGACAGAGCACAGGTCCCCACTTTGCTTCTCATGGGGAAACCGACGATCAGAGCACAAAGAAACCGACAAGATGACTTCACACAACTAGGAACTAGTCTGGACCAGAAAACGGGCTGAGGGACCGTGGGCGGGGGGGGGCAGGGACTGATGTAGATTCAGGCACTGAAGTGAGATTTCCTTGTGACGATGATAACGAAACAGAGATCCAGCTCGTGTGAAGGAGGCGGCTGTGTAGACACTGCCGGCAGAATATTCCAGTACAAACGAAGCATCCCAGGGAAGGGTCAGAGGGCCCCGGGGGCAGTGTGCAAGGCCGGGTGGGGGAGGGCGGGAGGCGGGAAGGTGCACCCAGAGGGGATGACCTGATGACAGCTGACACCGCACTTGCCCCTCGTAAGGACTCTGTAAGTGAGGACCGTCCCCGCTTGTCCTGTTATCATGACCACCCGTGGCTTCTCGGGGAGGCTTCAGAGAAGTGTGGACCCTCCGCTAACCCACAACCACCGCGAGGCTCCTGCGGACACAGCAAGAACAGAGCAGGGAAGCCTCACGGTCATCAGATGAACACAAAAGGAAAACAATTAAAATTATTTATAGGATTGGACCGAGACAGAGAAAAACTTGCTATACATGGAAGGAAAGTAGTAATTTCTTATCTCGCTGGTGGGGTTGTACATTTGCAGTTTTCTAGAAGGTAATAAGTGAGTAAAAACCTACCCAAAAGCATTAAACATGCCTTTTGACTCAGAAATTCCATTTCTTAAAAAAAAATTAAAAATAAATTCCGTTTATTGAAAATATTGAAGTGTAATAGTTCATTCAGTGTGTGTGCGAGTACTGACTGACTGAAGGAAAATTGGAAACGTGCTAAATGGCCATCGATAAAGAACAGTTACATTGTTAAACATCCACACATGTGACGAGGGTTCAGTCACTAAGATGGGTTTTGCAAAACATATATGTTTTGTTGACATGGGAAATATTCCTATTATTAATGAAAGAAATAGTGTGAAAATATTATTATGGCATGATTGTTGAGATAGACAGTCTTTTGGGTCACTAGCATTTTGGGGGAAATGGCCCTCCCTCTTTTCCGGGCTCATGGGGTTGGTTGGGGCTGGGGAAGGCATCCGACCACACAGTGTGACTCTCTGCCTCTGTGTCTGTGGTCCCTCTGTCACTCTCCAGAGGCCAGACAACGGCAGTGCTCCCTTGGTGTTGGTAGAGCTGTGTGGCTTCCTGATTTGAGCCCGTAACCTGCCCGCTTTTCAGTTGGATGGTCTGGGAAATTCAGTTTTTCCTTGCCTTGTCTGAATTGATTTGCCGACTTTGAAAGGGAAAGAATCATAACTAATAAGATGTCGTCTGTGTACAAGTGTGTAGGAACGCCCCTGAAAGGACCTGAATCAGTGTTGCTAGTGGCTGCTTGTGGAAGAGCACAGGTGCCCTAGACCCAGGAGAGAAGGCGGTGAAGATGGCAGCTCTGGTTGACTCCAGACAGATGCTGGGGAGCACGGGGACGGAGCCCGCCTGGTGAGGGAGGCCAGCGGGTCCACGTGTTGCAGGCACACTCTGGGCATGGGAACACAGCATCATGTTGATGAAAGGATGTTGATGGGACATTAGGAGCATCCAAGGGACAGAGTTTCATCATAAGACAGAAGCTCCTGAAAGACGGGGGAAATGGAGTTTTTAATACAACCTCATGCAGGAGGGCAGCAAGCAGACGGCGCTTAGCGGTGCACAGAGGAGGTGAAGTCAAAGGTGACTCGGCAGGAGGGTGTCCTTCCAACTACTTCTGGCCAGGTTCTCACTGCAGCCTGAGCGGGACCCTCAGCCCGCTGGAAGGAGGAGGGAAGCGTTAATGGTTAGAAAGAGGAGGTGTGCAATGGTGACTTTGGGCCGATGACAGAATGTACGGGGTTTTCAGAGACCAAGGAGAGCCCATTTGAAATTCTGGTCATGAGCAGGAGTAAGACCAGGGCAGCCACTTGCTGGATGAAACTCTCGGCATTTGATCATGGAGTAACAAGATCCAGCTGGGTCTTCCCAAGTCTCCTGGCCTCATCCTCCACAAACAACAGCTTCCGTGGCAGCACCCTTCACCCCGACTCGTCCAGTAACGGGATCTCTCATCCGTGGGCGCTAGCCCCGATGAATTCTGCTCAGCAGCCTGTGATCCCCAAGAACGTGAAGAGCATCCTTCAGGCTCTTTTCCTTAGAAAAATCCTTAAGGGAAAAAAGCCCTTTCATCTTTACAATGTAATTCACCCAGGAAGCCATCGTGTGTCAAGTAAAGCTCCGGGAGGACAGGGAGGCGAGCTGGGGGTGCAGCCGCCCCGCTGGCTCAGGAAGCTTTGAAGCCTTTTTCTTCACTGTTTTCCATCCTGCCTCATGTTGAAAAAGCAAACAAACAAAAGGCCCAATAAAATTACAGACGGTGAAGTGACACTTTCATGGACAAAGAAGGTGCGAGATCGCGCATCCCATGGGAGGTGTGGCGCATGGTTTGTCCCCCACGGGACGGTCTAAAAAATCCCCGATACAAAACCCTCCCAGCCCACCCCCCTGAAGATAAGCCTGGAAGCAGTTTCTCTCACCATTAGCTTTATTTAAAAATTACAGAAGTAACATGCTTCTGGGTTTTGAGAAAGCCCTTTTGCAGTCCTCCAGGAAACGAGAGTCCTACTAATACGCACAAGACGCAGTACCAAAATGAGCGTCTATGACAAAGCAGGCAGGGAAACAACACAGAGATCGACGTCAGGAAAACGTGTCACATTCTTAAATAGCGAAGGACATGAGACCCCCAATATGGAAATCGCACGTGCGCCTTTAAAATATGTCATTATAAAAGTAAACAATTATCTGTATGTCGTCACCACGAGCTATAGTCCCCAGGTTGGAGTGAAAAGAAATAGAGGTGTTCTTACTTGACAGTATAGGGACTTTTTCGTCTCGTTTTTAATGGAGTAGGGAGATGTTCTGGAGCTGCGGAATCGGCCCAGCTCAGGACCCGAGAACCAATGGAGAGAGCCCCCCAGGGGATGGCTGGGGGGGGGCTGCGAAATCATGGCTCCATGAATCATGGCTCCCCACCGGTGTCCGGAGCCGGGCAGGCAGCTGAGCATTCTAATAGAAGGTCTGAGAAATCCAGACAGCGCAGGACGCAAAGGAGGGGGCTTTGCTGTGGTGAGCTGTTTGAGGAAGGAGCTCCGGGACCTCACGGCCGAGCAGACCGCCAGGGCTTGGTCATGGTGGGCCAGGGTCTCCATGCTCGCCTGGGGAAGCAACTTTAACCCTCGGCCCTGAAGCCAGCCCCTGCTCCTTGCTGGAGGCTCCGGGAATCTCCCAGCCCCCACGGCCCGCCACCCTCAGCTCCCCACACGGCTCTGAGCCCTTCTGGTCTTGCGCACCTTCCTCCAACCCCATGCTGTCCTCCAAGGGGGACCTGGCCTGTGTGCGCCACTGGCTGCCTGCACAGCCCTGTTCCCCAGGGTCCAGAGGGAGGGAAGCTCCAGGCAGAGGGAGCTGAGCCTTGTAACCCAGAGCAGGGCGCCCCGGATGTGTTTGGGAAAAGAGACCATTCTGTCCTGGGCCATCTACCATCTGACCATTCGCACTCTCCGGTCAGACCATGGTGGCTGGCTATATGCCAAATCCAGAATTGAGCTCTTACCTGCACATGGCAGACGGGGACGCGTGGGTAAGAACCCCGGGAGCACTGGCCTGGACAGAGGCCCCTGACTGGAAACACTGTGGGCACCCCCAGCCTGGGCCGGGGAGGCTCCCTCCAGCCACCTCTCTCCAGCTGGGGCCTTTGGGGCTTCCCTGCCCTGCCCCCAACCCAGCATGCCAGGTCCCCCAGCCGTCCTGTCCCCTCCTCCGTGGGGCCGAGCACCGGGTCTCTGCACCAGCTGACCTCGACAGCAAAGCCCCCTCAGCTCACGCCTTCTGCCAGGCCTCCCCCTACCAGCTCAGCCGCAGAGCCCATGTGATTAACACTTCACTTGCCAGGTGGTTCCCATTTTGCACAAATCAAAATGCAAAAGCCACAAGTGTCCTCACAGAGCGCACGGCTCCAGTAGATGCTGATTCTTATTTCCTTCAAGGACGGAACCGGAACTACAGAATAGAATGTTCCAACAATGGTGTTAGGTCCTCGGCATTGTTTAAAACTAAACAGCACCTTGTTTTTAATTTTTCTGAGCATTTTCCCTGCTTTCTGATATTTGTTGCTGATTTCCTCTTATTCTTCCCTTGCCTATTTAAATATAAATTAAATTCCTTAAGAACAAAATTCCTGTCCCGACCTTCCACGGAGACTTTCTCTGGGTGTTTGGGGACCTTTGCCTGCAGTTCCCCACGGGGCTGACCGTGAGTTCACCCAGCCGCACCGGTCAGCGAAGGACAGACATGTCCACCACGGATGCTTTCCGCTGACACCGTCCGACACAGGCGGTGGTCCACACGGGGCTGGAGGGAGCGCAGGATTCTCGGGGGCCCCGCGGGCCGTGCATGAGACTGTGCACCTCCTCCGGGGCTGCCGGGTTCCCGCAGGCAGGCTCGTGGCCCACACCCGCCCCTGAGTACAAAGGACTCGCATCGCGGCTATTCCGGGGCAAGGCCAAGCCAAGCTCGGAGAGGCTGAGCACTGAGTCCGTCTGAAGCTCCCCAGCAGGTCTCCGTGCTCCCTGACGCGTGGTCACCATCAGAGCAGAAGGAAAAGCACGGGAGGAGAATACACAGGACGCGGAAGCAGGTGCTTGCCCATCCCAGCCAGAGGAGGCAGAGTGGGACATCCGCTGGCCTTGCTGGGTCCGCTTCCCCCCAATGACCGGCCTCCCAGAGCCCCAGGATCTTCTCAGGAGCATCGCCTTTAGCCAGCCCAGGGGTCAGGAAGGCCTCTTTGCCCGGCTGATGTGTTCCAGCTGCTCTGGTGGAAAACCCTGTTCATCTTTCTTCCAGCACAGGAGGCCAAGACCGTGCTCCACCTTCCCCTCCCCACTTTCCATTCCCAGCCTCCAAAAGTCTTCAGGAAAAGCTACCTCAGATGAATGGACCCCACAGGGGCTGCAGGCGTGGGTGGCTGGTGAGGCCCCGTCATCCCCAGCGAGCAGATATGCCTGGCACGGGCTCACACTGCACCAAGAAGCGCTTTGCGGTGGGACAGGGTCGTTAAAGATGCTGGGGGCTCAGAGCCAGGGAACAGAACACTTCCCCACTCATGGGAATCCAGAGAACCAAAGCACCACGCTGTCCGCGCCCTCTGTGCCCTCTGTGGCCCAGGTAGCAGTCGATAACTGGAAGGACACGGGTGTTGCCTCCTGAGACAGAGAAGAACCCAAGCGCCAGACTGGTCCCCCAGAGCCGAAACCAAGGTGTGGCCACTGCTAGCCCCTCCTGGAGGCTCCCACTGGCGCTGTCCCCTCACACCTTGCAGCATGGGGGCCGCCTGCCCCTGAGGTCCACAGCTCCTTCAAGGCCCTTTGTCCACCTCTCCTTCAAGGCCCTTTGTCTCTGCCCATCACCCCTCCTTGTCCGGCTGACCTCAGCTCTTCCACTCAGAGGGCCTCCTCCCTGAGGTGGGTCCCCGACAATTATCCAGGATAAGCTTCCCATTTTAAGGTATTTAATATAATCACAAATACAGAGAGACTCTTGCCAGATAAGGAATCGTATTCACGGGCTCCAGAAATTAGGACACGGATGGGTTTGAGGGATGTTATTCTGTCTCAGACCACTTTGGTCAGAGAGTAAAATGAGTGTAACTGATGGAAAAGAGCAGTTTCTGTTGCGAGAGGCTGAGACAGGTTCAGGGAAGGGGTAGCCAGAAACATCTCCAGCCCCCAGAGTAGACGTAAGAAGGAGGAAGGAGCCACTAGGGAGAGACAGGATTGCGGGTCCTGGAGGGGTGACAAGAGCGGCAGTGATGGGGAGGCTGGGAGAAGGTGTGGCGTTACTGACCTTGGGGCTTATCAAGGTTTGGATCCACTTGCTGGGACAGGGGACTTGGAGTCCCACTGGTCAGCGAGTCCCAGGAATGGGAGAGGTTGTGAGTGACAGAGGCATGGAAGACAGTCAGGACAGCTGTGGCCTTGACATCCTTTGGGGCAGTAACAGCCCCAGAGAGCTCCCTGCCCCAGCCCCTGTGAGGCTCACCATGTCCTGGACATACTTGGGCCATGACTTTGGATGGCCAGACTGGAGCAGAGGGGAACAGCTTGAAGGTCATTTCCTGAGCTCGTGGGCTGCCCCTTGGGCTGGGGACCCCCCGTGAACTGAACAACCAGCAAGGGACGCCCGCAGCCGGCCTGCGGGGATTGTGCCACTTGCCGACAGTGGTGCCTTCGTGCTCCCAGAGTCCTCCAGACAGCAATGGCTGGATTGTTGAAGAGCCCGCGTGCATGTGAGCAGTGGCACAGGCCCACAAGAGCTCGAAGGGTGTGCGTTGCATGTGGACACAGAGCCCAGACCCACACGATTCCCCAGAGCAGACAATGTGGGTGCCACGGCCTGGGAACTGGGAACACCACTGCAATGGGCACAGTGTAGACAGCCGATGAGCCATGGTCCACGGCCAGGCTGAACCTCCGTGTGCCGACACTGCAACCCATGGAAGAGTGGGCAGTCAAACCGCTGGACAGTCATTGGTCCAAGTGACATCTGCAGATGGGCCCCATGTGCTGGTGCACAGAGCAGCAGAGGCGTGAATGGGGCGTCGTGCTGACAGCCTCTTGCATCGGAGGCAATCTAAGATGGTCCTGGGCGGTGCAGAGACGGCAGGTGGCTGGCCAGCAGGTGGCTGACTCCTCCACAGGGAAGGGGCACCTGGCATGGTATAGTTTGGGCAGACTCAAGGCCTGGTGGCATGCGAGGCCACATCCAAGGGGGCCAGCTTGCTAGTAACAGCCAAATGGGGCTGATTAAATGTTTAAATGAGGAATATGTTGCCTGCAGAACCCTGAAAGGCTCAGAGACTTTATTCCATAACTGAGAGTGCCCAGAGTTCCAACAAATGTTTCTCAGTAGGGCCAGGCGTGGAGGAGCCCTGAGCAGACCAGGCGACAGGTAACCCGAGAATGAAGTCCAGTGGACACCTAACTCCAAGAGAAGCCACGTTTGGAGCATCATAGGGGAAGCTGCTGTGTACACAGTGAAACAGGAAGTTCACTTCATGCCCATTGCCTTGGGCCATGGTCCACACACACTAAATATTGTGCAGGGAAGGAGAACAATCCTCTCCATTTATGTATAAATCATGCGAAGAAATGCTACATAAAGTCAGACCCATGATGCTGGCCAGTCTTTCCGGATCCTTTGGGGAGAAGACATATTTGGTCTCATGGATGCCAATGAGTCATAGGTGTGCTAGACATCGATCCAATAGCTCTTCTCCTCCACTGTCCTAAAACAACAAAGGATTTAGTTACAGTGTCTCGCCTCTCTATAGTGTGTGCATGTGTGACATGTAGACATTGTTGCAAAGGCGATACTCAATAGTTTTTGAGAAATTCATTTCTGCTTTTAAAAAAATTATACGAGTGATTTTCCACTTCTCATTAAAATACGTGAAGTCTTGATAATAAAATCCTTTACTGCAAGTATAAAACATGATCCCCTAAAATATTTCAAAGGAGGCATTTTCTCACCAAATTGTATAATCTAAAAAGTTGGAGTTTTTTAATCAATTAATAACCAACATAGAGTGACATTTTATTATAGAATGAACAGTTTTCTGAGGGCTTTGAAGAGACACAATAAAGTATAAACACTGAAATATTTAAGAAAGTTGTACAGAAACAGAAACACGAGTTTTGATGACAAGATTTTTTTTCTATTTCCTAGTAACAAAAACGAATGGCGATTTGACACTGCTAACCAGGTTAAATTTCCTTTTCCAAGTATATTCTGTGTATCACTTTTTTATGAATTTTGACTTTCACCTACTTGACTTCCAAAATACGGCTTTGTCTGTGTAATGAAAAGCTAAGTTTTAAACAGTGAATGGAGGAAAACCACACCTCAAAGAATACTTGCCAGCTGCCTTTTTATTTTGCATTCAGTTTTTGGTTTTGTTTTGTTTTGAAGATTTTATCTATTTGTCAGAGTGAGCAAGAGTGCGAGGGCACAAGCAGGGGGAGCAGTAGGAGGAGAGAGAAGCGGGCTGTCCCATGAACAAGGAGCCCGATGCGGGGTTCGATTGCCAGACCCTGGAATCATGACCTGAGCAGACTGAGCCAACCAGGTGTCTCATTTTGGATTCAGTCTTGAGCATTAAAGACACAGGTGTTTACAGTCGTGAAACAGAATTACTGGATTCAACGAGTTGACACTGTAGGCCTTTCTAGATCCCTAATTGCAAAAGGAGACATTGTCTCTGTCCTAACACGAATTTAAAATCCCAGATGGAGGGAACCAGATTCTGCTATTCTCCTAGATTTCAAAGTGTGAATCTGAATGTGAGATACTGAAATAATGACTTCCCAACTGTCAGTTCTCATTGAAAATGTGAAGAAAAAAAAAGTGTGATAAAGCACCATTTTTGTTTTGTTTTTAACAGAAATTCTGTCAGATAAAAAACCAAAGCTTGCTTATTTATTTATTTTTGTAGAAGCAATAATTTGAAGTCTTTCCTAAAATGATACTATTTTCTGAAGATCCAGCAGCAGCAGAAGATACTCAGTTGTGCCCCACGGAAAAGACCCTGTGGGTATAGGTGTCCACACTGAGTGGTGTGTGGCAGGAGTGTGCATCCAGCCCCCTCCCAGGATGTCTGTGCTGTCTGCTGCACAGGACGGCAGGCTCTCGGTGCCCTTGGGGGCCCAGCAGGTCCACAGGACAAGAAGTCCCACTGTCCGTCCCTCCAGGTTGTCTGGATTCCCTTGTGTTGCTTTATACTTCCTCAGAGAGGAAATGGGAGGGAATGTACCTGGAAATGAGAGTTTCCTCAAGTATTTAATGGATCAACAAAGTAGTTTTCACATCTCATAGCCTCAAAATCTCTCACTCATCAGATAGCCAGTAACTAAGTTGACCCTGGTTTAGTAGCATGGTCACTGCCTCAGCGACAAGCTCGAAACTCCAGAAATCTGACACATGAAGGAGTCACATGGAACGAACACATCTGCATTGTTCCCTGAGAGATTTAAGGAAAAAACAACAGCTGCTCTTGGTGTGGAAGATATCCACCCCTCGGACTTTACTGGGAAGGACCTTTGTGGTGGTGGGGGGGGTCTATACAGGCCAGAGTGTTGTCTCCTCCACACAGAGAGCTCCCACGTTCAGCCCTCTGTCAGGTGGACTTTCCATTGTTGTGCTTCACCAATAATTTTGAGAGCTGTGTCCGCCAACACCCTACTTGCCTTCAAAATCCTGAAATAGTCAATAAGCTGAATCAACACCATTCAGGCTCTGCTTGCGACTCACAATCCTCTTCAAAGGTGAGATACACGTTGTTCCCTTCCCCTTAAATGAATGAGAAATGGAGCCTCTGAAGGCTCAGTGGTCTCAGTGTCAGAGCCACGTCATAACCCACACTGCTGACTCTAAATTCAAAATTCCTCCCACTCTCACCTCATCGAGAAGCTGACATATGGATATATAATGGAATTTAAGCAAATTAGTTGCTATAGATCAATGGAAATGGCCTATAGCCTGGACCCCATCAAGATATCAGTCCCTGGTAGATGTGAGCTTAGACACAGAACAATTACTGCTTAGAATCCAGGAGTGTCATGATTTCGCCATCGTTACCGTTTCTTTATTGAGAAATGAGCGACATCCTCAAACTAGCGTTTCCCTAGAAATTCTCAGAGTTTCCAGTTGTCAGTTGAAAGTCCACTTTCTAAAGGTCAGCATTCTAGAGACACATTTCACAAGAAAGTTTCCTGAGATCATGAGTCTACAAAAAGAAAAAAATTAATAAACATTACATAAGAAAAGAAGTTGCTGCAAATGTGGGCGAAAAATGCCAAGTTACTCCAGTAGAAATGAGGTTCTTAATGATAAAATTGTTCAGGGTCACTGATATTCTAATTTGTTAAGTAGGAAATATAGTCAGCACTGTTTTCAAAATTTCTTGAACATAGAGCACTTTTTTGTTAAGTGAGTTAGGGCTTAGGGCCCACAGAATCCACTTGAGAAGCAAGGATCCAAATGATGGTAAAATTAATACCCCAGACAGGAGCGGCCGAGGTGGAAGTTTCTTTCTGCAGACCAGACTAGAATTTCCAGGGTGAAGTGTAAGCTCTGAATTACAACACACATTGTGTGTTCTGTGGTGTCTGAGGTGGGGATATGCATGTGGGTATCCTGCTGGGCTGTCCTGGGAACAAACCTGGAAAGGTGTGGGTGGGGTAGGACTTCGCCATTGCAGCCTGGCGCTCAGAGGATCCCCCAGCAACTCCAGAGCAGGGAGTCTGAAGAGCTGCTGGGAGTCACAACAAAGAGGTGTCATCATGGGCAAGACAGGGACATGAGCCATGAGCCAGGGACAGCCAATCTTCAGGATGTGGTGGGTGCAGGCCCAGCCCTGAACAGGGAATGTGGGGCTTCTCCACGACTCTGCTGACAAACACCCATCCATGTGGGGAGGTACCCAAAACTGAAGAAGATGTGCCACTCCATTAACATTCTCACACACACACACACACACACACACACACATGCATGCATACACACACACATACACACACAACAAAACATCTGGGAAACATCATAAAGCCTCTGAAACATGTGGAGAGGAAGCTGCCTGCTCCCACCCAGCTCATTATCCACACCTCCTCACACTTCACTTAAGCAAATAACTATTTCAAGTAAAATCATGCCATCCAAATATGAAAAACCGATAGAAATATTAATCATGGAACACGTATATTATCAGCAACAACAATCTGAACACACACACGCACATAAATTCCACAAAATGCACTTCCACAATGTCCACAGAACCTTAATTAATTATTAGCCAGTTTTTTAAAGCTCATCATTTTACTGATGAAATAGATGGTGTCCCAGTTAGGCTGTAATGAAGGATATGAATCATGAATTACATTCTCTCTCTTTTCTGTCTGCGACTAAAGAAAAGAAATGAAAAGACCCTTAATAGCAGTAAAACACATGAACCCATCCCTCCATCAAGCAGACAACTTGAAATGAGGATTTTCACTAGAGGTCAGCACACCTCAGCCCACAGGCCAACCTGCCATCGGGTAAGGGGATAGGAGAGGCACGATGTTCTCTCCATGCTGGGTGGTCACCTTCACACAGCAATAGCAAAGCTACCTGGTTGGCACAGAAAATTATTGCCTGGTCCTATCTGTAAACCGTTCACCAACCCCAGTTTATGTTTATTGTCTGATTGGATACATGTAAAGACAACAATTGACCTGACTTCCTAGAAACCATCCATCAGACAATGCAGAAAACCTCAATAAATTCCAAAAAGGAGGTTGTATAGGCTGTTTTTCGAACCACATGCACAAGTCTAAAATTTTATAACACAAACACCAAGAGAAAAAATCTGAACAATTGGAAATTCTAAAAATTTTTCTAATAACACCAGTCAAAACAATCATAAGAACATATTATGAGCAACTATATCCCACCCAACAAATTAGGCAATCTGGAAGAAATAGATGGATTCCTAGACACATAAAAACTATTTTTATTCTTTTTTTTTAAGATTTTATTTATTTATTTGACAGACAGAGAGATCACAAGTAGGCAGACAGGCAGGCAGAGAGAGAGAGGGAAGCAGGCTCCCTGCTGAGCAGAGAGCCCGATGCAGGACTCGATCCCAGGACCCTGAGATCATGACCTGAGTCGAAGGCAGAGGCTTAACCCACTAAGCCACCCAGGCACCCAACTATTTTTATTCTTAATATATATTCTTTTAAATATGCACAGCAGAAATAAATGTATTTCCAATCACACACACACACACACACACACACACACACACAACTACCAAAACTGCAATAGGAAGAAATAGAAAACCTGACCATACCCATAACCAGGAAGGAAACTGAAGCAGTAATCAAAAATCTCCCAATATACAAGAGTCCAGGGCCAGATGGCTTCCCAGGGGAATTCTACCAAACATTTAAAGATTAATTAATACCTATTCTTCTGAAACTGTTTCAAAAAATAGAACTGGAAGGAAAACTTCCAAGCTTTTTCTATGAGGCATGTAATTCTATGTAGAAAAGCCAAAAGATTCCACCCAAAAATTGCTAGAACTCATACAGGAAATCAGCAATCTGGCAGGATATAAAATCAATGCACAGAAAACAGTTGTATTTCTATGCACTAACAATGAGACAGAAGAAAGAGAAATTAAAGAAAAAATCCCATTTACAATTGCACCAAAAACCATAAGATCCCTGGGAATAAACCTAACCAGAGGCAAAGGATCCGTATGCTGAAAACTATAAGACACTCATGAAAGAAACTGAGGAAGACACAAAGAAATGGAAAAACATTCCATGCTCATGGGTTGGAAAAACAAATATTGTTAAAATGTCTATACTACCCAGAACAATCAAGTCCCAATCAAAATACCATCAACTTTTTTCACAGAGCTGGAACAAATCATCCTAAAATTGGTATGGAACCAGAAAAGACCCCCAACAGCCAGAGGAATGTCAAAAAAGAGAACCAAAGCTGATGGCATTACAATGCCTGATTTCAAGCCTCATTCCAAAGATGTCATCATCAAGACATTATGATACGGGCACAAAAACAGACACAAAAATCAATGGAACAGAATAGAGAACCCAGAAATGGACCCTCAATACTATGGTCAACTAATCTTTGACAAAGTAAGAAAGAAAATACAATGGAAAAAAGATAGTCTCTTCAATAAAAGGTGTTGGGAGAATAGGATGGTCACACGCAAAAGAATTAAACTAGACCATTCTCTTACACCATACACAAAAATAAACTCAAAAAGGATGAAAGATCTAAATGTGAGACAGGAATCCATCAAAATTCCAGAGTAGAACATAGGCAGTGACCTCTCTAACCTCAGCTACAACAAGTTCTTGCTAGACATGTCTCCAAAGACAAGGGAAAAAAGGCAAAAATGAACTATTGGGACTTCATTAAGATACAAAACCTTTGCACAGCAACGGTTGACAAAACCAAATGATGACCAACACAATGGGAGGGGATATTTGCAAATGTCTTTTCAGAAAAAGGGCTAGTATCCACAATGTATAAATAACTTTTCAAACTCAACAACCAAAGAACAAATAATTCAGTCAAGAAATGGGAAGAAGACATGAACAGACATTTTTCCAAAGAAGACATCCAGATGGCCAACAGACACATTAAAAAGTGCTCAACACCACTCAGCATCAGGGAAATACAAATCAAAACCACAATAACATCCCACCTCACACCAGTCACAATGGCTAAAATTAACCAGTCAGGAAATGACAGATGTTGGCGAGGATACAGAGAAAGGGGAACCCTCCACTGTTGGTGGGAGTGCAAGCTGGTGCAACCGCTCTGGAAAACAGTATGGAGTTTCCTAAAAAAGTTAAAAATAGAGCTACCCTATGACCCAGCAATTGCACTACCTGGTATTTACCCCAAAGATATAAATGTAGTCATCAGAAGGGGCACATGCACCCCAAAGTTTATAGCAGCAATGTCCACAATAGCCAAACTATGGAAAGAACCTAGATGTCCATTGACAGATGAATGGATAAAGAAGATGTGGTATATATACACAGTGGAATATTAGTCAGCCACCAAAAAGAATGAAATATTACCATTTGGAATGACGTAAAAAGAACCAGATGGTGTTATGTTAAGCAAAATAAGTTATTCAGAGAAAAAAAAATTATCATATGGTTTCATTCATATGCAGAATTTAAGAAACAAAACAGAGGATCATAGGGGAAGGGAAGGAAAAATAAAATAAGATGAAATCAGAGATGGACACAAACCATAAGACCTTATCATAGGAAGCAAACTGAGGGCGGCTGGAGCGGAGGTAGGTAGCGGATGGGGCTATTGGGTGATGGGCGTTAAGGAGGGCACGTGATGGAATGAGCACTGGGTGTTGTACACAACTGATGAGTCACTGAACTCTACCTTTGAAACTAATAACACACTATATGTTGATTAATTGAATTTAAATTTAAAAAAATAGTCAAAAACACAGATCGCTGTTCTGATGTTATTAGTTAATATCAACAAATAAAGAAACAAAGATGGAAATGTAAAAAAGGAAAATTAGAAAAAATATATTAAAATTAAAATATGCATAAGTGTGCATAAATGGGCCCATCACTTCATATTTATCTTAAGGTGAAAGGTAAAAATTTGACCGAAGCTTTCATTGTCATGCTCTTCACTATAGTTTTAATTACAAAAGGGTAGAAATCTAGACGAAACCATTGGTTGCGTGAATTATGGGGAAGCAGCATAAAGAAACACCGTTGTGTGTATCCATTAAAGACACAGAAATATGACCACAATTATCTATCGACTAGGATAGCAGACTGTAAATAATGATACTGTGATTAAGGATAGTTTTTAATTTTCCTGTT
This sequence comes from Lontra canadensis, assembly GCF_010015895.1. NCBI lineage: Eukaryota > Metazoa > Chordata > Mammalia > Carnivora > Mustelidae > Lontra > Lontra canadensis. The sequence continues at coordinate 2,154,886 of NW_022631038.1, forward strand.
TAAGTGTTTCTACCTATACTTATCTTACTTCTATAATTACATGAAAGCCATCCATATATTTTATTAAGTCAGCAGAAATAATCACGGGAGACAATAATGATTTAATTCTGAGCACGTAATGAGAATGAACTCCATTCGAATGTCAGCATATCGTCAACAGCAGAAATCCGTGACAGTGACTCACGGACGTGGAAGGCTGTTTTGATGTGACACGATGTGCGTTTTCAAATCTAGTCTCAGTGCAAGGAGAGCCAGGATTTTCTGTAGACCTTGAGGAATCCCTGCCCTCGAGAGGCACAGGCTGAGCTCGGTGAGAAGCATCAGACGCCGAGGGCCTTGCTGGGAACCAGCTCCCCAAAACGGCGAGACCAGCCTGTGTTGGGGTGGGAGGGGTTCTCTGGTCGGCTGGCTGGAGAGGCTGAGTGCCACAGTGTCTGAATCCTAACAGACGAGTGTCCCCAGGAGAGGCCACGATTGCAGCGGTGTGGAACGTTTCCAGGCTTTGCTCCATGTTTGTTTTTGCTTTTGCTTCTGATCTCAGATGGCTTTTTACGAAGTGGCTCTCAGAATCGGCTGGCAGACGTGCTTTGGCAAACTCCGCACTACACACACAAGTCAGGCTTCTAGAGAAGCAGAAGCACATCGACACCAGGAAATGAGTTTCTGGTTGGAGGAGCCCGGAGACCACAGGCTCTGACTTGTATGACCGGGCTAGAGAAAAGGTCAGAAGAGCACCCACAGCCTGCGTGCTGTCCCGAGGACCCAAGGCTGGGGAGCTGCGTGCGGAAGCCAGGGTGATGCTCCCACTTGCCCCAGAGACATGACTGTGACTCCGACGCACCCGAGTCTCGCAGAGTTGCTGCCCTATGGCTGGGAGCCCCAGCACAGCCCACTCGCCCCTGTCCCCACCCAGGACTCCTGTGAGTGAGGACCGGGCACTTCAGCTTCTGTGGACAACGGTGGACACCACAGTTGGCAAACGATTTCTGTAAGGAGCCAAAAAGTCAACATTTTAGGCTTTGCAGCTCTAGAGGCTCTGCCTTGTGGCGCCAAGCCCCAACTGACAAGGATCACAAAATACTCTTCTTTTGATTTTTTTCCACCCATTTAAAAAGGCAAAAAACCATTCTTTTTTTTAATTTTTTTACTTTATTTTCAGCATAACAGTATTCATTATTTTTGCACCACACCCAGTGCTCCATGCAATCCGTGCCCTCTCCAATACCCACCACCTGGTTCCCCCAACCTCCCACCCCCCGCCCCTTCAAACCCCTCAGATTGTTTTTCAGAGTCCACAGTCTCTCATGGTTCACCTCCCCCTTCCAAAAAACCCTTCTTAGCCCCGGGGTGTGGTACAGACCAGGCAGAAGGCTGCTTGGCTCCCGGGCTGTGGTTCCTCAGTTTCTGACACTGCACCTCGTGTGTGGCTCACTCTGGTCTCAGATCATAAGCTTCCTGCTCTCCGCTGGGTGTCACGAAGGTTACAACGTGAAGTTGTACTTGTCACTTCTGGGGTAGTATTCATTGCACCCTCTTTGGGTCTTTAATTGCTAGTTCTGAACCACGAGGAACTGTTTCTCTGAAAACTGTTCTGCACCCCCTCCCAATTTAAACTCAGTGTTTTCTGAGTTTATTCTGCAAGCAGCATTGTGGAAACTCGGACAGGACATCCCTACATAAAGTGATAGGGGAATTGCAAGTGAAAAAAATATAAAATAAGAAAAAGAAAATAAAATTCGGTGTTTACTGCCAGTGGTGCTGTTTTGCTGTTTCGTGTTAGCTTTAATGGCTAAGTGTTTTTGGCAGGAGATGAGAAAAAAGACAGTTCTCCTAGTGGCTGTGGACTTCTGAATGGCAAAATTCCTTCTGAATCCCCAAGGTTCCCATCACTGGCCCTTAACTCTGAGCGCGGCCTGAGACCATTACCTGCCGGATGCAATTAATGGAACTGAAAACCCGTAGAGCCGTTTCCTGACCCCTGGACCTCTTCAAAGCACTCTTCGCTTATTAAAATAAGCTATTTCCTAAGTAAGCCCCCCACCTTCCGCAGTGCATGGATGCTCCCGGAATCCTCTGGGACAGACGAGCACCTCCACGCTCTTCCGCTTCTGTCGGTACTTCCCACCCAGGTGCTCACCCGTCTGCGAGCGCGGGGGCTGGGCACACGTCATCAGGACACAGCTTGCTGAAAGCTGTCCTTTGTTGCCACCACAAATATGTTCCTGCCTTGAGACTTATTATCTGAACTCGAACTTCAAGTGAAAACGCCTCCACGGTGTTATTTCTTACGTATCATCACGTGCTGTTAGACGGCTCCAGTGCCCGGGGTTCACCACGGTCTCAGCCACCGTGGGTTCTAGCCTCACCTCGAGTCCTGGCGGCGTGAATGGGTGCAGACGTCAACATTTTCTTACTCCATATCTTCCAATTTAGCACAGCTTCTTTGCTGGCACTTTCAGTTTATTTACTTAAACCATCTCTGATTTCATCAAAGTCCCGCAGCAGTTGGCAGAGCTGCAGAAGATACAGACAAACACTTGTGAGTTTTTCCTGGGAAGACGGGACTCCCAGGGCTCCGGGATTTGGGAACCAAAAGCCTCCCTTCCTGCAGAAAGAAACTTGGAATTTCCATGTAAATCCCCAATCCTCCCACCACCCCCCACCCAAAAGCTGCCCGGGGTGCCGTGTGTCCTTGTATGGCACTGACCCTCAGCCCACAGCCTTGGGGCAACATCCAGCCTCTCTGGGTGGCCCACGAACTGTGAAACCAGCCTCATTCCACTCAGCTTTCCTACTGCGTCCCAGACATCTCCATCCTCAAATGCGGGGTTTGCCTTTGGCCGTCCCCTGCCCATCACCCAGAGAAACCCTGCAGGCTTGCTCCATGAAGAGCCCCTCCCATCCACCTGCCCTTTCCTGGACTTCTCTAGATGTCCGTGCCCTTGACTTTCTTCCCTATGTAGTAGGCACACCATCCTCTGCCTGTACTTGCCAGGCCTTCTGCAGAGCACATCTGTGGCCTCAGAATGGAGTAAGAGCTACTCTTTGAAGGCACTGGAGCAATGAAAGGCAGGTGGAAAGTGGAGAGAGTTCAGGGAAGGACCTTTGCATGGCCTTCATCTGTAGGTGCTCCCCAGAGTGGGTGTGCAAGCCAGCCAGGATGGAGTGCAGACTTCTGGCCAAGGGCGTCACAGACTTGGGGCAGTCAGCACTTCCAGAAAGTGGGGGGATAGCTCAGAAAGGATGGACCACAGCACACGCAGGGAGCAACGAAACCTCTGTGTGTGTCCATACACACGCATATGTATATGCATACACACAACACACACATATGTCATCGTGTATCTACATTATCCACACTTTCTGTGTGTGCATAGAAATACACATGTGTGTACACGCTAAAATGTGCTCAACATACGCATCCTTAAATATTAATAATTATATACCAATAATCAATATTTAATATATTGAACAATTCACACACTAAATGTCTTTAATCTATTATACTAATATGTAATAAATTGAGATGCTAAATATTTTTGTGTTTAAATTATGTTATAATAACGTATATTTGATAGGTAATGCATACGTACTATATTAAATGTATACTTAAACATATACTAAATATAAATATCATGTGTTTTTTGATGTTTAAAGATTGAACAATTAGATTTTCGTAAGGTTCCCTTTGAAATGACTCCTAGCAGCATTCTACAGAAGTTCATCGTCTTTCTGCTGCAATCATGTCCCTCTGTTGTGGTCTTTTCAAGTTTCCCTCAGCACTGTCTCGGTCGCAGTTTCTACCTCCTACAAGGACTTCCAAGACAGGAAGTCTCAGGTGTGGAAACAAGTGTGTCTCAGGGAGTCGTAGAAATGAAACGACCAAAGTGGAACAGCGTCCCGTGCCCGGAGCTCTGAACACGAGGTCCTTGCAGATCAGCCGCCCACCAGCTGCTCCAGCTCCCTGACAATCCTGTGGGGTCTGTGCGGGCTGCACGGGTCTGTGATGCTCATTTTCTTGCCAATGGCTGCATCCTATCGAGTCAGGCTGGCGCCCACACTAATCTCACACCGGCCAGAATTCCTGGTTCGGTGCACGAGAAGGAAGCGCCATCCCAGACTGTGTTCCGGGTTTTGCTTTGTATGGACTGTTTGTGGTACTGGCCAGAAAGAGGCATCCCCAAAGCCATGTGCACAGACATTCACAACCTCAATGGACGATAAAGTTTGAATTCTTTTTCTAATTAAATATGCTTGCACATCTCCATGTTTTCTCCATCTCATACCAAGAAATGAAATTCTTTAGGTGATCAAGTGACAGACACACCTCTTTATTTTAAGATTCTTTTAAATCTTTTTTTTTAAAGATTTGATTTATTTATTTGACAGAGAGAGATCACAAGTAGGCAGACAGGCAGGCAGAGAGAGGAAGGGAAGCAGGCTCCCTACTGAGCAGAGAGCCCGATACGGGGCTCGATCCCAGGACCCTGGATCATGACCTGAGCTGAAAGCAGAGGCTTTAACCCACTGAGCCACCCAGGCGCCCCGAGATTTTTTGTTTATCTTTAAAACAATTTCTACACCTAATATGGGGCTCAAACTCTCAACCCTGAGATATAGGTTTGCCCGATCTTCCGACTGAAACAGCCAGGCGCCCAGACAGACACACATTTAAAGAAACACAGTTCTGGTTAAATTTTACAAGAGTACAAGACAGGAGAGGGAGGAGGCGGAGTGAGAGGCAGGGAAAGTGGTGAACGGACATGAATCTTCATCCTTCGTCGTGTTTCTTTACCCCTTTTAGAGGACACAGATCTGTGCAACGGAAGGAGCTTTTCTACCTCTGCCGGGAAGGCTGGAAACGGAGCGTGTCACCCAGACGGTGAGAGACATGGGGTGAGAAGACTCTCAGTAATGACACATATGGTTAAAAACATTCAGAGAAAATTAAAACACTCTAAAAATCTACCGGGGAGGACCTGGCACTTTACTCACAAACCTGTTTGTGAGAATCACCTGGGTTATTGTATTACTGTGCACAAAATGAAGCTAATATGTTACAATATTCAAAATTCTGAGAACTATCAGACACAGAGAAGTAATGTTCACCCAAAGGAACAGTAAAACAACATATAAAAATTGGAAAAATATATTAGAATTTCACAATTATGCAAAGTAACATATCCAAGGGGATCTGGCTGCTGTTTATTTGCATTTTAATTTTGTTTTTATTCATAAAGTAATCAGATAGGTATATGCCTTATGGGTACAAAGAAAAAGTTCTTAAATGAATAAGGAAATAATAAAAAATACAGATACTAAACAGGGGCTGCTCTCAAATTTTTAAAAGATCTAACAATGCTGAGCGCTGTGGGAAGGCCATTTAGAAGCCCAGTTATGGCTTGTCCTCTCAGTAGAAACTAGGCCTTCCTCAGGGTCTTGGACCTCCAAATAATGATTATATCTGTTAATAGAGCACATTTAAATGTTAAAATGCAATTGTCAGAAAATGAATAACATAATAAAACAATATTTAGGGAACTCTTCTGAGAATTTTACTTGTATTTCAGTAAAAAAACAAAAACAAAACAAAACAAAACAAAAGAAAACATAAAACCTTCCAATGTTAAGTTGGAGAGAAATTACGGAATAGCCTCATTTCTCAAGTGACGTGCTCTGTGACTGGCCAACGTCACGGGGAGTGGCTGCAGGGACCCCCGGACTCTCTCCCTGTCTTCCTTCCTTTTCCTCTTCCTCCCCAAGAAGCACGCTGGGAGAGCTCTCGAAACAGGGTTGCCTCTCCTAAGTCTTCCCTGACTAGGGCTGAACCTCTGGCCTCAGCCCACCGGACGACCCCAGGAACTCCCTCATGGGGCAGTTTTGCTACTGCCCATCACGAGGCCACAAACTCGAGAAGCCATCACGAAGGGTGCTTTGGTCCATGTCAGAGCGGGACCCTTGGCTGAGGGAATAGAATCCCATGCAACGCAACCCAGAAAATGAGCTTCTAGTACAAGCTGCTTTGTTAAAGTAGCAGAATGACTAGATTTTAAAGGATGCTTCTAGAGACTTGGAAGTTTTCCCAACTATAATTCAAAGCCTAGGTATGATTTTCTAAACCCATCAAACTGCCTCATTTCTTGAAATTCATATCTTCTAAGGAATGAATCCTTTATCTTCCAAGGAAAGATACTGCATTAACAAATTAATCATAAATATTAAGGTGTAGTGAATCCTAGCTGCATTTAAGAGTCTCCCTAAGGAAAAAGTTCTCCCATCTCCTTGACAAAAACGAGTAAAAGGTAGCCATCCAGTTATAAAAGAATGAACCTTAGAGGTCATGCAATTAGAAAATAAGCTGGAAATAATTCATTAAAATTATCCAGTTATCAGTATCTCTCCTCTTTGGACACACTGGTAGTCTTTCTTCACTTAGTGACCCAACCTTTATGAAACACAGGCGGCATGCTGGAACGTGATTGGCTCTTGAGATAAGAGGTAAAGCCCTTGCTGAAGGAGATGCCAGCTCTGGGGGGATGGCGGCCGCACGACTTAGAGCAGAGATGAGCACGTTCCTCTGTGAAGGCTTGTGCGGCAGGGACGGGAGTCTGTGCCCACTGGGGACTCTACCACACCCCTGTGCCAGCCGTCACTGTCACGTGAAAGCAGTCACAGCGGACACATCAGTAATGATGCTCCCTTCCCCACCAAAACTTGATTTACAAACCCGGGAATTAGAAACCGTCGGGGTCATGAAAGCAAGGACAAGCTGAGACACAGTCCCAGAGCAGAGGAGAGGGAGGAGAGACAACAGCCCAGCGTGGCAGGATCGCAGGACGGCAAGGTGATGTTCATGGGAAACCTGCACCGCCAATGAAGGCGTGCACTTCAGCAAACAGTGATAAACCGCTGCTGTTTCTTCCTTGTGACGGGCGTACCATGAGGAAGGGTGACTCTGCTCGATTTGCAAATTTTCTTTAAATCTAAAAATGAAAAGTTTATTTAAAAAAAAAAAAGGTAGCAGGTAGGACATGGTTGACATGCCAGGTTTTCCAGCCCCTGATTTAAAAAGTGAAGTCAACTGGGACACCTGGGTGGCTCTGTCAGTTGAGCGTCCGACTCTTGGTTTCGGCTCAGGTCATGATCTCAGTGTCGTGAGATTGAGCCCTGCATCAGGCTCCATGGAGTCTGTTTGAGATTCTCCCTCTCCCTCTCCCTCTGCCCAAAATCTTTTAAAAAATGAAATAAAGTAACCTAAACACTAGGATAGAAACATGTTTGGGAGCCAGAGAAACTTGAATGCAGGCAGACAGACAGAAATGCTGAAAATCTCCTTTAAGATGTGGACATTGGCCTGTCCCTCCCAACCTTCTTGAAATTTAAAATATCCCCACAGAATTACAGTGAAGTTACCAGTCACTTACCAGCTGTGAAACTGGGACGCATTTCTTCACTGTTTCTAAAGCCTTCTGGGCACCTTCGCTGGGCATCTACTGCCTACAGTTGCTGGGAGACTCATATAAAAGAAGGCAGATAAGTCCATCAGCATCGTCCTGGCAGTCACAGGGAGCCATACCTCCTGGGAAAAACTTAGGCAAAACCAGAGAATGTTTGCAGAGACGCACACACCCGAGGGACAGGGTGAAGAGACAAGGTGTTCCAGATCTTCCCGCTCCTGGTCTGCAGTGGGACCAACAGCAGCGAAGGAAGGACTTGGTGTTCCAGACTCAGACTCAGCCAGGGACCAAACCCCAATATTGTTTTGAAAGTCTTGATGGTAAACGTTGGAGGAGAGCCACTGACACCTTCAACCAACGTTTCCATTTTTATAGTTATGGAGGCTCAACACAGCTCCTTACTAACAACTCCTTCCTTCCTTTAGGGTGGGATATTTGGATGGTTCATTTCGCAATACAGGATAAACAAAGAGTGTACTTTGGAATAAAGAGTTAAAGTCATGAGGAGACACAACGAGATGCCTCAGAGCCCCCACTACCCCACTAGAGCGGCCAGAGTCAAGAACGTGGACAACAACCCTCACTGGAGAGGGTGCCAAGCTGCCACACTTTTCCTGCCAGGGGAAAGTGGTGCCGCCACTTTGGAAGACAGCTCAGTGGTTTCTTACAAAATTAAACATCTTCTTACCATACGATCCAGCAATCCCACTCCTTGGTATTTACCCAAATGAACTGAAAATATCTCCACACAAAAATCTGCATGTGAGTGTTTATAGCAGCTTTACTCACAGTGGCCAAAACTTGGAAGCAACCAAGATGTCCTTCAATGGGTGATGGATAAATAAACTGGTCCATCCAAACAATAAACTATTATTCAACATGAAAAAGAAATGAACTATGAAACCATGAAAAGATGTAAAAGAGCCTTAATTGAACATTACTAAGTGAAGAAAGCAATTCTGGGAAAACAACATATTTTATGATTCCAACTCTATGACATTCTAGAAAGAGCAAAACCAGAGACAGTCGAACTAGCAGGGGTTGTTGGGTATAGAGAGAAGGAGGGATGAACAGGCAGAGCACAGAGGATTTTTAGCAGGGGACACGACACTGCATGACACTAACTATGGACACATGACATCATGCATTTGTCTAAACCCATAGAATGTAGACCACCGAGTGTGAACTCCAGTGTCAAGTACGGACTGCGGGCAACAATGATGATGTGTCTGTGGAGGTCCTTGTAATGAGAGCTGCACAACCCGGTGGGGAAGCGGATGACAGAGGAGGTTGTGCGAGTGTGGATCAGGGGTCTTGTTGGAAACCTCTACTTTCCACTCAATTTTGCTGTGAACCTAAAACCACTCTGGGAATGAAGTTGGTTTTGCGAAGGTCAGGAGGTGCTAACCGGGGCAGACAAGTGGACAGACGCCATCTTCATTGTGGGAGACGCTGCACCACTATGGATTAGCTTCTGCTAAGAGGGGTCATTTGGTTTCCGCTCGGTGTACCTCACTCCAGATACCGGGGCCATGAGGCAATTTCTCAGCAGGGCTAGGGCCTATGGGCAAGGAAAGGGATCCCAGATCTACCTGTCCTCTAGCATCCGCTCTCACGTTCTGCCCTGCACTCTTCCTGCACCCCGGTCTTTAGTCAAGAGCCACTAGATGGTACAGGCTGGGAGTGCTGTGCTCGGACCTTAGGAGCTCAGGAGTCTCTGCATTCTCTGGGTGAGACTCTGGACTGGAGGGCAGGAGGAAAGGGACCAGTCTGGGCAAGTGGGGTCTGGTCAAAGAGAGCTGGAATCCCATGTCAGGTGCCTCAGGGGACACACAGTAACAAAGGCAGGTCTGTGGGGCATTTAAGACTGTCTTGAGAAAATTCCCGGAATTACTTGTTGAAAGAAATCAAGTTAGAAAGAAAAGGAGGGAAGGAGGGAAGGAGGGAGGGACCTGAGCATCCTAGGGTCCAGCAGGAAAAGGTTCGGTGTATTATGATTTGTCCACGAACAGGACATATGGTATCTTTATGCATCTGGGTTATAAATTAATGTACATCAATATATATTCCTTTTTCATTTTTTTAAAATTTAAGATGTAGGCAAAGGATTTATAGATAAATAAATAAAATGTGAGATAACACCATGCAACAGCATGAAATTGTGCTTCCAAATTAGCTTTTTGTTTTTAAAGAGGAACTCATATGATGCTTTTCTTATTAGAAAATTATTCCTTATTAGCTTAATTAATTTGGAAAGTACATTAAAGCACAAAGAAAAACATAAAAATGACCCTAATTCCTGCCAACTGGTCTTTTGAAGATAGGTCTCTAGGATATGTACATAATAAAGGTGTAGTTTAAAAAGCACAGAGATGTACTTTTTCAACTTTCTATTTTGTGCAAATAGCTCTCGTGCAAGGGACCCCTTGCAAGGTGGGATCCGTGGAGGCTGTGTGCTCCGTCTGCCTCCTTCACAGGCCTAACAAGTACGTACTAACACTGTCGCCAGCAATTTTCTATTTGGAAGTATTATTTTGTTAGAGAATGCTTGAAAATCACCTCATTTTATAGACGTATCATAACGGCATTTCTGTTCCATGATGCAGGACAACTAGATAGTTTCTAAGTTTTGCTGTAAAGAGACACACGATAGCAGGAAGCTTGACCATATCCACAGCCACGTCTTTAGAATACAGGATGGGTCAACGGGGACCAAGACAACGGCCTTCTGATACAGGCAGTGCTTTCCAGAAAGGCTACTCCCTGTTGACACAGCTCTCTCTGAGGGGTACATTTCACTCAACCAATTAAGCATCCCCAGTTCTAGGACATTAAATTTGATGGGTGAAAAATCTTATTTTAATTCTATTTTGAAATTGAGATTCTGAGATTAAGGATTTTTCTATATTTATTGATCATTTCCTACCCAAAATCTGTGTGACTTCACTATGGCTGGTCAGCACGGCACACACAGGTAGGGACATGGACACATTGTCAGAGGCTCCGCAGTTGATTTTTCAAGGACAACCCCCAACTTTTTATGTGTGGTTTTAGGGTGCCGGATGTCTTTAATTTGCAAATTTTCATGTGATCAAATCCATTATTCTTTTTCTATGTATTCCAATGCCTCAAGGTCAAACATTGTCTATTTTCTCATGCTACGACTTCATTTAATCCCATCCACCCAAAATTAATCTCATTTTGTGATGTGAACAAGGGACCAACCCTTGTCTGATGTTTCAAATGTTATGCCAATTTTGCCAATAACAATTATTGAGAAATCAATCATTTTTCTAACAAGTTTGACATTCTCCTTTATGTAATACTAAATTGTTAACAAAATCACAGTTTTATTTGTAGTATTCTCATTTTACCATTTTCTTAATAGGCTGTCATTTATTCATAGAGAGCATAGTTTATTTATAACTAAGTTTTATATTGAGATTTTTATGAATTTTTGAAAATTATATATCTTGGATTTAAAACAAAAGGATGAATAATTTTAAAATTAGCAAAGGACTTAAATAGACTTTTCTCCAAAGAAGATATACAAATAGTCAGTAAGCACATAAAAAGAGGCTGAACATCATTAGTCATTAGTGAGATGTAAATCAAAACCATAGTGAGGTATGACTTCACCTCCAACAGGTGGCTAAAATATATGATAGATGGATAATTAGATGATTGATAGGTAGGTAGGTAGATAGATAGAAGACTGATAGATGATTGAGAGATGATAGATGATAGGTGATAGATCATAGATGATAGATAGATGGATAGATAGATGATAGATGGTAGCTAGCTAGATAATAGATAGGTGATAGATGATAGATCAATTAATCATAGGTAGGCAGATAGATAATAGACAGACAGAAAACATCAAGTGTGGGGAGGATACGGAGAACCTTCATGCATTGTGGGTGGAAATGTAAAATAGGTCAGCTGCTATGAATTTAACAGTTTGGTGGTTCCTTACAGAGTTAAGTGTAGAATTTTCATAGGGCCCAGGGATTCCTTACTTAAGTAAGGAAGGACTTACTTAAAAAAGGACTGAAAAGGGATTCAAACTGGTATTTACACACAAATATTCATAGAAATATATTCATGATAGGCAAGAGCTACAAACAACCCAATGTCCATCAGATGACGGACTGATAAGCGTGCAATGGAACATTACCCAGCCTTAAAAAGGAAGGGGGTGCTGACGCCTGACATGGCTGAACTTTGAAAAGCCATGCTAGATGACAGGAGCTGGTCAAAGGGTCGCATATTGTATGATTCTATCTATACGAAATGTCTAGAATAGGTGAGTTTATAGAGGCAGAAAGCAGATGGTGGGTTTGGGGGGCAGGGAGGACTAGGAGTATGATGAGTGAATGGATACGAGGTCTGCTGGCTGAGAGGAGAGCATGACTGGGAGCCGGGTAGAGATGACCACGGTGTAATGTTGTCACTTACCCAATGCCACTGAATCATCCCTTCCTTGATGATGAATGGTCAGTTTTATGTTATGTGAATTTTACAGCAATCACAATACTGCTCCTTGCAGCTCCTTAAGGCAGTCACTTAACTTGGCTTATTACGGTCTGTTTCTGTTACAACTTTGCCACTCTTGATCTTCACCCTTTGGTGGTTAGCTGGAGCACATGTCCAGCCACATGTCTCAGGAAGAGTGCATGTGCGCAGTGTTTCCCAGCTCACACACATTTCAAAGCTGCCTTTGTCGAGGCTCCATGCACACACAAGCATAGCTCGGAAAGAGGCTGCGGCTCTGGCCTCATGCCTCTCCTCCTGGCGGGCAGGACTGTGCTGACGGCGCCCACATCAGTGTCCCAGGGGAAGTTGGCTGAGGCTAGATGATCTGCGTTCCTTGGCAAGTCACCTGTTTTCCAGCCTGGAACGTTATATAAAATTTGCTTATTTATTTTGTAATTCAAAAAATTTGCGAAGTTTGTCTAGACATCAGTTTCTTATCACTGCTATTTCCTAGTGCGCACCAAACCCATCTAGTTCTTGGGTTTTCTTAGGATCAGAAATTTTTTCTTCTATTATTTCTTAGATAAGTGTCTTTTGGCTTCTCCTGGGGATCCCAGAGGTTTCTACACTTTATTCTCTACTTTTATCAACTTGTCATAGTTTTTAAATCTTTATTGTTTTATGTATTGTTTTTGTTTTGTGTTTTTCTTTATTTATTTTAATTCTTTTTCTCACATTTCTTTCCCACCTCCTTTGTGCAGCACATGACATGTGCCAATAATATTTTAACTCTCATAACAGTATTTTGGTTTTCTTCCAGTCCGTGTCGCATCTACTTTCTGCTATAGTGTGTAGTAGTGTCTTTTTCATGCAGTCACGATTTCTAACACTTTTCTACTTTGGTGAGGTCTTCTTCCATTCTACTGAAGACTCCAGTGTTCCAAAATATTAAAAACAATGACTTGAGATTCTTCCTTTTGTCCTGATTGTTTTGTTGGATTCACTGTCTTTAAGGGTGTAAACGGTGGCATAATTTAGGTTGGGGAGAGGAGAATCTCTTGACGCATGATTCAGCCCAGTTGATGAGCCCTGGGTCCCTACAGAGACCATGGCAGAGGGGTGAGATGTCTTCGTTCCTTTTATCAAACAGTCTGTACATCATGATGCAAACCCAGGCAATGCAATAAATGAAAGCCCCTGGACATCTCTTACCAATCTAGCTGTTTTTAGACAGTGAGTTTCCTCCTAGACCCGCACACTAGGATGTCTATTAGCTTTCAGTAGCATTGTAATTTTCCAGCTTTTTCTGTGAAGCAATATTGTTTCACAAGAAAATGAAAGAAATCATAATCAGAATTGACTCTCAAGCTGGTAATTCTACTTTTTAGATCGTCCTGTTTACCTGATTTAGTGCAATATGTTATACTGCAGATAATTTAACATATTTACATAACTCATCTCGGAATGACCAATACTCTGTTGAAGATGGATTTATTGACACTCCGATTTGATCAATGGTGTTGGCTACCTTCATTGAGGGTGAATATGATATCAGTGCGGAAGTTCATTTCTCCCTCCATTAGTAGACTTTGGTAAGCTGATTTTCACCCAAAATATCCTGTGGAGAAAGAGTGGAACACAGCGAGTCTAGCTCGGTCAGTGAGCTCTGAGCCTAGATGGCCCTGGGCAACTTTCCTAACCTGAAGCCCTGTTTTCCTCATCTTAAAACACAAAGACCTTTAACTGTTCTCCAAAGTTCTATTTGGCTAACCTCCCACAATTATTCCCCACATTTTAATCACTTTATTTCTTCAAACAAACCGAATATCTATAATGAGCAACATCTGCTGTAAAAATAGAAAAAGTCTCCAATCCTCCAATCTACTCTGTTTTAATTCAAAGCCACACAAGAGAACATTTTTATTTTTCAGGAAACCAGTTTTGGACTCAAACATTGTGATGATCACTTTCAGGTTCATCCACAGCAATGCTGTATGGGTGTGGCTGGAACAATTTCACGGGAAACTTGCTCCTGGCGACAGCTACCCCCATGCTCCTTCCCCTGGTCCGGTACCTGGAGAGCTTCTCCTCGTGGTCCCGGGACAGCTGGGGCTCCCACTCACCCCACCACAGAGGCTGGGTTAAGTTTCAAGTGGCTTACCACATGAAAGATATGATTAAGCTAGAGTGGTAGCAATTTTCCCTTATTTTTGGGAAATTTATCTCATACTCAGCCTTCCTTGCATAATTAGTGAGACTGGATTAGTACCATTGCACATGGCAGTGAATGAGCCCCATGACACTGGAGAGTTTTCAAGAACTTTTTCTCTCCACTAACTCTGAGAGAAAGTCACACGAGAAATAACAAAAATGTACCAACGTAATAAGAAAAAGTTCTTTCCAAGCACTCCACTTGGAATTATAAAATTTAATTCAAACCTTATGAAAAACCGCCCTTGAGAACCAAAGTAGATTATAAAGCAGCAAATGACCTCATTTCAATCAATTCAATCAATTCTTAATGATGTACAGGGAACATTGTAAGATCGTACCAGTGCTTCAGGTCCTGGAGCTCCAATTACCTACTTCTCAGACAGAGCTGTGTCTTCTAATTTACATGCCCATCTCTGTCATGAGGGCATAAACCCTGAGGTGCTACTCACCCTCATCTCTTCAATGAGCATTGCTGCTTCAAGCACATAGAAGTGTCCCAAAAATTGCTGACAGATGAAGGAATGCAAAGTAAGGGGAAGGCCACATAGGAACACCTGGGAGCTTGCTCAGGACTATTTTTCATGTTTGCAGAACAGGGTTACAGCTGCGGTATTTTCTTGAGCACACGAGTACACAGAGAAATCCCACAGGCATGACAACCAGAGACAGGTGCCAATTTAAGACGTGCACATGAGGCTCGAATATTCCAATTACGTCAAAGTTACAGCATGTTGACAAAATCTCAGTGATTATCGTCATGTTCTTACTCAGTTCTACCTGTTCTTGATGTTTCCTTCTCTAAAACCTCCTAACTGCAGATAGCTCAACCAGAGGAAGAAATACAAATGATTATATACTTGGAGAATATAAAGACAAGTGTATATGAAAAGTTAGCTGGAGGGATACTCGGGTGGCTCTGTTGGTTAAACCTCTGCCTTCAGCTCAGGTCATAATCCCAGGGTCCAGGGATCAAGTCCCACGTCAGGCTCCCTGCTCAGCGGAGAGCTTACTTCTCCCTCTCCATCTGCCTGGTGCTCCCCCTGTTCGTGCTCTCTCTCTCTGATAAATAAATAAATGAAATCTTAAAAAAAAAAAAAAAGACTATGGACTCCGAAAAACAACCTGAGGGTTTTGAAGGGGGGGGGGGTGGGAGGTTGGGGGAACCACGTGGTGGGTATTGGAGAGGGCATGGATTGCATGGAGCACTGGGTGTGGAGCAAAAACAATGAATACTGTTACGCTGAAAATAAATTTAAAAATTTTAAAAAAACCTCAACGTGAGACAGGAATCCATCAGAATCCTAGAGGAGAACATAGGCAGTAATCTCTTCGATATCAGCCACAGCAACTTCTTTCAAGATATGTCTCCAAAGGCAAAGGAAACAAAAGCAAAAATAAACTTTTGGGACTTCATCAAAATCAAAAGCTTCTGCACAGCAAAGGAAACAGTCAAGAAAACAAAGAGGCAACCCACGGGATGGGAGAAGATATTTGTAAATGACAGTACAGACAAAAGATTGATATCCAGGATCTATAAAGAACTCCTCAAACTCAACACACACAAAACAGATAATCATATCAAAAAATGGGCAGAAGACATGAACAGACACTTCTCCAATGAAGACATACAAATGGCTATCAGACACATGAAAAAATGTTCATCATCATTAGCCATCAGGGAGATTCAAATTAAAACCGCATTGAGATACCACCTTACACCAGTTAGAATGGCCAAAATTAGCAAGACAGGAAACAACATGTGTTGGAGGGGCTGTAGAGAAAGGGGAACCCTCTTACACTGTTGGTGGGAATGCAGGTTGGTGCAGCCTCTTTGGAGAACAATGTGGAGATTCCTCAAGAAATTAAAAATAGAGCTTCCCTATGACCCTGCAATTGCACTACTGGGTATTTACCCCAAAGATACAGATGTAGTGAAAAGAAGGGCCATCTGTACCCCAATGTTTATAGCAGCAATGACCACAGTTGCCAAACTGTGGAAAGAACCAAGATGCCCTTCAACGGACGAATAGATAATGAAGATGTGGTCCATATACACTATGGAGTATTATGCCTCCATCAGAAAGGATGAACACCCAACTTTTGTAGCAACATGGATGGGACTGGAAGAGATTATGCTGAGTGAAATAAGTCAAGCAGAGAGAGTCAATTATCATATGGTTTCACTTATTTGTGGAACATAACAAATAGCATGGAGGACATGGGGAGTTAGGAGAAGGGAGTTGGGGGAAATTGGAAGGGGAGGTGAACAATGAGAGACTATGGACTCTGAAAAACAATCTGAAGGGTTTGAAGAGGTGGGGGGTGGGAGGTTGGGGGAACCAGGTGGTGGGTATTAGAGAGGGCACGGATTGCATGGAGCACTGGGTGTGGTACAAAAACAATGAATACTGTTATGTTGAAAATAAATTTAAAAAAATGATTTAAAAAATTAGCTGGAAATTCAAACTGATTATTTTATTTTATTTTGTATTTAAATGCAAATAATCAACATATGCTCTATTTTTTAGTTTCAGGGGTAGAGGTCAGTGATCCATCAGTTGTGAAAACACTCAGTGCTCATTCCATCATGTACCCTCCTTATGCCCAGCCCCCAGTTACTCCCTCCCCCACCCCTCCAGCAACCCTCACTTTGCTTCCTATGATTAAGAATCTCTTATGGTTTGTCTCCTTCACTGATTTCATCTTGTCTTATTTTCCCCTCCCTTCCCCTATGATCCTCTGTTTTGTTTCTGAAATTCCACATATGAGTGAGATCATATGATAATTGTCTTTCTCTGACTGACTAATTTTGCTTAACATAACACCCTCTAGTTCCTTTCATGTCATTCCAAATGGTAATATTTCATTCTTTTTTATGGCT
Source organism: Lontra canadensis (assembly GCF_010015895.1). Taxonomy (NCBI): domain Eukaryota; kingdom Metazoa; phylum Chordata; class Mammalia; order Carnivora; family Mustelidae; genus Lontra; species Lontra canadensis. The sequence continues at coordinate 2,171,914 of NW_022631038.1, forward strand.
GCATAGTATTCCATTGTATATATAGACCACACCTTCTTTATCCATTCATCTGTTGATGGACATCTGGGTTCTTTCCATAGTTCGGCTATTGTGGGCATTGCTGCTATAAGCTTTGGGGTGCAGGTGCCCCTTCTGACCACTACATTTGTATTTTTGAGGTAAAAACCCAATAGAGCGATTGCTGGTCATAAAGTAGCTCTATTTTCAATTTTTTGAAATGCTGTTTTCCAGAGTGGCTGCACCAGCTTGCATTCCCACCAACAGTGTAGGAGGGCTCCCCTTTCTCTGCATCCTCACCAGCATCTGTCGTTTCCTGACTGGTTAATTTTGGCCATTCTGACTAGTGTGAGGTGGTATCTCATTGTGGTTTTGACTTGTATTTCCCTGATGCCGAGTGATGTGAAGCATTTTTTCATGTGTTGTTGGCTATTTGGATGTCTTCTTTGGAAAAATCTTTGGTCATGTCTTCTTCCTATATCTTGACTGGATTATTTGTTCTTTGGTTGTTGAGTTTGATAAGTTATTCATACATTGTGGATACTAGCCCTTTTTCTGAAAAGATATTTGCAAATATCTTCTCCCACTCTGTTGGTTATCTTCTGGTTTTGACAACTGTTTCTTTTGCTGTGCAAAAGTTTTTTTTATCTTGAAGAAATCCCAATAGTTCATTTTTGCCCTTGGTTCCCTTGCCGTTGGGAGACATGTCTAGCAAGATCTCATTGTAGCTGAGGTCAGAGAGGGTTCTCCCTGTGTTCTCTCTGGGATTTTGATGGATTCTTGTCTCACATTTAGGGCTTTCACCCATTTTTGAGTTTATTTTTGTGTATGATCTAAGAAAATGGCCCAGTTTCATTCTTCTGCATGTGGCTGTCCAATTTCCCAACACCATTTTTGAAGAGACTGCCTTTTCTCCATTGGACATTCTTTCCTGCTTTGTTGAAGATTAGTTGACTGCTGAGTTGAGGGTCCATTTCTGGGTTCTCTATTCTGTTCCATTTGTCTATGTGTCTGTTTTTGTGCCAGTACCACACTGTCTTGATAACTATGGCTTTGTGATAGAGCTTGAAGTCCGACATTGTGATGCCTCCAGCTTTGCTTTTCTTCTTCAATATTCTCCTGGCTGTTGGGGGTCTTTTCCAGTTCCATACAAATTTTAGGATGATTTGTTCCAGCTCTATGAAAAAACTTGATGGTATTTTGATTGGGATTGCATTGAATGTGTAGAATGCTTTGGGTAGCATAGACATTTTAACAATATATGTTTCTCCAATCCATGAGCATGGAATGTTTTTCCATTTCTTTGTGTCTTCCTCAATTTCTTTTATGAGTGTCTTATAGTTTTCAGAGAACAGATCCTACTCAAAGTGATTTACAAATGCAAACATGGGACCCAGGTGTTGGATTAGGTTCCAACAGGGAGCTGAGGGATAGGGCATGGGAATTGCATGGGTGCAAATTTGATGGAGAGGAGGGGGGTGGAGTCACTGCACTTGTCACATTGCCTGGCTGGGTGGGCCTGTGTGACATCCTCCTCTTGGTTTAAAGCTCTCATGCCAAGCTCCATTCTCCAAATACTATGACCTGATTACCTACAGCAGACTAGCCACCTAAGTGAGCACCTTAAATCACAGAGGACCAGGAAATGTTTATGAGGTGAATATTTCATTACAAACCACTGGTGGTAGATTGGTTAGCAAATAATATTGGGCAACAATTTTAAAATTTATTAAGTGACATTACTGTGTGTCATTATTAAAATAAATTCAAGAATACTAAAATTTTGCAGTTAATAATATTGTATTGTATATCTGAAATTTGTTAGGAGAGTAGTTCTTGCAAGTTTTCATCATAAGGGGCACCTGAGTGGCTCTGTTGGTTAAGCATCCAGTTCCTGATTTCAGCTAAGGCCATGAGCTCAGGGTGGTGGGAATGAGCCCTGCATCGGGCTCTATATTCAGCATGGAGTCTGCCTAAGATTTTCTCTCTCTCTCTCTCTTCCCCCGCCCTCATTTCAGCTCTCTTTCTGTTTCTCTCTTAAAAAAAAAAAAGTTATCAAAGCAAAAATGTTGTAACTTTCTGGTGATGACATTAACTAGACTTAGTAAGATGATCATTTCCCAATATACACAAATATTGTTATGTCATACACATGAAATGAATGTAATGTTATGTGTCAATTGTATCTCAATAAATATGGTTAAAGAAGAAGAATAAAATTATTAACAGAACGTAAGTCAACTAAAAATGTACAGGTCCTGAAGCAGAACACAGACACACTTTGACATCAGCAGGGAAAGGGAGGCTCAGCCCCAGACAGGGACGAAGCAGACTCCAGAAGACCTGAAGCCACGCCAGCCACTCACTCATGTCCACACCACACTGTGTTTTCTCCCATTTCCCGAGGAGCAGCATCTCCCTGGGAGGCCTTCAGACCCTCTGCTTCACGGTGCAAACTGGAAATCTCTTGGCGTTGCCCAGAAATCTGCATACATTCCTAACATCACTAACATGGGAGCACTCTCTTCTCATTGATCACCTCAGTGCTAATTCTATGGAGGAGATGCACGCACATACATGCATGTACACGCATGTGCAAGTACACATGCACACAGAGATGGGGAAGGAACATGATCTCACAGGTTTTCCATTGATTTCTTTGCTATCATTCCTAAATGGCTTATTAAAAAGTAACACTTGGAACGAACGTCACCTCTTTTCACCAAGTTAGTTCAGGTGTCTTAACACCAGTACACACTAGGGCTCCCCTCAGGGTCCTCCCGCGGCTCCAGGAGGGGAGGGGAACCTGGTCTGGGCACCCCGGGTTGGTCTGTGTGAACCTTTTGTTCATCATCCATGTGCACAGGGAAATGATCTCTTCAAAGATCATATAACTGGTGATAATTATAATGATTTACTATGTGGAGAATGGTTACCAAAGAAACTGGGAGAACATTCTTTCCTTCAGAATGTTTTTTAAAAGGCGTATTTCCATTTTAGTGTCCCAAGGCCGCTGTAAGTCAGTATTTTAATGGTGGTTGTGATCCTGGCCGTTTTGTTGTTGTTTTTTTTTTTAAGATTTTATTTATTTATTTGACAGACAGAGATCACAAGTAGGCAGAGAGGCAGGCAGAGAGAGAGGAGGAAGCAGGCTCCCTGCTGAGCAGAGAGCCCAATGCGGGACTTGATCCCAGGACCCTGAGAGCATGAGCTGAGCCGAAGGCAGACGCTTAACCCACTGAGCCTCCCAGGCGCCCGATCCTGGCCGTTTTTTAAAGTCCAAGGTGCGTATTCACCCAATTAGACTTTTGAACAGTTGTTTTTCTTTTTTAAGTAGGCTCCAAGCCAGGTGCCCAGCGTGAAGCCCGGGAGGGGGCTTGAACCCAGGATCCTGAGATCAAAACCTGAGCCAAGATCAAGAGTCAGATGCCCATCTGACTGAGCCACCCATGTGCCCCAAGGAGTGCTTTTCCTTTTAAAGCATTATAATGAAAGGTAATGGTCAGTAAGGAAATCCAAACAGCCAGGATTTACTATTTCCCTCCATTATTCCTAGCACCTAGCCCGGTGCCCTATGAGCAGGGATCACGCACTGTAGGGACACGGACAGGCAGACACTTCTCCTGAGCAAAAGACACCTAAACAGCTCATGACAGTTTGTTTTGTGAGTTTGTTTTGGGAAATGTGAGCCTTCTAATTAAGATTTGAGCAAAAACTGGGATTTTAAAAATTATCCTTAATCATCTAGCAATCTGAAAATAGATCCTATTGTCATTGTAAAATTTCAATGGTTTCAAAACTTACTTTAAAATATAATTTGTTTCCCTTCAGAGCAATGAAAATCGCCTTTGCCGAGGCAGACTTCCACACCTCTGTGCGAGGAGGGAACGGAGAGGACGAGTCTGTGCTCAGGGCTCATCCTGAATCCTAAGTTTTTCCTTCTTAGAAATACTTCTCCTGAAAATATCTATCAAAACACAGCACGGTTCATTCTAGACCTTCGAACCAGGAACACCAGAATTGTGAAAATCACCGTCTGTGCCTTTCACGTACCTCCAAGCAGATAAAATGGGAACGAGCTGGAGAGAGTCGTCGAGTTACCGCAAGTGCTCTCTGGCAAGCACGGGTCCACAGCAGACAGGGCAAGCTGATGCTGCAGTGCACGTTCCTGCAACATGCCTGGGGAGCAACAAGGAGCCAATTTCTGGATGCACGTGACCCAGCTTCCATAAGAACTCTCACTGCAGAGACCATACTGAAATTTTTATTTAGTGAATGCTCTGATCACTGTGGTGAAAATAACATTGCTCAGGATGGTCCGAATGGCTAGATATATTCTCCTGACATGTATCCTGTCCCAGAGTCACCAGGGCCATCCAGCTCCAACTTCCCTCTTGGCTTCATTTAGCACAGCGCCTTCCTCCTTGCGATCAAACCTGAGCACAGCCCAGAGATTTCTTCTGCTCTGCAGTGGGCTTACCAAAACCTCTTCCCACAGAAATATTGTTTCCTTCAGCTGATCCCAACAGCACTGGGCCCACCTGGGTGAGATCTGTGGGTGACACGGCAGCAGACCACCCAGCATCACAGTGACTCGGACCCAAAACCCCATTCTTCTCCTTGACCTTCCTCCAAGATCACAGCTTCCTCCATCCATTCCCGGCTTCGCGACATCGCAGCCCCGGTGTCATTGGAGATTTTGGCAGACTCACAAAATTTCCAGTCGTGGCTTTCACCCCCTTAGGCAGGCAGCCCCTTGAAACTGCTGTAGGCTTCTCCCTGTTTCATTCCATCAGTACCGTGTGCCAGGACCATCACCAGCATCTTCAGTCAGTGTCCACTCTTCTTTGGCTGGCCTCAGAGCTATCCCTTGTTGGGTTGCGGCTGCCTGGCTCCTGTAGGAAGCCCTTTCCCAACACCCTTATTCTCACCCTTTGCCCTGAGATAATGTAATCAGTGGGAAGATCTTACTGGGCATCTGTCCCACAAAATCTTTCTCAGTAAGTTTATACTACGTGGGAGCCAGAAGCAGTTAGATCTTGCTAACATTAAAGGCACAGCATTGGGGCACCTGGGTGGCTCAGTTGGTTAAGCATCTGCCTTCAGCTGTCATGATCCCGGAGTCTTGGGATCAAGCCCCACATCGGGCTCCTGCTCAGTGGAGAGCCTGCTTCTCCCTCTCCCTCTGCCTGCCACTCTGCTTACTTATGCTCTCCTTCTATCTCTCTGTCAAATAAATAGATAAAATCTTTAAAAAAAACACACACAGCATTACTGTGATTTCTCTATACCCTTTATTGCTGCTGAAGAACTGAAAATGCATTCTCTTTCATGTGACGTGCTCACAGACAGACAAGAATCAATGAGTTCTTGCCCCAGAGCCAGGAGCTCATGCGCTGCACACGCTTCCTCTCAAGCTGTCCCTGGCCCCGGCTCCCCGGTGTTTGGGGTCCGGGGCGCCCCTGTCTTTCCAGCACCCATGATGGCTCCAGCCCCACCTGGTGACCCTGCTGGGCTCCAAGCCCCTGAGGACAGATTTCACATGGGTTCATTCATCTCTCTACCCGCTGCAACCAGCGTTTGGATGACAAAAGAGCTGAAAACAAACCAGCTGGTTTCTTTGAACAAAATATTTGATCCTCAGTGTTTCAATATTCTAATTCTAAGATACGAGGAACCTTGACCAGACTATCCTCATGTCCAACCCTAAAATCTTAGGTTTGTTTGCTTTCTTCAGTTGGAGTTTACAGTTAGAGGAAATTTCACCTGCCTTAAATGGTCTAGCTAGGAAATAGGGACTAGCATAAAGTAGTTTCAGTGTTTTGTTTTGTTTTGTTTTCAGCCACTTTCTTTAGTTTAGCAAAGCAGGAGGATGTCTGCTTCCCACCTTCCAGACTGGGGCTATTTGGGTTCCAAATCTGCTTTATTGATTTTAAGAACATATCTTAGTGGGGTGTTGAAAAAGATGTGCTATTGCTTGCTAAATCCATTTATTCAGGAAGAAGGGAAAAATGCCCTGACAAAATGCCTTACGTCACATTCTCCCTAGTTGTGTTCTGATCTTCGTGCCCAACGTTTTCTGGGGAGCACTCCTCCCCATCTCCCGTGTTTCCAGCGGGAAATGCCTCATGACGTCCCTGGGCTGCGGGGGCTCCCAGCACCCACACCCCTGAACACGTGCCCCAAACTGGGCCACCATGCATGTCTTCTCCGGGGTGGATATGCCTGACTGTTGATTAAATTCAGGGTATACACATCTAAGACCAATAGCAGCCCTCTAGCTCATCACAGAGACAGGAGCCCCCAAGGAGGAAGCAAAGCAGGGAAGAAAGAGGAAAGGAGGAAGGACAGACCAGGCGACACCATCTGTAACCGTGTGCATGCAGCCCCTCCATGTCGGGAACCGCCCTGATACCTGGTGGACAAACATCTGTATTTCAGTACTTTATGTCATTACTGTCATCATCACCATCTTCTGATTCGGGAAGATGAGTTGGGTTTCTAGCTCTGGAAATTAAAGAATCCTCTAAGTGACATGGGTTGAGCTGCATGTGTCCCATTCGCTCTCACTTCCTCTAGCTGTGTGCTCTGCTCTCTGCTATGATGCCCATAGAGGTGAGCACTGCTGATTAACCACTGGTCTGGTACAAGAACCAGGGGACCTGGGACACAGCTCTGGGCCTGTCTGTCACTCTTTTCACTGTCTTGGCAGAGTCACTGACATTGTTTGTTCTCTGAATTAAAGGAAGGGCCCAACAGTGCAGCCCAGGCAGTGGACGCTACCTGCAACCTTCTCACACAGACTCACTCAAACCTGGCATTGATTGCACAGCTTTTGAGGGCCCCATCTATCTGTCATGTGTTCCCTATGACCTCCATGCAGTGTAGGGACTGACATCTCCACATCACACACAAGGAAGGCTGAACTCACAGGGACCACCAGGCACTGGAAGGAAAGCCCAGGGTCTGAGTCTATGGTGCTTGCTCTCCCCGTGGCACACCAGAGCTCTGGTTCTCCCTTGTGAACCAGCCCCAATACCAACTCCTCGGGGCGACTGTGACTAAGGACTACAGACTCCATCAAGGAGCCACACACTTGCAATAACAAATAAGACATATCAGTGAGCTCTATGCCACAGGTCAAAACATGACCCATGAGAGTTTCCTAACCTCCACACATGACCTACGAGTGTCCTAACTTCCAGGCATGACCCATGAGTCACCTAACCTCCAGGCATGACCCATGATTGTCCTAACCTCCAAGCATGATCTAAGAGACTGTCCTAAATTCCACAACAATCCACGAGTGTCCTAAACTCCATACATGACCCATAAGACTGTCCTAACCTCCACACATGACCCACAAGAGTGTCAAAATCCCCAGGCACATCCCACAACAGTGTCCTATCCTCCAGGCATGACCCAGAGTGTGTTCTAACATCCAGGCATGACCCACAAGGGTCCCAACCTCCAAGCATGACCCATGAGTATGTCCTAACCTCTACAAATGACCCACAAGAGTGTCCTAACCTCCAGGCATGACCCAAGAGAGTGTCTAAACTTGCATGGCAACTGTTGGCCAGGATTGTGAACAGAAGCTTTGGAAAGGGTCAGATGGTCCTTCAAACCTGCCAACATCAGACACAGTGAAAGTCAAGTCTATGGCCAGAAAGAACTGTGTGCAACACAAGTTAGTAAGAGAACCATTGATTTTGAAGATCCTGGAGCCTGGAGGGGCAACCAGTTGTGATTGCTCCCAGCTGATGAGAATGCATGGATTTTTCCATTTAAAAAGTAATGAAAACATGACATTGAAAATGTCTTCAAAATAAAAGTCACAAATCCTTGGAAGAACTTACAGTATCAAGTAAATCTATGATACCCAGTGAGCTGAATGCAGGCTTGGAACGAAAGTCTGGCTCTAACACAATAAAAGAGAGCATGACTCTTCCCTCAAATAACAGGATATTGACTGTGGCACCCTTTGGTGACAATCGTGTACCCTACGACTTTCCAGATGTGTTTCTCTTGTGTCCTTCACCATTTTAGATGTAAAATCAATGACTTTTTTTTGGAAGAAGTCATAGAAGAACTATTTATTATAGCCAATATAAACGACTCCAGTGAATTAACAAATGTATATGTCTGTGTACTTACAGCCTCTAAATACGATTAAAATAAAGATGTTCTACAACCTAGTGCACAAGACAGAAGACTGCTCACAGCCACCACGACCACCCTCCACCATGGATACGCTGGGAACTAAAGCTTACGGATGAGGTTGCATCTTCCCACAGGTATCAGAGGAGAAAACTCAGGACCACTGGGGATGGAGGGTGTGTTGGGGGCAGAGGCCCACAGCACTCCACCCACCACAGGCCTGGAGGCATCACTGTGGCTGGCCGGCACACCAGGGAGGAGGGCAGCAGCCAGCAAGATAGTGCCACCAGGCCAGGTCCCCGGCTGCCCGCCAAGGGAAACAGCTGGACTGTTGTAAGGAGTAAAGAAGGGCTGCAGGGGGAGGTCTTGAACTCGCCCTAACTCGCGCTTACCCATCACACAGTACCCCCCGTGCAGATCCCAGGACCAGGAAGGCAAGGCTCTCTCCTAAAAGGATTCCAAGGGGGATGACATCATTGAAGCCCTGTTTCTAGCACCAGCGTTTTACTCTTGGCCAAGCTCCTCCAAGTACCCATTAGCTCCCGGGGTCCTCGCAGCCGTCCAGACACATTTTGCAGCCTGACGCTGTATGTGCACTGAGCAGAAACAGACTCACCACTGTACACACACGGTGACTCCACACAAGCCTGCCCAAAGGCAGGCCTCACCTCATCTTCTCCGGCCGCCATGCAGAATGAAGCACAGCCTCATGTTCAGGGTCAGAATGGAGCAAGAGTGGGCCCAGAGCCTGAGTGTGTGCTCGGCACATTGGAATTTTGTGTTGTGGATTGAATATATGGGCTTCTGACCTGGTTTGAAAGCATTGTTTTCAAAAACAGCTAAAACTCTCTAACAGTATTCAGGGAAAGAACAAAACAAAACAAAAAACTAAACAAAAAAATCCATAAAATCCAAGGTCTTTCCTTGTAGACGTTTTGTTCTTAGAAAATTGCACTCTAGGTGCTAATGACCTTCTCAGACAGAAAGATACCTTCCCAGAAGCACGGCTTTTTCTGGGAGGAAACAAGGGTTAATCTCAGGACTAGAGTCTGCCCTAGGTGAGTTTGGTGCTGCGGTTCCCTGCTCACTCACGGAAGGCCATCCACAGCCGAGACCTTGACCATGTGGAAAGTGTGCCCCCTTCTTAAACCAACGCTGGGCACCCTCCTGCCTGCTCCTTCACCACAGTGAGGGCAGCGGGGACGAGGATTCCCCCCGTGCAATGTGAGCGCTGATCTGACAAATGGGCCAGCGCACACCACGGGCAGGTTAGCTCCAGGGTTCCAGAGAGCCCTGCCCTTCCTCTGAAGTCTGTCCCTCTGTTGCTCCCTCCTCTTGTCTGCCTTCCCACCGCACGTTCGTCTCAGAGGAGCCTTCTGACTCTAGTCTCTGATCCCTGGAGCCCTCTAGAAACACCAGCCCTACCAGCTTGTCTCCCCTGAGAACGTGTGTCCCATCTGCCATTCCCACGTTCAAAGGCTCTTGATGGCTCCATCTCCTGTACTTACCCTCACACGCCCTGCCCTGCCCCAGACTCGGCCAGCTACCCTGGAAATGCAAACAGACTGGTTCACCATGGGTCAGCCCTGGGCAAGGAGGAGGTGCACACGAACCACGGGCATCCTGGGAAATCACGACATCACACACCCTGAGATTCAGGCCTAATTCTGCCACTCATTTTCCCCAGTGAATGAGCGTGTTACTTTATCTCTGAACACCCATTTCCTTCACTGTAGCGAGTAGACAGTGAAACTTACTGCATAGATTTACTGTGCTCTCTAATAATCAATGCAAAGAATCTTGAACAATAATTATCTTGGGTGATTGTGATAGTTGATTTTATGTGTCCACCTGACTGGGCCACCGGATGCCCAGATATTTGGTTAAACATTATCTGGGAACGTCTGGATAAGATTACGCTTGCATTTGTAGACTGAGTAAAGCACATGGCCTTGCCACGTGGCTGCATTTTATCCAGTCCACTGGGCCTAAAAGAGGCTAAATAAGAAAATTCCCTCTCTACCTGAATGTCTTCCAGCTGGGACAAAGGACTCGGCCTGGTTCCCACACCATTCTCTACTGACTCTCAGGCCTTTGGACTCAGACTGAAGCTGTCACTGGCTCTCCTGGGTCTGGACTTCTCAGCCTCCATGATCATGTGGGCTGACTCCCAATAATAAATCCCTTCATGCACACATATAGTTCTGTTTCTCATGAGAACCCTGGCCAGTACTGTGTTTTCAGTAATACAGTGTTCAACAAATGTTGGTTCTGTGGGCCCCAAAGGAATGGCCTGCAGTGTGGAATTTTGACAACTTTGAATTGCCTTTGGGAGAGTGGAGGACATACTCTGGGTAAAGGAACTTTAAATTGAGAACACTCAAATCATGCCACAGAGCATTGCCACCTGGAACCACTCTGTCTTTCCCTAGAAATACTAATGAACACTCCTGAAACTTCATAGACTTTCAGATCTTGCCTAACCCACAGGGGATGCCCAGCAAATGTCCTGACCCAGCTTTGAGTTACTTTTTAGTGTCCCCCCATTTCAGCCCAAGGAACTCCATTTACTATTTCTGTGGGACAGTTCTGTTGGCAAAAAACTATCTCAGGCTTTTTTAAAATTTAATTTTATTTTTTCAGTGTTCCATTGTTTACGCACCACACCCAGTGCTCCATGCAATCCATGCCCTCCTTAATACCCACCACCAGACTCACCTAACTCACCTAGCCTCCAATCCCCCTCCCCTCTAAAACCTTCAGTTTGTTTCTCATAGTCCACAGTCTCTCATGGTTCGTCTCCCCCTCTGATTTCCCCCAATTCACTTTTCCTTTCCTTCTCCTTATATCCTCCATGTTATTCCTTATGCTCCACAAGTAAGTGAAACCATATGATAATTGTCTTTCTCTGCTTGACTTATTTCACTCAGCATAATCTCTTCCAGTCCCATCCATGTTGAGACAAAAGTTGGGTATTCATCCTTTCAGATGAAGGCATCATACTCCATAGTATATATGGACCACATCTTCTTTATCCGTTCATCTGTTGAAAGACATCTTGGCTCTTTCCACAATTTGGCTATTGTGGACATTGTTGCTATGAAAATTGGGGTACATATGGCCCTTCTGTTCACTACATCTGTATCTTTGGGGTAAATACCCAGTAGTGCAATTGCAGGGTCATAGGGAAGCTCTATTTTTAATTTTTTGAGGAATCTCCACACTGTTTTCCAGAGTGGCTGCACCAACCAGCATTCCCACCAACAGTGCAAGAGGGTTCCCCTATGTTTTTTGCTTTTTAATCTAGGAATGTCTTAATTTCCCCTTCATTTTTAAAGTATAGTCTTGCCAGGTATAGAACTCTTAGTTGACAGGATTTTTAAAATGTCAACACTTTGAACATGGCATCACACTGCCTCCTGACTTTGATGGTTTGGATGAGAAACTAGCTCCAAACCATACTGAGGACCCGTGGTGTCAGGTAAGTTACATTTCTCTTGCGGCTTCAAAGAGTATCTTTTTGTTTTGGCTTTCAACACTTTGGTTCCAAAAAACTTGATTCTGACCATTTTTGTCAGGGTTTTCTTTTCTTTTAAGGAGGGGTGGCTTTTTGGAGGTCCTGACTGCCATTTTCAGTGATGTCACACATGACATCTAGATTAGACACTGGGGCACATACCCCCTAAGTTAAGCTTTAGATGCTAGAGAGGAACATGCATGAAGTAGCACCTTTATTGCAAGGGTCAACAAGCATTTTCTCTTCTCATAATTAGTTCCCAAAAACACTTAAATCATTTTATATAATAGTGTAAAAAATGAGAAGTTTAAGCTTACTACTATAAGTCTATACAATGAGAACTTTAAAAATAATGTACTCTTCAGGGGAAACAGAGCCACAGAAAAAGATAACCACCTGTAAAAGATTATCTGTGGATATATCTCTGGTCTGGATGTCAGAAAGTACAATTATAATCTTAGATCTGAAAGTCAATTTAGCAGGCATGAGCTCTAGCATCTCTGCAGGAACAATATCCTGGACTCAAGGGTTCCAAGATGAGAGAACTCACCTCCCCTTCACTGCCACTGGGAAACCCAGTGTTGTGGTTACTTATGGGTAAGGAGGGAAGAGAACAGTGTTAGTCTCCTGAATCCATCCAAAATCCACCATTTACATAAAGGAGGTCGTAGATGTCAAGGTTGGGAGGGATAGGCAGGGATTCCCTTCTCCCTTGACTCATGAACACATCCAGCAGGGTCTTAGATGAGCACAGTGATGGTTCTGAATTCACCCAGACGCTGGGTTGGGCTGCAAGGTGGGGATACAGGACAGAGGAGGAGGCAAATGATGTTAAGGAGGGGAACGCAGAACCATGGCAGATCAGGTCCTGACCATCAAGGAGGATGTTATAGATGGAACATTTGTGCCCCTTTGCCAATTAATTTGTTGAAATCTACTCCCCAACGTGATGGTGTTAACAGGTGGGGCGTCTGAGAGGTGGTTGGGTCATGAGGGTGGAGCCCACATTTATGGGATTAGCATCCTATCGAAGAGGCTCCAGACAGCTCCCTTGCCCCTTCTGCCACATGAGGATGGAGCAAGAAGACGGCAGTCTGTGAACCAGAAGTGGGTCCTCAGGAGACACCAAAGCAACCAGTGACTTGGTTTTAGACTTCCATCCTCCAGAACTTGGAGAAATGAACTTCTTCTGTTTGGCAGCCATCCTGTCGATGGTTTTCTATCACAGCAGGCTGAATGGCCCAAGACAGGACTGCTGGGACTGCTAAGTCCTGGCAGACAAAGCTGATACTGCCAACTGGCGTGAAAGGTTGTGATGCCAAAACAGTAGAACAGAGAAGATGCCCTGCTGGGACACGCTCTCACTGAGGGATCTCAGTGCACTACTGCAACTCCTGTGTCTCAGGGTAAGTCTTTACAGGATATCACTAGCACTGGATTTTTTCCATTTTTAAAAGATATTCTACTATGTCATAAAGCTGTACCTATACCTGGGCAAAATGGTAATTGGGATATCCATTTCAAAGTGGTTTTTATTGAGGACACTTTTCTCTTAATTTTACAATATTTTTGTAATTTTACAATATTTTTATTAATTTTACAATATTTTTCACTTAAAAGAAGAAAAAATGACCCACTAATGTTGTTGATATCATGTATTATAATTACAATAATTTTTGTGGGTTTTTTTAAATTATCTTAACCTTGGACACAATTCCTAAGAATAAAGAATAAAGATCGTTCTCTTACATTGTACAGAAAATCTTATCAAATGTGTGTATGTAACCCAAAGGGAAATGTGGAGTGTCCTCTTACTAACTAAAATAATAAGCATTTATCAAGTAGAAAGGAAAGTGAAGGTACTATGCAACCCTCCATAGCACCACAGATTTGGCCATAAGGATCACTACAGAGCAAACAGTATTAAAAAGCATTATTGGACTCAGGATAGATTTCACTTCATTGTCCCTCAAAATTATAATCATGACAAAAACGTGCAAAGGGAAGATGATAGGAAGGGGAGACTCGACTGGACAAATCCAGGGACCAAGCTCAGATATTTAAAAGCCTAACCACGGCCAAGGCCCTCATTTTAGGAGTATGAACAAGTCTCATAATTTGACGTAGGGAGCTCTGAGTTTCCCCAGTGGTCAAGGCAAGTCTGAAAGGGCACCGTCAGGACGCTGAACAAGTTACATGCCCGTCTGTGGAGCACGGATGCACGGAATGCGCGTAAACGCACGTAAGTCGTACTGGGATTGACAAAATATAAGTCACTTAAATGTATCACTGATTGGCTGTAGCGGTTTTCTCATTTCTATTTTGTGTATTATCTTGTATCCCATGACCTTGCTGAAGTCACTCGTAGGTCAAATGGTTGCCCATAGATTCTTTGGGATTTTCTACGTGGACAATCGTATCAGCTGCAAATACAGTTTGATGCTTCCTTTCTGGTCGTATGCCCTTTTTTCTCTTCTTCATTCTACTGCAGTGGCTAGGATTTCCACACTGCGTTGAATAAGAACAAATGTCCTTTTTTTTTCTGATCTAAGGGGAAAGGTTTTCAGCCTCTCACTATTAACTCTGATGTAAGCTGTAAGGCTTAATGTAAATATTATTGACCAAGCTGAGGAAGTTCCCTTCTGTTCTTAGTTTGCTAAGAACTTTTAATTATAGATGGGTGTTAGATTTTGTCAAATGCTTTTTCTATGTCAGTTATGATCCTACAATATTTTTTGACTAGTCTGCTAATGTGGTAGATTACACTGATTAATTTTTGAACGCCGATCCAGGCTTGCATTTCTGGAATAAACCCCATGTGGTCATGGTGTATAACTCTTTTTTTTTTTAAGATTTTATTTATTTATTTGTCAGAGAGAGAGAGAGAGAGTGAGCACAGGCAGACAGAGTGGCAGAGGGAGAGGCAGGCTCCCTGCGGAGAAAGGAGCCCGATGTGGGACTTGATCCCAGGACGCTGGGATCATGACCTGAACCTAAGGCAGCCGCTTAACCAACTGAGCCACCCAGGCATCCCTATATCTCTTTTTAAACATTGTTGGATACTACTTGCCAATATTTTATTGAGGATTTCATGTCTGTATTCATGAGAGATAATAGCCTGTAATTTGCTCTCTGTTTTTTTTTGTCCATTTTGCCTTTTCTCTATCAATATATACTAAAAACACAATTATCATAATAAAAGTCTGGTAGTTGTTTATGTTTCAAAAGTAATCCTTACACTCCAAAAGGCTGGAAATCATCTGGCTAAGAAAGTATGAATATCCTTTTCATTTTTGTGGAGTCATAATTCAGTTTGTGAAGAACACTCAGGCATTAGAGAGTGATGAGAACACACACCCTGGTGAAAATACCAGACATCAATAATTTTAAAAAGCAATGGGCATCCAAATGGGGGAAAAAAATTATCTAAAATGGTGAAAATCAGTTTACCTTCCGACTTCTTCTCAGTAACATCAAAATTCTGACCTGGGTCTAAAGATGCATATGAAAATTAAGTGCAATGAAATAAGTTCATATTTGACTTTTTTCCAGGTATTAAGATAACAAACGAATCTTCTCCAACATGTAATAATTCCAGAATATAGCACCTTTGAGAACTTCTGAGGAGAAAAATATTACTTGACAAGATGAATCCGAATGAAGAGTTCATAAGAGATCTTAACGAAAAACCCAACTGTTAAACAGTATATCAACTGAAATAAAGAATCAAATTTTTTAAAAAATAATTTTATATGAGAAAGGTAATTAGACACTGTCTAAATCTACATGTATTTATAGTTACCACATGGTTCTAATTCCCATCAACCTTACATAATCTGTTTTTAACTTAAAGTGATCAACTCTTTAAAATTTAGCAATTCTTCCTATTTTACTTCATTTTGTATTTTACCAATTAAATTCAAGCAACTTTTAAGCTAATAATTATTTTTATAGGTAGAATGCATATTGCAAACTAACTTTTCTGAAGCTCCTCCTCCCACCCCCCCATCCTGTCCTTTCTTCCCCCATTACGATGTCTGTTCACTGAGGGGATGTTGACGATGTTAATGGCGGCTCCTTCTTCTTGACAATTTCTGGCTGTAATCTTGTGTCGGTTTCACAAACACAATGGACAACATCCTTTTTTAAAAACAGAGAAAGGAAAAGAGAGGAAGAGGAGGAAGAAGGAGAGGCCAGAGGAAGAGGAGGAGAAGGGGAGAAAACTTTTACCAACATAGTTGTCTGTTTTCCACCAACACGATTCCTGCGTATTTTCCATGATGGCGCCCCGTGGGAGGGAAACTAAGATAATTGAACCACTTTGTATTACGTTTCTGTCCTTAGAGAAATGCCTGACAGAACGGACTAATTACTGTGTTGGAAAATAGCATACGCGCAAGGAAGACTACTTTGAGGAACAAATTTTATTTTCAATTCATGAAATTGATTCAAATCACAAATTCCACCCAGACATCATGCAGAGCACAGAGTGATTTGGGAGCACTACATCTGGTACTAAGTGCATTAACGTAAGCTCCATTTTTGTTTGGATTTGGAAGTTGATGGGTTGCAAGTCCCGGCCACGCAGAGACGCTAATCACGCATCATGCGGTGTTCATGCTCAACTGACACGTTATATCCATGCTAGCTCTGCAGACGACGAGACATACTTTAGAGAAACAAACGTCCGAGAACTGTGGTAACAGCATCTGCTGTAAGAAGACCCACGCTCCTCATTCTGTGCACAACAGTGTGCGAGCAATCACACCAGTGAAATAAAAAAGAAAAAGTCAATACACACAGGTTTTCTTCCTTATCCACACCACTATGTTATCAGGAGATAACTGAAAAACTTGAAAAACAGAGAAGTTACATTTATCTCTTAGAGATAATAATGTGGTTAAAAATTAGCGGCTGCACGGAGAGACACACATTTATTAAATTTAAACAATTAGTTCAAAAATTCACTTGTAACGATTGGAATGCTATATTCACCCCTCTATTTTGGGGGCCGGGGACAAAATTAAAGTACAGGTGTTCCTTTCCACCAAGCTATGTTTTGGAAGGGAAAATATAATCTCTGAAATCCTTACATGTAACTTATCAAACTCCTTCACATTTTTAAAATTTGTAAGTTTCTGCAGATAGGCTAGTATGATAGTTGAATGGATATTTCATTAATCTGATCCATGTAAACAATAAAACCCAAATGATTTAGGCCCCATATAAGCAATTTCCTTCTCATGGAACCACAGAGGTTCAGACACACAACGAGTCATCCACTCCGTTTAAACGGTTCTGAACTCTGGCTGCTGCCTGTGGCCTTACAAAGACTCCTGGGCTCCAACTCCAACCCAATCAAATCAGGAACAAGGTCTGAGAATGTGGTCATTGGACCTGCACCAAAATGCTTGTTAGAAAGGCAAGTCTTGGGACTCTACCCCAAATGCAACCAAATCGGAAATTCTGGAGGTAGGGTCCAGTAATCTATTTTAAACTCTCCACAAGATTCTGATACTTGGTAAAGTTTAAGAACCACAACTCTAGGGCAAGCCCAGAGCATCATGAATACCTTTGGCAGAACTCCCGGTTTATTCCAACGTATTTCCATTTCGAGCAATGTTCATTCCTTTCAAGTCTTCTTTTACACGTGAGGATATCCAAAGACTGCATTTTCAACAGCAGCTGACCAGCAGGGTTAAACCAAACCTCCCTGAAGGACCCTAACATCCATGACCTTTTGTACAAGGCCCAGCTCTCCTCCACACACAGGCAGATAGAAATTGAGAAATTAAAAGATTTTCCAACCACGTTCAAGGAGACGTTGCATTTCTAACCCTCAATGTCAAATCTTCAATCTTTATGAAATACATGGCAATAAAACATGACTCTTAGAAAACTCAATGTATGGAAAATAATACTTATGTATCCATTTCAGGTTGCAAATATTCCTAAATTACAATCTGATTTAGTATAAAGAGGATTGTGAGATTTAATTCTTTGTCCACATTAGCCCTGTTTTGAAAATATCACCCATGAGGCATCTGCTCTCACTCAGTAATATCTTCCCCGTGAGGCTTCCCAAGGAACTTGAGGCTACAAGGATAAGTAAATAGGATAGGGTGCCTGCCCTGAGCTGCACCCCTGCAATCCACGTCATTACCTTACGTTTACACACCAGCAACAGTCCCTTGAGTGGGAAAACGACGTGCCTTCCATTGGAATCAATAGTTCCTCTTAGCCAAAGCTGGACAAAATGGGTCGCAACTACATGTTTACAATGATTTTTCTTTCTAACAAGATGGGAAGGTTTCCAGTGAAAATCACCATGGACCACCCCCCCACCCGCATGCACTTCTGCTTTCTTGGACTTGGTCGTTTCTGAAAGGAGACTGTATAAGGAGTAGCACCCGCACTAGCAGGTTAATTGGCGAGACAACCATTTATAATTGGATTCTGATCCTTTCACTTTGGTGGTTCTGTGCCCCAAGGAGATCAGCTAAATTTCATCTTCAGTCATGGCCAATCAGAAAGCGCTCTTGCTAGCCCAGGGCTCATGAAAAGGCCGTTCCTCTGCTCCAGTCTCTTAGCGAAGTGGATGCAGGGGCTGCAGAGCAAGGGAGGAAGAATCGTCTTGCACAACCAGAGGGAGGGGGCCAAGGAAAGCTGCCATGGCTGCAGCCAGTTGCCTGCTCCTGACCCCCTCTCTGCTGTGACGGGAGCTCCTGTGGTGTGACATCACCAGAATCAAGCACCCACAGAGGACCCTCGGCATGAATTCTCTGAAGAAAATGGTCATCTGTGATCCTTACAAAAGTAATTTTCTCTTAAAGCTTCTGTTTCTGGGTGGCTTCTGCGCCAGTGGCTCAGGGGGGTAAGCCTCTGCCTTTGGCTCAGGTCATGATCTCAGGGTCCTGGGATTGAGCCCCATATCAGGCTCTCTGCTCAGCAGGGAACCTGCTTCCCACCCCCTCCCCTGCCTGCCTCTCTGCCTACTTGTGATCTCTCGATATCTCTCTCTCTCTCTCTCTCTGTCTCTCTCTCTGTGTGTGTCAAATAAATAAATAAATAAAATCTCTTTAAAAAAAAAGCTTCTGTTTCTAACATTCCACTGTTAAAGGGAGAAATATGGATAGGGTAGCCAGGAAAAAGTCATGAATCCAGCAAAAAACAACAACAACAACAACAAAAACCCAAAGATATAAAAAGTGTTGGCCATTCAGGGATCCCTCAATGATGACAAATTTGGAAGATCGCAAATTGCATTGGTTTGGTTGTTTCTAAGTCTCCGTCTGTGAAATGGGGGATATAAATCCAGAGCCAGACTGAGGCAAGTGGGCTCTGGCAGAACCACAGTTGAGCCTGGCGTCTGCTCGCCCAGCCCTGCTCCCTCCTCCGTGCTCAGCCCTAAAGATCTATGGAGCCTGAGGTCCCCAAGGAGCAGGCTTAGCACCAAACATTTGGGGGATGTTCTCCAAATTTCTTGAACCTCCTGGGATCCTTTAGGTACTAGCCACGACCCGTTACATCGTGGAGGCCTCCCATGTCACCTTTGGGACCCCACTGCCTAAGCTCCATAGGTGGGGACTTCACGAATTTTGTCCTAGGGGCTGACACTCATCCTGTCACCACAAAACACGTTACATCAACTGCCACATCAGCAGTGCCAGTGACAGGTGCGCCTGGCCACACAGACACAACCTTTCCCATGCCTGGACATGTGCCTTGCCCCAGCTCTGATGCTGACCACACTGTAAAGGGCTCCCAGACGATCCATTCCTCACCAGCACCAGCCCCGGCATCCCATTTTTACCCACTGGATGGCAGGTTACCTTGATGACCCAAAACAAGATCACCAAAGGGGGAGAGAGAGCTTCACAGATCCTCTGTGGTCTTCAGGACAAAGACACAGAAATCTTTCGGCTTTAACAGTCAACACTCAATCTTTTGAAATAAGGTGCTATAGTGCATGGTGTTCCGTAGGGAGCCTGTAGTGGACCCCAAGATTCGCCCTAGTTTATAGGTTACCACTGCCTGAGAGTAAGGAATTTAAATGGTGGATCCCAGCTCCAATCTCTTCCAGCAACTGGTGATCAGACCTCTCTAATGCTGGAAATTTGGACTCACACAACATACCCAGAGATATCCAGAAATCATGTTTGCCACCAGAAAGGGCAAGGCTTTCCACCTCAAAAGTGACATCAAAACCTTTAACCATAGGACCAGTTCTCCATACAATTGTTTAAACATAGGAAACGTAGCCAGTGTTGGAACAGACGGAGGCAGCCCAGCTGTGGTTATTTCCACAATGTACACAAGAGCTACGAGCATACTCCCCACGTGCCAGGATGACCCCTCCCGGTGCAGCGGCACTCAGGACGGCACCTGAGTCCTCAGATGCACATGAACAGGGGCTGGAGGACAGGAGCGCTGAGCGTGTGGCCAGGAGCCGGCAGTGAGCAGCGTCCAGCATTCGGGGAAGCGAATGCCCAAGGCCTGCCGCTGTTTCTAAAGCTCTTGCCAAATCAAAGCAATCTGCCCGCTCTGAATCCCAGAAGGGCGGCCAGTTAAAGAGCTGTGAGTGAACCTGTCCTGCTAAGAAAAGCAAACGAAGCTTCCTGGGTGATGCGTCACAGGACGTGGCCCGCCCTCCTCGGACACAGCCCGCATCCAAGAGGTCCATGTGCGAGCCTGTTCCTCAGGCTCACGCTCTCCACTTGTGAAGGAGAAAAACCTAGAAACTTTATCAAATCAGGCATAACTGCATCGTGTAATTGTTTCTTCCCAAGACAGTCGGTAACCATCCGCGTTTTAGGTCACTTACTCTTGCTCTCTATGGCTTTTTGACATAAACGAGTCATTAACATCCACTTGACAAATAACCTAATACACAATATTTCTTCGTGGTCAAGAAGAACGTGACTGCCTTATCTAGAAAGCCACTCACAAATCTAAAACCTGGGAGACATCTGCGGTCACTGTAGATCAGATTTATACATTTTAGATGACAAGTTTCCAGCGGAAGTAGCCACATTGATAGATTTACACAAATTACATGACTGTGTGTTTAAGGACATGCCTTTTAAGAAGTCCCTTTAAGCAAGAATATGGTGAAGCCATCCGTCACCATAGTTAATGCAAGGTGGGCTCAGCAGGAGCGTTTTGGGACTCGCCGGCGTCGGGGCATCTGTGGAAGGAGACGGATGCCCAGCCAGGCTCCTCTCCCCGGCTCCCAAGAAGCCCGAGCGCGGCTTTCCGCTAACACTTGGGAACTACAAACCGCCCTGTCTCCACGCGTCCGGGGCGCTGGGCCAGTGCCGTCCCCTGCCAGACCCCAGGTGACAGCTGACTCACAAGCAGCTCGTAGCTCTAGGGGTTCATGCAGCTCCTCTGCACGCCTCCCTCTTCACCGTCACTCAGGGTAATGGAGTCCAAGGAGGGACTGCACGACGTCAACACCACAGTGAGAAACTCAGGACGCGCGCAAGGGTGGAGAGCAGCACAAGACGGCGTGGACGGAGGAAGAGCAGGAGAGGACTCTTTTACGCTCAGTGTGAGCATCGAACAATGGCATTAAAAGCAAAACTATGTGCCTAAAATATTCAGAGAGCGGCCGGTGAGCAACGCACATGGTCAGAGCAGCGAGAGCATCTACCGACGAGATCTCCTGGGAAGGCAGGACGGGAAAGGCTTTCCAGCCACGGCGCTGTTCTCAGTAAGAGAGTGACAGCAGGGCACATATGAAAGAAGCTGCCACCAATTTGGCTAATTAACATTCCAGAGCCAGTCTCCAAATGGGAAAGCAAATGCCCAGAAAAATAAACACCAACTTGGGATGCTGAGACGGCAAATCTAAGGGAGAAAACATCAATTTTCTTTGAAGTCCCCCTGAAAAACCTGGTTTTCAAGCAGCCCGACTTCAAAGGCAAATACAGTGTTTCCCCTTGGGTCCGGCTGTCGCAAGAGAAAGTGTGTCCGTGGGAGGCCGTCTTTATTTAGGGAAGGAAGCAAAGGCGTTTCTGAACCGGTCACATCGATGATATGTTAGAAGAGCAACCCCCTCGGAAGGAGACCCTCGGACACTTCTCCGGGCGACTGCAGTCTGTTACCGTCCTTCTGGAACTCCCCAGGCGGGCAGCTTGACAGAGCAGCGGATCTTTGCAGGGTGTACATGATCACCAGCATCAAAATTTGTCACACGGCGACCACGGGTGCTCTGAAGACGACGAATGACAACGGCAGGAGAAACGCCCGCTGCCACTACAAAAGGAAGGGATTTGCATCTACACTTGGCCCCTGTGAGGTCTCCCAGGGACAGCGATGACGCCAAGGATGCCTCTCGCTTCCGTCCTGCCAACAGCGCATGGGAAGGACCAAAAGAATCAGTGTGGTCAGTAAATGCGTCACGAGGCAGCACGACGTCCACAGGCTGCTTGCAAAACGCAGCATCAGGCCCTGTATTCTTTCCGCGCTTCCAGGTCTGTGTGCAGGAATCGGAGGAGGAAAACCGAGAAACGGCTGAGGGGCGGGAAGTCTTGGTCAACCGTGCAAGGTCAAAGGCAGCCAGGACCTCTGGCACCTTGTGAGTCGACACACAACCTGCTCGGCGTTTGCAACGGCAGCTTCAGGTTCCACAAAGCACGTGAGGTATCTCCGTCAGGACACAATGTTTCCGCTGCTGTATTTAATAAAGTGCAAACACTGGTCCACACGCCAAGGACTTAAGCTTTTCTTTAAAACACTCACACACAGACTCACAACAGCTTTCCCAGCCGCTAAACAGGGCGCTCGTGATGGCCCGTCTGGAGGAATACCATTACTGACGATCAATTCACAAGCTAAAGAAGTTAACATGCAAACACGTATATCGAGTTGTTTTCCTAAACTATGGAATTTCATATGGAATCTTGATTTTACACAGATGTACATTATGCTAAACCCTTTAAAAAGGAAAGTCTTGTTGTTTTTGTATTCTCCTAAAACATGTCAAAGTCCTGCCGTCTGAAAACTACTCTTCTAAGGTGGGATAATTTAATCTTTTCATCCCACTTTTTCATTGTAAACAGGAACAAGTATGAAATTGTCATGAAAACTATTTGAAATTCAGCTAGTGATCATTTTAACCTCAAATTAACATTTCCAGAAAAGGCAATACTTGGGGTAAATGTGCATTTAACATTACGAAGAATTTAATGAGAAAAGTATCTGTTTGTACAGCATGTGTCCCTGGGTATACCAGCCCCAAAACGTCACCTGAATCAATGTCAAGTATGCTCTCCCGGCATGGCGTGCCCCTGCTGCACGCGGCTTACTGAATCCTGACTTCTCTCTGGCCCCAGAGAAATTACCTACACCGCATCCTCGCCGACTTATTTTTTAACTCTCTTTGGTTCGGTTCCATTCAATATTTTTTAACTCTCTTTGGTTCAGTTCCATTCAAGGCATAACGACCAGTCCGGCAAGAAGATTTATGAAAGTGCAATGACCAGTTTCCTTTTCGAATCTCACCCGAAGCTTCCACTCTTAGAATATGCGCATTTGGCATTTTCCCCTGATTTTTCTTTTTCTTTCTTTCTTTTTTTTTTTTTTTTTTTTGTTAACTCTACAAAGTGTACATCACAGGATAGTTTAAAGGACGGCGCCCACAGCTGCCACCCCAAGTCACGGGGCACTGCCCTGCTGGCCTCCGGGGATAGTTAACGGACCTCATGCTCACACGCGGTTGCAGCTGGGCCCCAGAAACCTTGTTCCCTATTTAAAGGTGTGAATAAACACAGCCTGAGCAAAGAAACTCAGCAAAGTCTCGTTTCCATTTAAGAGACATGTCTCTGTGTAAACGGCCACAAAAATCAAATTCAGGTAAAACTTCCATCATGGGTCCATGATCATATCTTCAAACACACAGCTTAGAACATTACTTCTTTTCTTAAAATTGAAGAATAAACACATACATGGTTTTTTTCCTAAATAAATTTGGTTCAAAATGCAGATTGCCCGGGGGCACCTGGGTGGCTCAGAGTGTTAAGCCTCTGCCTTCGGCTCAGGTCATGATCCCGGGGTCCTGGGATCGAGCCCTGCATTGGGCTCCCTGCTCAGCGGGGAGCCTGCTTCCCTCTCTCTCTGCCTGCCTCTCTGCCTGCTTGTGATCTCTGTCTGTCAAATGCATAAATAAAATCTTTAAAAAAACAAAAATGCAGATCGCCCGTATTCCCGACCATATCTGTCGGTCCTGATCCTTTATCCTGTGAAGACTGAATGAATGTAGGAAGTCCGCTGCACTTTCCTTTCTGTAGAGGCATAAAACTAGTTGGCATTTTCTTTTGTTTTTGAAATAAAATGTAGACGTAACCTTTACTGGACCTAGAGATTTCCTAAAAGGACCAAAGCACTTTTTTTTAAACCAAGTGGAATCGCATTAAAATGAATGGATCGTTGTGAGTATCAGAAGGTGCCCCCTTGCTCGCCGTCGCCGTACGGTGACGTGCACGGAAAGCCCGCGAGCGTGCGCCAGCACCCGTCTCACACATGAGTGCAGTTGGTGGACGGAGGGTTGTCTACCCGACTCCTGTTCTCTTTACCGTCATTAAGAGGCGAGGTGCTGCAAACGTGGCACTTGAACACCTGCTTGTAGGCCTTCCTGAAATTCTCAGACAGAAAAGCGTATATGATGGGGTTCACCGAGGAGTTGCTGTAGGCCAGGCAGTGGGCGGCGATTCTGAAGAGGAAGGAGGCGGGGGTCAGCGGGAAAACCCCAAACTCAGCCCAGAGATTGATGACGTGGTGAGGCAGCCAGGATATCCCGAAAACCACGACCACCACCAGAATGGTCTGCGCGGTCTAGAGGACGAAGAAGGAGACAAGGCACATGTGTCAGTTACCGCAGGAGAAGGACCCAGAGCTCCCAAGGCGCCCTAAGAGCACTTTCTGCGCATCGCCCTGGAGTCAGACGCCGAGTGCTTTCCGTGCTGGTCGTGGCTTCGCACCACGGTTTTGTTCAGGACTTGTCCAGGACCCCCGCGGGAATGACTTAGTCACGTACGGACTGACGCGTGTGGATTGCCGGAAGGGTATGCTGGGTCCTGGGACTCTAACTGTGCAGAGATTAAACTCTGTGACTTAGACCGACAAAGCTCTGAGCAGGGCACAGGCTGATGCAGTCACCGAGAGGCAGCTCGGGTGGCACTGGCCTGAACCCTCTCGGAATGGCGACTTCGACAGACCACGTATTTCTTTATCTCTCTTCGTTCTATCGGTGACAATCCCCGGCATACTGATGCCTTCCAGACACACATATCAGTTTCCGTCTGGGGCTCAACTAGCCCCGTGTTTTGGCTTGCATACAACCCTTCCCTTGCTGCCCCTAAATCAGAAAACTGCTGGAGGAAGAGGCAGGACCCACGTGTTTCCTCTGAGATTTGGACCAAACAGGGGATCGAAGAAAACGGCACCCGATTGCAGACCTCAACACAAGAGAGCCTTGCCTCCAGCTTCCCCTCTGCTGCCCGCTTCATGTGCCCTTTACCTCCTCAATGGACTGGGTTGAGCCTCAGGATCACCTTTCCTGTCTTTCACGACAGTCCATCTGGTACACGTTTGAAAGGCAACGACGTAGTAAAGCTGTGATTCGTTGGAAACCCGCTATCTATGGCTTCAAACGAAACTGGGGTCTCTTAATATTTCTTAAACTAAAATACAACACAATCATCTGGCTCCTTCCTTAAAAATTTGCCCCTCCTGCAACAGGGTGGCTCAGGATCCAAGCAGGGTCCTGCCTGCTAATGGTCACAGGGGCACCAGGAGAGTCACGGGCAACTGGGAATGTCACTGCCTGACCCCTGGCCGTGTGCAGGAAGCAGACCCCGTCAGGATCACAGGTCTGGGATAAGAACGCTGACATTTAGAATAGTCAAGACAGGTGCTTGGTGTTCCAGAGCCCAGGGCCAGGTTGGGGTGGGAAGCCTAGTCACATGATCCCAAACCCACGTTCTAACACTCAGACAAGGAGAGAATCGCCTGCCGCCTGCCACGTCACCATCAACCCCAGCTCCCTCTCTGCGCCACCACGCCCCCCGCCCCCCGACCGGCCGCTGGGAAAGCAGAGCATCAGGGCACGTGAGCAGACAACCAAAGCCTCAGAAGACACTGGTCACCTGGCATTCCAAGGAACCACGCACGATGTGTCCCCCGCCCCCTGCGTTTGTCTGCTCCTGGAGAAATGAGGTCACCACCAGCAGGGAAGGGGATCCGGAGGACATGAGAGACACAGGCTCTCAGCCCTTTCCTTGACGGTTAGAATCTTCCCTTTCAGCCTGAGCCCCAGTTGCTTGAATGTGTGGATTGGAAACACGGACGTCTGAAGGTCTGGTCACCAGCACCGACCCCAGACAGGCAAGGGTAAGGACGCACCTCTCACTGACCTCCCCGCCAGAGCGTCCCCTTGTGCACAGAGAGAAAGACAAACAGCCGGAATGGACGGATAAGGCAAAGGAGCACTGGGAGGACAGGCAGAGACAGGAGGAAGGTTTAAGAGTGCAGGGACGCTCACTGTCCCGTTCTCACAGGGAGCAAGGGCAGGACGCAGGAGGCGGCTCCATCCTAGGACATCCCTGTCACACCACAAATGAACATGCTGCCTTGAGCTCTGCCCCGCGGCCCCCTCCACACGCCCCAGCATAGAGGCCGGAGCCCCCAGGATGGCAGCAGCAAGCCGCCCATGCCCACAGGACCCTTGCCAGCAGCAAACCCACAGGCAGCACACGTCCCTTAGAGACACGGGCTGGAGGACAGGCCCTCTGTGACCAGGTGGAGGCAGAGATGCTGGAGGAGAGTGGGATTTCAGGGCAGGCGCGTCAGGAGGGGCAGGACTGCTCATCTTCTCAAGGCCCTGTGGAGTGTGTGGAAGCCTGGCTCTCCTGCTGGCCGTAACCTGGCTGTGCATCCTTAGGGAAATGACGTAACCGCCCTGGGCCTCGACATTCTGCCCCAAGGAAAGGGTTTTCACTGTGCCTCGTCCGTTCAAACACTTCAGACAACTCGGGTGAAATCCGACAGCAGGTTTGCGTAGGACAGCAGGATTACGTATTAAAGCCACTCTACCGCAGGACACGCAAAGCAAACAAGAAATTTGTTCCCATACATTAGCAGATCGTCAGCTATCAGTGCACGTATCCATTAGCGTATGAGAGATTCCATTCCCAGATGATTTAATCAAAACCAATCGAGACATAATTATACCTATAAATAGAACAGAACACATCGTCTTTTCTTTCTAAGACAACGAGGACATCTCTCTCCTTCACCAAATGAACACCCGCTGCATATCCTGTTTCTTTGCTTCGTTCAGGATGTTTCTACCAAGGGCCAAGCTCAGGACAGAAGCAGACCCGGTGGCTTATTGATAAGATCGTAACATGCCACAGTCGGTAGGACAGAGGTAATGTGCGTGGATACGGCGTATTTTATGTGTATGTGTGTTTGCGGTTCCTTCCAAAGTTACCTTTTAATTTCTAGTGATTACCTTCATCTTCTCAGAACCATGAACAAGCTCTTCTCTTGGTCTCCCCACAGCACTGAGTCTGAGAGGATTACAATTTACAATAAGTATCAGGGAAGAAGACTTACTGGGCACGAACATAAACTCTACCACTACTGAAGGTTGGTTCCAGAAGGAGAGAGAACGCTCGTCCACACTGACCACGCTCAGGCATGCACCCTCACAGACGCCCCGTGTTCTCCGTGCCCGCGGAGCGTCTCCCCCCCGAGCTGACGTTGTCTCAGCTGCCATCCACACAGCCCCCCGCACGTGGGCCGGGCCCCCGGTCCTGTGGCCTTGGGCCGACTCCAGGCAGCCCCAGCGACAGTTGGGCTAATGCGTCCAGGTGTCACTCGAGACAGGAGCTTGTCTTCTGTCTCCCTCGTGCAGGTGCCTGCAGACCCCGGCCCAGCTGAGGGGATGTGGCTGCTGGAAAGGGGCCCACATGGCAGAACGGGGGCCTCCGTCACTACTCGTGGCATCCAACTCTGAACCCGGGCAACAACAGCAGCTCTGGTCAGAATAACGCACCAGACAATCCCAGACCCGAGACTCACAGACCTCACGTGCCCATCATCACCCCGGACACTGCTTGTTAAAACTCGGGCCTCTGAGTCCCCACCCACGGTGCGGTGCGGTGCGGTTGGTAAGGTCACCAGACACCTCCCCAGGAGGAATTGACCAGGAACCCGCCTTTCCTAAATGCTCAGTGGTGTTTGAGGAACCACTGGTGAAGTCCATAAAAGCCACAACAAAAGCACATTATCTTCCCCATCTCAGATTAAAGGCAACCTTGTTTCCTCCGTGTTGACCGGCCCCTGAGGCTGAAGCTTGCTTTTTCCTCAGAAGGACTGGGGGAAGTTCCTTGTTCTCCTTCTGTTTGAATCATCTGCCTGTTGCGGGAGAATTTCCCTCTGTGGAGAATGAGGCTGATTGTTTTTAACTTCTTATGTGTTTTCATTTCTTAGAGTATCACTGCCTTCATCAGAGATGGGGCTCTACCCAGTGCCTCTGCGACTTCCCTCATTTCTCCAGGAGCAGATCGAATCCCAACACTAACTTTTGATACAGAAAAAGGCATCCCTTAAAGTTATACACAAAAGACTCTGTACTAACTTGTTACCCTTGAGACTGGGTCCTTCATAACCTTGTTTTTTTGTTTTTTGTTTTGTTTTGGTTTTGGTTTTCTGTTTCCTGCTTTTTTTTTTTTTTTGCTCTTTCTACCAACAGCATCTAAACAATATCACTCCCTGTTCCTCCTGTGAGAAATGCCTCGTCAAAGTCGTCTGAGGCGTTCGTTCTTTCTTCACAGAATCTTACTCACGATGTGTCTAATGGAGCTTAGCTGGGAAGAAAACTGCGGCTGAAAGAGAACAAGGAAAACATTTCCTAAATGTATAAACGATGACCAAATGCTTGTGGAGTTCCTTCGAGGGGGGCGGGGGGCAGGTGCTGAACGACCCCCTGTGACAGGTGTCCAGGAGCTTCTCGTCTCCCCTGAGAGCTGCCCATCTGCACGGGGCCCCGCCCGGCCTGCGGTCTCCCGGAGAGGCCCTCAGAGTCCTGCCTCCGCATCCACTCAGCCTCGTGTGGCGGAGCCTCCCACCAACCGCAGGCTCTCCACTGCTATTTCTACTGTGGGGGTCTCGTTCTTCTTGGGTGTCCCCCAAACATGCGGAATAGCCACTCAGCGTGTTCGTCTGCAAGGGCCTCGCTCTCCGCCCCACGACCGACCACGGCGCACCTGCACGCAGAGCCCTTGTGAGGACGGAGGCAGCAGAAGGACTGGGGCTCTGCCCCCCACCCTGGAGAAGCAGGTCTGCAAACCCGAGCTGAGGGAACTCAGAGCGGCTGTCTCGGGCAGGCCCCTGCGCTAAGACCCGCGGGAACATCTGTCTCCAGGCTTCTCTCGCAGACCTCTCCCCCCTCTCCTCCTCCACCTCCCTGCCCTTTGTCCTCTTCCTACCCGTCCCTGCACCGCCCTGCTACCTCCTGCTCAGACACGGGCATGTGCACCACCGCCAGCCCCACACCTTATTTGTTCTCTACAAACAAGGAGGCAATTAAAAGGATCAAAAGAGATCTGACATCTGTTCAGGTGCTGTTAAGGGTCAGAGGCTCTGAGAAGGGATGAGAACATCTCCTTCCCACCTCCAGACACTACACCTCCTATGATAAGAATTATAGTTACGCATGTGCATATGATAGGCACACATATATGTAAACATAAAATAAAGGTGTGTATGTGTATATATGTACATGTGTGTGTATGTATACACGTGTGTACGTACATACACATACAGAACAGTTATTTTCTGTACACATCTGTACACACGTACGCACATGTGCACTTACATGTGATCTATAATACATACTACATATGTGTGTGTGATGGACACGTGCATATATAATCGTATATTTACATGTACATACACACATTTTATGTACACACAGAAAATACACATAACACATACACACACACGTATCTAACATACAACACACACAAGCATATACACACGCGTATGTACATACATCCCATACACACACATATCTACAAAACTGAACACAGAAACTGTTCCACTAATCTGTAGAGATTTTCTCTGTAGGGCACAAGCTTTTCTAATTATTTCCTACACCATCTATTTCTTTCATTCCATCGCCTGGTTCCTTGCGGGGATTTCCACCGTTTCTCTGCAACACTTCCCAAACACAGGGACTGACAGTAGCCACGGCTCACAGAGAAGGGGCAGCCAGTATGAAGGAAGGGTCTGATTGCCGCACTAATAAGCCTGTGGCATGACCCAGTGGCATCACTTGGTGGGAGTTCGGCAGGCCAGGTCCCCCCACAGAGGCTCCCTGGCCTCCCCTGAGCCCAGCTCGGCCGTGCCCCAGCAGAGCTGCTGCAGAGGACTCCACCCCCTTCCAGTCCCAGGGGTCAGCTCCATCCCCCAGAGGCCAGGGCCTCTATAAATAACTATCCCAGGGGAAACGACAAACAATTCTTAATTGTTTGTAATGAATCATTTTCTTGGAGACGCGTGGCTCAGAGGACAAACTAAAAGGCGGACTAAAACAATGGAAATAGCCCAGCACAACAACATCCCTAAAGACAGAAGGAAAGGACCAGCTTTAGCCATGACTCCATTCATACAAGGGAACGCTCTGCCAATAACGTCAAATAAAACCTACATGACCGTGGAGACGTAAGGACGGATCAGCAGATGAAAGAGAAGGGAGCCTGCTGGTTTAGGCTGCGGTCTCTGTTCCTCGGCGGTCAGCGTAAACACCCCATTATCGTATTTGGAAGGCAGGCTACATGGCCACCTTTTCGTCCGGTTCCTACCACAGCTTCTCACCGAGTCTGAGAGCAGCATGTTTGCAACCATATTGTAAACAAGGCAAGTCAGAAAGAGTGGTGCTCTAAGTAGAATTCTTTTAAAAATAAATATGATTAAACTATTATTTCTGCCAATTATGCACCCTTGATCATCATCCATATTTAGAAGGACAAACAAGGTGCTTTGCGATGTTATGACTAATACTTGTGGGTAAAATGCCTGGCAATAATCTCCTCCCCAAGCATCTTGTCAGATTCTCTTCTTCTACTTTGTAACATCAGAGATTCTACAGATACTGTGTAAGAGATTAATCCTGATTTGTGACGTAGTTTTCTCTGAGATTGGGAGTTGTAATAAACACCAGGATGTTAGATGCTTTACTATGATTCAGGAGAAGCTTATTTACATCAGGATTCGGAGGATGAGAAAGCCAAAAGTGGGTAGAAGTCCCCTTGGGGCCCCTCCCCCATCTCCCCTGAGGACAAGTGTCAGCAACAGTCCAGAAGGAAGAGAGGGCAACGCATCTGAACTTGGGTCTTAGGAAAGAGATTAAAGTAACATTCTCTGAAAAGACAGTAAGCCAGAGCCTCCTGGAATCGCGTCACCAATGGCAAATACACAATAAAATGGTTTTGGGCAAATTATGGATGTCAGCAACTCTACCCTCTGTCCCGATCAACCCAGAACACACCTCCTAAAGAGAATCCAAAGAAACTACCTGTTTCCTCACCTCTCCAAACCTCCCTCCAAGTTTGCATGCAGCATCTGGTCCCCTGCGATGCCCTCCCCGGCTGACTCTCCACCCCTACCCTGTGTCTCGGGGTCGGAGGCTCCTTTCAAACGTCTGTACCAAGGAACCTGAGTGTCACAGGCAGGGGTGGGTATAAGGATAATTAGGAATGAAAATGAACTGAGCTCTGAAATGTGACAGATAGAATACATAGTTACCTTTTTCTTTGATGCTTCCGACTTCTTTGACATGTTCTTCAACTTTTTATGCAAGTGATTCAGGACCTGGAAAGCACAGATTAATAAAACCTTTGGCCTCGTGCCCACACTTCCTTGTCTGTTTTGCATTGTCAATTCTTGGCATTCTGACCCAGTGATCACATTGCTTATAAACTCTTATAAAACCACTCGAATCAAAAGGCGCATAAGGTGCCAAAGTAGCAATGAGTGCCACCTGCCACCTGCCACCGTTTCTCTAAGATTCAGGAGGATCCAGGGACAGTCTGTGGTCACAGCATCTGTTTGCAGAGAAATTCTGGGCTCATGTGGCTCTGGGGTTTTTTCCACAAAGTGCCAAACTGCTCCTATATACATGTCCTCACTAGTCTATCTTCCACCTTGGTTTCCTCAATATTCTCCATCTCAACAATCGCCAGGTCCCTGCTGTATGTCGAGAGGGGTGCCAATCCCAGATATGCGGGAAGACCAGAGATCTCCATCCAGTGCACCACCCAACGGGGAAAGCAGGCAAGTGAGCAAAGCAAGGTGATGTAATCTGAGAGTTTTCCCGTGTGGCCAACGCTTGCGTCCACTGATTCCTTCTGTTTTCCTGTCGTGGGTTCCTTACAGCAAATTCCCACCCACCTGCTTCCCTTGAGTTCTTTATTCTAATTCTACCCACGGCACCATGCATTTGGACAGCTCACATGTGGGGGACTCAACCTCTCCGGGGATTTGTAGAGGGTTTAGCAGTTTCACAGTTAACCGCCCTGTCCGAGGATCTCCTGAGAGATACTGGCTTCATTCATCAGGGGAATTATTTTTGCCTTTTCTTGCCAGAGTCATACTCAGGAGAAATGATGTGTAACTCTCAGGTTATATATAGGAATTTACAACATAAGCTCGGTCTTACACAACAAATCAACCTTGCAGACTCATACTGGGGTTCATTTTTATATACCATCTGAGTGAACATCTAAGGAAAAACTAACCTGTGGATGACTGTGGGCTTTGGGTCATCCATAGCTTGCCAACTGAGGCTGGGAGAGAAGTAGAAACCACGTTCCAGACCCTTTCTTGTTTCCCTCCAGCACCTCAGCATGGAAATAATGCGATCAATTTGGACTTACTGCTGAAGTCCGCTGCATTCAGCTACACATGGGATTTCTAGAGTGATCAGTGATGCCCTAATAAGAAACTACAGGATTTATCTACTAACATCATGAGCTCTAAGCTAGTTAAGCAGAAATCGTTGCGGTATGAATTTCTGACTCCAAATTCTCAGCCCTACTGAGTCACTTCTCATGTCCTGCAGTGGCTTAGCATCACCTCCAACAAGATGAGCCTTTCACTTGGTGCAGTGACATTTAGGATCACTTTCAATACGTTGATGATAGATTACGTAATGGTTTTGCCAACAGAAACTGGGGCTCCAGGGACCGAATGTAAGAGCTTTTGCAGGATCTTGTCTGGAGAGGATGGGCCTAGTGAGTTTCCTTGTTGGCAGCCTTCCCAGCAAGAGACCACAGGAAGACACTGGTCATTAAGGATGAGAGGCAAGAAGAGATAACAGGGGACAGGCAACAAAACAAAACCAGAAAGGGACACCTAGAGGGGTGGCCAAACAGGAAAGTGAAATGTCATCTGCTTCATAAAGCTGCCTGAGGGTCTGTTCCCTCCTCCAACAAATTCATTGCATCCATCTCAGTGGCTTCCAGCCATCTGCGGAATGTTGTTGAGTGGCCAACGAAGGAAATACCCTAACAGTTTTCTTCGGAGTTTCCCTTCAATAGCCCATACGATGAGCACACACTGATATGTTATAATGCATATATGGATATATACATTTGATGATGTCTTGTCATCAAAGGTAGCATGATGGGTTGTAATTGCATTTCTTTAAAAGATGATGATGTCATGATGGTATCACTCTGCGGTTCTATACACTTAGCAGTGTGTGTAGGAGGCATACATTCAAACCTGAGCCAAGGTCATCTTGGGCACCAGATATCTCTGGGGATGTAAGAAAATTTGGCAGGTAGGCCCGTGAAGAGTGCCTGACCCCACGTCAGATGGTAGATGTCCTGAACAAGAGTTCCTTCTAAGGGAAGAGAAGGAGGGGTCAGCCCGTGCAAAAGGGAGCACCACAAGCACACGCCAGCCTGGGCATTCTGTGTGTTTCTCAGGGACCATCAGGCACAAACTGTTCTATACAAAGTTTGGAGAGCAGACAGCAATGCTAGAATGCAATTTCTTTGTCGAGTTAAACAAAAAGGGGGGAGTGTAATCTCAGGTGAGTCTTCAGCCAATTGTGATTTGCGTGGTGGTCATCAGTCCGGGGCCCCGGAGAAACAGCTAGTCCCGAACCTAACATTCAGGAAGAAGAATCGCTGGCCAGACAGCATTCCTTGATGATGGAGGCAAAGAGAAGCAGCTAGAAAGCGACACGTAAGCTCTTCTTCGAGCCCTGGAGTGAATCTGCAAATATTATCTTGAATTTAAAAGAAATTTCCAGTTATGCTTAACAGCAAACTATTTCCATGTAAAAAGTGCCCCAATGAGCATGTATTTGTTGAAAATTTTTAAACTATTTTGAAACTTTGTCCTATGTGTGACTTTCGTAACTTCTCAGATGACAGAAATGTAGCCTAATTTTTCCTAAAAGTTTGCCCAGTCATTTCCATCAAGAAGATCCGGAAACTGTGAGGAAGTGAAAGAAGAGTACGCTTCAGCTCTGCTTCAGGTGATTATGAATCCACCACCAAATATTCTAAGAACACTTCTAGTCCTGAGCTTCATGCCCCCAAGGTCCTCCCTCAGAGACTGGAAACTGCCTTAAAACCCTTCCTGAACCATCTATCAGCTTCATAACGTGGGTCAGTTGCTTTGCTCCTCCCAAACCCTTTCCTGGATGCTCCCCCTGACAGGCTTGTGAAGACTGAGTGAGACAGTTGCTCAGGTTGAGCACTGCACTAGTAGAACCACATTTTTTTTCTTTTTCTTTTGCATTTAGAGAAGGTTAAGTGAATACATCGGCTAGTTCCACAAAGAGCTAAGCCACAGCTATCTTCCAAATGCCCCATCTTGCCCTATCTCCTCCATGTTTCTTTATATATAACCCTTTGATGCCGGCCGTCCTTTCAAATATCCAAAACTCTAAGCATTCAAACAGACATAACTCTATATAGATGATATGGGGCAGAGGAAAACAGAAACCAGGGAGCTTAGAGTGAACACTCTTGCTGAGAAAAATACTTTACGAATTGAATGTAAGTAAGTATTGTCCTCTGTGATCTCCTTACTCATGGTCCCAGAGTCACTGCCTTATCAGGGATAAAAAGAGAGGAAGAGAAAGATGAAAATAAAACCCTGGGAAATTCAAAAGTTGGCTAGGATGTTGTCCTCATGGTGATGATACTCCCAGAATATGTTGGGGGGGGGGCTGGGGTTTACCCCCAGGAATTGCTATCACGTGATTAAACGTATATTCTTACTCAAGCACAAACAAGTGTATCCAGAAAGTTGAAGACTGATCAGTATGATAATCTTCAAAACCCAGTGTTATTAAATTTGCTGAGCTCTGCCATGCTATGTGAAGGGAGGGTGGGAGCAATTTTCCTGGTGAGGATGGAGAGGAAGCTGGACCAGAGGCATCACTAAGGGGACTCCTGAGGGGAGTTAGGGATTTAGACCTGAATCACTTCATGTTGTTTACACAACCCTTCTAAACAGAACTGAAACCTGTCCATCCAAGTCTCCGGAGACGAAGGTCAAGATATTGTAAAGAAATTGTCTTTTAGCACTGGGGTTTATCAAGCTTAAGCCTCCAGTAAAATACAGTTTGAAGCTCTGTTGCCAGGAGAGTGGCTTTGCAGCCCGGGAAAGGGACCTGGGAGACCCCTGAGCACCGGAGGGGAGCATGAGGGAGGGGGCACCTGGCCTAGCTCACCTCCCTTGCTCCTGAGGCTCTGCAGCAGGTCGCAGATCAGATCCTGTGGGTCCCGGGTGTGAGTGGCTAAAACTGAGGGACATCCCTCTGCAGAGAGCCGGTCCCTCAAGGGACAAACTCAGGATCCAGGGCTGTGGTGGCAGGAGGGCAAGGGGAGGCGGGACCTCGGGGAAGTGACCTGCAAACTTTCCACAGCAGTTCCCAGAGGCCAAGTGACTTTCTCAAGCACCCTCTCAAACACCATCCACCCCCTCGCACACCATCCACCCGGCAGAGGGGCGTGTTCTCAACCAAAGGTGCCCAGAAAACTGGAGTGGGTGAGGGCAAAGGGGCTCCTAGAGGGGCGCAGCAACACAGGAGCTACCCCGAGGCCCCGAGCCCCGCCTCCCCGCTGCCCATGCCCCTGCCCCTGCCCGCGACCCGTATGCCCACCTTAGCGTAGCAGAAGCAAATGAGCAGAAGCGGCAGCAGGTAACCAAAGACAAACGTGCACACCACGTAGGCCTTCTTGTGGGTCTGGTTGGGCCACTGCTCCCAGCAGAAGGTCTGGTTGCTGACTTCCCAGTGGAAGAGGCGGCGGTGGTAGGCCACGGGCAAGGCCATCGCCATGGACAGCGCCCAGATGAAGCCCAGGCCCAGCAGCGCGTTGCGAGACACCCGCAGGGAGGAGGAGCGCCGAGAGAGCACGATGGCCACATAGCGGTCCACCGACATCGCGGCCAGGGTGAAGATGCTGACCAGCATGGAGACGGTGAAGAAGTAGTGGGTGAAGCTGCAGATGAAGGCGCCCAGCACCCAGGTGGGCAGCGCGTACACCGTGGCCTGGAAGGGGATGCAGAAGAGCAGGTAGGCCAGGTCCGCGATGCTCAGGTTGAGGATGAACAGGTTGGTGGTGCTGCGCGGCTTGCCCGGCTTGCTGCGCGCCAGCACGGTGATCACCAGGCTGTTGCCCAGCACGCCGAACACGAAGATCAGGCCGAACAGCACCAGCGTGACGAAGTTCTCCACGCTGACGCCGAAGAGCGGCCTGGGCTCCGGGGAGGGGGGCTCGGGCCCGCTTGCGTTCCCCTCGCTGAGGTTCCCGGCCGCGAGCTCCATGGTGCGCGGGCGCCCAGGCGCGCCGGCGACGGTGCCTGATAAGGAAGACTCCGGAGGACGCCGGGGGTCCCGAGCCAGAGCACGCAGAGGGCGAGTTTCCGATCCTGAGGCTCGGGGATGGGCACGCACCCTGCGGCTGAGCCTCCTGCCACCGTCTTTGCGCGGGGCCGCCCGCGAGGAGCGCAGATCCGTACCTTCCCGGGAGGGGGTGACAGTCCCCAGAGCGCGGGGTTCCCTCTGCCCCGGGCGCCGCTGCCCTCTGCGCGGCCGCCAAGACGGGGAAGAGAGACCGGCCAGGGCAGCTGCAGAGGTGGAGGGACCCCTCTGCGCCTTACCGCTCCCTGATCCCTGCTGGCCGCTTCCCTCGTTCCGGGAGTGGTTTCGGCTGCACCTGTTGCTCGGACCTCTCCCTTACCGCGTCGCTCCCGGGGCACAGCCGGCGGGTCGCAGCGCACCGCACAGCTCGCGGAGAGGGCTGCCCGCTCCTCCAAGGCGGCGGCGCCTGGTCTCCCCTCGCAGTTTTTGCAGGGATTCCAAGTGATCGCTCTCCAGGCGCTTTCCTGAGGGCTGACCGGGGGGATTGCTCCAGAACCTCTGTGTCGCAGCTGAGACTTAGAAAACAGCCGGCTGAAATCCGCGTCCCTGGGGGCCTCTCCTGTCCCCCTCGCCCCTGCCAGGAGTCCCAGCGCGCGCAGAGGCTGCAGGAGTCCTAAAGGGCTGCGTCGCCGCCCACCGCCTGGCTGGAATCAGACGCGCGCTAGCCTCTGCAGGGTGCGGACCTGCGTGGGTCCGGAGAAGGCGGCGGCTGCCGGGTGCAGCACCGCCCGGGTGGCCCAGCGGAGCGGAGCGCGCTCTAGCGCGCGCGGGGCGGGGAGGCTGTGGGGCGCGCAGCCTCCTCGTCCACCAGCGCCGCTCATCTTTCTCACTTCTGGGGAGGCTGTCCCTGAGAGCGCTCCCTGCCCCAGGAATTAAACCCCCTAGAAATCAGTGATTGGCACTGCAACCTGGAGTTTAGTAAAACCTCTAACCCGCCCTCGCCCTCCCCACCGCTAGGGAGGAAATAAGAAAAAACATGAATGGTCTCTGCCTTTTCATTATAAACGTCTAAAATATTACAGGTGTCCTGTACACACCAGCCTGCTTTCAGTCAGTTTTGCTCTGTGTTTCTTATCTGAGTGACATAAGCACACGTACTGACACGACATATCTGTGATGTGGAAAGAACACGTTTACACCACAACCTGAGAGGGGGAGAGCCTTGAGTCAGCGTGCCCCTGGTGTGTCATCTTGCCCCTTCCCAACTAGAGAGCTGAAATGGATTTGTTTATTTGCAGTGTTGGTATGATGTGTCTCTGTTCCCCTCCAAGATCCCGGTATGTTTCCAGCACTCTCCAAATGATGTTTGAGGGTCCGTTATGTGCCAGACACAGTCAGGTCACAGCCCTGCAGTGTGACACAAAGATTACTTGGAGAACAGGCCAAGTACAGGCACAAGGCTGAACCTTGGAGAGTGGGGGAAGCAGGTGGCAGGGAATCCCCCTCTCATTCGGCCTCACCTGTTCCCTCTGCCTAATTTCCAGGAAGACCCTGAGGCTGCTCACTGACCATCCGCCATACAGCAAGCGCCCATACTCAGTGTTCCTTCTAGCGTCCGCACACATCTCCCAGAGGACTCAGTTGTGTTTAAGTAACTTACGTAGCAGAGTATGTTGCTAAATCAAGAAACCTCTTACCTTCCCTGGAAGGTGGCTCCAAACCTTGCCCATCCATAGCTTTTCTCCCCAAGGGGTTCTGGGCCCTACACGGTCACGGGACCCTGTGTTGGACAGCTCCGTTACACTGGAAGTTATTTGTAATCAGATTTGGGAAAGGGATGTTTCCAATTGTTATGAACTATTTTCAACATGGAACAAATAAAGATGAAATTATATTGAATACTTATGTGCCCACCATCCAACCTAGAATAAAAAAAAAAAAACCATCAATAGAGTTGGGACAGCTTTTACCTTCTTTGCAAAACATTCACCCACCACCCCTACCTCCGGGTAACCTAAATATCTTGTCTGTTGATCATTTCTTTACATATTTATGGCATATGTATAGGTTCTTAAATAATAGACTGTGAGGTTTTGGTTTCTTTTAATGTTATATGGTTGTGTGGTAATCCTGATTTTTCCCTGTAAATTGTCTGGTATGACTCTAGATATACCAACAGTCTTTGCTACTTACTGATCTGCTGTATTTTTTGCAGTTTCTCATGTCCTGTGCTTTGTGGGTATCTCTCAGAAACCGGATTGTTTTAAATAACTGGGTTGTTTTAAATAACTTTAAAAAACTGGATTGTTTTAAAACCCGATTTGGCAATCTCTATTTTGCAACCAGTGAGTTTGGCCTGTTTACTTTTATTGTTATTACTGATCTCTGTGGCCTTATTTTTTGTTTTCTGTTTCCATGTTTCTGCTTCTCCCCCATGTCTTCACATCTTTAGGATTGCATTCTAACCTGTCTTTTTTTCCCATCTCAAGACAGGGGGAAGGGATATGATCCAT
Organism: Lontra canadensis; assembly: GCF_010015895.1. NCBI lineage: Eukaryota > Metazoa > Chordata > Mammalia > Carnivora > Mustelidae > Lontra > Lontra canadensis. The sequence goes on from NW_022631038.1 coordinate 2,211,002, forward strand.
TTTATTCTTTTGCTGGTCACCCTTGAGTGCCTCCTACATGCCAGGAACTATTTTATGTTCTGGAGACGGAGCAATGAACAAAGCCAAACCCCTTCTTTCATGGATTTTTATGTCTTCTTATGGAGACAGGGCATTAAAAAAGAAACGAAACCATAATATGCCGTATGGTAAATACTCTGAAGGAGAAAAAAGCGGAGTAAGTGAAAGAGAGCGGTTGGAGGGTGGAATCGTAGAGAATAATCAGGAGGCTTGTCTTCGAGAAACCGACATATTGGCGGGAGCCAAGAGGAAGTAAAGCAGAAAGCCTGTGCCTCCGTCAGTGAAGGACGCTGTCACAAAATGCTCTCGAGCAGGGAACTTACAGACAGCAGATATTTCTCGGCTGTGGGAGCTGGTGTCCGAGCAAGCCACCTGCGCATTTGGTGTCCGGTGAGGGCCTGCCTTCTGGGTCATGGCCAGCACCTTCTCACTCTGGCCTCTGGGCAGAAGAGGCACGGGTGCTCTCTGGGGCCTCTGACAAGGGCCCTGATCCCGTCCCTGGGGCTCCACCCTCATGAGCTAATCACCTCCCGAAGGGCCCACCAACCACTGCCATCACAGTGGGGGTTAGCGTTCAGTATATGAGTTTCAGGGGGACACCAACATTCAGTCCATAACACGTTTTGAATACCGCATTTAGAACATTCTCGTGAGAAAGACCTGCCTTCAGACACGCTTGTCTCTTTGGAAGAACAAGGAGGCCTGCATTGCTGGGGTGTCAAGAGCTGGGGAGATTCTAAGTTGTAAGTTCAGAAGAGATGGGGTGGGGCGAGGGGAATGGGTGATGCCGGACCAGGGAGGCAAGGACAGAACTTGGTTCTACTTGCATACAGTGGAAACCACGAGGGGACCTCGTTGTGTGTTTCCGAAAGATCGCTTTGCTCGCTGCAACAGGCCATAAGGAGAGTGAAGGAAAGAGGAAGAAGAGCAGGAAGAAAATCTGCAGGAATGAGGATGCCAGAGAGCCCCGGGGTGGCGTGGAGATGGAGGAGAGAGAGGAAATGGAAGGGAGTGAAAGAGAGAGGGGGAGAGAGGGAAGAAGTGGGAGAGGGAGAGAGTAGGAGAGAGAAGGAGAGAGAGAGAAAGGAGGGGAGGGAGGGAGGGAGGGCTCCCAGAGTTTGAGCCTGACAGCCTGCAGGGAGGCCACCGCTTACTGGATTGAGGCGAAGCGCAGACAGAGTGGGTTGGGGGGAACTCATTTAAAATCTGAGGTGTTTATTAGACATAGGATTAGTTAGTCTTGAGTTAATGGGAGAGGGGAGGGCTGGTTCATGGGTCCAGAAATGACTAAAATATTGACAACTAAGAGAATTTAAAATCAACCACTCTTATTACCCTCCTCCCGAGCAAGACAAGGTCTTGAACGTCTTTGTAACTCCGGCCGCCCTTGCTCATTCTGCCTGGTTCTCCCATCCAGCGTCAGTCCCTGGACGCTCCCCTCCTTAGGCACGATGACCATTGCCGGACCACACAGCAGTGTCTGTTTCTTTCACCGTCCTGTGTGCTTCTTGGGCCTCTTGGGAGATCGTTTTCCTCCTTCCTGAGGAATATATTTCAAAGTCTCCTTGGGCGAGGGCCAACGGTAAGACGTGGTCATCGTTCCTCGTGCTGTGTTACAGGCCCTGTTGCTCACGGGCAGCTGGCCGGGAGACAGCCCCGGCGTCCCAGCCCATGAAGGTTTCATCCGTCTCCGTGTGGCTTTGCTTCTGCTCTGGAGAATTCAGCTACTTTGTCGCTCTTCTGTGGACAATTGCACTTTTTTCTCAATTCGTGATACCTTCTTATCATTAGTTTTTGGTCATTTCACTGTGAGGTTGTCACTCTTCCTTCTTCTTGGTGCTTGTTGAATTTCTGAGGCTGGAAATTCACATGTTTCATCAGTCTTGGAGAATTCTTGGCCATCGGTTTGTAAAGGTCGGCTTTCCCCATCCGTGACCTCGTCTCCTCCAGGATTCCGACAGGCGTGAGCTGGGCCTTTCCGCTCCTGCGTGCTTGGCTCACTTGCCATCGTGCCAGCGGACTATTTTTTCTCAGGCTCTACACCTCCGGCTGCACTATTTTCTCTCGAGTTCTGATCTTTTTTTCTTTCCAAATTCACAGGACACTTTTTATTTTTTTCTTGCTGCTCATGTTTCTAAATTCCTCTCTTGTTTTCTCAAAGATTTTCCTCGGGCTGAAATTATTCTAGAACTTCTCTGCTCTGAGCTCCTGGCAGCCTGATCACGCTGTTCCCTCTCCACGAGCCCTTCCCGTGGCCTGAGGCTTGGGCCCACCGGTTGCTGCTGTGTTTGATTTCCCTGCTCAGATCTCCACGTGGCCAGGACACATCTGTGAGATTTCACGACGCCTGAGTTAAGAGTCGTTTCTTATCAAAGTACTGCTGTTCGCGTCTGCCGGTCATCCCCACCATCAACTCAGAACTTTTCACGTGACCTTCCCAGCTTGATGGGTCTCAGGACATGCGAATATGAATTCGACTCCAAAGGGAGTCGAATATGAGTTCGACTCTATGAGGGAGGCAAAGTGGCATAAATTCTCAGAGAAGCCTTTTTCTCCACCCGGATCTGAAGCAGGTTCAGAGCTTTCTAGAAGCTCAGTTTTGGTCATTGTTTTTTGCTTCTACTCATCCCGTTGCAGGATAACCACCACCTTCACTGTGTTACTGTCCATGCTCGTCTCAGCAGCAGGATTGCGTCCCACCCGGAGACACCTTGGGATGTCGTGACCTTGGGCCAGGTGGCCCATCCCAGAAGCAGCAGGATTGTGTCCCATCCGGAGACGCCATGGGATGTCATGATCTTGGCCCAAGTGGCCCATAACAGAAATGGCAGGATTGTGTACCACCCAGAGATGCCGTGGGATGTCGTGACCTTGGCCCAGCTGGCCCATCCCGGAGAGGGGCTGCTTCTGAAGCTGTCTCCTGGACAAACTCACATGGGGCAGAACTTCAGCTGAGGCCAGCCAACAGGTAACACAAGCAAGAAATAAACCTTCCTGGCTGTAAGCTACTGATGGCCCCAGCCTTGCCAGCCCAAGCCTGACCAATGTGTGCCTCAGCAGGAGACGACGTAGGGCTGACTGTTTCATGGAAAGTGGAGCCCTGCAAACATCCTGGCATCTTGCAAGAGAACCAGTTCCAATTCTCCATCTCGTTTGAATCTAAGACCTTGTCTATCCTAGTGGAAATTAAATACTAACAGGAAACCTGCGGTTTCCTCTGTTACTGAGATCTCACTGACACGTAACGGTATGTTCATCTCGGTATACAACACGGTGTTCGACATGTGTAGTAGAATTGTATGTTTGCTGCAGCAAAGCATAGCCCGTCCTTAGCAGCCCCCCGAATTCCGGTTCCTGAGTGGGGCTAAGCTCTCCTAGATAGAATGACTTCAGCATCTGCCTACGATACTCAGCTACTCTATTTTTTGATCCTGAGAAATTTCCCATTTTACTGAAAGATCATTTATGGGCTCAAGATGCTTTAAAACAACAACAACAACAAAACCTAGTATGGCTTTTCAGTACAGAGTCCCTGATACCGATAGAAAGATATGTCTGCAAACTGATTTTTAAAAGTGAACTTGACTGCTGCAGGTATAATAAATACATCAGGGGAGAAAATTTTAGAAAAATGTCCCTGAAGAAAGGAGACATTTCATGGGAACATGAAGAAACAAATAAATGAACAGAAGTTCCCATATCCACCTGCATACTGTTACATGTCCCCCTCTGATAAGGGAATGTCTAGAATTTAATGTTTATTTCCATGGGTTTTCACTGTTTGTCTTACGTAAAATCAAGGGCCACCCTGAAAAATATAGGGGGGGTGGAATTCTGAGTAAGGCACAGAATCATGGCGCAGGATTTGCATAGCGGGGCATGAAGGCAGGTGTGCGAACGTGGCTCTGGGTTCTGAGGAAGACCATAGGATTCTCCTCCCAGCAGGAGCTCCATCTGCCCTCGCTGCTTGTGGACCTCCAAACCGGGTTCTTCCCAGCCACCAGCTGGCACACTGGTGCCCCCATTCACCCCTAACTCCTCCTCCCCAGCATCCTGGCCCTGCCACTGGGGGCAGCTCCAGCCATGTTTGCTGCTCTCTAGCATCAATGCCGTGTTTCTCCATAAGTGTGCGCCTTTGTCCATCTATCTGAATATCATTTATCCTTGTGTTACCCGGGGAAAATTCTCACTCATTGTTCATGCCCTGGCTACCATGCTTCCTCATTTCTGGGGTCTTCTGGGCTTCTCCATTAGGGCAGGTCACTCCTGCTAGCATCACAGAAAGCCTGACTGTTGGCGCTCTCCAATCACTCAGCACACTGCATAGTAACTTTGCCTGTCAAGGGCTTGAGTTCCCAGGCTGAAAACCCAAGTGTCCTCCAGGTGAATATTCAGGTCGGTTCCAGATGATCCCCCTCTCCCCCATGGAGCTACTCTCAGCTTCTGGAAGGTTCAAGTTTCAGCTCCATTTCTTGCTTCCTCTGCTGAGAGGCAGCCATCGTCCCCCTGTGGCCACCGCAGAAGCCTCTGGAACCATGGCCACTGCTCTCCTGTGTCCTGGGCACCCTTTCTGTTCACACGATGTGTATCCTCAGGATGACCTCAGTCTGGGATGCTGTAAGCCAGCCAGGGAAACCTGCTCTCCCCTCCCTCCCCAGACCCTGGAGGGTCATGCACTGCTCTTCCTGACTTCCTCCAGCACCCCCACTCTGGGCTACAAGAGTCAGCCAGAATTTCCTCTGGGATTTTGAGATAATTGTGGCTGGTTCCCGTCCTCTCTGCTCCTGAGCCCCAGCCCAGCCACCTTGGGCTCTCATCGGACCATTTTCCACCGCACAGGTGGTGATTTTCTTAACCTTCATATACCTAGCACACATTTGGGATCTGCCTGTGCTGGTTTGGCTGTGTGGGGAAGAACATCCTCTAGACTGGAAGTACTGGGATCCCACCATGGAGAGGTTTTGTGATGTGAATATATGTTTATCTGCCAGCATCACTGGCTGGGCTGGAAACACTGTCTTGACCATTCTGCAGTAATCCTGATTGATCCCTCACTGTCCTCACCCTGCTCTAGAATGAGTATCCATCCATGCTTGGCCAATCAGAAGATTCCAGAGGCTCCACTTCCTGCAGCATTCCAGACCACAAGACCTACATAAGGTGAGAACTGCCTTTCCTGCCATGTAATGTGAACCCTGTGAGATCACAGATAATATAGGGGAACACAAAGCCCACGGATGGAAAGAGAGTAGCTACAGCTGCTAGATCCAGCCATGCCTGAAGATTTATCAGTCATATGAGATAATACATTCCTTTTTTTTTTTTTAAGTAAATTTTAGTTCAGTTTCTGCAACTGGAAAAAGCTGAGCATAGCTTCAAGAGTAATTTATATAACAACTGTCAACTACTTAGGTATTCATGCTCAAGTTGAGAGACGATATATATATAAAATAGAAGAAAATATAAAAGATGATACAAATTAAATGGGTAGACACTTGAAACTAGTTATTTTAGTCTGTCCCCCAGATTAAAATTTTCCAGTATTTAAATTTTTTATTTTATTCTTTTTATGCGCATTTGAGGTTATCGTTATGTTTATCCTTAAGATCTCTAAGAAAATAAGGTTCAAAGACTAGCATGATGTCACATTATGTCTCATTAGAGAAATCATCTATTTGCAAGGGATTGTCCTTCCTGCAATGTGTTTGCTCATCCCATCCATTCATTCATGCACTCACTGGAGGAAATGCTGTCCATCGTCATACTAGTCCTTCCTCTGGAAATTAAATGTGGAACATTTGCACCAAGGAAGGATTACTCTCTGTGCTGTTTTTTCTAAAGACACATTTCTTGCTGAATTGTAATAAATACACAGGGACACCTGGAGTTCATTCACTCACAGAAGGGCAGATTCTCAGGACTCCTTCCACGCTTCATGGGAGCTGCTTTGCTACGCTCCCCTAACATGCAGGTCACGGGCTGGGCACTGGGAGAAATCGCCACAAGAGAGGCAGGGCCCAGAGATGGAGTCATCGCCCTTCTGTGTGTTGTGACAGAAAGAACACGTCGGGCAGAGGACATGACGGCCCCCGACACCCTTACTCACCTCCTAGAAACCAAGCAAGGTGGTGTCACCGTAAGTTATGCCGCTGGGAGCCTGCAGGGGCGGCTACCAAGTTCTGATTGAGCCGGTCACCGCAGGACCCTGGCTCATCACCTACTCGACACATGGTTTCTGGCTCATCTTCCATCTTCACAACGTTTGACCTTGTTCATTCTGCACATAGTTGACGTCTTCATTTCCTTCTTGGAAGTCAGTTTGAATTCCAATATCTAAAAGATGCCATTGACGCTGTCTATCCAATTTTATTCACATATTTACTCCCTTATCCCCTTAAAGTCCCTCCTAAGCTTTGCATTAAAACAATTAGGGGGAAATGCAGTCTTTCATATCAGGAGAAACATGACAGCCCAGCACTGGGGAGAAGCTTCCTTCCCAACCAGGATGCCCCCGCACCCTGTTTCCCAGCCTGACAGCTGCACACCTAACCCGGGCTGAGGCCTGGGCCGGGGCCACTCTTCCACCACTGCTGGCTGGCCCACGGGAGGGCCGTGCAGCGGCCTGCGTACCGGGGAGGGGGGGCGCTGTGCGGGACCCTGCGCACCAGCACAGTGTCCCAGACCAGAGACAGATGGCAAACAGCACAGAGACAAAAGGACAGCTCTGAACCAGGCATGGCCCACCCATGCCAGCAGAGGCACGAGCCTGAGGAGAGCACATCCCTGTGAGCCTTGACTTCCTCACCCGAGACAAGAATGACAAGGTCAGGGTTGAGTTTCCTTGAGATCGTCTGTCTCTCATTCTATTACTTAACCCACAAAAATCCTTAGTGTGTGCATGAAAGGATGTAAATAGTAAAATGTATGGACTGCACACAGAGTTCCTCTCCTTGCGAGGAGAAACAAATGCTACTTACGGAAAGTAATGTGTTATATAGGATCAACAAAATGAAATGAATAGCAAACCTGTGTTTGTGTTTTTAGAACCTTGCAGAGTAACAGAGCTGCAGAGACTTCATGAACATCCCCCGTTCTGCGCTCTGTCTTACCTCAGTCTCCCCAGCATGCACGACTGCACACAAACGTTTGTGGGTGGTGAGGGGCTGGCCCAGAAAGGTTGCTCTCTCCTCATGTGTGCTTGTACAAGGGAGCCACTGATCATGTGGCACTGGCATCAGAATAAAGAAGCTCCACCGTCCCCCGATTTTCTTATTTCCCTCAGAGTTTGAAGCAAACCCCACTGTGCACCTGACCAAGATTGCCCTGGACGGGCTGCGTGCACCTTTCTGCCTCATACTCAGCACTGGGGACTCCCTGGGCAGTGGGGAGGACATTGGGGGGCCACATGAGCTGGGGCTGTCCCGATTCCCATAGACACCGCTGAGCAGAGGTGCCACATGGGGCATCCACCTGGCTGTCACTCAAGGGAGCTCTAACTTCTCTCATCCCACCTGCCCAATTCCATCTACGACATGGTTCCTCAGTTCATGGCCCTGTTGTTCCCTTCCAGGTTCAAAATCATCCTCTAAAGACAGGGACCTGCTGGTGGATGTGGCGCCTCTTCACTGCCCTCCCCGTGGCAGGTGCCAGCACAGGACACCAGGTGGGGCCCACAGCACCCCAGAGGCACTGCACCAGGCAGGATCCCCCATTGCTGGGTTGCGTCTCAACACAAGGAAAACAAAGATGCCCTGTCCGGAGCCCACATCCGTGCACGGAAGGACAGGAGCGCTCTGCCACCTTACCGGGCAAGCCTTCATGTTTAGACACATTGTGGAAATCCCTCTTCTACCCCCAGGGTTCACATTCTTGTTCCTTATTACACTCTCAGCAGCTCTGGGTCTGTGGTTTCTTTAAGTTCCAACCTCATTAAAAACTCAAGAGGTAGTTAGTGAGCCCTAGATGTTTACAGCTGAATGGGACTGTGATTTAAATGAAATTTGTTGAATAATAAGTCCTGGTGAGTGAAACATAAGCCAGGGGCCTCTTACAGCACCGAATATTTATTTCACTGAAAATATGTTTTCTTGGAGCTAACTAAGCCACACCTAAGGATGTATGAAAATGTCAAATTAAATACTTAGGAGATTTCGCAAAACACTGCAGCTTAGTAAACAGGTTATGAATTATGGAATCAGCAAAGTCTGGGGTAGAATTTATCTGGTCATACTGTGACCCTATCACTTTGAGTGAGTTCATTCACACAAATATTAAATGGTAGGGACTGTAAATGAGCATTTTTAGCCCTCGTATACCTTGTCTACATGATCCTACCAATCTTCAGAGCAATTTAATGGGGCCATTTGAATCTCCTCCTTCAGTCACGGAGGTCTCCCTAAGGCTTCTCTGTCTATAAGGTGGAGAGAGTAGCTCGAGAGACCACACGCCTATACCGAAGACTGCCCACGTGGCCAGCTGGAGAGCCTGTGTAGTGGCGCGTGTAGAAATGAGCAAGGACTTTTCCTGCCAGTTGCTGGTAGGCCAGTGCGGGAATGGAGTCGGGGAGAACAAAGTCTGCGCGTGGAACAGCACGTCAGCTGGTTTGCTTCGTTCACCCAAACCCCAGCACTGGTGGCCGATCCCTGATCATCCAACATCTGGGGTGTCAGCTTGAGACCTGTGGTCTTTACGTGTGTGCACACTTCTTCCAAAATCTCATCTTGCCGGAAGCCCCACTCATGATCCACAGAGTTTAGAAGGCGCCTTTGAGGGCAGAGTGGCTGCAGCAAGTGGCGCGATCTGGAACGGCCGACGTGAACTTCGGGAGGACACGGATGTTGGTGAGCCTCAGACAGGAACCCAGGCTTAAAGTTCCCAGCGACCGTGCTCTCCGGGAGCTGCCAGCCTATGCAGACAGGCTGTGCCCAAGGTGAGAAAGTACTCCTCCTTGCCTCCTCACCAACTGCAACAACGTAGCTACAACATTGAGCAAAGAAACATCCAAGCCGGTGATCAGTTGGGGACTGATGGTGACAAACAGCCTCCGAGTTGCCCCCTTTCCTTTGGTCCTAACTGGTAGAAATCTGGCCACTATGCCACCCCCATCCACCTACACTCCCACACAGGGCTCGGTGTATCAAGGCTTCTGAAGCACCTGTGTTTGAGAGACCCGAGCCCTGTCCCATATGTCAGAAATCATTAGCATCTCCCTCCTTCTCTGTTGGGAGGTCCAGACTCCGATTTCCAGCCCCTTCCTGCTCTCAGACCCACCTCTCCAGTGTAAGGCTGTCGGCAATTACAAAGCAGTTCCTTTCTTAGCCCCAAGGAAAGTTACAAACCCCTGACACAGTTCTGACGCTCCCACAGACTGGCTATGATTGACGGCCGCCCTGGCTTCCCCCCAGCTCCTGGTAGCTGTCATGTCTCCTCCCAGCCACTGACAGAGGAGACAGAGCAGTGAGAGACAGGGAGAAGAGGAGAGGCTCCGAGTCCCACCAATGTCACGCGTGTCCCTCCTTCCCTTCTCTGCCCCAAGTGCTCCCTTCCAGCGGCCACTGAGCCACTCCCAGCTGCGCGCAGTTTGCCTGTCTCGCTTACCAGGTGTGACATTCCCTTGTGTGTGCTATTCGGTCAACACTACTGACCTTGTCCCCAGCCAAGTAATAGGCCACACAAAACATCACAACTCAGAGGCTTTCTGCAAGGTGTGCATCAGTTTGCTCTGATGGTTCTGGCCCTCCATAACCTCAATCCGAGACCTGACTGAGAACACTCAGAGCCCACTGTCCTCCCTGCAGGAAGAGAGGACAAGGTCGACCCTGAGGCACAGTGAACCTGAGCAGATGTCATGTACAGAGGTCTGCTCTGGGCACTTTGGCGCAAGTGATCACATAAAGAACCTACAGGGACAGGAGCTCGGCACGAAGGGGTGCTCCCACCAGGCAGGGGCTGGTGGAGAGAGAGCACCTGCTGCATAAGAAAGAGGCCCCCACAGGTCCCTCCGGTCATGAAATATGGAGGCTGGAGACAGAGGCAGCGGGATGAGCGTCGCTGTTCTCATGGATACACTGTGATACAATGAACATACCGTGGATGCAATGAATGTGAGAAGCCCACAAGACAGGAGCCATATCCGTTATTCGACATCGTGACTTACCACCCAACTGCTGACTCATCCCTCCCCTGTCTGGGGCTTCCATGCAGCTCCTGAGGTACAGAAGCCGCCCTGTTTAGGGTGGGGGAGGCGAGAGAGAAAGGTGAAAGCCACAGGCATACCACCGTCTCGGACACCACGGGGTGTGACCACGACTGTAACGCGCTGCTCGCACGCTTGTGATGGTGACTGCTTGACTGCACGTACACAGAGCAGCAGCCAACGAGAGCCCTGCGGAAAGTTCACACCTTCAGGACGAGGAAGGCACCACAGCCTGGCCGTGAAGAGCATGAACTTGGCACGAGACAGAACTGCAGCGCGTCCAGGCTCACACTCTCTGTGACAAGGCAACCGACACCATTTCCCGTGGCCTCAGCTAATCAATCTGTAAAGAGGTTTGCTTTCAAAATTATAAGAGAGGCTGCATATCAAGCACTGTCTAGAACGCAGCAGCAGTGACAGCTGTAGGAGCGGCTGCGGCGACCTTCTGGCAGGAGGCACCCGTGCCCGGGAGGCACCTGCCAGTCACAGGTGTGCAGAGGTCAAGGCCATGGGAGGTCCCAGGAGAAGCCCCACCCGGACTGAAGGAAGACAGGACCACCGCAGCTCGCAGCCAAGCCTCCCCAAAGAGGACGCACACCTGGAAACGAGCTCAGAGTTCCGACCTCAATATAAGATTCTTGCTTCCAAACCAGAACCCGTGTGTATTGTAAAAAGCCATAATTTTACCCAAGATTCCAGGATATGCAGGAACACTCCTGTTATCAAGGTGAGACAGGTTCTAATTTGCCAGGTGTCCCCTTGATGATGTTAATTACCCAGAAAATAAGTATATATGGAGTTCTAGGTCAGCCTTTGAACTGAGCATGGGGTCTGTAGAAATGTAACTTCACCAGGGTAATCCCTAAATCAGGCATCCACCCAGGTGCCCTCTCCACACGGCCACCCCAGCTATATCCTGTTCCATCGCTCCCAGCTGGCTGCTGAGGACAAATTCTGGAAGGTGTTCACTGCGGACAGGGTCTGTACCGTTACTCAAACTTTCAGCAAGAAATGTCTGGAAAACCAAACTCCAGGCTCAGCACGCCTGCTTTATGCATGATAGGAACAGCCATCACCATTTCTCAAAATATCTGTCCAGCCAGGCAGGCTTCCTCGCCCCTAGAACATGCGTGCCATTTGGTATTGCTGGAAGTCTCAGGAGTGATTTTTCTCTTTTTGTGTGAGGTCTTGATCAATGTTAAAGTACAGCCTTTCTGGGAAAAGGAGTGGAGTGAGGACAGGAGAAGGGGAGGAAGTGGGGAGGGGAGAAGGAGGAGATAAATTTCTTGACAATAAGCAGTGATGAGAAAGGACACAGAGGCCTGGGAGGGTCAGCCTCCATACGAGGAAAAGGGGAAAGGAAGGAAAAAGGAGGCTGAGGAAGCCATCATTAAAGGTAAGCACAAAGGAGAGGAGCTTAGAGGTGAGGCAGGGAGTGGTTTAGGAGCCAATAAGGAGCAAGGAACTCCACACCACATCCACCCACAAAGGCAATGAATCAGCTGATAGAAAATGCTCAGAATCAACTTTTTCAGAACTCGGAGTACAATCAAGAGTTTAAAATGATATGCATTTTTATATATCTTATGTATCTCATATTTTCACTTAGATATCTAATTAGAACTTAAAAAGTAAATAAATTGAGTACATACTCGTGTGCTTTAAAAAAAATGAAGCTCTCTTTAAACCCCAAGAAAACATTATTGAAATCTTGAAAGAATTGCTGCTGTGCCTTATAATCTATTGTGAAATGGTAATAAATATGATGGAATTGAAAAAAAAAAGAAGAGTTTAAAATGACTAGGGTGTGCTCCAGGACGAAAAGCCACGGAGTCTTAGTGAGACAACTATGAGGGCCACGGCCGGCTGCCTGTGCAGGTGGCTGGTGCCGGAGGAAGCCGCCCAGTCCACAGTGGTTGTGCATTTCCAAGGTCTGTGGCTCCCAGAGGATGAGGTCAAGGGCTGTCCTGTCTCACCTGCCTCGGAGTCCCCCACAGCAAAGGTGTGTTCCCAGGTAGCATTTGTTGAAACTATTTGAAGGCAAATGTGTTAGTCATTGCCACATGTGGCAAAGGATAATAATTGAGGCAAGCAAAAGACAGCCTGAACACCCTGAAAAGGAAGACGCATGGGAGGAATAAGGACTTGGAAAATGTCCACCTGTATCAGGACCCCCAAGGACATATGCATGTCCGGTGCTGGGCAGGTGCTCAGGAAACAACAGAGAAGACCCCAAGCTCTAGCCCCCAGCTGACCGCAGGCTCTGTGCTGCAGAAAAGCAAGATCACAGCAGAGTAATAGACAACACCCCAGCTACACATGGGAGCTTGTCCCACCAGAATAATTTATAAGGAGTAGGGGAGTAGATTTCTTGTTTGTTTCTTTGCTTGCTTTCTTGTTTTTGGTGCCAAGTGTTTAAGGAAGTCACTGTCAAAACACAAGCTGTCCACTCATTAACAAAACCCAGACTTCAGCGGCCAAATGCATAAAGGATACACAGAGTTTACGGAGCTCCTTTAGAAGCTACTAAACAAAGAAGCAACTTCAAAAAATGCACAACAAGCAGCAACAACAGATCCTGGGGCATCTTATTTACACACTCACTTCACTATAACATTCAAATTGTCCAGTCTTCAACAAAAAGTCACAAGGCATGCAAAGAAACAAAAAGTGTGGTCCATTCACAGGAAAGGAAACAATTAGTGGAAACCGCCACTGAGGCAGTCAAGACGTTGGACTCACCAGAAAATGCCTTTCAATCAACTTCTTAATTATGCCAAGAGTAAGAGGAAACCAAGAGGGCAAGGTCTTCCCAAGTAGAGATATCAGTAAACACAGAGAAGGTATAAAAAGGAACCACACAGAAATTAAGAACCTGAAAATACAATAACTGGAATGAAAAATGCACTAATGGTATACAAAGATATACAGATTTAAAAGAAAAAAATGAAACTGACTTTATTCACAGACGACATGATTGTCTATGTAGAAAATCCCCTATACACCCAAGGGACCCACAGGAAATCTCCAGAGATAATAAGTGTGTTTAGCCAGATCACAGAATGCAAAGCAAATACACAATAGCCCATCATTTTCCTATGTATCAGTGGTGAACAATTAATATTTTAAACTAAAAAAATATATCATTTGCAATTACACTTGAAAACTAAGGAATGTAAGTACAAATACAACAAAATATGCACAGGACTGTAACTGTAAATTATAAAAACATGAATGAAAAAGTCAAAGAAAATTTAAACCAGTGGAACGATATCGCATGTTCGTGGGTAGGAAGATTCAATATTGTCAAGATGTCTGCTCTTACAAACTGAGCTACAGAGTCACTGCAATGCTGCCCAAAACCCAGCAAGCTTTTCTGTAGTTATCAAGCACCTGATTTTAAAACAGGTCTGGAAGGCGGAGGTCGTAGAACAGCCATCACTGTTTGTGCGGGAAGGGAGGGACAACAAATTTGGAGGACCCACAATGCCAAGTTCTTGACTTACTCTGGAACTACAGGAACAAGACAGCATGGTGTGGGTACAAGAATAGACACATGTATAAGTAGAATAGAACAGAGAGCCCAGAAATAGACCCATACAAATATACACAACCTGTCTTTGACAAGATGCCAAGGCAATTTCAAGAAAAGGTGACCCAAACATGACTCTTTGCATGAATATTAACTCAAAATGGACAATAGATCTAAATGTTAGAGACAAAACTAGGAAACTTCTACAAGACAAGACAGAAGAAAATCTGCATGAGTTTGGTTCGGTCAAAGGGGCGATACAAGAAGAAGACACTTCCACTTGGTAAGTCAGGGTTTATTAAAATTGAAAACTTTTGCTCTACAAACACACTGTTACATGAATGAGAAACAAGAGAGGACTCCTGGGAAAACACACCGGGAAAAACCAGTAAACTCGTGTGTGGTGATGCCTTTTTAGATACAGCACCAAAGACATGATCCATGAAAGAAATAACTGGTAAGCTGGAATTTATTAAAATTAAAAACTCTTCAGTGAAAGATAGTATCAAGTCAATGAGAAAACAAGCCACAGACTGGGTGAAAAATATTTGCAAAAGATCCATCTGATAAAGAACTATCTCTCTAAAATACACAAAGACATTTTAGGAGTCAATAATAAGAAAGAAACAACCCAATTGAAAAATGGGCCAAAGACATGAGCGGACCTCCCCACACACACCAGAGAAGAAGTGCAGGTGGGAGCTATGCATATGAAAGACGTCCCCCATCACAGGTCACCAAGGACCAGAAATTAAAACAACGTTCCAAAACATGGAACATGGACACCACTACATGCTGGCGAGGATGTGGAGCTGGTGAGAATGCAGGACAGTGCAATCACTGCGGACGCAGCTGTGGACAGTTTCTCATAAAGCTAAACATAGACCTGACTGTGATCCAGCAACTGGGCTCCCAGGCATCTACCAACAGGTGCAAAAACTTGCAGTAAATAGATACTTTCTCATCTAAAAGAATGAAGGAAATTTTCCAAAGTTCTTAAGAAAGACCCATTATTTCATTTTACAGGACACAATAAAGTGAAAACTAAAGGTAGTAATTCCTCTTCTAAAAAAAAAAAAAAAAAAAGTCAAAATCATCCAAACAAAAAGTCATAGAAAATGTCATCAAACCAAAACTTTGGTTTGGGCCCTGTAAGAGTGAGGTTCTGCCTATGGGCAACATGTGCGTGGAAGCTTCAAGAGCCACTAAGCCCGGATCCTCACATCCATCCTCCACTTCTGGCTCAAGACATAAGACAGAAACATTGAACCCACATCTGACTTGAACAAAACTGACTCCCACATCTCCCGTCCACCTCTCTTCTATCCTCTGTCAGAGAAGTCAGCAAGCACCCTCCCAAGCTAGCCTGATTCCTGTGTGCCTGTATGCCCTGTGTCTCAGAAGCTGATGCGTCTCAGGTACGCTAAGGGGTCTCAGAGCTCCCAATCCCTACTTAGCTCCTCTTCCTCAGCCCACAAAGAGGCCAAGACCAAGTCATCGTGAAAGAAACTTTCCTTTAATTCTGTCTCCCTTCAAACCGCCCTCCACCCTCCACTTCTCTCCCTTCTCTGACTTCCCACAGTAATGTGGACCGCACAACCTTGTTTGTCACACATTAGAACTATGCCCTCTCCCTGCACAGAAATGGGTGCCTGGTCCCTGACAACACCAAGGAGAACAGACTCAGAATGTTGTAAGAACAGTAAGCCAATTTGTATTTGATGGAGCTGTTCACATATTAGCCAGCCCTAGTTAACACTCTTTGGGACAGGTCAGACCATGTTGTGCGTATAGGGTGACAAGGAACGATGATTAATGCCAAAGCCTGGAAGAATACTGAGTCTAGGGAATAAGAAGCAGAGCAACCAAAAAAGTGACGTGAGAAGGAAGAGTCATAGATGTAGAAGGAGAATGGGCAGGGGAACAGAGAGAGAGAGAGGGAGAGAGAGAAAGGTGCCACGCAGACACAGTGAGGAGAGAACTTCCACACGTGGACCATGGGCAATGGTGTGAAAGTTATCCACAAGCCAGGAAGATTGAAGATTGAAAGTCAGGTTACTGAAGCCAGCAACTAAGCAGCTGTTGATTACATAAAGGTCAAGTCCAGTGGGTTTTCTTTGAATAATTACAAATAGAGCATCCACAAATTTATGCATCCTGCTTTTATCTATTCAGTCCTGAAAGAATTTCACATGCTCTATGTTCCTCTTAGCCATAGCTTTTACCCCATTGGGCGGGCATATAATGATGTATTAGTCATCCTCCTTTCATTAAATATTTGGATTCCTAATAATGACGAAATATTGGAACAAGGTCACAATGAACAATTGTGCTTCTAGAAATCGTTTCTTGTGATGGCTTACTTCCTTAGGAGAGACAGCTGGAAGTGTGGTGATTTTATAGGTGGTGCTTAGACCACTGGCAATTATGCTATCAAAAATTAAACTAGTTCTATGAATTTCTGCTAATTTAATATCCCTACTCTTTTATTTATTAAGGTGGTTTAACACTTTCATCACAAAATGTGAGGTTTCTCGTGTTTCATGACCTATTATCATAACCAGCTTGTTACAATGAAGTTCAACTGAATTAATCATCATATATGTGGTTTAAATAATAACCCCTTTCCACAGTGTGTCCCATAAACTGGCTAATAAAGATACAATATCCTTGGGAATTATTCAGAGATGAGCGTCTTCCTATATTTTGAAAGAAATGGTATATGGATTCATTCTCTGGCCCAGGTATATTCCATGACCTTGCTCTCCATGAGATCATGTAAAAGAACACTTGTTGGGAAGATTTAAAACTTGAAAGCATGAAAAGATTTCTGCAAAGTGAAAACTAGATGAGCCTTTGTTTTTTGTGTGTGTTTTTTTCTTTACATCTTATTGCTTATTTTTTTTAATTTTATTCTATTTCTTTTCAGTATTCCAGCATTCATTGTTTTATAAGATGATATGTTTTTATTCCCAATTCTTAATTTTCATTTTAAATTTCTAGGTGCTGCTAATATTTCATCTAAATTTTTTTTCAGTAGCAGGATGTACTGTTATTTGTAACCTATAAAAATATGCTGCTGAAGGGAAAAAATAAATAAAACAGGAAAGCCTAAGTAGAAGACAAACATGGCCCCTCTCCTTTCACCCTGATAACCCCTATAGACACTTGGTAAGAAATGGAGGCAACCCTGGGCCAGAAAACTCAAGAAGGAATGAAGGGCATACAGTGGAAAGCAACTAAGATTGGAAAATCTGTGGAGATGGGTCAGCCAGGGCTGACTAACCAGCGTTTGGTGGGACAGAAGCTCAGTCCGGGATGCCAGGACCATTCCGGGAACGGATGATGTCATGACTACACGACACTGCCAGAAATTATATGCTTATCATGGTTAGAAGGGTAAACTTGATGTGTACTTAACCAAAATAATATAAGCTCTAAATATTGGCAACACATAAAGAGAACCAAATAAAGGATATAAAAGCTTGCTTCCCCTTAGCCCATGTCTGTCTTCCCAAAATAATACCTGAAATGGTTCGGCAAGTGTCCTCTGAGGAAAATAGTATATGCATATAGGCCCTTACATATAAATATACAGTGTAAATGTATTTTATTTGCATGAATAGGAATATGGCACATACAAAAATCTGGATTTTGCTTCTCTTTCATGGAATATTTCTTAAAAATCTTTCCCCATCAACCAATGGAGATCTACCTTCATCTTTGGATCACCTGGGTCCTTGCTTATTGTACAATTTCTTTATCATCATTCATTTAACTAGATCCCTCTCATCTGTGGCTGGTCGTGTTCAGATGATTGGTTGTTTCTGGTCCATATATCAACTGGACCTGGGACAAATGATTGATACATTGAGAATTTTTAAATAATCGTGGTGCCAAGACAGAGGCATCACTTCCATCTTCACAGTGTTGACACTCTGTTGCTGCTGTTTATGATGGTGAAGATGTTCTCTTAGTAAGTGGTTACTTCGTTTCTCACACAGCCTTGCACTGAGAGGCAATTAGATCATGTTCAAGACTCCCTGGGGCTTGGTCAAGAAATACTTCCTGGGTGCTACTATGTATCTGTCTGTGTCCTAATTATTATAAGCTCAGTATTCAAAGTAATAACACCCATGCCCAGAAGGAGTTCGTATTCCAAGGGGAGAAGACAGGCAATCATACAGACAGTGATCACGGATGTCACTGAGTGGGTTGCAAGGATCCTGTCTCAGGTAGGAGCCAGGAAAGTCTGCCTAAGAGGGTGACAGGTAAGCTGAGCCTGCGTACAGAGAAAAGAACAGTCAGACAAAGGTCTGGAAAGAACATGTGAAGCAGAAGACAGAAAGAGCCGTGGCCCCGACCCACAGCCAGCAGATCCAAGACACGGAGCATCTACCCTGGAAGGGAACCCAAGTACAGAACACATGAAGGGAGGGGACAATGAGGAGGTGAGCCCAGAGGTTCCCTTGGGGCTCAGAGGCCCGGGAAGCATCAGACTGTACTCTGGCTACAGAGGGATCCTCGGTCAACGTTTAAGTAGGAGAGTAACAGGAACTGTTGATAAATACAGACATAAAATCTTAACACATTTTAATTTTTTTTAATTAAAGTATTAAAAATGCATACGTAAGTGTTATCCAGAGGGTAGTAAAAGTTGTTAGCCCCTAAGTAAACTTTAATAAATACATATTGCACGCTCATATAATATCCTAAAATTTTAAATTGTATCATGCTGACAATTACCACACAGGGCCAAATTTGAGAACCACAAAAGGAGGGGCTATTTTAATGAAGGTTAGCCTTTTTATTTTTATTGAATGGTGGTGGGGGTACATCAAGTTCAGCATAATTCCTCCCTCCGTGCCTCAGGCCCTGTCCATGGTACTAAAGCCTGTCTCGGGGGTGTTCCCACGTCCATAACCTCTTCTGTAACCAGTCTTGTGTGCCCGTCCCGCATCAGCGGCTTCAGAATCTCATCCCACAGTGCACGCCCACCTCACACCAACGCCTCTGGGCAGATTACACAGTTTTCCTTCCATATCATGACCAGTGTGTCCCTGATGGGCCATGTAGCACTTAGTTCCATCAGGAGGCCAGTTGGGATGCACAGGCCTCGCAGTTACCTGCTGCTGGAAATCCAGGCCAGATAACATTTATAATCAAGCATAAATAACACATTCGGAGAGGAAGAGCTCCTTCTTTACTACGTAACTGAAAGTGGGTGGTTGAATAGAAAACTTCAAACCTGCGACATGGTAATGGAAGTGTGGGATTTCAGTGGTCCGGGCTCACATCCTTGCCACTCTGTAGCTTTGTGACTTTAGGACACCTGCCTTCTTTTGCATCTTAACGTCCTCATCTGAACCATTGCCAATGACGATGGGATGCTGAGGATGATGCCAGCAACAGGAGCTTGCCTGACCTGAAGGGTGGCTCTAGAAGGGAATGAGCTAAAAGATACACAAAAGCATTTGGAATACTGCCTGATCGATAGTAGGTGCTGAGTAAACGTGGGTTCTGGTTGTGGTATGAACAGTCACAGCACTACAGACTATGATTGTAATTATACCCAGTTTAGAGTTGGTAGGTGCTCATAAGGCTGGGGGGGCAGAGAAGAGGAACATGAACCCAAACCAAAATGTGTCCTGTGTCTTAATAAATATTCAATAAGTTAGACATCAAAAGATGTTGATGCTGGGGTGCCTGAGTGGCTCAGTGGGTTAAAGCCTCTGCCTTCGGCTCAGGTCATGATCCCAGGGTTCTGGGATTGAGCCCCGCATTGGGTTCTCTGCTCAGCGGGGAGCCTGCTTCCTCCTCTCTCTCTGCCTCTCTGCCTACTTGTGATCTCTGTCTGTCAAATGAATAAATAAAATCTTTAAAAAAAAAGAAGTTGATTCTTCTGTCTATATTTTTAATAACTTAAAGGAAACTTTTTAATATTGCTAAAATATCTAAAATTCTTAACAAAAATTTTGAAAAGTCAGTAGGTTTTTGAACATATGAAAGGAAGGAAATTTTTAATTGGGTATCTAGAGAACTATTAATGAAGTATAAATGTGTGTGAAGGATATAGAAAACTTTGTTTTTAATTGGATAGATGGTATTCCAATTTTTAACCAAAATGTTTTCATTGTGTGCCTCTCACTTTGAGTTGGTCATGTACTAATTATCTCAGCAAAGCAATGTGCCCAGACTTCTCTGTACAGTATCTGAGTAAAAGAGTAAAAGTAATTAGGACTGAATTAAGATAGGAACTTGTTCAGTTCTAGGCTGTCTTTGAACCAATCAAAAATGAAATTCTCTGCATTTTTAATCTTGTTATTTTTATTAATGCATTTATACATGTTCTTAACTTTAAATATTGCCTTGGTGTCAAGATATGCAAAACTTTTAAAAAAATCTTCTGGATAGGCCTTATTAAGATTTTACGATACATCACTTAAAACTGTTCAGAATTTTGAAAACACAATTTCATTCTTTAATATCTGTATCTATGGTGGTGAGTATAAATGTGCCAACGGAATGAAAACCACATAATCAAGACCTCCAACATTCAAGTCCACTCTTTATGTCTGACTTTAACAGCCAAAACTTCCAACATTTACTCAAACTGAGTAATAGTAAATAGTAAATAGTAAACTATTCTGTTGTAGGTGTTCAGAAATGCACGCTCTGAGACTTGCACAATGATCACGAATAATGGTAAGAGCAGTTTTCCTAAATAATACTCCAAATTCCAGCACCTGGGTAAGAACAGCTTTAAGTGTATGAGAAATACGTTCAATGGCCATTTTGTAAATTTATCACTATCAAAAATCTTATATGAATTTTTAACATATTTAACATAAAACATCGCTGTCGTACAATGTTCCTCATGATCCCATTCCCTAAGGAAAGGACATGGGCAGAACATAAATGGCACCTTCATCCCCTTTCCACTTTATAGTCATCTTCCTATGAGACATGAATTTCATTTCGACAAAGTCGAGGTTCCATTTTGAATGCATGGTAAGAATTTGGTGCTAAAGCACCTGCAAGATGAAGTCTCAGAGCCTCCCCATCTCCGCTGCAGTCAGGTTCTCAGCTCAGAAGGCAGAGCAGGTGGCAGGTGAGCAGGGCAACTGTCCAGCGTCCCACTCTGACACCCCGTCCCCGACATTCCACATGTTCTCAGGTCCTGGGCAAATCTTCCCAGTTCCAGAACGCCGTCATCTCTAAAATGTCCTCAACTTTCTGTCTCAAGAGCCTTGCCACTTTCAGTTTTATTTCGTTGGAATCCTGAGAATGGAGTTTGGAAATGTTTAAGCCTCAAAACATTTTAACAGATTTATTAAGGCATAGGGGACACACAGGAATTGCAATATTTTCAAAGACGATAATTTGGTCAGTTTTGACATTTAGTTTGAGATACCAAGATTTGGGACTTTTAGAAATCCTACTGGATCAAAATAAGTATAACTGTGATTGTGCTATAAAACCACAGATCCGATGATTTTATAAACTGTCCATGCATTACCTATTTCCGTTGTTCTATGGGTGAGAGAGAGTATTTGGTGGACATAGCACAGATCCAGGGTGCCATTGACCGGTCTGGGTTTGGATCCCTGCTCCCCTAGGACACCACAAAGAATTGACTTAAACTTGAATTGAATTAACTTGAACAACTGCCACACTTCAGGGCTCACGATGTCAGTCACTGATGTTGGAAAATGCTCAAAATCCCACAAGGGAGCACCCTACACAGGGATCTCTGCAGTGTGAACCCAAGTCAGCACTCATAATTGTGCTGCTGAACCCACAAGCCCACATAGACATGTTCACCTCAAACTGCCCTCTTCCCCTGCTCCACCAGCTAAGCCACTGCTTTCGCCCAGAAGCCGAAGCAGCCCCCAAACCAGTCTCGCTGTCCTGGGCTTATTCCCTAGGGGCTGTTCTCCTTCTGACAGCCAGAGTGCCCTCTGTCAGACATACATCAGAGGCTGCCCTCCCCTCTCAGAGCACTGGGAACAGAGCAATGCCTCCCTCCACTCCATCCTCAGACCCCAGCACAAGCTCGGCCCTGCCAACCACTTGGCCTTTGCTCTGGCCACCCCGACCCACTTTCTGTTGTTCTAACAGCCCCATATTTCCTGCCTTGTCCTGCCTTTGCATTCAGGGTCCCTCTTCTGGATCCGCCTAGAGGATTGCCTGGCTAAGCCGTCCTTGTCACCAGGTGTCAGCTCACCTGCCCTCAAAGCTCCGTCAGCTCTCTGTGCCACACTCTTTATTCTGGATCCCTGTGCCTGTCTTGTGTTCAGCAGCACACACCCAGTGCAGATTAGTGTCTGAGACACAGCGGGGCTCCCGGACCTCAGCAAGCGTGTGCCAAAGAGGCAACAGGGGGCCTTTACTCATGACATGGAGGCAACCCCAGATAGCGCGTTTTCCAGCCACATGTCCCAGAGTATGTCTGGAGCACTGGTGTTGTTCCAGCCGCACCATGGGGCCTAATAATCCAGAAGGTAACAGACGTCACTCCACGTCCGTGCACAGTACAGTTGACGGCAGGAAGATGTGGAGAAAGGGAAGCAAGAAAAGGCATAGGAGGTCTAGCTGGAGAGTCGTTGCTGGTGCAGAGCAAGGCGGAGAGACTGGTGGAAGCTGAGCTCAGAGCTGAAGCATGGCCTGGAGGGACCCTGGCTCTCGCTGTGACGTGACCGGACACGGCTTCCCAAGCACAGCTCTGGCTGAGACTGTGTGAGCGACTGAGGTACCATGTGGGGAAGCAAGAAGCCATCACAGTGGTCCAGTAGCGGGGCTTGACGAGGGTGGCCAGGAGATCCCGTGGGGTTTCCTGATGGGTGAGGAGACTTGGGGTGTCCGTGAAGCATGAGAGCCATGGACGGTGCCGAGATGCCGTTTACAGAAGCCAAGAAGAGCCGGGGAAGGACAGATTGGAGCCGCAGGCCAGCGCTCTGCCCCAGAACTGTGTTCGCTGAGCTGTTCACAGACATGCATGTGCAGGACCTTGAGTTCAAGTCCGCTCACTGCCACCGTCCAGGTACAGGGCTCAGATCGCGTCTCTCCTAGTCTCCACGTCACAGGGTGTCACTGCGTGTAAGGACCAATACACTCCAAGATACTCCAAAGCAGAGGTCATTTCACTGTGCACAAACGTAAATCTGTTCATCGTCTATTTGAACATGCAGCCCAGAGTAATGCTTCTTTTCTGTTTCATTGAGTTGCCTTATATTTTTATAAATTATAAATTATGTCAAGCAAAGCAATTTTTAAATGATTATAACACCAATAGTGATGAATCTAACATCAATCCAGTATTGAATTGGACCAAATAAAATATGGGTGTTCTTTATAAAGTGGCCAAATCACTAGAAGTAACTAATTGCTCCCCAAAAACTCTAAGCAGGGTAAGAGATAGAGCCGTAGGAAAAGAGGGATGATCTCCTTCAAAGGTAACACATAGAGGCCACCTTCTGGGACCTATGGCTTTACTGGCTGTACCCGGTAGCAAACCTTAAGTCTCCAAACACCAATTGAGAAGATATTGCCAAGACGTTCACATTACTCAGTGTCGGGCAAATTCACTCTGTGGTCTGAGTCTTACTCCTCTGACTATATGATAATATGTCACTAGAAAAAATTAATTTTCAGTAGATTTTTAATGAAAGCCAATAAATTACATCTTGACTCCACAGTTAAAATGGTTAGCACTGTATTTCCATAGTGTAGAGTGCTGTGTTTGGATTCGGGATTATTCTCTCAAGTTCAGCAGTGGCTTCTTCATAAATCAAAAATTAAACTCTGCAGCCAAAGCCAAAGCCCAGGGATTATAAGGGATCTTCTAAAAGATTCATTGGTTTATTTATTTTAGAGAGAGAGAGAGGGAGCATGTGGAGAGGGGCAGGGAGGGAATCTTAAGCAGGCTCCCTGCTGAGTGTGGAGCTCACGTGAGGTTCGATCTCATGACCCTGAGATCATGACCGGACCCGAAACAGAAAGTCAGACGCCCCACCTGACTGAGCCATCCAGGTGCCCTGGGATGACAAGGGATCCGTGTCATGTCAGGATCTTGCCCCTCAGTTTGCCTGCCTGTGCCCCTAAGTTTGGCTCTTTCATTTCTCCTCCATGGATTTCGACAAGGCAGGTTGACGGCAGCAACAGCTTCATGTCAGACCAAGCTCTGGTGTAGTAACTCAGAAGAATAAATCATGCGATGAATCTTGACATTCCAGACTCTGTGCTTTGAGTGCAGAGCTGATGTTTTCAAAAGTATTAAGGGATAGAAACCTCATTTTCAGGCTCTTATTAAGTGTCTTGTGAGTTGTTACAGAATGTGAAAAGTTTAACAACACCAAAAATGAAGACTGGCGGTCAAATTAATTTCAGAATCTTGAGAGAAATGAAAGTAAACAAAGGTAAAACTAGTGGTTACTGAAAGGCCCTCGAAAATCTTGAAGTGCCTGAAAACTTAAGTGGAGTTGTCTTTGAAGTTGTCGTTGAACCCCACACGCAACTCCTGGCAGAAAGAAGCAGATTTGGGACCAGCTCCCTTCAACCCGGAGCCCTACTCGACCCCAAACGCCCTCCACCAGCCACCATCTCCAGCCCTCAGACGCCATCCTTGTACATTCAGATACAGAAGCTCCCAGACTATATACATCTGGAGAAGGACTAAGGGACTGGGGGAGAAAGCAATGGCATGCAGTGAGTGACAGGTGGGCAGTGGGGACCCTGGAAGGGAGGGCAGCAGGAGGCTCCGAAAGGACCTGTAGACAAGCAGCACAGGGTTTTTCATCATCAAACTCTTCGCACTCAGAGTGTGAAAGACACAGAAATTAGGGTTTGAAAATGGTGCATTTCAGTACATGACAGAGGGAAAAACAAGAATACATTCAAAACCAGATTGGCAGCCATGGGGACAGACCTCAAAGGAGATGTTCCCACACACCATGATGGGGAACCGGAGCCTGACCTGTTCTCATGAGCTGGCTGAGCACATCCCAAGTTGCTTGAGTCTGAGCAAAAAAACAGAATATATAATGTGATGGAGATATTGGCACTCCTTGATAACATGAGCATGAACCAAGCTGGAACAGACAATCAAGTTTAAATGGGCCATCAAAGATCATCAAACATGGCGGGGAAAGAGGGGTCTCCTGGAAGAGAGAGATTATTAAACACTGGCACAGGGAAAAATTGAGATAACTCAAGGCATAGAAAAAAACATAACCTTAATTAATATTCTAAGAGATTCACTAGGATACCACCGTCACGAGTGAACGAGTGTCCTATTAGCTGGAACAATCAGAGGGAAAAAAAGCTTTTCAGTGTCAAAATACACTTACAACTTTTGTTTATTCTTAATTGAAATTTAATTAATAGAGTGTGTTACTAGTTTCAGCTGTGGAATTTAGTGATTCATCAGTTGCACATAACGCCCAGTGCTCATTCCATCACATGCCCTCCTCGATGCCCATCCCCTAGTTACCCCGTCCCCCACCCACCTCCCTGCCAGAAACCCTCAATTTGTTCCCTGGACTTTAACTTTTAAAAAGTAGAGCAGGAGAGAGAGGTATTGCAGAATGAAACAAAGAACAAAAGAATAAGAAGGAAGACGGAAAATAGCGCAAAGACAGACTCTGCAAGCCAGGGTCAGACCAACGGCAGACCTCTAAACACAAAAGGGACGTGAAGGACCCACAGAGAATGAATGGAAGGGTCTGTCCAGCACGTCTGGAGAAGATCTCAAATGTTCGGGTAGAAAAATGTTCAGGTAGAAAGGATCCCCTCAGACAAGTAAGAGGGGCTTTTAAAGATGCATCTTTGGAAACTCTGCAGAGAATTTGGACAGGAGCAGAGAAGATGGCACTTCCGAGGCAAAGCAGGGCCGCGTGTAGGGCTGAGAACCAGCCGGCGTTGACCATCATCAGCGACACCCTGGTCTGGTTTGAACCCATCTGACACCCAGCAAAATTATCAACCCCAGGCAAGGCTAAAATAAAGCCACTTACAAATAGGCAATAATTAAGAAATGGTGCCTTCTTTTATAAAACTACTTGAAATTACTCTAAACGGCATTATTCAGGAATAAGGGATACAATGTATAAGCTCCTGATCCATTTCAGAATATACAGGATGGCCGTCAGAGGCCCATGTTCCTCTGGTCCATGAGAAAGGAAAAGGCAACTAAAACCTCACTGGGAAAAATTCAAACTCTACCAGGGTACAATTTCAAGCAACTGACGGCGGGGTCGGGGGCAGATTCTGAAGAGAAAGGATTTGTGTGATGTCAACACCCTGAATATGGTTTTCTGAGACCCGCAGCTAGCCTAACCTTGGCCTGCACAGCCAGCATGTCACCCCCAGATGGCGCGGGCTGCCGAGATTCCCCGCAGGGAGAAAAGGGGAATCTGCATTCCAATCCCTTCCACCGGGAGCCCAGCTCTGTCCTGCCCTATTGGAGGGACTTTGAGAAAGTTACTGAAACTCTTTCTGTTTGTGTTGTGTAACATGCAACATAAAATATTGTTACAAATATAGTTTTAATATATTTTAAGGACATTGACTTTCTTGTGAATAAATTGCATCCACATGATTTTTCAATTTCTTATTGTCATTTTTGAAAACTAAAGCATTTAATTTTCTCTCTCCCTCTCTTATCATTTTCTATAGTTTCTAGACTTTTGCTCTTTTACATAACCAGCTTATATAGGACTAAAAAAATTCATGATACGTATTTACTGATACTGAAATATTAACTTTGAAAGGATGTTGAGTAGAAATTCATATGCCAGTCCATGTTAATTTAATAAATTAGATAAATGGGCATAGGCCAAAAATACTGAGGAGAAAACAAAATCATCTGGGTGCATAGGCCACTCAGGCATAAATGGGGTCTGTCAAGATGCCAAGGAATGCTTCTCCTTTTTTTTAACTCTTTCAGAATAAAGGGAAAAACAAAACTTCCTAAAATGTTTCTACTGAACAAAACTAATAATGGCATGTGAACCACAACAACAACAAAAATCATTAAAGCAATCCAATTGCCCAATGAAGGGGTATGCCATTGACAGAATGTGGAGAGAAAATAAACAAGTAGCTAAAAAATACTGGAAAGGATAACAAAACTGTTAGGTTTTTTGCATCTGGAATGATTGTCTAAACATCTGGAGGAAACAACTAATAATTTATTAAACCCAGAGTTTAGTAAAGTAGTTCAATATAGGATCAGCATAGGAAATCAATAATTTTCCCACGAACTAATGAATGAAGGAGACAGGTTTCTTTGCATATGCAAAGCATAAAGGCATGCTGTGTAAATGGACTACAGACAACAGTAAGAGACCAATATTTTAAGTACTCTGTAGCAATCCTCCCCAAAGTAATCCGTAACTCAATGTACCTTCCATCAAAATTTCACTGCCCTTGGAGGAGAGAGAGTGGTGGGGAGCTTGATGAAATGGTTCTGAACTTCATCCGGAAGAGGAAGTTGTAAAAAGGTCACAACATTTTCTGAAATAGATGAATCATTGTAGGGACGGCAAAGTTTGAAGGTGATTTGCTCACATCCAGCCATCATTCCTGCAGAAATAAATACATTTCAGTGAACTCAGATGAGAGGTGCTCACTGCTGTATCTAAATTGTGCTGGATTAGTTAATTCTGATTCATCTATTCTATGGTCTTCCGTCCACCCACTGAAATAATACCTTCTGTGGGGCGTCGTGAGCAATACTGAGACCCACATCTCCGCTGATAGGGAAGAACAGCAAGAGACACTTAGAGGTGGAAAAAGCTAAAAAAAAAAAAAAAAAAAAAAAAAAAAAAGATACCTACAGCCTGATGACATTTCTTGAAAACATTTTATGTGTGAGCATAAATATTTCTCTAGGTCTAGAATTATGTTTGTCTGTGAACTGCAAAATGTAGAGGAATCCAAACTCCCAAGGAACAAAAAGAGGAAGGCAACCTTCCACTGTGTACTCGCCACATTTTGTGTTGTTTGATTTTATTAGCTGAGTGAATGTTTTGTAGTTTTTTAATGATAAAAGAGGAATTTCCAAGTATTTGGTGATTTTTAAAATGTTCTTATACATAAATAGACTCACCTTCTGTTCCCCGGAGTGTTTGTTTGTGGCATAGTAACTTTTGTCTCTCTGATAAATAGTGTTTGTGACATAGTAACTTTTGTCTCTTGACAGTGTTTGTGACTTAGTAACTTTTGTCTCTTAACAAAGTGTTTGTGACATAGTAACTTTCGTCTCTCTGTGTTTGTGACTTAGTAAATTTTATCTCTCTGACAAACAACTCTAACTTTGCAGATAAGATGCCCCCGTCTGTAGCTCTCCCAAGAAAGCCAGCAGGCAGTGATGCTGACATCTCAAGGGACCCCAGGTCTGCCCACAAGCATGCAGGGAGACCACCGGGGACTATAGAGCATGGTTCTAGAGCGCCCCCTTGAGTTCTTTCTAGAGAAATCTCTGGAGACGCAAAGAAGTTGCTCCACTGCTGGTGAGAATGTTCATAAAAACCTAAAGCCACCAGTTAGGACTGAAAGAACTCGATCTGCCGAAAATACCTACATGAACAATCAGGAAAGGTCGTTCAAATAATATTAAGATTACCTAAGCAAGAAGTTTATTTTGTGGAAGAAATGGTACTTCTTCGACTGACTTGCTAATGGTAAAAATCAGGCCACAGGCGACAGTCCACCTGCCGTGACCTCACATTCCGCTCGTCTGCCGGGACCGCGGAGACCGTTCCCACGGATTTGTTTTATGCCCATGGAGGGAGCAAGCCCATGGAGCACCGAGCCCCTCCTGAGTTACACATGCTCGCGTGAATCAGCAACAAAGTCATTTTACTCTCTCCTTTCTGTCCTCCTTGGTCTTTAACTTTGAAGATTCCTCTTGTTTTATTCTTGGAATTGAAGAAAAGGTAAGAAAAAAATTGAAAAAAATTGAATTAAAAAAAACTGAAACAAACAAACTGAAAAAAATATGGAATAAATATAAACTGAACAATAACTGATCATTTTACGAAAATATTTTTTATTAAAAATTACAAGCGCTTTGACAATGGGTGATGTATTCATGCCATCGGCTCAGCCACTGCAAAGATTCTGAGTT
This sequence comes from Lontra canadensis, assembly GCF_010015895.1. Lineage (NCBI taxonomy): Eukaryota > Metazoa > Chordata > Mammalia > Carnivora > Mustelidae > Lontra > Lontra canadensis. The sequence goes on from NW_022631038.1 coordinate 2,239,898, forward strand.
GCGTGCTCTCTACTAAACTTGAGCCCAGACCCTCTGACGTGGTCGTTCCTAACAGGACCGTCCATAACCCAACAACTTCATGCTTGCTTCGACACACCAGCATCCTGCTGGGCCGGCAGGACTCACCCTTCTGCTCAGAGACCTAGTGTGTTGTTGCCTCTACAAGGCAGGTAACAGCTTGATAAGCTTCCCGTGTATTTGTCCTCTGAAAATCCATTGATGCCAGCCTTTACCACGGATGCTTGTCCCTCGAAATGCTCTGGATCCTGCCCTTTTCTTGTGGCCCTTTCTCTGTGGGGGTGATGCGGCACCTGTCACCCTGCTTAGGAGCTGCTTCGTGCCATTGGGAGGGGTCTTTCCAATAGACTCTCCACTCCTATTCAACTTGGTTCCAGTCAGGGCAATTAGGCAAGAAAAGGAATTAAATTTCTTCATATTGAAAAGGATCCAGATGGACATTTCTCCACAGAAGAGATGCAAGTGGCTGCTAAGCATACAGAGTCTCAACACCATTTGTCAGCAGAGACAGTAAGTCAAACCTCAATGAGACACACTTCACACCAAGAGGATGACCACAATCAAAGGACGGACAGTACTGAGTGCTGGCGAGGATGTGGAAAGATCGGAATCTTCACACGTTGAAGTGTGAAGTGGGAACGTAAGATGGTGAGGCTGTTTTGGGAAACACTCAAGCAGTTTCCCAAAAGGTGAAACATAGAGTTTCCATCTGACCCAATCATTCCACTCCGAAGTGTATCTTATTTAAAATAAGAAACCTACCTCCACACAAAACTTGTACACAAATGTTTATTATTACAGTATTGTTCCTGACAGCCAAAAAGTGGAAAAACCAAGCGGCCATCAACAGACAAGGAAAAGCAAAGTGTGGTCTGTCCACAGAATGCGGCTCAGCTGCAAAACAGTGAAGCGCTCAGCGTGCCATGATGCTGACGGCTCCTGCGCACAGTAGGCCAAGTGAAGGAAGCCGGACACCAAAAGCCACGCATCGTATCATCCCATTTTATGTGAAATGTCTAGGATATTAAAATCATAAAGGCAGGAAATGAATTCATGACTGTCTGGGGCTCGGGCTGGAGCAGAGGGCTCGGGGCAGCAGGACCGGCTGTCGATGAGTAAAAGGTCATTCTGAGAAGCACGAAAATATTACCGAGTTAGACTGTGGTGCTGGTCGCACAACCCTGAATACAAGAGGCAGCTTGGGACACTACACTTCACAGGGATACATCTGTGCTTTGTGAAGTGTGTCTCAATAAAGCTGTTACTTAAAAAATATTCAGGAACCCACCACATCGGTGAAGTTGGCGATCCAACACACTGAGCACCCCAGGACATCTTCATCCTGCTGCCAGACCCAGCAGCAAGCTAAGATGCACGTGTTCGGGGGTTCCTGCAACTGAGCCCACCACAATGGACAGGGAGCAGCGGGGAGCAGGATGGGGATAGACCTGGAAGGACAGATGGAAACATCAGCCCAACAGCGCATTAGAGGGTTTGAAATCAATTCAGTGCATTTGTGATCAATAATGGTTAAGTGATCAGCTGGAATTGATCACACTGGAGTACAATGGAGTAGTAATTAGCTGTAGGGTCTCTATGATGTCACAAAACACGCGCTAGTTGTGGTGCTGTACACGTGTGCATTTGTGGTGCAATATAACACACATTCCTTGCCGTGGGTCATGGTCCAACAGCTCTTAGAATCACATTGTTTGAAGAAACTTACTTATTCATAGACACAGCTACATCAGCTCACCTCACTCTCTAAGCAATAAAAAAAGATCTAATTGATCAGCGACTATCTGCAGAGGACTATTACTAAGACTACAGTTCATAAATCATGCTTTGTTAATTCCAACCACAGTCTGGAATAAATACAGAATACAAGCCCTTTTTAAAGTTTGCAAGTGTCTTCTACATGACCATTCTACTGTAAGTTCATAGCACACCAAATATTCCGGATCGTGTTTTCATTTCTCTAACTCAGTTTCCACAAGCTCTTCTGGCCTATCACACGAGAGACGGACTGGTGTAAACACTATCACATGAGAGACGGACTGGTGTAGACAACACCTCCCCACTTACTCTCAGGGAATCGTTCTCCAGCCAGATAAAGCTGAGGCAGGGGGCTAGGGTGAACACAAGTGGAGGACTGTCTTGAATGAATTTTTAATAAATCATGGCCTTTCTGCAATTCTTCTCCTTATTAAGAACCTAAGACCCTACTCTGTGTCAATCAAATTTAATTAACATAGAATCTCTGTATCCAGTGGCTCACAGTCTGCATTAAATCATCGCAGACCTTTGGTTGAGAAGTCCTCTGGAAATAATCCTCAGCAAATGGATGATAAAATTTACCAAAGGATGTGAAATTGCAAAACACAGGGCAGTGCTTCTCAAACCTGAGAACCCCCCGGCAGGTCTGTAGACACACAGCTGGCCAGCCCATCCCCCTGGAGTCCTGATTCAGCAGTGGAGCCCAAAATGTACGTTTCTGGCCTGCTTCTAGGCCAGTCACACTGGCACTGCTGTCCAGGGACCACTCTGTTCTGTGGGCTATTAACCTCATTTCTTTTCTGGGAGAGCTTCTCTCTCTTGTCACCCCTTTCTACTCTGTCTGGAAACAGCTTACACAATCCAGTCAGTCTGTGAAACCCAACTTCCACGTGGGGCACATGGGGGGCTCAGTCGGTGAAGCGTGCAGCTTCAGCTCATGATCATGATCTCAGGATCCTGGGATCGAGTCCCGCATCAGGCTCTGTGCTCAGCCGGAGTCTGTTTCTCCCTCTATCTGCTGCCCCCCACCCCCTGCTTTACTCTTCGTCTCTCTCTGACAAATAAATAAATAAAATATTTTTTAAAAAATCCAATTACCACAAAATATTAAGAAGGAGCACTGGCCTATGAGTTATTAATTCCAAGTTATAATTATATAAAGAATGACTCCATAACTCTAAGATTGCCCCAAATGTCATGTGTTTAAAACAAAATTCCCATTGTTGTGCTGGGATAGGTGAAAACGTATGACATAATTAATGTTGAGTTTTAGGTACCTCCTGCTCGGTATTTCCCACACTGAACACGTGGGCCCTAACGTGAGCTCCTCTGGTACCACAGTGCCATTTGTCCCCAAGGTTAGCATTTCTCCAACAAATCCAGGCATGGCCATCCCTCTACCGAGCTGCCACGCATCCCGAATCAGAGAACCAGAACGTCCACAAACACAGCCGCTTCCAGAACCTAGCCCTCAATAAGAATTCGATTTTCTCTCTTTTGAGGCAAGCATAGCATAACCTGAAAATAGTTCCACCTCTCACGAATTAAGATTTTCTTTCTTCACATATTGCCCTCAGTTAAATGTTGTCTAAAATTCATACATTGTGCTGTTGGCCCGGCTGATTACTACTCGCAAGGTGATGCACAATTCCCAGCCAGAACTAGCTCTCCACCTCTGGCCATCCCAGGGAGACTGATGACCCTGCATTTGCCCTCTGGCTCCAGTAAGATCTTCCCATTTGGTTGTACCAAGTGCACAGATGGAAATTTCCTCTCAGATTTTGTTATATGGTAAATTTTCACAATCGATGCATATGGTTTGGCTTGGGGGAAAATATGATGTGAAAATCATTTTCAAAGAAGCTCCATTTCCTCACTTCCAAATATGCCTCTAACCTTTTCTCTTGCTGCCAATCCTATCCCCTTGCTGATGTAATCACTTCCCTGAGGTAAGAGTGATTTTCCTAAAAGTAAAATTATATAATTAAAATATAACGCACCCTTTTGCATCTAAGCCTCTTGCCCTCGGGATGAAATTCAAATCCCCTTCAGAGGGTCACGATTCGAGACGATCTTGGTCGTGACCATCAGGCTGTGTCCCCAGTGTCCCCTGCCCAGCAGGCAGACAACACCCTCCCATTGTCTCACCACCTACTTGCTGAGGCTCGGGGCGTCTGTGGGCTGTCGCCGGGCTCGTCGACAGTGGGTCTTCACAGCCAAGCCATGAGCAGGACTCTCCATGCCCTCTCAGGCTGCTGCAGGCTAAGTGCCCGCATCCAGCTGTGCCCGGCTGCTAGAGGGGAGGAAAGAGCTTCCCTCAGGCCTCCTGGGGTCACTGGCAGTTCCCTCGTCAGCTGACAAAAACAGATGAACAGGAGAGAAGGAGGCACACTTCACTACCGTAAGCCGTAGATGACCCGGGAACTTTCAAAAGGAGGTGAGGGCCAGAAGAGATGGTGAGTCTGAGTGTTGCTAGGCTGGGTGTGCAGAAGAGTGGGGGGCGTGAGGGAACAGACAGGGGGAGAGCAGGAGTGGGGTGCTCCAGGCCGGGGGGAACAGCAAGGCCTGCCTGTTAGGATTCTTCTCGGGACCCTCTGGCTCTGGAGGTAAGGAGGCTCCTGCCTTCCGTGTCTAGGGAGGGCGCCCCTCACCAGAGAGTTCTGCCAGCTGCTTCAGGGAGCGGGGGAGTGACCTGTTTCTGCCACTGCTTAGCCTCCTTCCGCTTGAAATTCTCGATGCACCAATGAGCCCTTTCTGGGGTAGTGTGTCCTGAACCCCATGACCATATCTACATCTTCTATCAAAGCAATTGTCACAAAGGATTTCCCATGTGTGTGTTGGAATGCTCCTCTGTATCTGGAAGGGATCATTTCTAACCTATTCACCACTGTGTCTCCAGGGCCAAACAGAATGGTACTTGGGAAGTGCATATTGGAATGAATGAATGAATGAATGAATGAATGAATGAAATCCAGGCACAGGGAGAATCTCTCTGCCTACAAAATCCCACAGAGACCCTGCTGGGCCTGTTACAAGTGACGAGAGAAAGGCCATTTTTTAATAACCATATGGAACTCTAATGAATAACTTTCTAAAAACTGGTTGCTTATTTGGAAAAACCTAATCTTGCCTTTTCTGGTCTTATTTTCTGGAGTAAACTCCTCAACATCAGAGAAGGGGAGAGATAAAGCTTTCATGCTTTGAGCTGAATTTTGCACATTTTGTGAAATTTCTAAAGCCGTACAATCCCTACGAGAAGGAACTGAGTATTTACCTACTCACTTGGTTTTCCTGGAGAAGTTACCAGCAGTTTCTGAGCTGTAGCAAGTCAACTGGAAACCCTTCTCTGTCCCATGACCAGTCTTCCTAACCTCCCCTCTCCTGGCTCTCACAACACTAACCATCTTTGTAAGACACACAGGAGGAAAGACTGAACTCTTGCACCCAGAGGAACAGAATGTGGGCCCTGGACAGTCACTCAGGTGCCAGACTGCCCTCACCCCAGAGCATGTGCTCTGTGGCTGGAAAGCTGTGCTCCTCCAGCAACTCTGCTAATGGCTCCTCAGACTTGTGCAAATGTAAATAGAGTCAAGTCAATAACCAGTGGCTTGAGGAAAGGAAATAACATGTTTCCTGGGGCCCTCCCAACACCACTTATTATGCAAAGCCAGTAGCTGGAGAAAGGTGGGAGGGTTTGTACAGATCATAAGAAATCAAGAAATATATCCCATCCCCTTTTTTATAGTTGTTTCCATTTTTTAAATATTGGGTTTGTTGGGAATAATTACATATAGCAAAATTCACCCTTGTTAAGTGCACAGGTCTATGAGCTTTGAGAAAGAAATGCATTTGTGAAACTGTCCCCGCCATTAAGATACAGACGATTTCCACCACCCCTCAGTGTCCCCTTCCATCCCAGCATGGTCCATCACTCCCGCCGCCCGCGGCACTTGGCAGGCACTACCTGCCCCCTCTGGAAGGGTCTCGTCTTCCCAGAGTCCCACAGATGGACTCCTACACTATGTAGACTCGAGTCTCGCTTCCTTCGCTCGTCACCACAGTCCTGGGCACCATCCATACTGGTGCATGTTCAGATGTTCACGCGTTTTCACTGTTGAGGAGCATCCCATGGAGTAAATGACCTGTAGGTTCTTTACCCACAGGCTGACGGACAGTCGGGATACTCCGTTCGGGTCTGTCATGAATAAAGCTGCCGCAGACAATAGATAAGTCTTCGCGCAATCATGTTTCCATTTATCTCCGTACCCAGCAGTTGTGCTGTCCATTGGGTGGTAAGAACGTGTTTGTAAGAAACCAGCACAGGCGCTCGGCGGTGGCTGCCCCCACGGTACCCCACCAGCAGCTGCTCCGTGTCCTCACCAGCACTTAGGACGATCAGTTTATGTTTTTTTAAATGTTTAAGTCATTCTGACTGATATGCACACTGTCCTATTCTGCGCAGTGGTTTGGGCAATATTGTTCCTTTTGATGTCTTTATTTCTTTCTGAAAACATCACTAAAGAATTCCTACAATTTGTATCCCTAAGAAAAAAAATTGTTCAGTATTCTATAACCCCTTTAAAAACACTACATTTGACCGGGAGTTAGGTAATGCTTAGATTTTTAGAATTTACTTCTTTCCCTTTCTTACAGCAAATTGCTAGCATAGGCTTCAAGCCAGTGAACTGAAAATAATAAGGAAGAAGAACAAAAACAGCATCGAGGGCGCAGCTAAGCCTCCAGTGGTATAAGAGATGACTCCACTTCACTGAACTCAGAAATCTTACTCAGATTCTCTTGGAAATACATTTGAGATGACCTGAATTTTGAACATCTCTGCCAAGAGACATTAATTTAACTTGCAAAACTGTTTTAACTTGTGCTTTAGTAGGGGAAAAAGGAAGGTAAGTGCATAAGTTTATAAGGTTGTGGAAGAAAAGGATGAGAGGGAACAGTGGCCAAGGCCAGGCAGCGGGGACCCGGGGCCTGAGGGACGGTGGAGTGTGGAACAGCCACCCGCCCAGACGTTAGAGAACAGCATAAAAAGTCTGCATTCTGGAATTGGATGAACCAGCTCTACCTGTGTATTTTTTCAACACATGCTGAACCTCACCAAGCTTTGGTTTCCTCCTCTGTAAACTGGCAGTGAGAACAGCATCGAAGTCACAGCTGTGAGAAGTCAGTAAGAAAACCTGTCGGACGCTCAGCACATGGGGACCATGGAGGGGCGGGGGATGGGAGGTGCAGGAGATGGTGACACAAAAGGTCAGTTGCAAGATGTGGGCAACAGTGGAGACTCGTTGGTGAACAAGTAAACCCTAGAGGAGAATATGAGAGTTTTAACCTGCCTGGTATCCCCACAGATTCGCTTATGGGAAAAGAAAGCAGATCATGTTACTAGAAAAGAACATATTTTAGCCCGTAAGAGAAGCCCAATGCAAAAATTCAAAAGTAAACTTGGACAGATCACTGTGCACACAGCCTGCTTCCACTATGAGAAAAGTGAATAAGGACAGAAAAGAATCATATTCCCTTTCTGAAAAGACCTCACTTTGTTTAAGGATGAGTAAAGAAAAAAAAATACTCATCTGCTCATTTAGAGACTAATTTACATCATGTCATATGCATCCACACTGACTCTCTAGAAAACTCAACAAGATCCATTTTGTTAACTGAGCTGGATAAGCAGTTTCACTTACAATAATTTTATCTTACAGATATTGGGCACATCTACACAGTTAGAAAGGTGTATGTATAATCGTTCCAGCCATGAGATTGTAAACAATGTGTTATCGGCGAGAAATGGATCGAGTTAAAATTACATGCATTCGGTAACATTCAAGTCATGCTCAACAGCAACAGAAAAGAGTAAAAAAGCTTTTCATTTCCTGATATATTACCATCATACATATATATTTTTAAGTGAAAATGGCACATGAATAGACATATAGATCAAAAGACTAGAATTAAAAGCTTAGAAATAAACCTTTACAGCTAGGGTTCATTGGATTGCGACTGGGGACCCAAGACAATTCAATAAAGGAAGAATGGTCTTTTCAACGAGCAGCGCTATAACAACTACAGAAGAAGGAAGCTGGTCCCTTACCTCACACCATATCTAAAGGCTAACTCAAAATGGCACAAAGACATAACAGTCACAGCTAAAACTGTACAGCTCTCAGAATGAAACATGGGCATAAGTCTGGATCGCCTTGTAATAGCCAACGGTTTCTTAGATGGGACACCAAAAGGTCAAGCAACCAAAGGGGGGAAAAAAACAGGTAAATCAGATGTCTTCAAAATTAAAAACATTGGTGCTTTAAAAGACAATACCAAGGAAGCTGAAATACAACTATTAGGCAGCAGTTCTCCCAGGAGAATGGGGGAAAATGTTGGCCAGTCGTGTATCTGGTGAAGATTTGTGTCCAGAATATATACAGAGCTCTTACAACTTAACAGTGAAAAGAGTTCATTAAATAGTGGGCAAAAGGTCTAAATAGATACTTTCCTAAAGAAAATACAGAAATAGCCAATTAACTCAAAAACTTACAAGGTCAATGTTCACAGAAGCCAGCAATTCTACTTCTAGATATATACCCAAAGAATTGAACACTTTGATCCACAAAAACACTTGTACATGAATATGCACGCCAGCCTTCTTCAAAATACACCCCTACACACACACACACACACACACACACACAGTGTCAGCTAACTAATGGATAAACAAAACAGAATATTATTTGGCCATAAAAGAATGAAGTACTGATTTGTCTCATGACATGGATAGACCTGGAAAACATTATGCGGAGACCGATAACAAAAGACCACGTACACGATTCCATTTATATCAAGTGTTCAAAGTAGGCAAATCCATCAAGACAGAAAGCAGACTGATGGCTGCCAGGGCCAGGGTGAGGGGAGCAGCATTTCTTTCTGGTCTGTTGAGAATGTTCTGGAATGAGACAGTGGTGATGGTTGCACAGTTCAGTGAAGAAACCACGGAACTGTAATTTTCAAGTGCATAAATTTTGTGACATAGTAGTTATACTTCAGTAAAGCTCTTACTTTTTAAATGATTGCATAGGAAATAGTAGTTTAAAACTATTTTTAAATAGATTTTAAATATGTTAAAATCTTAATAATGAAAGAATGTAATCAGATATTATGATACCAAGAATGTAAGTGAGCCAAATACCCACCCTTCACATCCCAGAGTTTACAGATAGTGTCTTTTGCTACAAGTAAACACACAGATGTGTAAATGTGTTCTCTAGAGTAACAGAGCACCTTCCCATAGAACTGGAAAAAGGAAACCGTTCTAAGCATGTTCATGGGGAGAATTTTTGTCTTACGCCTTTTTTATACTATTTCATTTGTTAATGAGTGAATACTGTATTTAACCAAAGATTTTTAATTATAGTAGAGTTATCATAACAGTTCGCAAAGTTTTCCAAAAAATATGTTAAGAAACCCAGTTGCAGCAGAGAACATATAATAAGTTGTTTTAGCTTTGTTTTAGTTTTTTAAAGGAGGCAGCAGAAATTATTGCACAAATACTTTTGTGTATGAGTGGGAGGTGTCCAGAAGTGCGCAGAGTGACTGGCAGGGATTAGCTGGGAACGGCGTGCACGGGCGAGTGAGTCTTGCCGAGACAGGAGGCTTCCGCCTCCACATTTACGCTTCCAGAATTTTCTCCCCCAGTGACTGCGTGCACTTTATAACTTACTATTTAAGTAGGCAATGGAAACAACTTTTTTTTTTAAGTGTTTTTAAAACTTAGGCTGGTTTTCTATTGCCTTAATGATACTAATCTTCCAATTAGTTTAAAAATAAGGGCAGATAATTAAATCTTTGGGAGGTCAGTTATACATGAGGAGAGAAAGGAAGGCAGCAGGGTTGTTCTCTTAAGACAAAAAAAAAAAAAAAAGAAAAGAAAAAAAGAAGAACCTCCTTGCCTTTGACCTCAGTTAAACTTGAGACTTTGGCAGCTTTTCTCATGGCTCCTCTCTCCCCCACAGAAAAATGTACAAAGAACTTGAATAAAACAAACACTGAAGGACAGGGAACATACCATCCAACTACAGCAAAATACCCAGCCAGAGGATTAACGAGCCAGAATCACAGGAAAACACAGTCCCAGACGGGAAAAAACACACACAAGGCACAAAAGCTGTAAAATGAAGTCGAAGGAAGAGTCAACTTTTGCCAGAATCCTATACAGATTTGAAAGGCTTAAAAGAAAGATTTTTTTTTTCTTACTTGATTGCTAATATGTGGAAGATGTAACATATGCAGTTAGGGTTCAATTTTTTAATTTATTTTTATTTTTTATTTAAATTCAACTAGCCAACCTCAGGGTTCAATCTTTTAAAAACAGGAATTTCTTTTTTAAAAAATGAAAGAACTAAAAAAAAATTAAAAATTAAAAAATGAAAGAACTTAGAAATTTATAACGGCCATAACTAAATAGCTCAGACTGATTAACTGTGTCCTTTTGTCACCACTGGATGGCAACAGAGTTAACCCACAGGGGTCTTTCCGGGCCAGGCAACAGGGACACTTATAGCATGAACACGGAGGACACAGCCTTAGGGATAAAGACACAGTTCAGCAGAAATTCACAAGAGCAGGAAAGTTATTTCAGACCCTCCAAAACGATTGCATAGATGGGCCTTTGCTTTCTAAAAGATCAAGCAATAATTCTTTGGCATTCTCAGGAAGGAAGGAAGAAAAGATTGCTGTATTCAGAAAAAAATTTTAATTTGTCTAGCTGCAGTAATTGGATTTTTATTCACAAACAGTATGTACACAATCACAATGGAATGCACTTAAATTAGGTTAAAATGATATTCTTGAAATGCGATTTGCAAAATTAGTTTGCAATACACAGTATTCCCCTGGCCTAATGTTAAGTGCGTTTTGGATGATATGTTTTGGAGCAATTTTCCATTCGAGGTTTTTAACCCTTCTCCTCCCCTTAGAGCCTGCATTTGGGCATGTTGTGCAGGACATTTCTTTCTTCTCCTTAGTTTTAATATGGAGCTGCCAGCAGAGAACAGAACCCAAGAGGAGCAGCCCCGGCAAGCCGAGAGTGACCGCCGACTGCAACCTGCTCTCTGGGTGGTCCAGGTTTGACAAAGGGTCCTGAACGCCAGGACGCACCTTTCTTTAGAACCGTTGTATTAGGGTTCCCAGAGAAGCAACAAAGTGGGGGTTGTGTCTCTGTGTGTGTTGATAGACACATTTATTGTAAGGTATGAACCACACCATCTACTATGAAGGCCAAGATCTGCTGTCTGCCGTCTGCAGGCTGGACTCTGGGAAAGACCAGTGGCCACGTGAAGTCCTGAAGGCTGGAGGCCGGGGGCAGGAGAAGGTCCACGTCCCAGCCCAATGGTCAGGCAGAGGGAATTCAGCCTTCTGCCTTTTGACCTGCCAGCACGGTAGATAGACTGTGACCCTCCCACTCAGAGGAAGGGCTCTCGGCTGTACCCTGAGCACGATCTCACATGCTAACTCCTTCCAGAAACACCCTCACACACACACCCAGAAGTCACATGTGACCAGATGTCTGGGCCTCTGTGGCCAAGCCAAGCTGACATGTGAAATTAATCACCACAACAGTTTCCACACCTTAGGTCGTGTGATAAAGTACAAGCATGGGAAACATACAACTTTGATCAAAATCACCCAAATGAGTACCTCTAGCTGTTATTTGAGGATTGAATCTGATGCAGTTTTTAAGGGTGATTATTTTGTTTAAAGATTTTATTTATTGAGAGAAAGAGAGGGAGCACGAGTAGGGTGAGGAGACAGGGGGAGAAGCAGTATCCCCTCTGTGTCTCTGTATTTTCTTTTAAGATTTTATTTATCTATTTTACACAGAGCAAGGAGAGGACACAAGCAAGGAAAGTGGCAGGCAGAGGGAGAGGGAGACGCAGGCTCCCCATGGAGCAGGGAGCCTGATGTGGGACTCGATCCTAGGACCCCAGGATCATTATCCGAGCTGAAGGCAGATGGTTAATGACTGAGCCACCAGGCGCCCTTAAGTGTGATTAGTAACGTCCTCCACAGTGAGTCACACCTACCTCAAAAAGACACCAACCTCCAGTGGATCCAGTCAGGGCGGACGGCAGCCTGAGCCACAAGCACTATTCAGAGCCCGTTCTATCCTGTCTACACTGCCATCCAGAGTGACGCGGCCCAACCCCAAGCACCACAGGCTGCAGCATCACCCAGAGATGAAGGGGAGAGGCTGCAGGACGGTCTCCGGTTACCCTCTGCTTGTCTGTCCGTGTAACAATCTAGGAAAATAGTGCGTACACTGAATAGCTATGGAGACAGGCTGTTGAATACTTGCACGTCATCTACGTGCACATGACGTATTAGGCTGAATTCTCTATTTCTGTGTGTGCTGGATAACATCCTAATACTGACCGTGTGGGGAAAGCACGTACTAGGTAGCTTCTTCCCCCAAATACTTGGTGAGCATCTACTCTGGGCAGGCCCATGGGACCCGACGTCGCGTCGACCATCCGAGGGCACGCTCCACGGAGGCACGATTTTCTGGGTCACGGGAGGCTCATCAGAATCCAGACCCACGTCACCTACACAGTGTGGTGCAATGGTGGAAACGGTCTGTCATTCTCCACAACCCACATGGACAGCAAACATCCGAATTGTGCTTAGAGCAAGTGAGAACGAATCGTTCGTTTTATCCTGCTTTTCTTGAATTGAAATCACCGGCAGTGGCTGCGAGCGTCCCTCCTGAGGGGTGCCCTGACCCAGCTAAGGTTCAGTATTTGTTCCTAGAACAAAGGAGGTGGTTCCTGCCCTTCTGCACCTGCTCTTACAACATGGGAGATTGAGGGTTAGTCAGATGATGATAAAATAAGTCTGCAATTTCGAATTACAATCTGGCTTTGGAAAGGGCACAGTGATAAGAAGGAGTATGCCAGGGCACTGTCTCTGAGGGTGGCCTTGAGTCACAAACCAGAGCAGAGGGGACCATGCAGAGGCACAGAGAGAAGGAAGGAGGGAGGAAGAGTGGCTGCCACAGAGGGCAGGAGGGAACGGGGACGACAGAGGGGTGCGACCAGATCAGCCAGGCCTTGCAGCGCGGTTGGGGTTTACCCTGTACCCTGGCGGCGACAAGACCCAGTTGGATGCTGGGCAGAGGAGGGACCTACGAGTGGGGCATTCTGTTAAACTCATCTGTCTATAGTGTAGAAAATCTCTGAACACTATATCATAAACGAATGATGTTCTATACATGGCTAACTGAACATAATTTTTTAAAAAAAAGAAAATGAATTAGAAGGGAAAAAACCATGGTCGGAGCACAGAGGTGAAGGGGAGCACAGATGCGCTGCAGGGTGTGGATGACGGCGGCTCACGGAAGGGTAACCCTGGAGAGAGATGGTCGTGTTAGCACAGAGTGGAGGGGCCAACCCAGCGCTGGCCAAGGGGATCGAGAGCCCTGCGCCCCTCAGGTCTCTGTGCAGCCTGTCTAGAGGGCACTGTACGAGGAACACCTGGATCCATGTCCACTGGAAAGGTCACTGCCGACTGCACAGACCGGGTATTGGAATTACATCACTTCCAACACTCGTGCATTTATTCACCTGTGTTGAGTGTCTGCCAGATGCCAGGCTTTGCCTCCCACAGCAGATAGAGCCATGAACAGGGAAGATAAGGTGTCCTCCCTGGTGTGTGCATGTGTGTGTGCGTGTGTGTGAGTGTGCATGTGTGTGTGCGTGTGTGTGCAGGTACGGTGCCCTCCCTGGTGTGCTCATGTGCACACTTTAGTTGTATGAAGCAGAAGTGACGGAAAATCTAGTTAAATTTTCATCTCTCATAGTCACATCTTCATATCTGTTAGTTTATTTATTTTTTTTTTAATCTTAATACAAGTCACGGGTCCTCTTTTGTCTCCAGAAGTGTCAGCTGCAGTCCCAGTGCAACCGTGCTTGTGTTTTCCTCAGAGTAGAAGAGAACGGGCATTTCCAAATGGGCGTCACACGCATCACTTCTTTCCAGCTGGCGTGGTTGTGTGTCTCTCGCGCCTTCTCTGGACAAGCTCTTCGGGGGTGAGAGGCATCGGACAGTGGCATCGCGGCTGCAGGTGGCCAGCAGAGTTCCTGCCATCCCCACCGCTCACCGCACGGGCCAACACCTCCCGTCACAAGAATCAACGGGAGAATCACAGAACAGCTGGTTAAAATCCGCTTGCTCGGTAAACATCACATTTAATGGAGCCGAGATGTGATAAATGTCCCTGTGTGACCTGATACTCCTTCTGCATGTGCCCCTCCTGGTCATCAGAGCTTTAATGGCCGGGCGGGGCCCCAGAGTGACAGGCGGGCCAGTGTGCGCCACAGGTGCGTTCCCCACGCAGGTAAGCCCCTCGATACAGACAGGTTCTGGTGCACAGCTTCCCTGTCCGATGAGAGACAGAATGTGGAACACATCACGAGCGAGCCCTGTGCAGGCTGCCCGGAGGGCCTGGGCGTGAGTGAACACAGGGATGCCTGTCACAGATCTGGGACGGAGGACTGCCCAAGCCAGCTCTGCGGTCACACCAGGCGGCACGTCTCCCCACCTGGGAGACCTCCTCCCTCATATGCTTCTGAGGGGACAGTTAAGTTGGTCCACTGGAGGCCCCGCAAGGCAGGACCCTGGTCTGAGACAGCCAGGCTGGGGAAAGTCTGACTTTTACCCTGGACACTTCCGCGCCCCTTTCTGCCCACGTCACTCTGCCCACTGTGCTCACCAGGTCCAAATTCACTCTGATGAAAAAGGACGGGTGCCCTCTCCGAGCCAGGATGTTCCCAGAGGCCCTTCCTGGAAGAGGAAGGGGACGACGCAAAGGAAGTTATTCCCAGGCCAGCTTTTAAGGAGCGGGAATGAGGACGCCTGTGCCTCTGAGCCAAGCTCAGAGCTCGGTGCACGCAAGCCCACTGAGAGTCCCGTCTGGTGCCGAGCCGCGCTGCCCCATACCCGGGCGTGCAGCTTGTCTTGCCCGCGGGCACAGGTGGCAAACGCGTCCACAGCCCCCGGACCATTTCTTCCAGACACAGTAAATTCTGACTTTGTGATTCTGTGATTGCAACAAATGGCATTCAGAAACAATGCATCCAGGTTTAAGGGTTTCAAAAAATGATTTCCATTTGGGAAAGGCACCTTCTGAACAAGCACACAAATGTTAATTTGAATGAGTTAAAAACAGATCTCCATTGTGAAATCAGAAGAAATTCTCGTGGGAGCACACTCGTGGGAGCACACACGCAGGAACTGAGCCGGGAGGCCAGGCGCTCTGGGCTGTGGTCCTGCTTCCTGACGCCCACTGTGCTCCATTTCCCCATGCTCTCCTCTCTGATTTTGCTGGTGACAATGGAGCAGACCCCTCCAGTCCTAGTTGGGCAGAATAAACATATTTCTGCCTTTTCTTTTCCCCAATATAATAAAAAGAAAATAAATCCAAAGTCCACCTTTAACAGAATTAAAGACTTTGGTTCTTACAAATCACAAAACACAAAGACAGAAGGTGGGAGCAGAAGTGGGCAGAGACTTGGGGTTGGGTCAGGAGGACAGAGAGACCACAGGCAGGTGACCCAGAAAGGCTCAGAGGTTGGGATGCGATTGGTCACTGGCAGGAACACAGGTTCCCCCCCAACTCCCAACACACTAACTATCCCTCTCCCGCATCCCAAAGGCCAGAAAGCAGATCTCAGGAGAGTCCAAGAGAGACGACTGCAGCGAGCAGGAGAGTAACATGCAGAGTAAGGATGCGTGAGGGTCTCTGTGTGCTGTTTGGGGTCTTAGAAAACACCTAGTTGGGAAGAGTTCATGGTTCTATTTTAGTTGTCACGGAGCTGAGAAGATCATTTAGACCAGTGGTTCTCATCAGGGGGTGGCTTTGTGATCCCAGGGGACGGGTGGGGGACGGTGACCACCAGCATCTGGTGTGGAGAGGCCAAGGGTGCTACGAGTCATCCTTCAATGCGCAGACAGCCCCTGCCCAACAGGAATCGTCCAGCCCAAAATACCAAAAAATGCCACTGTTTAGACGCTCTGGTTTTTGCCTATAAACTTTCGAGCCAATGCTCTCATACACAGGCTACAGAGCAAGAAATAGAAAAGGAATAAAAGGCAAAAGGAAGCATGACTCCCTTGTTGCCATGGACACTGCGTATTTTGGTCTGTTTCTGAATCACGTTAAAGGCAGAGGCTAGCATGGCATGACTAATCACAACGAACTCCTTGCTTTTACACGTGAGTAATATCCAAACAGCCTGATCAGCTACACACACGATTCTCCCTGGCAACATAAACCTAGAGCTTAAAAACTCCCGACCTGGTGGGACACGCAGAGAGAGAGTAAGGGTGCGGAATCGGTGCCCGTAAGTCTGGAACACCAGCCTAATCGTGGATTCCCAGACGCGGTCATCCACACCACCCAGTCCCACCATTGGGGGCATCCCCGCACCCCAGCCCAACACCAGGCCTGCACTGTGTCAGTGAACAGCCAGGAGGCGCCCTCGAGTCCTGGGCTGGAACCTCGTGAGGTCAGATCAACCAAAGCCTGGAAGCCACCAGAAGTCCCTGGAGGAACCAGAAAGGCCTATCACTAAGTGAAAGACACCAGCCTGAGAAGGCCACCAACCGCGTGCTCCCGGCTCTGGGATGGCAGGGAGAGGCAGAGCTGCAGAGACAGTAAGACCAGTGGTTGTCAGGGGCTGGCAAATAACCAGGCAGAGCGCAGAGGAATGTTAGGGCACTTTTTAAAGAAACCACTTTTCATGACACCACGATAGCGGATGCATGACAGTAGGCATTTGTCTAAACCCACAGAATGCACATGACCAAGAATGCCACGGCCTGCTCTGCTGACTCTGGGTGAGGAGGCGGTGATGTCAGTTCATGGACTGTAACGAGTGTGCGGCTCTGACGGGGTGCTAATTCTGGGGGAGGTGGTGCATGTTAGGGAGATAGAGGGTACATAGAAGATCCCCCCATTTTGTTGTTACCTAAAGCTGCTCTAAAACATTGTCTTAGTAAAAAAAAAAAAAAAAAAAAAAAGTTGCTAAAAAT
The DNA here is from genome assembly GCF_010015895.1 of Lontra canadensis. Taxonomy (NCBI): domain Eukaryota; kingdom Metazoa; phylum Chordata; class Mammalia; order Carnivora; family Mustelidae; genus Lontra; species Lontra canadensis. The sequence goes on from NW_022631038.1 coordinate 2,256,788, forward strand.
AGACGCAGAACATTCTCCAAGACAAAGGTGCACTCAAGACCTTAGCCTCACACCACCTAGGGAAGGACACCCCAGCCCTACCTGAAGTGGGGGGTGAGGAAACCGCCCGTCAGAGCCCTGCAGAGCACGGATCACGCCCGCACTCCCCGCCTCCAGGACAGCAAGGCTGTCGCGGTGAGAACACCGATGCAGCTCACGGGCTGCAGGACGGACTCCCTGTGACAGGAGGACATGGGAGGCTGGAGGTCCAAGAGCAGAGAAAAAAAGGACCCTACAGGGCTGATGACTCTGGCACCCATGACCACAGCCTCCTCCTCACCAGAGGAGCCTAAGACCTCATGCTGAAGGCCATCCCCATGGCCTACTACATGTTCAGCTTTGGACCAAAAACATTAACTATTATTACTATTAAGAGAACAGAATGATGATCATCTTCCTCGTTGTGTGAACTTTCAAGGGTTCCACAGAACGTACACTGACCTCAAAGGCAAACCGCTCATGGCATCACGCATGTTTATGATATAAGAGAGCCAGGATGAGATGTAGAAAGAGAAACGTCTAAAATTCATTCCAGTTGACCTCATAAATCCTCGTGTGGTCTTGACTGAGACAATGGAATATTATCTCATTAAAAGGCCAAGAGCTCTGGGTTTTCATATTGAGCACTAAAAGATACACCAAGACATACAAAACTTGAGAAACTCGTGAGTGGTGTCTTAATAATGGTAACGGTGTTGTGATTTAATTACCAATAGAGGTATGGTTTTATTTCTAAAATTATTATTTTCTGGAACTTTCTGTTTCAGGTTTCCCTGAGAGACTCCAAGCTCTCATTCAGCTTAGTGATTGTTTTGTGGTTAATGAGACTTGATCGTGGCTGCATTTTTTTATATTTACATATTTGGTTTTATTATATTTATTATAAATAGTATTTTAAATCTGTATTTTAAGATGTGGGGTATACCCTGCCATTTTTTTCTCCTTCCCTTTCCACCTCTCTGCCACTGACAATGTCAAGTCTGATTCTTTTCTTTTTTCCTTTTTTTTTAATTTCTTTTCAGTGTTCCAGAATTCATTGTTTATGCACCATACCCAGTGTTCCATGCAATACGTGGCCTCCATAATACCCACTACCAGGTTCACCCAACCTCCCAAACTCTGCACCTTTGAAACCCTCAGATTGTTTTTCAGAGTCCACAGTCTCTCATGGTTCGTCTCCCCCTCCAATTTCCCCCAACTCCCTTCTCCTCTCCATCTCCCCATGTCCTCCGTATTATTCCTTATGCTCCACAAATAAGTGAAACCATATGATAATTGACTCTCTCTGCTTGACTTATTTCACTCAGCATAATCTCCTCCAGTCCCGTCCATGTTGATACAAAAGTTGGGTCTTCATCCTTTCTGATGGAGGCATAGTACTCCATAGTGTATATGGACCACATCTTCCTTATCCATTCAACCATTGAAGGGCATCTTGGCTCTTTCCACAGTTTGGCGACCGTGGCCATTGCTGCTATGAACATTGGGGAACAGATGGCCCTTCTTTTCACTACGTCTGTATCTTTGGGGTAAATACCCAGTAGTGCAATTGCAGGGTCATAGGGAAGCTCTATTTTTAATTTCTTGAGGAATCTCCACACTGTTCTCCAAAGTGGCTGCACCAACTTGCCTTCCCACCAACAGTGTAAGAGGGTTCCCCTTTCTCCACATCCCCTCCAACACACGTTGTTTCCTGTCTTGCTAATTTTGGCCATTCTAACTGGTGTAAGGTGGTATCTCAATGTGGTTTTAATTTGAACCTCCCTGATGGCTAGTGATGATGAACATGTTTTCATGTGTCTGAAGCCATTTGTATGTCTTCATTGGAGAAGTGTCTGTTCATATCTTCTGCCCATTTTTTGACGTGATTATCTGTTTTGTGTGTGTTGAGTTTGAGAAGTTCTTTATAGATCCTGGATATCAACCTTTGTCTGTACTGTCATTTACAAATGTCTTCTCCCATTCCGTGGGTTGCTTCTTTGTTTTCTTGACTGTTTCCTTTGCTGTGCAGAAGCTTTGATCTTGATGAAGTCCCAAAAATTCATTTTTGCTTTTGTTTCCTTTGCCTTTGGAGACATATCTTGAAAGAAGTTGCTGTGGCCGATGTTGAAGAGGTTACTGCCTGTGTCCTCCTCTAGGATTCTTATGGATTCCTGCCTCACATTGAGGTCTTTTATCGTGACTGCATTTTGCTTATAGGTTCCTCACATTCACCTAAGAATGAGTCAGCCCCATGTGAAACACAACACTATGAAAGGATTTATGTTTTGAAAGAACCTGAAAAAAAAAAAAAAAAAACATGGTAGCCAATGTTGAGATGGAATGAGGTGAACTAAAAACCACCTTGATGTATTACCCACCTTCCCTATTACCCAGAAGTTTGATGTGGATTTCTGTCCCTACCCACGAGAAGGCCTTGGTGTGCCATGCCAAGCAGCTTGGCATGTAAGACACTCTTTGTAGTCTTTTTAGCAGGTGCAGTGAGTTGTGTGCTGCCTGAGATCATCAATTAGTAGTCCGTGCGTTGGAGGTAATGCTTTCCAGATGGTCTCTATGCACCCGCGCAGGATAAAGGCTGGACTTCTATATGCACATAGTTCTTGCTCACTCATTACAAATGTAATTTTGGGTGGCCTACTCGTAGGGAAAACTTGAATTCCTTTCTCTTCTTTCTGCTGGCTGCCTTTATCCACACTGACTACGAAACACTAGCTCAAATCCTGCACAGTTCATTGAACAAGTAAGATATCCAAACATTCTGTAGAGGTTATCCGTCATAATCTGGTATCTGTAATGACAGATGGTTTGGAGTAGTAGGACTTTCCTCTTCATGCTGGTGAACAAGCAGACAGACAGACCAAAAGATCCTAATTGTATACATATTAGCACCATTAAGTATGGAGAACTCTGGATAGGAAAATATTCCTCCAAAAGCATTACCAGTAGTCTGTATGCTGTAAGGTTGTGACTGTGGGAGTAGCTACGGAGTATCTAGCTCCTGGGCAATCAGAAGAGACTCCTATTCCATCCGTCTTGTTTCCTCGGTGGCTCCTGTAGTTGATACCTGAGTGTCTTCGTGACTTTGTAGGACGTGCAGAACTAGTGTGGTGTCTGTATAATCCTAATGGCACTCTACATATGTGAAAGCCAAGATTCTGAACATTTGCTACATTTGGCTCCAAATAGACATGAAGTACCTTAACAATTATTGCCTTTTGTGCAAGGAATTAACAATAGACAACAACTAGGTTCATAACTAGATTTTTAAGGTTAGTTTTAAGCTTGGCTTGGATTTGTAGTCTTAGTACCTTACCTTGGAATGATTTGAATATCTCTAGGCCCTCACAAACCTGATTTCGCCGCAGCTAAGCCAGCAACATCCTGGTCTGGTTTATTGTCATAACTCCTAGCTGGTCCATCGGCTTCCATACTGGTCATTACAAGCAACTCAGGGGGTACAAAGTTTGAATTCTCCTTGGTCAGAGCCCTCCTGTGTGGCATCTGGCCCATACTGGAACTGGGAGAGGACACGAATCATGATCACTGCTGATGTCAGCTAGTGAAGAAGGAGAAGGTGAAACCTCATCAGAGACTAAAACTTGTTGTTGTTGGGGTCGGTTAGCAAAGGAACAAGACTGAGACAAAGTGAAAGTTCTGCAAAGCTTTATTCTATGCCAAGCATTCGAAGTCAGACTGACCGGCCAGGGCCGCCTCCAAAGAAAGCGACCCCGTCCCGATCTCACGGCTGGTTTTATAGGGCAGAACTGCAGACTCAAGGTACGTGGCTTCTATTGTTAAGGCGTTTACTCCCGGAATTGATACCCGGAACCGATACCAGGAACTACTGGGGTGTTTATTCCCGGAATGAAGTCCGTGGATGTAAACAACAATATGGCTACCTAGGCAATATGGAGTCGCTCTGGCTAAGCAGATCCTAATAGTTAAACAGGTTTTAACATTAAGTCGACCCTAACAGTTGTGTCTTTCATACAACTTGCTTTCAAGCTGAAATGAAGATTTTTTTTAAAAAACCACACACAGAGAACACTGTAATTAAAATAGGTAGGCTAATAGACAATAGGCTGCACGGATTTCATAGAATTAATTCCCTGCTGACCCCTACTAGCAATGCACCAGCAGGCAGTTTAAGTACTCTCTGTGAGCTGAAGTACTTTAGCAGTCAAGAGTACAGTCACTTGGCGATGGTACTCGTGCTAAGTACCCACACCCCAAGCAGCTGTCACAGCTCCAAAGACATCAGCTGCCTCAAGAAGAGATGATTACAAGAATCTCACATGCCATCCAGAGACAATGGCCTTTTGAAAGACAGCTGAAATGGAAGATAATGAGATGATTCTATCTGAAACCTCAGAAGGGCTTCTTCAGAGTGGGCTTAGAGCCACTATAACTGCTGGAGCACTCCACGGAACGCCCACATCCCAGGATTCCTATTAGGAGGACATAACAAGCCCAGAAGAGAATTAGAGAAGTGCACTAAATCAATGAGAAGACGAAAACGTTCATCAATGTGTGAAATTATCTCTTTCCCTCACCCTCCCATCCATCAGGAAGTCCTATGGATTCCTAAACACATCCAGAGTCGTGGAGGAATTCCACTCCTAAGTCAAGTAACTGCAAAAGGCAATTTATTAACAAGTGGAAGATATCAAAATTAGAAGAGGTAGAGGAAAAGGGCCTGGTGTTGCAGATTCTGGGTATCCAAGCCCTGGACAGGGTGGAGTGCTCTGTCCGCAGATGCCAGGCTAGCCAGACAAGAATCATGGCAGCGGGGCTAGGGAGTGGACCACAGACCCAGGCCACAGCCTCGGAGACCCCGGTTCAGCAGGTCTGGAGGCGGCCACTGTTTGTGTCTGAGTGGTGCGTCATGGGCTCAGAACCAGGAGACATGGGTTCAAGGCCAGACAGCAACCATGCCAGTAGACTTGAGCCCAATATTTGACTCTGAGCCTCAGTTTCTCCACTGTAAACAAACACACTTCACAGACCTTTATAATTTACAGGCGATGCCCTTACTGTTATTATTTGCCACATCGTATCTGTCACTATGTATTCCCATTATTGATATTAATTTTATTTAAAAGGTGACATCATTAGCCATCAGGGAGATTCAAATCAAAACCACATTGAGATACCACCTTACAACAGTTAGAATGGCCAAAATTCACAAGACAGTAAACAACATGTGTTGGAAAGGATGTGGAGAAAGGGAAACCCTCTTATACTGTTGGTGGGAAGGCAAGTTGGTGCAGCCACTTTGGAGAACAGTGTGGAGATTCCTTAAGAAATTAAAAATAGAGCTTCCCTATGACCCTGCAGTTGCACTACTGGGTATTTACCCCAAAGATACAGATGTAGTGAAAAGAAGGGCCATCTGTACCCTAATGTTCATAGCAGCAATGGCCACGGTCGCCAAACTGTGGAAAGAGCCAAGAGGCCCTTGGATGAATGGATAAAGAAAATGTGGTCCAGGGACATCTGGCTGGCTCAGTAGGTTAAAGCCTCTGCTTTCAGCTGAGGTCATGATTTCAGGGTCCTGAGATCAAGCCCCACATTGGGCTCTCTGCTTAGCAAGGAGCCTACTTCCCTTCCTCTCTCTCTGCCTGCCTCTCTGCCTACTTGTGATCTCTGTCTGTCAAATAAATAAATAAAATCTTAAAAAAAAAAGAAGAAGAAGATGTGGTCCATATATACTATGGAGTATGATGCCTCCATCAGAAAGGATGAACACCCAACTTTTGTATCGACATGGACGGGACTGGAGGAGATTATGCTGAGTGAAATAAGTCAAGCAGAGAGAGTCAATTATCATATGGTTTCACTTACTTGTGGAGCATAAGGAATAACATGGAGGGCACTGGGAGATGGGGAGGAGAAGGGAGTTGAGGGAAATCAGAGGGGAGACGAACCATGAGAAACTGCGGACTCTGAGAAACAAACAGGGTTTTGGAGGGGAGAGGGTGGGAGGTTGGGTGAGCCTGGTGGTGGGTATGAAGGAGGGCACAGATTGCATGGAGCACTGGGTGTGGTGCATAAACAATGAATCTTGGATGACAGCATCAAAAACTGATGATGTATTATATGGTGACTAAAGTAGCACAATAAAAAATAAATAAAAGGTGATATTTCTTCAGATCTTGCCACGTGCATTATCTCATTAAGTTCCCCTCACCTCCCTATGAACCAAATACGATCATGTCCAATTTTATAGGCCAAAAGAGGTTTAAGTGGCCCACATTTGAGATGATTAGGATGAATTTCCACTAAACGATGGTGTGTTGACTGTAAAGCTAAAGGCCGGCCTGCCTTGACACAGTTTTCCCTCCTAACCATCTGCCTGCCTTGGTTCTGAGTGAACATTCAACACACAACCTCCTCCTCTAATTAGAGCCAGTCTTCCTCCGGCAACAGCTAGTCATGGTGTGAGGAGTTTGGTCCCTCAGGAGGACGAAGGGCTCTTGAGCAGACGGGCCACGGCAACCACAGGTGTTCCGCCTGGGGGTCCCGACTCTGGACGTCTCCTCTGCATTCCACAGCCCGCAGCTTCCTCCCGGGCCTCCTGAGCCCTGCGCTTGGCCAAGTGATAGCCTGAGCTGCTCGGGAACAGGCCCGCCCCCGCTCAGTCCCCAGGCCTGGGTCACCTCACTGCTAACCTAGAAGGCCCCTTGTAGGAAGCTGCCTGCTAAGAGCAGGGCTCTGGACTCAGAGGCAGTGTGCCCGGGAGGGATCTCAGAAAGGGTCCTCGACTGTGGGCAGCTCTCCCACCAAGGGACATTCTGTGACACCTACAGACTTTTGTGGTTGTCACGACTGGTGTGTGTGCTCTGACATCGAGTGGGTGGAGGCCAGGGGCACATCCTGCAGTGTTCAGAATGGCCCTACAACAGAGAACAGTCGCCCCAATGCCCGTGGAGCCCGGGGTGAGGTGCCCTGTGCCGGGGTGGCCCTGCATGTGCCCTGTGTGCAGCCATGCCCTGCGACGGGACCGAACTCCGGCGTCCACTCACGGGGCTCCGGCGGGGCCTGTGGACATGCACATTTGCCTCTGAAACTATAGAATTGCCAGCCCACGCTATTCCAGCATAGGGCACATCGCCTTGTCCAGAACAGCTGCTGTTAAACAGAAAATGTTCTGTAAATCCTGTTAAATTAGTTGTGTCCCGATGCCAGTCAGTGAGGAAGAAATTGATCCGATCATAAGTTCACGCGCCCGCAGCAGGCATAAATCGGAAGTTCGAACCCCCATGTATGGCGTCTTCTTTTTAACGAAAAGGTTAACTAAAAGATCATTATGAAAATGATGAAAAGAATCTTAGCAAAGAGAAGCAGTTAACATGGCTGAGAACTTTGCCCGCTGAGTGCAGGACACCCTCTCGACTGCCTCCCGGGAGCCTGGGCGCCGGCCCCTCCCACCGGCCTCCGCGCATCTTGCGGTGGCCGAGCGTGAAGGTCCACACGTGTGACAGTCGTCTCCGCACTGGGCTCCACCCGAGGATCCGAACGTAAGACTCAGTGCCTGATGCCCGAGGGGGACAGGAGGACACCGCAGTGGGTGGTGAGTGTGTGGCAGAGGTGGGGGGTGGGCTACAGACAAGCCGAGGTGGCTGAGCCCCCACCCCTCGTTAGTGAGGAGGGGTGCAGACGCAGGGCCGGCAGGAGGCAAGGGGAGGGCTGTGCTCCGGGTTTGTTCCAAGGTCACTGTCGCCATCAGTTCAGGTAATCCGGGCACTGAACCCCTGACTGAGGGGGCCTCCCCCCCAGCGAGACCCTGTCCTCCCCATAGGGGGAGGCCAGTACCCGGGGCAAGCACTGTCCCCTCTGGCATCTCAGGGGACGGCCAGCCTCTAGGAAACTCACAATTTTCTCTCCCAGTTACCACGACGCACACGCACTCGGAAGGCCTCTCCTTCTTCTACCGTCCCACATGGAGGGACGCTGCCAGGCCCAGGCCGGGCTGTCCGTCGGGTCAGGGAAAGCACACTGCAACGGGGCAGGCCTGTGTCACCTGCTCCAGGGCCTCAGGGACAGAAGACAGCCGTCGGTGACAACTTTAGAATCCCTGCACTGTGGGGAAGAACAGTTCCCCAGAGGCCTGGCGTTGCAAGAGTTGGGAAAAGAGCCCCTATGAGCAAAGGACACCAATGGACATTTGCAGGGCGGTGACCAAGGCCCAGAGCAGAGTAGCAGAGGCTCTGAGGACCTTCTGGAGACGACCATGAAAACTCACCCACTTACCACCCTCCAGGGCACCTGCCCACCAACACCAGGTTCAGTTCGAGCAGGAGCTCTGGCTATCTTATTCCCGAGAACATGGCAGGGGTCAAAGCAAGCACCTGGACACCATCTTCCGAGGCCCATTTCCTGCGGGAGACTTCACTAACGCTTGGCCAAAATAGAGTCTGCTGAATTCTTCGCATGTGAGTTAAAGTAGTTTTCTATTTCTTTGTTTTAAAGTATTTTAGTAAATACCAAGCGAGCTTGTGCATAGTCTGTTCCCGACCACCAGCTGATCCGACACTGCTTCTTCGTCACCCGTGGTCCGTAAGGCGGGGCAGGGACAGTCCCTTGTCTCCACCCCATCCCAGCATGGACATTAAGACTTTGCAGGTAAATATGAAATGCACCAACTTTCTGCAGAGCCCTGAAGTCCCAAAGGCTTAACCATGACAATCAAACTTTGCCTCCGATTCAGTGCCTGGTGCTCATGGTTGAGAATTTTACACTTTGGGGTGGGAATGGGGATTGTTTTCAGAACAGAGCTTCTCACGGCACCAGCCATACAGACTACGGAACGTGGAAGCTTGCTCTGATGACAAAGGTCTGGCGACAAATTTCCGAATTTCTCCTCCAGTTCTGGCTGTCGGCCTCCATCGGTGCCAGGCTGTCTCTGTCCCTGCAACCTGGGTCACCTCAAATGCCGCATGTCTGAGCACCATCAACTCCAGAGCACCGGGGAGGGGCTGCCTTTCTTCCACATCCCTGGGGGAGGGGGAGAGCACACAAGCCTGCCTCCTAGGCACAGCTCCGGCGTGGCCTGAGCTCGGGGATGAAGACCCAAACCCCCTCCACCTCCAAGGGTCAAACGCTATTCCCGCCAACCCCTTAGCTGAAAAGTTCACATTTTCCCCCCAGATTGTCGTGTTTAATCTCTATCCTTAGATAGGGTTGCAGGGATCTCAGTCCTGTGAGCAAGGCATCACCACACCCCCTCCCACTGACTTAACCTCAGACAAGCTTCTTGCTGAGACCAGACCCTGACCTCCCTTAGAGCATTTACTTGAGAAAAAGTGTCAGCACATTCTGTGTCCCTTTGAGATGTGAATCTTTTTAAAAAAGCCTCTTGCCCATTGTACAACCCAGAAAATGTCTTTCTCAAGGACCTCCCTCTCCATCCCAACAGCGTGGAGTAAAGTCTTCTAAGCCTGTTTCACTCTGTCCAGTAATTTCTGTTCTGACACCAGATGAACTCGTGGGCCCACCGGGGAGCTTAAGGCAATGGAGTGCCCACCACACCTTGGAACAACTCAGTTGGGCCACCAGGGACCGGGGCTCCCCTGTTAACACGTGGGAAGGGAAGGCTGGGAAGTGCACGCTCAGCCCCTTGTTCCCCAGTCCGTCCCTGCTGGCCTGTCCGTGCGCACCTGCATGAGCAAGATGCCCCGTGGGTCAGGGACCTGCGCGAGAACCCTTCCCGGGTGAAGAGGACTGGGCTACCTTTCCACCTGTGCCTTGCAGTGGCAGAGTCTTTCCACCCTGCTTAACTACTGCATGCAAGGCAGGCTTTTGTCCTCCTAAATACCATTAAAAAAAAATATGGACAAGTCAGGCAAGGCCAGCGCTCTGGTTTAGGAGCCCGTGAACCTCTCCCGGGCCAGCGGGTCCCCCTGGGGTGGGCTGCATCTCATGGAGGGGGCTGGATAACAGTGTTTGTATAAAAGCCAACTGGATGCATGTTTGGCCAGAGGCAGCAGGCTCTCAGGACACAGGCGGTTCGGTGGGGCAGGGAGTAGACAAGAGGGGCAGCTACAGTCCCTCGTGGGCTCACCCAGGGCCTGGGCTGGTGTCCCTCGCTAAGCAGGAAACCCCCTCTGAATGGACTTCATATATTCTACTTTCACATGTGGGGTCACAGGCATTCTTCCAGCACTGCTTTTCAAACATGCAGGGGCGTGGTACCCTATCCTCTGTGCCGTGACTGCCCCGGATGCCGGAGAGGTGAGTCACCCCAAGCAGGACTCAGACCTTGCTTACCTCTGTCTCCACAGTGCTGACCCCTGGATGTCCATTTTCTGCCTGGGATTCTGTGAAGGCCCCAACTCGCTTTTCTGGCCCATCCCCCTACAACCTACACTGAACGATATTCCTTTTTCCTAAACACAAATCCCTTCGTGTTTCTTCCTGGGGCTCTGTCACCACCAAAGGCTTAGCCTGGCAGAGAATGAGCATGGCCTGGCCCAGCCAGCCTCTACGTGTGCACCGGAGCCCTCAACCAGGCCTTCCGCCACCTTCAGGCAGCTCAAACAGATTTGAATAGCTCCCACCAGACTGGGACGGGTAAACACTATGCTCCGATTTGAATGTCCAAGGTGCACTTGAGTTTTCAAAGCACCACTGCCTCTCTGGCCCTTCGGAGCCCTTCCTGATGCCCCAGGAAAACTTAACCCCTGCTGCTCGTACACCTGCACATGGTTAAGACAGGGGTCCCACGCTGGCCCTCTAACAGCCCACCACTCACAAACAGAATCCATTCTGACAAGGAAAGGGCAGAAAGTGAAGACTTCCTCCATTATCCCTCCTCTGTGGCTGAATTACATGTTTGATCCTACCTGCTTATTGTTAGAACCTTCTGCAGTATTACAAATAGAAAGGAATACATGTCATCGTATTCGAAATGAACTCACAAAGGTGGGCAGATCAGAGACGTGCACAACCAGCCTCGGAGTGAACAGAAGAGATGAGGCTGGACCAGCAGGGGAACGCGGCCCCACGCTCCCCGCTGCCCCTGCCCCACGCTCCCCGCTGCCCCTGCCCCACATCCCAATGAAAGCCCTCATCTCTGCCTTATCAAGAGCAGAGAGCTCCCTGGGCTAACTGCCCACACCAGGGACTATGTCACCTGATGCGGCAAAAGAGACTGCAGATGTGATGAAGGTAAGGACCTTGGGGTGCAGATGTGATCCGGGTCCTCAAGAAGTGCCCCTCCACCTCCACTACTGGGTGGTGAGAACAAGAACAGTGAGGACAGTGGTGTGCCTTTACCCCCTACAGTGAGGACAGTGGTGTGCCTTTACCCCCTACCCAACAAACATTTTAAACACAATTGATTGGTTTGAGAGACTGAGAACAAGCAGGAGAGGGCAGAGGGGGAGAGACTCTCAAGCAGACTCCCTGCTGAGCGCAGAGCCTGATGCCGGACGGTTCCCACGACCCTGAGATCATGAACTGAGCCGAAATCAAAAGTCGGACGCTCATTCAATGGAGCCATGCAGGTGCCCCCTCAACATGCATTTCCAATGTCCATCGGGTCCTCTCATGGGTACACAGGGGACATATGCGTCCTCCCTGTTCCGGAGACTTCAAACCTAGTAACAGAAGTGCGCCCACCTCTCTGTAGATGAACTTCTTCTGTCTCATTTTTCCTTGTATTTGTTTCTTAGACGAACCCTGGGAGGTAGGAGCAGCCGGGATTACCATTATCCCGAATTTAGACACAAAAATTCATGGCCGAGAAGTCAGTTGGGTATTGAGCCTGTATTCCGGGTTCCAGACCATTTCCACAGTTGCCTAATTGGCTCCAGGAGAGGCAGTGGGGGTGTCCGATGAGATGGGCCAGGTCATGGTGACAATGATGTGGATGGTAGGATAATATCTAGGGACCTAGGGGTGAGAATAAGGTTTCTGAGAGGAGGTGCTCCCTTTGGCTCAGTGTCTGGGGAGGGCCAGAAGGCCACAGGTTCTCAGTGTCTGCATGTCAGGCAGCTAGCTCGACTGTGACATTCTGGAGAAGGCAACATGGACCCCAGCAGAAGTTAATACCACAATCTCATGCAGAAGGCTGGGCCCATCTGAAATGCTGTAAGAGGGAAGTAGGCCCATCTGTGTGGTTCCTGATGTCCTCTGGAAATGCAGAACACCTTGAAGCAGAAGTGAACAGAGGGGACTTGGGTTGTCTAGGGATAGGGCTGGTGGACTGCAAACTAGGGGCTCTGGAACAGACATGAGCAGATGTCATCGAACTATCACTCCCTGGGTCCGGACTGGAGGGCAGATGGGCACAGACCCCTGGAGGCATCCAAGGAAGTGGAACAGTGCTACTGAAGTTGGGAGCGATGGTTGTGCAGAGAGCAGAGTTGGGAAGCTTGCCAGGAGACAGTGAAGAGCAACCTTGACCAGAAGAGGAATTGCAGAGTTCAAGGTCCTGGAGATGAGCACTGTTCTTAGTCTGAATGGTGGTAGGAACACTTAACATGAGATTTACCCTCATAACAAATGCTTAGCAGTACAACACATACAGAGTAGTACCAAGGGTCTCTGACCCATTTGTCTTGTTTAAGTAAGACTTTGTGCCATTGACCATCACCTCCCCAGGACCCCCGCCAGGCCTCTGGCAATCATTATACCATTCTGTGATTCTACAAATATGACTATTTCACATAGTGCAATTGTGCATCATTGGTCTTCCTGTCACTGGCTTATTTCAGTTCTCATTATGTCCTCAAGGTTTGTCCATGTTCTCGCATATTGTAGAATATTCTTTATTAAAGCTCAGTAGTATTTCATTGTACGTATATGCCCTATCTTATTTATTCATTCATCAACTGGCAAACGTTTAGGTTGTTTCTAGGACTTGACTACTGTGAACATTGCTGCAATGAACATGGGTGTCCTACTATCTCCTCAAGATCCTGGCTTCGATTCTTCTGGATAAGTGCCCGGTTCGTAGGTAGTGCTGTGTGTGATTCACTGAGGAGCCCCCACACCCCCTTCTATGGAGGCCTCACTGTACATTCACACATCATTGCACAAGGCTCCATGTCTCCACATCCTCCATTCGACCCTAAGGTCCAGCTTACGGGGAAGGGGAGATGTAAGGTCGACTACCTGGAGAAGAGGAGGCCATGAGACCTGAGACAGAAAACATCATGAAAATCCCTGGCTCGGCTGCCCACCCAGACATGAGCAGGCAGAGGCCATCTCATCACCTTTTCCTCATTTACAAAATGCTCCTAACTATATGTAGCTCCTAAAGTTGTCCTAAGGGACTAAGCGAGATGACGTCACAGTCACAGACTTAGTTTTGCAAAGATGACAGTTTTTTCTCTGAAATTGGATTTAGGTCTCCGAGCTCTTTGAACTGAAATGTAACTGTGGGCATCAAAGGGATTTCATTCATTCTTCACCCTGAAACCTTTTCGGGGACTTGGTCAAGTCGAGAGTGTTTCCCCACCTTCCTCATCGGGAGATGAGGCCCCCAGGAGAGAGGTCTGTCTCCTCTGTGGTCCCCAGCAACCATCCTGTCAGGCTCACTAATGTGAAGTCACAAGGCTGAGGGAGGGTCTCTGGCCTCCACCCACCAGGCTGACTGAGCTCAGGCTAGTGTAGATCCTGGTACGCCATGTTGGGTAGAACCACATGTTGCAGGGCCTTAAGCAGAAGTGGGGCCTCTCTGCCAAAGAGACAACGTTGTGAATACCAAATCAGATACAGGGCCTGGAAGGGTTCATAGAGGGGCCCTAAAGCTTAAGCTTCATGGGGTTTTTGGGAAATCCATGTCCACATGTGTGTTTGGGGCAAAGTCAAGTGACCCTCAGTGTCTCATCTATACAGTGGGGATAATGATATCTTCTTGACTGGGTGTTATAAGCATTAAATGTGGATTTGACCAGTGTCAGCAAAGAGGAAGCATTCACAAGATGAACAGTGTCATTAAGAACACCAAGGATATGGAAGGCAGGGTACTCCAACTTGTTATGGGCTTCGGTGGAGGAGAGAGACATGAGACGGGAGGTGGGCAGATGCCTGAAGAAGGAAAACAATAGCAAAAGAAGAGCACCTCTGCACAGAATAGAGGAGCCATGGAAGCTGACCATCCTCTGTTGGGTGGGAGATAAGGTGATCACAGCATGTCTCTTGAGAAGGCCGAGAAAAGGGGAAAGTTTATTCCATCACCCGTGACTCCAGTCTCCAGGATCTCACCAGCTGTGGATGTGATTCATCATCCTGACCCTTCAGGTCATATTCATTTGCTGACAAAGCAACCACACTGAGATGATATCTTTGAAAGGTTGTCAGTACCAGCTATGGATAAGGAAATTCAGAACCAGCTGTGGATTACAAACCAGCTGTGAATTGAGACCAGCTGTGGATCAGAACCAGCTATGGATCAAGAACCAGCTGTGGATCGAGAACCAGCTAGAGATAGAGAGCCAGCTGTGGATTGAGAACCAGCTGTGGATAAAGAAGAAGGCTGTAAAAGAGCATGTGGGGGAGGTTGCATACTTTTTAGGAAAGTCAAGTTGAGGATAGCACTTGCTGCCAGTAGAGAGAACAATGATGTGTACTGAACAAATGTTTGGTGACAAGAGTGGTGTGAGACAGTCCCAGGGCCTTCCTCCCTAAGGGTCCAGACTCTATAAACTCAGGGAAAGACTGCCCTGTGTTTCTGTAATAACATCTTGTAATCTACTAGAAAGTATGCCTTTTCAGGTGGAGAGACACTCAGGTGGGGAGTAGGAGCCCAACCAGGCTTTTGCAACAGAGACATGCATCTACAGTCAGTAGAACTGGGAAGGACAAGTCTGTGGATCTCCAAAGAAGGGTTGTAGAAGTTATGATAGCTTAAGATACACATGGTGAGTAGGTAAATGCATGAAAAATTCTAATCTCCCATAAAACTGAAAATTTGAACTATGAAATCATGAGATATAAAATTATAACTATTATCATTCCCTTAGCAATACAAAAGTTAATACTTTAAATGTCTTTTGTCGAATTACTCTTGCATTTAAAACTTGTGTTCAATGTTGAAAAACAAAAATAAAACTGGGGGCATCACGTTACCTGATTTCAAGCTTTACTACAAATCTGTGATCACCAAGACAGCATGGTACTGGCATAAAAACAGACACATAGACCAGTGGAACAGAGTAGAGAGCCCAGATATGGACCCTCAACTCTACGGTCAGTTAATCTTCGACAAAACAGGAAAAAATATACAGTGGAAAAAAGACAGTCTCTTCAATAAATGGTGCTGGGAAAACTGGGCAGCTATATGTAGAAGAATGAAACTCGACCATTCTCTTACACCGTACACAAAGATAAACTCAAAATGGATAAAAGACCTCAACGTGAGACAGGAATCCATCAGAATCTTAGAGGAGAACATAGGCAGTAATCTCTTCGATATCAGTCACAGCAACTTCTTTCAAGATATGTCTCCAAAGGCAAAGGAAACAAAAGCAAAAATAAACTTTTGGGACTTCATCAAAATCAAAAGCTTCTGCACAGCAAAGGAAACAGTCAAGAAAACAAAGATGCAACCCACGGAATGGGAGAAGATATTTGCAAATGACAGTACAGACAAAAGATTGATATCCAGGATCTATAAAGAACTCCTCAAACTCAACACACACAAAACAGATAATCATATCAAAAAATGGGCAGAAGATATGAACAGACACTTCTCCAATGAAGACATACGAATGGCTATCAGACACATGAAAAAATGTTCATCATCACTAGCCATCAGGGAGATTCAAATTAAAACCACATTGAGATACCACCTTACACCAGTTAGAATGGCCAAAATTAGCAAGACAGGAAACAACATGTGTTGGAGGGGTTGTGGAGAAAGGGGAACCCTCTTACACTGTTGGTGGGAATGCAGGTTGGTGCAGCCTCTTTGGAGAACAGTGTGGAGATTCCTCAAGAAATTAAAAATAGAGCTTCCCTATGACCCTGCTATTTCACTACTGGGTATTTACCCCAAAGATACAGATGTAGTGAAAAGAAGGGCCATCTGTACCCCAATGTTTATAACAGCAATGGCCACGGTCACCAAACTGTGGAAAGAACCAAGATGCCCTTCAACGGATGAATGGATGAGGAAGATGTGGTCCATATACACTATGGAGTATTATGCCTCCATCAGAAAGGATGAATACCCAACTTTTGTAGCAACATGGACGGGACTGGAAGAGATGATGCTGAGTGAAATAAGTCAAGCAGAGAGAGTCAATTATCATATGGTTTCACTTATTTGTGGAGCATAACAAATAGCATGGAGGACATGGAGAGTTAAGAGAGGGAAGTTGGGGGAAATTGGAAGGGGAGGTGAACAATGAGAGACTATGGACTCTGAAAAACAATCTGAAGGGTTTGAAGAGGTGGGGGGTGGGAGGTTGGGGGAACCAGGTGGTGGGTATTAGAGAGGGCACGGATTGCATGGAGCACTGGGTGTGGTACAAAAACAATGAATACCGTTATGCTGAAAATAAATTTAAAAAAAAATGAAAAAAAAACTTGTGTTCACACTCATAGTCCTATAAAAGCCGACTGAACAGTTTAGTAGGAGGGAGCTAAATTTTAAATATCACAATTACTGTAAATTCCCAATCACAACATCATGTACCACTTGTGTTTCCTGAGAGTGTGTCCATTTGTTCTTACCATGGATGAACCATACAGATGGACACCATGTTCCATACTGTATCGGTAGGCCTCAGCTCAACCAAGGAATTAAACATAACTATATATATTTGAGAAAAGTCTTCCACATAAACACGTTGCTTGCTAAGGTCCTTGAATGGCCTGAGAAAAGACATCACAGCCTGTGCTACCATGCCCTGGATGAGAAATTATAAATGAGTATTCATACACGTCCATGTGTGCCTCCAGCTCTCCATGTAGAATTGTGTGGTGCTATTAAGTCAGCATATTTTAAAAATATTTCCTCTAGACATTTACAGGAAGAGTCTACATTCTATCTGAGAAAGATGATTACACAACTCTAGCAATTAGCTCACAGACAAATGAAGTCCTTAGAAAAGTATTAAATTGTATTAATTTATTTTAGAAATGCAAACAGTTTTTATGAATAACAAAATATCATATATTGGCACAAACTACCTTGAAGCCAAATCTACTCATGGTCTCTAAATCAGCGCAAAGCACAGAAAAGGTGACTCCCCATTTTTTAAATTGTTTTATCTTTACTTATTTATATATCTCCTCTCTCAAGAAAAGGATTTTGAGATGAATCACCATAAAACAAATATATAAAAGGGCAGCAGAAGAAAATGTAAAAATGATAAAATAAAAACGTCACGTGTTCCATCTTCCCTCTGAAATCATTGCCAGCACTCCAAAAGTGAGATATCATTAAAAAAAAAAAAAAACTTAAAATAATTATTTTAAGGTAAATCTAAATTTGGCCAACATCTCTCCCCAAAAAAGCAGTAACTTTATTTTGAGATAAATGTCATTTTATGGGAAAAAAAATAAAATTAATCCACCAACTGAAAAACGACAGTTCAGTTCAATAACCCAGAGACCCACCAACCATGACCATGTAAACAAAGGCAGCCCATCCATACAACAGAGTCCGTTGGGGAGGAATAGGGGAATGAAGCACTTATTCGAGCTACCACACGGACGAACACTCGGACACTCAGAAGCACTTTGTCACGTGAAAGAAACAGGGCCCCGCAGACCACAGACTGTATGCTTCTGCTTACGTGAACTATCCAGAGCAGGCAGGTCCACAGAGACAAGATGTAGATCAGTGGTTGCCCAGGGCGGGGTCAGGGAGGGGAAATACAGAGTGTCTGCTGATGGGCATGCTTTTATTTCCTACTGTGATGAAAATGTTCTAAAATTAGATCAAGATGCTAGATACACTAACAAACCATTGACCTGGACACTTCAAATGGAAATTTTCACTATGAGTACATTTTTAACTGAGCAAAGCTTTTTTTAAATACAGTTAAGTTATAAAGGTAGGTCACAGAGGTATCTGCAAGCACAGATAGGGTTTTCCCCAGGCTCCATCCCAACGTTTGAACAAATGCTTCTTGAGTCCCCATATGCTAAGTCATATAGAACAAGACAGGATTCATTTCATCTGGAAAGACTTTCAAACCAAATGTCATCCATGTCTCACCCAGAGGAGGGAAAACCTCAGTGGATCCCAAGGAACATTCTATTCTAGGTAACGTGATTTCTCCTTGTACCTACCAAGAAGAGTCATCTCCAAATAGTTAAAGAAGTGAATTGTCTTAATGAAATTATTTACTGTTTACCAGTAGTGACTTTTAAGATATGCAGTGGTTTCCATGCATTGCTTTGTCTGCCCAGCACCCCCAGGTCTGGGGACAGCTCCCCTATTTCCTGGGAAATCTACCCAGTCACATTCTATCCATATGACTCCTGTGGGAGCCACTACTTGGTCTTGCTCTCAGGATTGGCTGGGGAGGATGGGGCTTGGGCTGGCCCAAGACCAGGTAATACTAGTGCTCAACCTGGCCTGTAAAAGTGGGCTCCACTCCCTATGAGGTAGGAAGAGCCCCTCTCTTTGCTGACTGTAACTCCACAATAAAAATGGAGGCGCTCAGGAGCCAGGGAAGACAGCAGGGGGTGAACTGGAGCAGGGACCAGTACAGTGGAAAAGAGAGGGAGAGATTCTAACCATGCTCAAATACCTGACCCAAGAAAGCCAGAGGCCCATCAGCATCCCTGTCTTATAGCTGCACTGAGTTCTGGGACAAAGATCAACCCTTGTATTATTCCACTTAGTTTTATTATTTTATGAAATCTCTTTTTCATTTACCTTGTTCAAGTTGGGTTTCTTCCACTTACTAATTAAAGTCTCAACAAAAAAAACTATCAAAAATGATTATTTTGTCCAGGTGGTGGGTATTGTAGAGGGCACAGATTGCATGGAGCACTGGGTATGGTGCAAAAATAATGAATACTGTTATGCTGAAAAAATAAAAAATTAAAAAATAAAAATAAAAATAAATGATTATTTTGGTTGTACTCAACAGGTTGTCTGCTCCAAGATTCTCTCTCTCACCCTGCCCCTCCCCCTACTCATGCACTGGCTCACGCCCTCTCTCTAAAATAAATAAATAAATCTTTAAAAAAAATCTCTACCACATAAGAAAGAGTTTACAGGAGGAGAAGCAAGATGGCAAAAGAATAGGGGTTCTCGTTTCATCTGCTCCCTTGAATTTAGTTAGATACCTATCAAATCATTCTTAATACCTATGAATTCAATCTGAAATGTAAGAAAGAATTGCTGGAATTCTACAAATAGAAAAGTCTCCACTTTTTGAAAGGTAGGAGTTGGATCTGAGGGGATACGTCTGAAGATAAATGGCAGGGGGAGGGAGCCTCCACAAGCTGGCTAACAAAGTGACATAGCTCCAGAATGCAAAATTGGAACCTTTAGAAGTCTGCTTCAGTGAGAGATGTCCCTGACTGAAAGGTGCTTAGTTGGTGAAGTGGGCAGAATCCTAGGCGGTACAGTGTAGTCTCTGGATTCCCAGGGTCACAGAAAGAAGGGGGGTGCCTGAGCTGGCAGAGTTCCCAAGCATTGGAGTGAAGAAATTGGTTACAGTCCGCCAGCCTGAAAGTAGACTCTCAGATCATTTTGCCATAAACCATAAATGACAGCATGATTGGATGACTGCTCCTGGCAACACTCCACCTTCTCCTGGGAGGATCAGTGGGGGCTAGGACCATAGGAGTCTGCAGAGTTTGGAAACACGAAGGTGAAGATGGCTTGTCCCTGAGGGTTTACTGCAGAGAGAGAATGCCATCTTTCAGCTCCAGGAGTGGAGATTGGAATGCAGCCATTTTTATTTTCATCCTCTAAAGAGGCCCAGAAAGTCTTCAGGGCACAAAAGCCACATAGAACAACCCAAAGCAGCTCACACCTGAGCCCAGGCCCTGGGCTCAACTCTGCTCAGGCAAAGACACTTGAGAATAAGCACAGCAGGCCCCACCCCCCAGAAGACCAGCTGGAGCAACAGGAAAATACCAAGCTTACAGAGCACATAGGACTGTAAAACTCCAGGGCTGGAGGAAAATTGTATCTAGAATCTGAGGGATTTTTCCCCATGATTCATTTATCTTTCATTTTAAAGTTTTCCGTTTCTATTTTTCTTTTGTTTCATTCCAATTAATTTCTCATTTTATCAATTCTTTGTTTTTAAGTCTTTTCTTTAACTTTCAACTTTACATTTACATTTTATAGATATATTCTTTATTTCTGGTTTCCTTTCACAGTACATATATACATAAATATATAAGTTTTGCTTTCTTTATGGTTTTGGGATTTGGTGTCTTCTAACAAACCATAACACACCCAGGACAGCCCTTTTTTCTTTCTTTTTTCTTTTTCCTTTCTCTTTTGTTTCTGAGTCTTCGGGTTTGAGTAGCATGGATTTTGCTTGCATCATGGTTGATTTTTTTTATTTTGTTCTATTGTTCATCCATTCTTCTCTGGGAAAAATTACTGGGCAGAGGAATTCACAACAAAAGAAAGAACCAGAAGTAATACTCTCTGTCACAGGTCTAATCAATGTGAATATAAGTAAAATGTCAGAGCTGGCATTCAGGATAACAATTATAAAGTTACTAGCTGGGCTTGAAAAAAAGCATAAAAGACATTAGAGAATTTCTTAGTGCAAAAAAAAAAAAAAATCTGATCAGGCCAAAATTAAAAGTGCGTTAACTGAGATGCTGTCTAAATTGGAAGTTCGAACAGCTAGGGTAAATGACACAGAAGAGTGATTCAGTGACACAGAAGACAAGCTGATGATAAAGGAAGCTGAGGAAAAGAGAGAAAAGCAACTAATGTCACATAAGGGCAAGCTGTGAGAAAAGAGTGACACCATAAAATGAAACAATATTAGAATTAATGGGGTCACAGAGGAAGAAGAAAGCAAGAGGGACAGAAGGTATATTTGAGCAAATCATACTTGAGAACTTCCCTAATCTGGGAAGGAAACAGGCACTCAAGTCCAAGAGGTAGAAAGAATCCCCTCAATAAAAATAGATCCACACCCCAACATATAATAGTAAAGCTTGCAAATTTCAGAGACAGAGAGAAAATCCTGAAAGCAGCTAGAGACAAGAGGTTATTAACCTACATGGGTAGGAACATAAGACTGGCAGCAAACCTATCCACAGAGACCAGGCAGACCAGAGAGGGCTGGCATGATATATTCAAGATACTAAATGAGAAAAACATGCAGCCAAGAATATTTGATCCAGCAAGTCTGTTATTCAGAATGGAAGGAGAGATAAAGAGTTTCTAGGACAAACAGAAACTAAAAGAATTTGTGATCACTACACCAGTCCTGCAAGAAATATTAAAGGGGATCCTGGAAGCGAAGAGAGAACCCCAAAGTAACATAGACCAGAAAGAAACAAAGACAAGGTACAGAAACAAAGACTTTACAGGAAACAAAAGGGCACTAAATTCATATCTTTTGATAGTTACTCTGAATATAAATGGGCTAAAT
Source organism: Lontra canadensis (assembly GCF_010015895.1). NCBI lineage: Eukaryota > Metazoa > Chordata > Mammalia > Carnivora > Mustelidae > Lontra > Lontra canadensis. The sequence goes on from NW_022631038.1 coordinate 2,278,375, forward strand.
GCTCCAATGAAAAGACAGATGGTATCAGATTGGATAAAAAAACAAGGCCCACCCATATGTTGTCTACAAGAGACTCATTTTAGACCTAAAGACATCTCCAGATTGAAAGTTAGAGTGGAGAACCATTTATCATGTTAATGGACAACAAAAGAAAGCTGGGGTAGCAGTCCTTATATCAGACATATTAGATTTTTTTAAATTTTAATTAGCTTTTAATTTGTACTTTTTTGTGTTTTATTTTACTTTCTTATTGTGCTATATTAGTCATCATACAATACCTCATTAGTTTTTGATGTAGTGTTCCAAGACATATTAGATTTTAAACCAAAGACTATAGTAAAGGATGTAGAGGGACATTTTATCACACTTAAAAGTTCTACCCAACAAGAAAATCTAAATTATAAATATTTATGTTCCAAAATTCAAAAGAGCCAATTATATAAGCCAATTAAAAGCAAAATTAAAGAAACACATTGTTAATAATACAACAATAGTAAGGGACTTCAACACCCAACTCAGAGCAAAGGACAGATTATGTATGCAGAAGATTAACAAAGAAACAGGGCTTTGAATGACACACTGGACCAGATGGACTTCACAGATATATTCAGAACATTCCATCATAAAGCAACAGAATACACATTCTTCTTGTGTGCACGTGGAACATTCTCCAGAATAGATCACATACTGTGTCACAAATCAGGTTTCAACCATACCAAAAGATTGGGATTATTCCCTGCATATTTTCAGATCACAATGTTTTGAAAATGGAACTTATACACAAGAGGAAATTTGGAAGGAACTCAAACAATTGGATGTTAAAAAGCATCTTATTAAAGAATGAATGGGTCAACAGGGAAATTGAAGATGAATTTTTAAAATTCAGGGAAATAAATGACAATACAACTGTCCCAAAATTTGGGAAACAGCAAATGTTGTCCTTAAAGGGAAGTACATAGCAAGGCAAGCATTTCCCAAAAAAATAAGAAAAATCTCAAACATACAAGCTAACCTTAGACCTAAAGGAACTGGAGAAAGAACAGAAAATAAAGCATAAAACAAGCAGGAGAAGATAAATAATGAAGATTAGAACCAAAATCAATGAAATAGAAACCAAAAGGACAGTAGAATAGATTAATGAAACTAGACACTGGTTCTTTGAAAGAATTAAAAAGATCAATAAACCTTTAGCCAGACTTATCAAAAAGAAAAGAGAAAGGACCCAAATTAATAAAATCATGAATGAAAGAGGAGAGATCATGACTAATACCAAGGAAATAAAAACAATTTTAAGACATATTATGAGCAACTATGTGCCAACAAATTAGGCAATCTGGAAGAAATGGATGCATTCCTGGAAACTACCAAAACTGAAACAGGAAGAAATAGAAAACCTGAACAGACCATAGCCAGCAAGGAAATTGAAGCAGTACTCAAAATCTCCCAAAAAGCAAGAGCCCAGGGTCAGATGGCTTCCCAGAAGGAATTCTACCAAACATTTAAAGAATAATTAATACCTATTGTCCAGAAAGTGTTTCAAAAAATAGAAAGGGAAGGAAAACTTCCAAACTCTTTTTGTTAAGCCAGCATTGCCTTACCAAAGATCTCACCGAAAAGGAGAATTACAGACCAATATTCCTGATGAACATGGATACTGAAATTCTTATTAAGATATTAGCCAAAAGGGGGGTGCCTGGGTGGCTCAGTGGGTTAAAGCCTCTGCCTTCAGCTCAGGTCATGATCCCAGGGTCCTGGGATCAAGCCCCACATCGGGCTCTCTGCTCAGCGGGGAGCCTGCTTCCCCCTCTCTCTCTGCCTGCCTCTCTGCCTACTTCTGATCTCTGTCTGCCAAATAAATAAATAAAATCTTTAAAAAAAAGATATTAACCAGAAGGATCCAACATTATATTAAAAGGATTATTTACCATGACCAAGGGATATTTATTCCTGAGCTGCAAGGGTAGTTCAACATTCCCAAATAAACCAATGTGATACATCACATTAATAAAAGAAGTACAAGAACTATAGATCCTCTTAATTGATACAGAAAAAGCATTTGACAAAATACAGCATCCTTTCTTAATTAAAACTCTCCATTGTGTAGGGATAGAGGGAACATACCTCAATATCATTAAAGCCATCTATGAAAAGCCCAGAGCTAATATCAATCTCAATGTGGAAAAACTGAGAGCTTTTCCCCTAAAGTCAGCAACAAGACAGGAATGTCCACTCTCTCCACTGTTGCTCAACATAGTATTAGAAGTTCTAGCCTCAGAAATCAGACAACAAAAAGAAATAGAAGGCATTCAAACTGGCAAAGAAGAAGCTAAACTTTCACTCTTTGCAGATGACATGATACTTGATGTGGAAAACCCAAAAAACTCCATCACAAAATTGCTAGAACTCATATGGGAATTCAACATTATGGCAGGCTATAAAATCAAGGCACAGCAATCAGTTGTATTTATATAAACTATCAATAAGTCAGAAGAAAGATAAATTAAGGAATTGCTTCCATTCACAATTCCACCAAAAACCATAAGATACCTAGGAATAAACCCAATCAAAGATATAAAGGATCTATACTCTAAGAACTATAGAATACTTATGAAAGAAATTGAGGAAGACACAAAGAGATGGAAAAAACATTCCATGCTCATGGATTGGAAGGATAAATATTGTTAAAATGTCTATGCTGCCCAAAGCAATACACATATTTAATGCTATCCCCATCAAAATACCATCAACATTTTTCACAGAGCTGGAATAAATAATCCTAAAATTTGTATGGAACAAAAATGACCCTGAATAGCTGGAGGAAAGCTGAGAGAGAAAACCAAAACTGATGGCATCGTAATTCCAGACTTCAAGCTGTATTACGAAACTGTCATCATCAAGACAGTATGGCACTGGCACAAAACAAACACATAGATCAATGGAACAGAATAGAGAACCCAGAAATGGACCCTCAACTCTATGGTCAACTAATCTTCAACAAAGTAGGAATGAAAATCCAATGGATATTGTTTCTGTACATTGTTGGGAAAACTGGATACCTAAATGCATAAAATGAAATTGGACCATTCTTTTACACCATGCACAAAAATAAACTCAAAAAGGATAAAAGACCTAAATGTGAGACAGGATCCATCAAAATCCTAGAGGAGAACACAGGCAGTAACCTCTTTGACCTCAAAAGAAACAACTTCTTGCTAGACATGTCTCCAAAGGCAAGGCCAACAAAAGCAAGAATGAACTATTGGGACTTCATTAAGATAAAAAAAAAAAAAAAAAGCTTCTACATAGCAAAGGAAACAGTAAACAAAACAAAAAGACAACTTATGTCATGGGAGAAGATATTTGAAAATAACATCAGATAAAGGGCTAATTCACCATCTATAAAGGACTTATCAAACTTAACACCCACAAAACAAATAATTCAGTCAAGAAATGGGCATAAGAAGACATACAAATGGCCAACAGACACATGAAAAATTGCTCCATATCACTTGGGATCAAGGAAATACAAACAAAACCACAATAAGATATCACCTCACACCAGTCAGAACGGCTAAAATTAACAAGACAGGAAACAAGAAATGTTGGCAAGGATTCAGAAAAAGGGAACCCTCTTACGCCATTGGGAATGCAAGCTGGTGTAGCCACTCTGGAAAACAGTGTGGAGGTTCCTCAAAATTTTCAAAATAGAGCTACCCTACCAAACAATTACACTACTAGTATTTACCCAAAGATAGTTATCCAAGGGGGCACCTATACCCCAATATTCATAGCAGCAATGTCCACAATAGCCAAACTGTAGAAAGAGATAAGATATCCATTGACAGATGAATTCATAAAGAAGATGTGATTTACACACAAGGACACACACACACACACACACAATAGAATACCACTCAGCCATCGGAAGGGGTGAATATTTACTATTAACATCAGTGTGGATGGAACTGGAAGGTATTATGCTGAGGAAAATAAGTCCATCAGAGAAATACAATTATCATATGGTTTCACTTATGTGGAATATAAGAAAAAACACAGAGGATCATCGGGGAAGAGACGGAAAACTAGGAAGTCATTAGAGAGGGAGAAAAACCATAAGAGACTCTACAGAGGTTCTATAGCTGTTAGAAAACTGTATAACTACAGAGAACAAATGAAGGGTTGGTGGAGGGGCGGTGAATGAGGGAATGGGGCAAATGGGTGAGGGGCATTAAGGAGGGCATGTAATGTCATGAGCACTAGGGGTTATATGCAACTGATAAATTATTTAACACTACTTCTGAAACTAATGTACTATATGTTGGCTAATTGAATTTTTAAAAAAGAAGGAGTTTGCATATCCATTAAGCACAATTTACAAAAAAAATAAAATGGTTCAAAGACAATGAACAAGGTTAGGATCAGATAATTCACAAGGGTGTGCTATAGATGGCACAGATTTTCCACTGAAACACAAAATTTTTCTCTACAGCCTTTTGATCAAAAGTAATCTCAAAGATTGTTCTTGTTCACAGAATAAGGTTGATTTGGCTTCATTTCTTTTTTTTACACGGGTGCTATAAAAATTTTACCCTATAGGCCTTCTTAGGATTGCTTTGCTGGAGGTTTTCATAAGGAATCTCAGACTCAACACTCTCCAGGCTAAGAATCTAAGACAAAAATTTGCATCAAATTTCACAAGCAATAGCTATAGATTTGGGTGAATTCCTCTCTTCTTGAGGTCTCCCAAATATCTTAACATTCCTGAGTCTACCAACAAGTGACCATCCTTACTCAATTGTAAGGTTTGGAATCTGTAAGCAAAGTACCATACCAGTTTTGCCAAGAGGACTCCCAAGCATCAGCTTCATAAGGTCAACCTTAGCTCCTCAGAAGTGTCTGGTCCTATGTGAGTCAGTGAGTGTCCTTCCCAAACATGACCTTCTGGTCAAAGGCTCAGTGATTCTAACCTTGCCTTCTTAACAAGGACACAGTCTTACTGAACCTGTGGAGATAACTATACTGCCATGAAAATAAGAAGACTCAATGAAGATTCAGAATGCTAGAGCATCAGGCAGGGAGAACAGGATGTCACTTAAATGATCTTTCCAGATTACAAATCAGAGCCTACCAAGTGGTTATAATTTATAGAAATCTGAGAGGAAAGAGAAGGAACTTCCTTACCCATTCAGAAAGCAGCAGAAAAGCCTCAACCATATTCCAAACAAAACCCACAGTCATCCCCTATCAGTTCTGCCAGTCTTGTGTAATTAATTAATTCTTGTTCTACTTGATCTTAAGTGGACAGTCTCAGGAAACCATCTGTTCTTCAGCTGGAATCTGGAAGTCTTGACTCAACCACTGGTGGGGCCTCTAAGACTTAAATGACTACGGCTCATTTACTATCAATAATTTTCATTTTTAAATAGATTTATTTATTTATTTATTTGAGAGAAAGAGAGAGAGTGCATTGGAGGGAGAAGCAGATGGAGAGGGACAAGGAGACTACATGCTGAGTATGGAACCTGACCTGGGGCTCAGTCTCACGACCCTGAGATCATGACCTGAGCTGAAATCAGGAGCCAGACACTCAACCAACTGAGCCACCCAGTCATCCCCCTTCCTGAGAGTAATTTTCAAAAGTGAATGATCTGATGAGTTCGCTACAAGAATAAGACAACTGACAAGGGTTTCAGTGGTTATTGTAGCTTTCAACACCAGGTAAAAAAAAGTCAGTCCAAGTGGGTTTTACACAAAATATCCATAAACATAATAATGAATGCTATTTTCAAAGAAGAAGGAATATTACACCTAATCTATAAAAATGGGTGAATGTAATCTTTACAGGGAAAGATACCTTCAGACAGAACATATAATAATCTTGATGTAGCACATCATGACTATGCTAAGGCTTTATCGAGAATATCAAGTAAAGAGACTCTCTCTCCCATCGTGGAGGGGGTCATAAATTCCCGAGTACAAAGGCTCGTGATTGGAGTCTCCACCTGAAAACCATTGGCTGAGAAAAATGCTAAATTCAAGTTAAAGTTGTAACAAATCTAACCTTTTAAATAAGAATTGAAACTCTGCCCAATAGCACTATACTTTTGCTATAACAGGGAAGCAGGGCGGGGGGATGCAAACAGAAACATCCTGCAGGCAAGAGCACTCACCCATCTCTAGATGCCACTGGTACAGCAGAAGCTCCTGGGAGCCCTGAGTCGGTGACATTTGCCCACACAAATTTAGCCTAAGGGAGGCCAGCATCTCTCTGCAGCAAATTCACATAAGAAGTAAAAGTATATAAACCTCGATCATGGTTAATAATATTTCAGTATTTGATTTTACTTATAAACAACCTATGTATTTAAAGAAGATGTTAGCCAAATGAATTTAGTATCAGCCCAAGATTTTTAAGATACCTGAACATCTAGAAAACTACCTTCAAGTTGGAATAATTACTACTGAAATAGAGTGTGTCAGAATAATGATTAAATTGTGGTTAACTTCAACTTTGCATTTTGTATAATCCTAAACATTTAGTAAAAGTAAAGCTAGCTTGCTCAACACATAAGCCTGCATAGGGTTAGGAGGAATTGCCCAAGAAGACACAAAATGTGCACTTCTGTTATACTTAACATTGGAAACTCAGAGAACACACAGTTTCTTTTTATTGAGACATAATAAAGTACATTTGTCTGCCAAAGAGCTATCTAAATTTCATGAACCTAAATTCTTAAAGCATTTCAAATTGATTCCTACAGGAATAACTTTTTTTCCCACTGAAAGTATTACAGGTTGGGGCGCCTGGGTGGCTCAGAGGGTTAAAGCCTCTGCCTTTGGCTCAGGTCATGATCCCAGGGTCCTGGGATCGAGCCCCACATCGGGCTCTCTGCTCAGCAGGGAGCCTGCTTCCTCCTCTCTCTCTGCCTGCTCTCTGCCTACTTGTGATCTCTGTCTGTCAAATAAATAAATAAAATCTTTTTTAAAAAAGTATTACAGGTTAAGTTTCTTGAATTTCTAGGAATTTTAGAAATTAAACTGAAATTATAGAATCACTTATTTATCTACGACCCAATCAGAATAGAGCTCCATTCAGAGACTCCATGACCTAATTCAGTAATACCATCTGTAGGTAGGAAAATACCAATACTTTACATAATGAGAAATAAAGGCCTTTCTGAATGTACATCTCCAGACACAGAGGGAAAGCTGATAACTTTCACTCTAAAATGTCAACCATGGATCAAGGATAAACACAGAAACACAAAACTTACCACTTCCCAATGGGCATGAAATACTTCAAGGATTTGAGCAGAAAAAAAGACAAAGAGAAAAGAGCAACAGACCAGATTCTCTGGTTTCATGTCATAGAGACAAACTCTATAAACCACAAATCCATTCATGGACATGACCAAGTTGCCAGATCATGAAACCAAAGCACTTCAACACCCATAATCAGGCAAGCACCCAGAGAAGCACACTCCGGTCCACACCAGGCCCCTGAAGGACAAGGGTTTGGAACAGGAGACCAGGAGTGACACTCACCAGCAGCTGAGAGCAGAGCCCAGGGGGCGGGAGAGCTCCCCTCCCTGGGGGAGAAAACGGAAATCCCAGGACAAGGTCCAACCCGTCCAAGCCGAGGCACCAGCTGTGAGAGATAAAAATGCCCCAGACTGTGCGGGAGGAGGTGTTCTTCCGACAATTCTAACAGAAACAGTGCGTGACTGAGGGACAATTCTCTCTGAGGCGGGCGAGCTAGAAGGACTAGAACTTGAAGACTGAGTCTCGCAGGCAAGAGAGAGTGAGTGAAGCCGTGGAGGTTTTATTAAGCAAGGACAGGACACAGAGAACGCTCTCCCGAGTAAGAAGGGTCCCCACGGGGCTGCCACTGAGGGTCTTTTACTGAAAACTTGACCAGGGAGCTTGTGGCCTTGAGATTCCTGTGCTGTCCTGGTCTGAACAAGGACGGTTGATAATACCCTTCATGACTGGCTTCTTTGAGGTCTGGTCATGTTGTGGGATTACACTGTGGCCGCCAAAGAAAGCTGTTCCCTAATATCCAGGCCCGGCGGTCTGCTCTAGAGCCTTATCTCTTGTTCACTCTCTCAGAGCCCAGTTGGGGACCCACTATCTCTCCCCCGCCTAAACCCAAGCCCTTCCTTACTCAAGGCCGGGCGAGAAAACCTGGAGTTTGTGGAAAGGAGAGAATCATGGAGGAAGGTGAAGGTGGGTCTTCTGAGAGCACAACCTCAGCCAGGGCCCGAAGGCCAAAGCTGGGGGACCTCCTCACCATCACGGGATCGGGGATAAGAGGTCAACCCTGTCCAGGGGAAGAGGACAGTGCAGCCCGGGCACAGCACTTTGGTGTGGCCCCTGCGGGTGGGGGACTGGGCGGTGCTGCAGTGGCCCCCCACTGGCAGACCTGCTTCATGGTGGAGCTGGGAATGGGAACCCCACATCTGGAACCACGCATAAGGACTGGTCACCCAGCTTCTCCCTTAGCCTTTCAGAGTCTGGACGTGGAAACACACCTCCTCCTACATTTCCCATCTTTCTGACACAAAGGAACTTAGCAAGTGTTTAACCGATAACCAAACTTTATAAATAAATTTCGAGTTTCTGTCTTGTCTCCTGTAAATAAGAATTGGACTCGTGTTACGAGTTTCACCATTTTTCAAGTTCGTCTTATTTATATTCCTCAACTTTTAATCTCTGATTCCGGCCAGAATGCTGAGGAACAGCCACCAATTCACACGACACGTTATTCCGACTCGTTATTTTGTCGCGCTTGGATGGGACTCACGCTCTCTTATTAGGCTATTGTTTCTTGGTGAAGAACATGCTGAAAAGGCACCTAAAAATCCATAATATGATTCATAATCCTGCTGATTTCTTACTTTCTAAAGAGTCAGAGGATTAAAGAGAAATAACGTGGAGCATTTAAATTAGCATTTTTAAAAGCGCTGCCTGAAAAGAGGAAGCATTTTTCTCACATAACCATCATTGCACAACAGAAAAAAGAAAGGGTGACCACAACACCTCGCACTGAAACACCGCCTTCCTCAGAACCGAGAAGTCATGGGGATTCCAGCTGGAAACCATCATTGAAATGGGGCTGAATGGAGGCCCAGAAAAACAGGAAGTGACTTTTAAAGGGGAGCTTCATGGGGCTATCCCGGCAGCGTCTAACGTAAGTGAGCTTCTGAAGGTCTTCGCACGAGCATTCGTGTAGTTACGCCATGAATGTCATCGGCTGAAAGCTGGGAGATGGGGGAGGGCTGGGAGCAGGTGGACGTGATGGGCCCAGGTGAGGCAGAGCTCAGATCCTGGCCCCTCTTCTCCCGCCGAGGCGGAAGCCCCTGCCCCACGGAGTGGTTTCAGTCAGCATAATGCAAATTTCCCTTAACTCCCGAAGCCATTCTTAGTCACCTTAGGATGTGAAAATCTGAGAACGGATAGTTCTGGATAGTTTGGATGTTTTTACCGATCACAATTTGGGGAGCAGGCACCGAACACAGAATGAAGGAGTGCGGACAGATACCTCTCTGCTGGAGTAACGCGTCCTCAAAAAACTCAGAAATCTTCGTGGAGGACCTTAGGAGACCCAGCCGACAGCCAATCCTTAAATAGGGGGCAGAAACACGGAAGCATCACCCATCAGTCCCCACTTTCAAACTCCTTGCGTTCCCTTATTTCATTTCAAGAGCCTCCAGGTAGCAGATAATAGCTACATTGTGCGTGTTTCCTAGGGGACCACAGCGTCCAAACTTCCAGAAATCAGAAAGGGGGTCGGCCGGAGCTCATCCCACAGGAGTGAAATCACCAACACGCTGAGCGCGCAGGAGGGAGACTTACAGAAAGGACTCCAGAGGCCTTGGGTTCTCATGGTACAGGCCTCGTGTGGAGTCTCAGTGAGCCCCTAATGTTACTAAATTTAGAAAGGAAATGGGGACAAAATAGGACAACTGGGAAAACGGATAAAAGTCCTAAAATATGCCTTGATTGAAGAGTATTTTAATTTTAAAAGAATCTGCCTACATCCTCTTCCAGGATAACAGAGTAGCCCTCCCTCTCCCCCCCCAGTTAGTACAAATAAGGGGCCTGGACCGAATCCACCTACAATAAAAACAGAAAGCTTCCAAACGCTTTCTGGGAAGAAGAGGCACTTTGGAACCAAGGAACAACACCGCCGAGGTCCCTGGGTCTTCTGGTTGCTTCATGGGTTCCAGACTCCGAGCATAAGAAGCCACAGCCATGAAGTCGGCTTGCAAGTGTGCAGAGGAAACACCCCGAAGCTTTGGGGCCGAAAAGTGACAGCAAGTTAGCGCAAAAGGCACAGCAAGAAAAAGCTGAAGAGAGAGCTGGTAAACTATTCATCTAAAGTACATTTTATTTTATTTATTTTTTTATTTTTAAAGATGCATTTGTTTATTTGAGAGAGAGCACGTGAGCAGGGGGAGGGGCAGGAGAGAGAGGGAGAGAGAGAGAGTCCCGGAGCAGACGCCCGGCTGAGCGCACAGCCCTACACGGGGCTCAATCCCGGGTGCCTCCGAAATAAGGTGTATTTTAAATGCCTGTCATTGGGGCGCCTGCAGGGCTCAGTTGCTGAAGCATCTGCCTTCGGCCCAGGTCATGATCCCGGGGTCCTGGGATGGAGCCCCACGTCCTGCTCCCTGCTCAGCGGGGAGCCTGCTTCCCCTCCTGCTCCTGCTGCTTGTGATCCCTTCCTCGCTGTGTCTCTCTGTCAAATAAATAAATACAATCTTGAAAACATAAATAAATAAATAAATAAAGCCTGTGCGCTAATCTTTAAAAATAAATAAATAAACACCTATCGTCGTGTGCAGAGGCTCTGGGGCCAAGAGCCCACTGAGTGACCTGGGGTGTGTGGGTTCACTCGGTGCGTCTTAGTTTTCTTATCAGTAAGCGGTTTCTGCCCCCTGTGTGTGGTGTCCAAAGTCCCCACCTCATAAAAACAGCAGTCACAGCGGGAAGGCCCTTAATGCAGCGTGACCTCATTTTCACGTGGCTAATGATGTCTGCACACACCCTCCTTCCAGGGAAGGGGACATGCAGAGATCTGATTCTTTGGAGCACACTGCCACACCCAGGCCAGGGACATCCTACAAAACAACCGGCCAGTGCGCCTTGGACCTTACGATTGTGACGGAAGAGATAGACTTGGGCCTCCTCAGTTTTGAGAAACACAAAGAAGACGTGGCAGCTAACTCAGTGAATCCCCACAAGGGACATCAGAGGGACCAGCGGGGACTACCAAGAGGTCTGTAGAGCACTGAGGAGCGTCAGTTCCTCAGTTTCCATCACTGTGGTTTGGTTGTGTAAGTCGTTAAGGGTGGCGGGACCTGGGGGACAGGTAGACAAGAGCTCTCCACAGGGTGCTGGACATTCTGTAGCCCTCAAATGTACTTGAAGTGAAAGTTTCAAAAGTTAGTATGGCTGTGGGGCACCTGCATGGCTCAGGGAGTTACACGTCTGACTCTTGGTTTCACTCAGGTCGTGATCTCAGGGTCCCGAGATGGAGCCCCGAGTGGGGTCCTGGCTCAGTGGGGGGTCAGCCCCTCTCTCTCCCTCTGCCCCTCCCCCCAGCCCACTCACACCGGCGAGCACTTTCTCTCTGTCTCAAATAAATAAATAAAATCTTTAAAAAAAAAAAAGTTGTCCACCTACCGGATCACAAAGCAATTCCCCAAAATATGCAAGAATTGGTATCAAACCGAGGACATCCATCACCAGGCCACTGCGTCAGGAATCAGTAACAAGAAGAGAGCCGCTACCCACCACACACACATCTGGAAATCAGTCACATGTGAACACATGTTTTCACGCACACACAAAAAAGCGCCAGAGAACAAATCATACGGGAGGTTCTTAAACATTTCAAATGAACAGAGATGAGAGCCTTTATGAGATAAGACTAGGAAGGACAGACGCCTGTAATCTTCACCGTATACACGACCAAAAAAGACCAAGAAGGAGGAAGCCAAGTGTCCAACAGATAAAGAGCAAAGAAAACTCAGCGAGCACAGACGAGAACACAACTGTGGGCTGCCGCAGACTGCTTAGTATTAAATCGTGGACACGACCGAACAGCCCCCAGAAGGGAAGGGAAAGCCTGGGATTTGTTCCCACGAGAGTGTTGACAATGGCTAAAATGAGAGAACTAGAAGGACGTGCACGTTGCAGACCAACATCGAAAACAAAATGTGAGGCGAAAAGCAAGGCTCGTAGAGACGCCTGCCATCTGACACCAGCGAGGTGTTTTAGACACACAAAATATCTGAGAAATGAAAACTATGTGGCGTTTACCTCCCTGTGTCAGAAGCTGGCGTGGGAGTGATACCCACGGACTTCAGAGAGGCACAAGCGGGAATGAAATGAAGGGATCAGCTGTATCTGTGTGGTTCTATTTTACAGAAAGAATGGAGAGGTCCCAGGCAAATACCCCACTCTGCTCACATCTGTTCCCTCCTAGCAGGGCACCTGCAGGTCTCTGCTACTCCACTTCCTCTTCCATATGTTCAAAATCCTTCGTAATTAAAACTCGGGCAACTACTGGGTCCATAGTTGTGTTTATCATTTTAAATCCCCGTCACCTATGCAAGCAGTGCTTTACAGTCCTGAAACGGAGCATCTATCTTCATATACTGGCTAGGAGTCAAGGTCCCTGAACCCTATGGAACGTCTGGGTGACTTACAGGAGCCACGGGGAGGCTCTCCAAAGCTCCTCTGCCTCGTGGGACATCCTTGGGCCATCTGGGTTGGCATCCAATCCAACATCACCTCCCACTGAACACTTCCCCTAAAAGTAAACGTGAAGTGTGGGCACTGCTGTGGTCCCCAGGTGCCCCTCTCCCCGACGCCAGCCAACGCCCCCTGAAGAAGTTCCCTTCAGACTCCACTCCGGGCTCTCCTCAGCCTGTAGCCCGAGAAGCCTTACCAAATGCAAGTCCTGATCCCTCTTGGGGTGGACACTCCAACTTCCTTCCCTTCTAGGGTCTGACGCGTTGCAAGACACTCGCTCTCCTGTTTTTGCTTTGCACCATGTTGTGTTTGCTGGGGGCAGCCAGGCTCCATGTTTGATGCTGCATGACAACACGGGCTTCCCGGGCTGTCCTAAGGAAGGGCCACAACCTGGGTGGGTTGATGGCCTCACCGTCCTGGAGGGCAGAAGTCCCAAATCAAGCCATGAGCAACACGAGTTCCTCCTACAGGGTTGTGAGGAAGGATGTTTTACTGCCCCTTCCCCCTGCTGTCGGCGGCCTCTGTGGCTTCTTGCTGTGACACTATGACCTCACCCCCCTCCCCCACAATAGGCCTCCTGTCTCCTCTCCCTGGGTGGAAAGTTCCCTCTTACAAGAACACAAGCCACTGGCTTGTGCTCACCCCAACCCAGCATAATGTCATCTTAAGTAAGTGGCATCTGCAAAGACCCTATTTCCAAATGAGATCACGTTCACAGATACCAGAAGATAGGACTTAAACATCCCTTTTATCAACCCACGATATTGCCGAAACGACCTCAGCCAATAAAAAAACCAAAAAACAAAACAAAACCTCATTCACTTAATCAATCAATAAAATTAAAAACGGATCCTGTAAGTCCCCAGTTAAAGTGTCCAGAGGCTCTACGGCCCTGGGATGGCATCAGCCCTTTCGAGACGGCAGGCCGCCATCCTGCCCACGGCCCCTGCTGGCCCAGCATTCGCCGCACCCCTCGAGAAGCTCGTGTTCCGGCCCACTGCATGGTCACTAACCTGGAGACACCTGCACATCTACTGGGTGACTCTAACATCCCAGGAACTGTTTGTAACAGCTGTGATGGTGTTTGTACACCGACGGAAGCGTGTCATCTCTCACCATCACGCCCTGGGAAGTAACATGTCTAGGACGCTGCCCAAAACATTTTGGAAACCCCTCTTTTAGAATTGCCTTCAAAGGCTTCCAAAGACAAAGTCATATTATTTTTAACTCAAAACAGCATCAACGCCTTATCACTCTTACCTGTCCTTCAAGAGAGAAAGATCTGTCACTGCCAAGAATTGTCACAAGCTTAGATCTAGAACTAATGAATATTTTCAAAAAGAGCAAAAACCCCCACAAAGTAAAAAGGCAAAAAGAACCACTTTATCAACTCATGACACATACAGTTTCTTCTCCAAGTACAGAATTTTTACAAAGTACTAAGAAAAAGGCCATAAACTCAAAGAAAAAAAATGGTTAAAGGCCCTGAGCAGGTAATTAAATATAAAATGAACTAACTTCACACACACACACACAGTAGCTACTCCCCCAGGAGGCTGGCTGGCTCAGGAGGAAAGCTTGAGAACCCTCCGGGGGACGAATAAGGCAATTTGGCAACATTATCAACATAGTGTATGAGCTGTTGGTTTGCAAAGTGGCCCCAGACTTGGAGGGCGGGAGAGACCCAAGGACGGGGCAGGGCACACCACACAAACAGGTGGCAGGTCTAAGTGCTGGAAGACGACCTACAGGGCTTATCCTGGGCCCCAAGGCGAGGAGGTCTCCACCTGCCACATCTTCAGGTTTGTAGGAAACCCTTAACGGACTCAGCCACATCCAGATGTCCTCCATACCACGTCGCTTTCCCAAGGCCGCCCCCCCACCCCAAACAGCTCTGAGCAGTAGACAGAGCACAGGCTCCAGTGGTAGCACAGGGCTGGTTGGCCTTTCATCACCTGCCAAGCAGGCAGTCGCCCTCCCAACAACCCCCCCAACACATCCCTGTCACCCAGGAACCACCCCACAGATATATTTAACCGTGTATAAGATGACTTAGGTGCAAAGAACTTCTTTGCAGCTTACCTGTTAGGGAGGAATGGAAATAACCTAATTGGGTCCTAATAGGACTGGCCGGTTAAATGACACTGCATTCATAAAACAAGTCCTACTCCGATGTTGAGAAGTGAGTATACGCCTCGAGGCCTACGACAACACCAGGCATAAGAAAGCACGGTGTGGAACGGCTTATAACTTTATACTCTGTGTAAAAACTGCATGTCGTGGAAACGGGGAGAGAATGTACAGGCGCCGCACGCACACAGAAGCAGCCGCACAGCCTGCACAGCCCGGGCTTCCGGAAGGGCTGACGGGCGATGCACAGGGAGAGCTGGTGCCTCTGCACCCAGGAGCCTGTGGGCTCGGAGCCAGCCCCCTGCAGGCGCGCTCTGCCCCTGCTGCCCCCGGGGGCTTGCATTTTATGATGCAGGCTTTCCACGGGATGGGTTCCAAAACTGCTCTCACGAACTTCACAGCTTTCTGATCATTTAAATAATCTCCCTCAGCTACCATCCAGGTGACGTTTATAATTTTTCCATTAATTCTTTGATGACACACGTTGCTCGAATGTCCCCCTGTCTTGATATAGAAATCAATGACGAGGAGAAAGTCTTACTTCTCCCATTGCTTATTCGCTTCCAGGCATCAATAAAATAAATGGCCACGGTAGTATCTTTTCATCTATTTCTCATAATGATGGCATTAAACTCAACAAGATTAAAAAATATTCCGCAGAACAGGACCTTAAGCTTTTTGAATTACACCCAAGGATTCGACAGTATTTTATGACACGTTACTTCTCTGTGTGTGTGATTCCAGCTTTTAATGATTTTCTGGGTGTGTTCCAAAGTCAGTACTGTCCGGCCACACGTTCTTATAAATCATTTTCCAAACATGAAATTACCAAGATTTGACTCAAATATAGTCTTTTGTTGCATTTACAAATATTTATGAACTGTTTACAACATGCCACAGAAAACACAGACTCTTTTAGACCTACTCTTTTTTTTTTATTATTTTATTTATTCGAGAGAGAAGGAGAGAGAATGAGAAAGAACATGAGAAGGGAAAAGGTCAGAGGGAGAAGCAGACTCCCCACAGATCAGGGAGCCCGATGCCAGGCTCGATCCCAGGACTCTGGGATCATGACAAGAGCTGAAGGCAGTGGCTCAACCAACTGAGCCACACAGGTGCCCTACTCTTAAATGACAGAGACCTACTCTTAAAATGACAAAGAAGAGGGAGAAATAAAAATAAGACTAACCAAAAAAAAAAAAATCTCAATAATCAAACCTTATAGTGGTCTGGTTATGGAAAATACTTTCCCAGGCTTCCATTTTTTTTTTTAATTGCCCCATTTTATGGGTCTCCAGGAGTTTTCCAGCTAATTAATGGTGGCCAGGATGTAAGAATCAGACAGCTATTCCTCAAAGGAGCTCAAGTAAAACAGGGTTTTCTGAGCAGATGCAGAGGATACCCAGCAACCAAATTTGGGCTGCTGCTGCAGCCCGGGGCAAGTGGACTCCAGCTTAATGTTCTCTTCTTGCCCTTGGCCAGACGCAACGCAGCCTTGCCCACCCATTCTAAGACCTCTGGGTCTGCTGTCTCTTCTCCTCCCCATTCTGCAGACTAGCTGTCCCTACCAGTTCCCAGTCTCTGCCTTCAACACCAGAGCCCAACTGCAGTGCTGTCCCTGCCAGTCAGAGCCCTTCTATGCCCACAGTCCCCTGAGCGAGACTCAGAGGGAGCCACGCTCTGCCTAGACCAGGATACAGAGGGCCCCTCCTAGCCCAGGCTCTGGGCAGGGTCAGTGAGCTCATCCAGAATCCAGTGAAACGTGTGGGTGACTTACAGGAGCCATGGGTAGGCTCTCCAGAGCTCTTCCGCCCGGTGGGACATCCTTGGGCCATCTGGGTTGGCATCTAATCCAGCATCACCTCCCACTGAACACTTCTCCTAAAAGTAAACGAGAAGTGTGGGCACTGCTGTTGTCCCCAGGTGCCCTGAAGAAGTTGGTGCAAGGTGAGGCAGACAAGAAGGGAAATGGAGTTTAGCCTACAAATGCGTCGATGTATCTTGTACAAAACCCAAGATATCCAGAAGGGTCATTCCAGAAATCAGTGTTTGCTTCAAGAGTGTGTGGAAACGTTAAAAGGTATTATACATTTCCCTGCAAATATGGTCTTATATTGCCCACTTATGAATTTTTAATGTTTAGCAGTTAATGGTCAGTGTAAATCTCAGTTCTCGACTTTGGTGATCTGCCTCTCTTATCCGTCCAGCCTTGCTTCTGAGACGGCTTGCTCCCCTCCACACTCTCCCTCACTTGCAGAACTTTCTGCATCCTGCAGGGTTGTTATTTTTTCTCCATCATTAGCACTTACTGTTGTAAAAATAATGCTGAAATACTTTTGTTTCTAGGTTTCCAAAAGCACTTACGGTCCGGTTTATTCTGGGTGAAACAGGGAGGTGGGAAAGCAAGGGGGCACTCACAGCGAGCCCGCCCCCCCAGGAGTGTGGCCCACCCGTGCCCTTTCCTCCCCTCTCGAGGAATCAGATCAGGAAAGATCCGAAACCCGTTCCTGGGAAATGAAAGTAGTGAAGAGCTTGCGTTTCATTGGCCTCTCCTGTGGCATTTGCATGGTGTCATCAATCAAGCTTCAAAATCAAGTTACAATGCTACAACGTCAGACTTTCCATCATCAGCCCACAGAAAGCTGTGTTTTGAAGGAAGGCAGGAGACGACCTTTTAAATGCTCCCGACTCCAACTGGATTCTGCATTTGTGTGAGGCTGCCCTTGGCTGCCCCCGTGTTTCCGTGAGAGTGTCTATTGCACAGACGAATACATGGCGTTTCTCATAAAATTGGCGATGATTGCATCTGCCAAGCCCGGACGGCACAGCTACTCATCAACACACACCTCGTATAAATTTCCATAATGAGCCAGACATGATTAAATAATTTTTGTAGAACAGCCTTTGAAATTTTGCCTTTATCTACATTTTTTATAATAGTCAGCAGAGAACTGATTGCATCCCTCCCAGAAGAGAATAATTTGGCATTTTAAAGAAGTTCGGAGGCACACATTAGCACAAAAAACACATCACGCTCCCGCGCGTCGGGCGCACACGTCTCAGAGGCTGAGTCCCGGCACTTTGTCTCTCAGCTCTTCCAAACGCTATTTTTTAAATGCATCCAGATGTCTATCCTAAAGGCAATTATTTTCTTAAAGTTCATAAAGAGTTGGAGACAAACAAAAAAATATATTTTAACATTTGGATGTTTATCCCCCAGCCATAGAAGTTGAACACTGAATTCACCATGACCCTAAAAGTTGTGGGGGAAACAGCCTTTGTGTAAACTGAGCCACCGACAGAAGTCTGCATAGACCCCGCGTTCCCTGGGGAAGCCGGTCAGCGCCTCCATGGGGACTAGTTTCTATGCCCACTCGACTAGTCTCCATCATCGACTGTCAGTCAAACCCGTATCTAGCTCTGTCCGTGCGGGTATCTTGGCAGACACGATTAATGTCTTCAAGCTGTCGCCACTAAGAAGATGACCCTTGAGAATGTGGGGGAGCTTATCCTACCAGCTGGAGGCCTTCCGTGCAAACACAAAGGCTTCCGGGAGAAGAAGGGATTCCAGCCCAGCCGGCGGCATCAGCCCAAGCCGAGGCCCCAGCCTGCCCTCCGGCCTGCAGACTCTGGTCTCCACAGTTTGTGCTCCACACCCTTGAAGTGACCTTCGTGGGAGATGGCCAATGGACGGACCCCTGCGTACACCTCTCTGCCTCCTATTGGTTCTGTTTCTCTGGAGAACCCCGACGGATCCCCTTCTCCCCCTGGAATAATAATCTATAATCCACCTCTGAGGGTTTTTGCAAGGATAAGAGCTCTGTGGATGTCCTGAGATGCACTGTCTTAACAAACAAATTATTTATGGCAATGGGTCCGTTTTTTTCAAGCCATGATCCGAGTGCCCTGAACAAATTGCCTGTGTGGCTAACGCGGCCAGAGGCAGCAGGACAGCTTCCAACCGGCCTTTGTTTTTACCAGGATTAACCTAGAGGATCTGACTCCCTGTGACTGGGGCCGTGTGCGCTCCGTGGAGCGGGCAGAACTTCCAGGGCCACGCGGGGCGCAGAGGCTCCGGGCGGATCTGCAGACGCCGCCCCGCACGCTCCTGGGGGGTGAGGAGAGTCTGCACCGAGAATACTCAGTCAGCGTTACCTGCACGTCTCTGTCGGCTCATTACACACTTGTCTCATCTCCCAAGTTAGATCATCGTAGCTACAGTCAGACGCACCCAGGAAGAACATCATTAACTCTTCGGAAGAGATCTGCGGGGTGGCCTCTCTCGAGCTAACACCTATGAGCCCTCTCAATGCCGAGTGGAAATTGCAGATCAAGCTGCCATTGCCTAGAAGATATCGTCACAGGAAGAGAAACTGACGTGGGTGACAAGTGGCTTCTCCACCAGCCCTTACTCCTCACGGATCCCACCTCTGTCAGGCCTCGCAGCATGGCGTTGTTAACAAGATGCTGTGAGATCTGGGTCTAAACCCACGGCGTCCATGATTTCGTAAAGGCGGGTTCAAATTAAAAATGGAATTACAAATAATTCACTTAAAGTGAATGAAGGGATTTCTTTCAAAAGAATCTTCTGTTTTTTATTTTACCTTTTTAAAGAATTTATTTATTTCAGAGAGTGAGAGAGAGAGTGCAAAAGCGCAAGCATGAGCAGGGGGAGCGGCAGAGGGGGAAGCAGGCCCCCTGCTGAGCAGAGAGCCCGATGCTGGGCTCGATCCCAGGACCCTGAGACCATGGCCTGAGCCAAAGGCAGAGGCTTCACCAACTGAGCTACAGAGGGAGGAATCCCTAAAAGAATCCTGTGGTTTTTTAATTTTTCTTTGTAAATCTGGACTTTTTTTTTCCTTTCTCACAGCAGGGGTCAGGGCAGGTCCGTAGTGAGCGTGAGAACATACGTGTGCTCCGTGAGGCCACTGGCATCTAATTCAGGTTGACTGGTCATTCCAGCCATGTCTGTCCCGTAACTATCACCGGGATGGTCATGTGTGCTTTTGCCCATTTGGGAGTGTGATTCTTCTGGGGCTCTTGAGTAGATTAAATACATCACAAAGCAGAGACTTTCCACTCCTATGTAACAACAAAAACTAGTAGCTCTACTAGTCCTTCAAAGTTTCCCTTGTGTTTCACACGCATTCTCTTCCTTCCCTCTCACGACCTCCTGTAATTTTCCTCTGCAGATGAGAGGTCGTGCCTTGAAGAGAACCCGTGACCCAGGCGACAGGGTATGATGGATCCGAGGAGCTGCAGTGAAGCAGGACGTCCCCCCCAGGCCGGGGTCCTTCACCGCCAGCACGTGTCCTGCTCTGTGATCTCCCGCCCTGGCATCTTTCCGAGCTCTGCCCCGGACACGGAGCAGACTCACATCCCACCTGCAGAGCTCAGTGTCAGGAGGCCTCCCTGCGAGAGCTCTTCCTTCCCCGTGGACAGCGGAGGACAGGTCTGCACACACACGTCTTCGTTCTGTTTGTTTTCAAGGTGTTACTCTAGCAGCCGGCTCTGCTCTCATATACGCGGGTAACATGCAGGATGCAGGACGGATGCGAGACACAAGGACACCGTTGCATCAGACTCACGTGTAAGAGACTGACTCCCAGCAAGGCCATCAGCCCGTCGTCGAGTGCCACTGTGAGCAGTGAGGAGGCTGGCATCTCCCTATGGGTGGGAAATAGGGAAAAACCAGCTGAAGATTATTCTGCTAAGTAGGAAAAGCAGAGAACAAAATAATCCAGCACAATGACAATTTTATTCATACAGAAAGAAGGACAACATTTGAAGGAGAAAATGCACACTATGCCTGAGTAATTACATCTCAGGAGAATAATAATCTGGAGCTGTTTATTCTTTAAAAATGTGTCTCTGCATTTTCTTTTAACATTTTATTTATTTATTTGACACACAGAGAGATGGAGAGCACACAAGCAGGGGCAGTGGCTGGCAGAGGGAGAAGGAGAAGCAGGCTTTCCGCTGAGCAGGGATTTCCCAGGTGGGGATCGATCCCAGGCCCTGGGGACCGTGAACTGAGCTGAAGGCAGATGCTTTGCCGACTGAGCCACCGAGGCGCCCCAAGTCTCTGCATTTTCCAACTTTCAACCCTAGGCAGGTAGTGCTTGGTAACACCATGTGTAATAGGCAGTCAAAGTCAATTCCAATTACTCCTCACTTGGTCAACCATTGTCCCACTGTCCACCCCTCCGGGCCCCCGAGAGTCAGCGCAGGGACCAGCAGGGACGTGCAGGGAAGGCTCTGGACCCCCACCTAAGCACCACTGCGGCACGAGCACTTAGCTGCTCCTGGTTAGCAAGAGAAGCATCTTGGAACACCTCAGCACCTGGAGTGCACTTTCCACTCAGCAGAGAGACCACACATCACTGAGCAGCGGCCCACAGTGGCACGGCCACCATCCAAGGGCCGGCCTCCGATTCCCATCCCATGGCATGAGCACTCAGACCCACTGGTAAGGTGTGACTTGTGGACATATACATATATGTAGATATATGGAGAGAAGGGGCTGGGGAGGAGAGAGAGAACAGGACCAGAAAATACTTGGAAAGGCAGGTTGAGCCCCCTAAGATCCCCCACTGAATGTTAATGTGACGTTTTTTAGCCAGTGAGCAACCTCGCCCCACGGGAGTTCGACGCCCTACAGCCTTGGGGCACGTGTGTGCAGGCGACAGCAACAAGCGCCACGAGGGCTCAGTCGTATTCCTCGGGTGGTTAGGAGGGACCCACCTGCCCTGACGCAGCTCGGGTGCACAGGGACCTCAGCGAGGAAGGAGTTTGTGCCCGGGCTGCCCCCAGCACTCTTGAGGCAGCGATGCATCTCTCTCTCGCTTCCCGCTGTGATTTCAAGTCACCAGCCCTGAGTTCCTGTGCAGGTGGCAGGCGGCATTTCAAAGAGAATGTTCACGCTGCCTAAGAGAACGAGCATCCTGAACCCCTCCCGTGCTCTGTCTCCCTGGAAACAGGAGGTCGTTTTCATCACTCCTGCCTAACCTTATCAGTCTCTTGTCTTAAGGCCTCCGTCCAGTGTAGTCTGCTGACCTGGTTGTGAACATCCCGCATGATTATTTCACTGACAGTTTTATTTCTGGTGCATATTAAAACGCATGTGTGCACCGCAGACAGCCAGCCCTTACAGGGTGCCCGGCCCTGCTTGGGCACCCCACACCCACCATCTCACGTGACCCTCAGGGCAATCGGAGGGATAAGGGCAGAACTATTGCCGCCATTCGCAAATGCAGGGATGGAGTCATGCCCAGGCTAACCTGCTCACCCCAGGTCACACGTTGGAGAGCAGAGGCTGGCCCCGGACGGTCTGTCTCCTGTGTCCATGCTCTTACTACGATACACTCAGTATGTCACCGTGACAAAAATCTTCTTTATGTGCATGTCACATGTAAATGGGAGCTGTTGCTGCTCCTGGTGGGGCTGATAACATCTTCCTAAGCCAGCCAGAGTGATGGATGCCATCCCTTTTGGTCCTCATGGCTCAAGCAAGCTCAGCCGGCCCCACCAGAAGCTCCAGGGTCTCATCTGAAGATTGAATCCAAATGAGGCACCTGAGCTGCTGGAAGCATGGAGGAAAAGAATGACATTCTGGTGTGAAGCCCAGAGAGCAAAGGGGACCCTCGTCACGGCACCTGAGCTGCCACGTCAAGCCGCACCTGAAGGCAGCTTTCTTCCTGAACATTCTGGGGCAACATTCAACAGAGTCCTTTTGTTGCTCAAATTTCTGTTCATGTTGGTTTTCTCCTACTTGCACCCAATAAATACTTTGCTCCGGCCGTGTCGTTACGAGCAGCTGGGTACGGAATGAATCTGGAATGGGCTGCATTGGAGGTGGACAGCGATTGGCCTCCCCTGAACTTTTAAAGCAAGCATATGGCTAAATCACCTCGGCTGGCCGTCGGCACTCCGGTGACAGACAGCCACAGGATTTGGGAATGGTAGCACGATTCCAAATTTGGGAGATCGCTAAGCCCTCAGGAAATAGATCCTCGATGCTGACCACCTGCTGCGGACAGAGGAGACGCAGACGATGGTGTGCTGTCCTGAAAACCTGTCTCCCTACAGCATGCACTCCCCAGTAGGGGCCATCCGGGGACCAAGAGCCTTGCAGGGCTCTCTCCCACCGGGGCTGACCAGTGTCTGCAGGGAAGCAGGAACTTAGTAGAAAGGAAGGTGGAGGCGGAGAGGAAAAACGATCTTCAGGCTGTTCCCAGACAGCTGGCTGTCCTTCATCTCTGGTCCTGTCGGTGCAGGCTCAGCCGCCAGCAGGGCCACCCCACTGGGCAGGGAGGACGCACCCTCCACCTTCTACCTGAGTGGCTCTGCGGCAAAGCACTTAAATGCCAAGTGGGGCAGAGGGAGGGCTTACTCTAGGAGCCGAGTCCCTGCCCCAGTGAACTACTCACACGCAGGAACTGAGAAACCGCCTGCTCATTATCAAGCAACCAACGGGAGACAAACAGGGCAGAAGCCCAACTTGTTAAAAAAGGCTGTACTGCCGGCAAGACTGGAAACCCACTGCCGGGTCTCCTGCCCCCAGCCAAACCCCCGGGCCCTCCGTCTCTCCAGCCAGAAGGTGGCTTCACCGGGTGGTGATGGAAGGAGCACCCCCCCCAGGGCCAGTCCCTGAGGAACCGATGGGCCCAGGCCTGTGGGATTCTCTCCCGGACACAGGCCACACGGGGACCCGGGCTGTTCTGTCTGTCCCCAAATGGTCAGTGCCACGGGTTTGCCGCTCTTCCCCTTTCCATGGGAGCTTTCATCACAATTCATCTTTGTTTCCCTCTCCCATGGTAACGGGGGCAGCCACAGCGCCCCAGATCCCCGGGAGCTACCCCTGATGGGGTAAGAGGGCTTGGCCTCACCTGGAGTCCTGAGCTAAGAGCTGGTGCGAGTGTGGGTGAGGTCTGGCTTCACTGCAGGGAAGGCGGAGGTGAGAGCATGTGCGGAAGCCCAAGGTGAGCCCTGCTGTCTGCTTGCTGCGGACCTCACTGCTCAGAGGCCCAAGGCCCCACCTTCAGTACCAGATGCCATCTCCAGAAGCATGTGCACTCCCGGCAGCTACCCCCAAGCCTTGGCTCAAGGAATCCCACTCCCCTGGTTCAGGCCAAGGACTGTCCCAAGACTTAAAACGGTCCCAGCCCATAGGCCCCCTGGACTCGTAGGGCAAAGCCTGAAGCCCCAAGGCCACCAGCCACCCTGAGGGACAACGCAGAGAGATGCTCCCAGAGATGGAGCTGACTCTCAGGAATTCAGAGACTGGGGAGAGAAAAACCGGGTCCTGGTCATGGCATTGGATCTGCCGGGACACCCCCACACCCCCACACCTCAGCCACAGGGAGCAGACATTTTCCTTCTCCTTGAAACATGCACTGCACGGCGCTGGCTAGCCAAGCCAAGCCACCAGGGAAGACTGCTGCAGGAGAGAGGGAGATGGCAGGAACACGAAGGCTCAGGATGCTTCTCAGGCCTGTGTGGGCCCTGGGTGGTCAGTGAGATCCCGTTGGGGTGGACAGGACTCCAGAGTGGGCAGGCGAGGGGCGGGGCACAGGGGATGGGGCAGCAGCAGGAGGTGTGGATTTCTGTAATTAGAAAGGTCAGCTCTGAGGACCCAGGGTCTTCGGGAAGTGAAACATTTCTTCAACTCTGGCTTAGAAGAAACTGCTTTTCTTTGGGTAGACCTGATTGTATCTTAGGCTACCACAGAGAGATCACCGATGATCCCATACAGCCCGTGCTCATTTACATTCTTTTAATAGCCTGTGGTATGCATCCTGCCAAACAGAAGCAGACTCTATTTTCCTGACCCAAACCGACCTCCGAAGTTGTTGCTTTTGGTTGCCATAAGAACAGCTGTGTATGAATGTTCAATCCCAGAGACGCTAATGCAGATATGCAGATTAATTGAATAATGGTGGGGTCTCTCTCGTATCACTGATTAGTATCAAATATTTTAGAGTGTAATATAAGAAAAGTCACAAAGAATACGCACTCATTTCAGTGAAAACTCCCGGGTGTCGTTTACCCGGATGACACCTGTCATTAGCCAAGAACGTCACATACAAAATCATATCCTCATAACGGGTAGGGGAGAGTGTGTTACAGGACAGACTTGCCAGGGGCAAGGTTTCCTGGAGGCCAGGGGGATTCATAAAGTATGAAACAACCCCAGTCCCATCCCACTAGGATTGGGAAGAAACAAAGTCACAGGAACACGGGGTCCACAGGCCTGGAAGAGATGCACCCGGCGCTGGGCTCCCCCTGTTTAATGAGGGCGTCCACCTGCCAGGACCACAGACCACAGAGGGGCTGTTGGGTGCCTGTGCAGCCGAAACAGCAGGGTCTGTCCCCGACCCCCATACCTTGCTGCATTCCTAGTCTTCTGTTTCTTAAAAAGGGCTCCCAGATTTTATGAGGTTTGGGCCCCGCAAAACATGCACTGAAGAATGTAAGGAAAGGTTAAAGGAGAGACATTTACAGTCCTTGAGAAGCACTTTCAAACAGGAACATGGGCAGTTAAGGGCCCTTCTCTCCGGAAGGTTCCATCTGTGTTCAGACAGGCTGTCCTTTCCTCACATCCTGAAGAGTAGCTGCTCTCACCCGCCCCCCGTTGCTTCCCTCCGTTAGCGAACTCCCAGAAAGGAGGGTGGGCAGGCACTGTCTCAGACTGCCCCCAACTCCTGCCGGGATGTCACCTCGGTCTTGGTGAAGGTGACCCAAGGCCTGCCCAGGGCCCCAGGAGTGCCCACCGCAGGTGGGCCTCCTCCCAAGAGTCCTTGGCTGGCTCCTCCTCCCACCTGCCCCATCTATGATATCAGGTGGAGCTTCTGCAAATGACTCCTCCAAGCTCCCACCCAGATCCCCCCTCCATTAAACACACCCACTCAGTGTCCGCTCAGACACCAGAGGGGCGCGTCCGGGGGCGCTATGGACTCCTCCCTTGTCCGCGGCAAAGTCGCTCCTCCGGCAGCTCAGGCCCTCCTCGGAGTGTCCACAGGCTCGACCTCCCGTCTCTTTTCCTAACAGACTCCCTCCACTTCTCTCTCCCCCGGCCACAGTGGGCTCCTGGGATTCCCTGACCACTTAACTCCACCCACCCCAGGACCTTTACACTTGCCGTCCCCATTTCCTGGTACGCGCTCCTCCACCCCCACCGCCGAGACAGCTCCACGGCCTCCGTGGGCATTTGCAACCCCCCTTCCCGGTGTTGTTCTTTCCCTGGACTCCTCTTCACAAGGGTCAGGTCCTTATCTTCCTCGGGTAGCTGCTTACTCGGCCCTCCATCTGCCCGTGATGCTTCCGTCGGGGGAGCGCCGGCGCACAGAGCTGTGGGGTAGTCGCTGGGACAACGGGGACACGGAAGAGACGCGCGCCTGCCCGCCAGACCTTGCACTGTGGAGGCCATCCTTGAGGGGGCCCACGGGGGAGGGGCCGTGCGAGGAGGAATCCGCCCGCTGAGGGAAACACCCTACCCGCAGCCCGCTGCTAACCCAGCGTGTTATCTGGGCATCCCACTTGCCCTTAAAGACCCTTATCTCTCCCTCCCTCCTCAGACCACCCGGGCAGAAGCCTGCCTATCAGTGAGACCCCTCCCTCTCCCTCAGCGTCTCTCCCTGCTCTGCCTGTCCCAACGGGCTCTGCCTTCCGTCTGCCCTCCACGGAGGGACTGGTGTGGGTCTGCCACCAAATTCTGACTCTGGCCCTTTCCATAAACACGGCGAGTATCTCTCGTAGGCCTACGGTGCCAGGTGCCGTCCACATGCTTGCAATGCAGTCGTGACCGAGATGCGGGCCCCGAGATGTCTGCTCCCACTGTGCCCTCGTGCAGCCCAGACCCTGTGGGATACAGGAAGCAGATCTCACCCCACAGCCGCCTTGAGGACTCGGGGATGCATGGAAAGCCCTTATTGCTGGAATTGGCAAAGGCCCAAGCAGGATCTGCTAAGTATTACTGCCATGGTCTACGGAGGGCTCTGTCCATGCTAGTCTCTGCCACTAACCCAACCTCCCGAGTGGCGGAGACTACCGCCCTGAAGCTTCCTGGGCCACCAGCCCTCTGCTAGCTTGGGAAACCCCGCATCTCTGGGGTGGGATGGGGGTGTTCACCCCACTGCTTCTGCCTTGCTGCTGGCTCTGTCTCTCTCTTCTGCACCAGCCGGTTCCCCAAACCCCGCGGTCCCTCAGCCCTTTATGCCTCCAAGCTTGCTGGGGGGGCCGCCTGCCTGACCCCTTCACCAGGCCGCACACACTGGGGAGCACGCAGAGAGACCCCGGGTCTTCTCTGACCACTCCAGGTGCCCATGCAGCCGTGACTCTGCACACGGGCTGAGTGAGCTGGGGGAGGAATGCTGCGGGGACAGCCACAGTTGGGGAGGGAGTCTAGGGGTGCGGTATGGGGCTGTTGCCTGTGTGGCTGTGGTCTAGAGCTCTCAAGTGTTTCCTTGTCCACATGAGTTATTTTAATTGCCCTTTTGGAGTTCACGCCCCTCACCTACTGGTACTTGTGACCTGAGCAGGGTCTATCCACATATCAACGGGAATTTATGGTGAAACAGTCAACCTTCAACCCTATTCTGGTAAATTATCGGCTTTGCGAATATCACCGGCAAATTGTTCATTACAAACCACGATGAAAATGAAGTTCAGTCCTTGTCCAGCCAAAATATAATTACAAAGTTAAGTCTATTGATGAGGAAAACAAAGCAAACTCAAAAAGGCATGCAGTCCAGTCTCCTGACAATTATTAAGATTTATGTGTTTACTTCCTTTTGCTTGGGTCAGCTGTAGTTATCTCCACAGAACAACCGTCACTGAGTGTGTCCCACACTCAGCCGGACGTGCGGCTTGGCCCCTGCAGAGCGGTGGGGGCCGCCCTCACCATCTGCCGCCCGCGCAGGTCAGAGGGAATCGCAATCTCGATCTTGGAAATGTCAAAGAGGCCGTGAGGCATGGCTCATTTCTCCCTCCCTTGTCCAAAGACCCCTTTCAAGTGTATTCAGCAAAATGAACCTTTGTATTTTGTTAAGCTGTGTGGCCGTCTCCAGGTAAAACACGAGATAACGGCCCCCACCTCCACCTCCAGAGAGAGGGGACGGCCCCAGGACTGGGTCTTCCAAACGCCGATCCGTTGTTCTACTCAACAATCTTCCTGGCACGTATTTTGTTTGACGGATCCCCGAACGTGAGTCTGGGGACACTGTATCCCCACACAACAGGCACAGCAGGATTTTATAAATACTTTAAAAAGAGTTGTAACTGGCAAACCTGACATTTGCAGGGACGACAGCTGTCGTATGTGAATTTTCTATAAAGCACTGGAAATCAGCAGATGCAGCGTGGAGCGGAAGGTGAAGGACGCTGTTTCCGCGTGACCTGTGGGGCTCTCCACTGCCCAGCCTTCACTCAAGTCTTCAGTCAAGGGACCCCAGGCCCTCCACGGCCAACTCATCCCGGGAAGAAGCAAAGAGACATCTGTGGGGGGGGAGAAGGTCTTTGTGTTGCCGAAACAGGCACCCAGAAGAAGCCCAGTTTCTGGATGTCCCTGGCCTGACCTTTAAGAAGTCTGGGGCGGGGGGTGGGCAGTGAGAGCTGTGATGAGTGGTTTGAGGCAAGGAGCAGGGAGCCAGGAGCCTCCCGGGTTTGATTCACTGCCGTGTGCGCCCGTACTGTGTGTCTGACTCCCTTATTCCCACCCTGTTTATCCATTTCTGAAACAGAGGCAGAAAAAGTAGGCAGTTTGGCACAGCCAGCATCCCCTTTCCACGGCCCCTGCCGGCCCCCACGCAAGGTGGGGAACATCACGTTCTCTCCTCTCACCTGTCTCTCGTAAGGAAGGCATCCGGTTCAACACTTCGGTCGCCGCGGACGGATTTCTCGCAGAATCGTCCGCATCTGAGCGCGGCTGCTAGATCCCTGGGGAACATGAGGACAGCCGGCTGGGCGGGCAGCCCTGAAGCCGCAGACGGCTGGCCCAGGGGACAAGGGCTCCCTGCAACTTGCCAAGCACCGGACATCCCCCTTCTCCTAACATACACGATCACGTCCCCGCGGGCTCGGGGGAATCAGATTCGGTTCGCTGACCGGGAATCTGAATCAGGAAGGACGCCAGCATCTTGGCTCTCCCTCCTCCCTTCTGCTTTCCCACTGCCAGGAGGAGGCCAAGAATACAGGGAAAAGTCCACCCGACCACCAAATCCGTGTGTCCAGGTGACTAATGTCCAGACCGCAGGCTTCCTTTGCATGGGGAGGATGACACTGCCCACAAGCCAACAGAAGCTTGAGTGGGGCAGGACCCAGGGCTCGCCCTCCTCCCTGGGCATTTTCTGGTCTGCTTTGTGTGTGCCCTTTGCCTGCCTCCTCCGCGGAAACATGCGTTTTCCAGCTGAGAACCTGTTCCGGTGCCAGGATCCAAGCAAAGTTCATCACCTGGGGTACCCAAAGGCCGGGCTTGGCGGCCACGGGAGCGCTAACCCCGCCGCTGAACCGGGGATGGGGTGGATTCAGGCCAGCAGCCGAGCTCTGGACCCGAGTCCCCGTGCTGTGAAAAGGGACTGGGGAGTGGGGGAGACGTTATCTCAGGTCCCTCCCGGCGATGGCGGGTGGGGGTAGTTTCAGAGGTTAAGCCCCAGGAAAGGTTCAGAGAGCAGGGGTTCTGGGCGGCCAAATGCGGCCTCGCCCCGCTGGCGCCGACTCTGCGCCCCGGTCCCCACGCGTCCGCGGCCCTCCGTGTCCGCAGGCGGTCCCCGAGGTGGTCCGGGTGGCAGGCGGCGCGGGGCGGGGCGGCAGGTGGGCGGGCTCCGCTCGCAGCCGTGTTTACCTGGCTCGCAGGAAGCCGGGGCGGCGGGGGCGGGAGGCGGGGTGCGCGCCGGGCCCTGGAGCAGCCGCCCTCAGTCGCAGCCGCGCGCCAGCGAGGACGAGCCTCCGGCCCCGGCGGCCCCCGTCTCCCTCCCCGGAAGGCAGCGCCGGCAGCCAGCTCCGGGAGCCGGCTCCCCAAGAGTGGGGTCCGGGCTGCGGAGAGGCGGCCTGGGACCCCGCGGCGCCCTGGGCCTCGGAGCGGCGGACTCGAGGTGGGTGATCGCGGCGGGGGCGGGCGGGGCGGCCCCGGGCTTGGTGTGCGCGCCCCGGAGCGGGGGTCCCCGGCACTCTGGGCGGGACCCGGGACCCGGGGCTGCCCTGGGCAGCGGTGCAGGTGGCAGCCCGAGGCCTCCCTGCGAGTGGGTGGGCGCGGGCGTGGGCGCCGGTCTAGGGCGGCGGGCGCTGGAACCCGACGGGTTTTCAGGTGTGGCCTCCGGCCAGGCCCCGAGGCCAGGTCTCTGGAAGGGCGCGCGGCCTAGAGGTGGCGGTGGGGGTGGGGTTTAGGGGTGAGCGGTGAGGAAGGTCAAAAGAGGCCGCTCCTGGCGACATGGAGACGGGTGCTGGCGGCGAGCTGAAGGGCAGGCTGGGGGTCCCTGCCAGTTCTAAGTGCTTGCTAGTTCCACGCGCGGAGCCCCGCGGACGCCCCCGCACCCCACCCCGGAACGAAGCAAGTTTCTCTTTGATCACGGAGAGGGGGGGCGGCGACTGGAGACTCGCCTGGCTTCCGCCTTCGTCGGGCCTGTCCCAGCTCCAGCGCGCGCTGCCTGCGGCCGCTTGCTGAGGCCACCTGCACCCACCTGCACCCACCTGCAGTCCCCGGGGCCCACCTGCGGCCACCTGCGCGCCTGGCGCCTGTGACCTGGGGGCGGGAGCTCCGCCTGGGCCCGGCGCGGTGGGTGGTGGCCCCCACGATGTGTTCTCCCCTCACTGCGCTGACGCCCCTTGGCTCTGGGTCTCCTGGGATGCTTGGTGGCAGCTCCTGGTTTCTTTCAAGATCCCAGTTCGCCCTCAGTTTCACAAGGCAGAGTGAGGTTTACAAAATGTTTAAGTTTCTTCGGGGATCTCAGTAAGTCTCTGGCAGGAAATAGGCGCATTCTGGTTCCTGTTCTGTGTTTTCCAATTGCGGCAACGTGAGAATCAACAACGAGTGTGCCGTTCAGCTCCGCAGCTGTGGCAGGCGCATGAGGGGGCTAGGGTGTGCGCTGAGGGGTTTAAACATGGTTCAGGGGGGCCCCTGGCTGACCAAGGGGGGGACACCCACACTCGGCTGGAAGAAGTTTTTCAGAGGAAGCAAGGTGTCAGAGCACCCTAATACCTCTGGTTATTTGAGACTGTAACTCACCAGGGACCCGGACATTTTACAGACCATGGCCCACAGGTCAGGGGCCAGTGGGCATCAAGGCTCACTGGCAGGCCACCCGTGGGCGGTGGTGGAACCTGCTGGGACATCACTGCCTCGTGCGGGAGCTGGGGAGCCCAGACCAGAGCAGCCCTTCTTGAAGGGTGGCCCAGCGGACCTGCTGGAGGCCGTCGGCCTAACAACATGTTTCTACCACACAAGGAGAAGGGCCCAGTAGAAGATTTATGTTTTTAAGTGGAACAAACAAAAACCTGAAGGGAAGGAATCCAGTTAAAAGTGACAGTACAGTGCTGGTTAGCAAGATCTCTCAAGGATTTAGCTATTCTGAAATGACTGCTTTTATGAACTCAGGGTGGAACCGAAGCTATTTGGCTCAAATCCACTTTGGAAGTCTTTCTGATGTATCACGATTCTGCTCGAAGGTGAGACGGTGTAAGACAAGGTGCTTGCTCTGGGATTTGGCATTGACTTGCCCCGCAGGGGTTGGGAAGGTCGGGTCTTGCTGCCAGCGTCCCCGGTGGCAGTGAGTGCCTGGTGGCGGAGGATATCGGCAATTTTCTTGCCACTTGAACTTATAAACGTTAGTTGGATCACGTGGTCACCAAGAGTCTGGTGGGACAGCTCCACCTGTGGGCTGTGCACACTGCCCTTTTCAGCCGCAGCCCAGGCTGTCCCCTCCCCCTCCCCGAGCCCTTGGCACCACTCATCTTGTTCCCCAATTTCTGTAATTTCGTCATTTCGAGAATGCTGTATGAACGGAGTCTACAATACGCAGGCTTTCTCGATCGGCTTTTTTCACTAAGCGCCATTCTCCTGAGGTCCGTTCTCCTGAGTCTATGTTCTTTTTCATTCCTGAGCCGCGTTTCGCGGGATGCATGCATCACCATTCTGGGTTGGTTGTTTGTTTGTTTTAGCCATTCCCTCTTGGAAGGGCACTTGGATCGTTGCCAGCTTGGGGTTATTGTGAACACAGCTGAACGTCCTTGTACAGGTTTTGTGTGAGCACAGCTTTCATTTCTTTGGGAATGAATGCCCAAGAGTACAGTTGCTAAGTCATAGGGCAAGCACGTTTCATTTTGTGAAAACTACCGTCCTCTTTTCTAGAATGGCTGCACTGTTTTGCAAGGTGGGAGGGACCCAGGATGTGCACAACACCGACAGCGGCTGGCACCGCGGCCACTCTTTATTTTAGGTGTTCTACCATGAGATGTGTGGTGACATCGTGATTTTGATTTGCATCTCCTCATGGGGAATGACGTGGAAGATTCCCTGCGTGTGTCTGCCATCTGTGCACCCTCACAGTGCACAGCCTGTTCGTGTCCTTGCCCATGTTCTAGTTGGGCGTTTGGTCTCCATCGTTCTCCCTATGTTCCGGACGGTGGTCCCGTGGTTGGCAGTTATAATCTGGTAGTTGTCTTTCACCGTCTTTCCACAGGGTTGTTGGTAGAGAGAACGTTTTTCAACTTGACGAGATCTGTTATTAATTTTTTCCTTTCAGGGTTGAAATGGTGGGGGAGGGTGAGAACACTGCGTAGCCTGAGGTCCTGGAGATTTTTCTGCTGTTTTTTGTTTGTTTGCTTGTGTTCCTGCCGAGTGTAGTTTCGCATCTTACACCTAAGTCTGTTGTCCGTTGTTGAGTTCATCTGTATGTCAAGTGTGAGGTGTAGGTTGAGGGCTTTTCGTTTGGCTTTGATTTACTGTTGCCTATGAGTGTGTCGCTCCCGGGCTGTTGTCGAAAAGAAGGTCACTTCAGTCAAGCTGCCCTGCTCCTCTGTCAGAAGTCACTTCCGCACACTCGTGTGGGTCCGGTTCTGGGTTCTGGGTTCTGTTCCACCCATCTGGGTGTCTGTCCCGCCACTGGCACCACACCGGCTTGATATCCATAGCAGCACAGTAAACCTTCACAACGGGTAGAGCGAGTCCCCTTACTGTTTGTCTTACTGGAATCGTGGCGACTCCTCCGCGTCCGGCGTCTTTCCGCTCACAGGGTTAGAATAGGCTCCTTTAGGTCTGCATCTCTCAAGGGGATGTCGATTTCTTTTTAAAATTAATTCACTTTCCTGAAGAGTGAAGGGGTTAACGTTTTCCAAAAGAAAAGAAGAAAATAAGGTTTTATTCGTAAGTGGTTAAACAAATTTCATGTTTAGTTTTATAGTAGAGACGAATGTAAAAAATATACCAACAGGCACGTAAAGAGGAGAAAGAACATGGACAGATGGGCTCAGAGCGCAGAGGAGGACAGAGGCAGAAGGGAGACTTTCTCAGTGTCTGACGGCCTAGTTCATGGCCAGCATGGACATACACATACACTCTGATGCACACCCCCCACAATTCTGCACACGCACGCGCACACCTACTCACACCTGCACACACGCACACCTGTTCACACCTGGAGTCCATGAGGGTGGTCTTGGGGACATTGCTCCTTGACACCTTCGTCCTCAGAAGGTTAAAGCAGCACTTTGCACAAAAAGGACAACCACTCTGCTCCCCAAATGTTATTCTATTTGTTTTATTTTTAATTGCTTTATGAAGCAGTCCCCACACCCAGCATGGAGCCCATCGTCGGACTTGAACTCACAACCCTGAGATCAAGACCTGAGCCAAGATCAAGAGTCAGACACCACTGGGCCACCCAGGTGTCCCCCAAGTGTTATTTTAAATAAGGTTTAATCTTCTGAATTTCTCAACCCAGGAATTGATTTTTATGTGACACTGTTCTTTCATAATACGTGTGTTTTTAGGACATACATAAAATCCATTAAAGGCTTAGTTAATCTGCCCCTCTCCCGAGACAGATTTCTTTTCTAAAAGGACACAGACCAACTGAATAATGGTGCCCGCAGGGCCCTGGAGGGAGGCTGTGCATCCCTATGGGGAAGCCCAGCCATGTGCCTTCTCTGCAGTCCCTGTGCCCCACATCGAATCCAGCAGGGTTCGTCCCCAGAGAAGCCAGAGTTCTCTGGGGCGAGCAGGCCTGTCAAGTGGCACATCTAAGGTCTCAGACACAGGTCCCAAAACTCTGGTCCTTACAGCTCCCCAGAACTTACCTTCACAAGTCAGAGGCCCCGGATCAGGACAGGGCTGCCCTCACCCTCCCCAGCCTCCCTTGGCTGGTGCCCCCAGGGCCAGGCCTGTGATCTTGCCTTGTCCCCGCAGGCCACACGAGCACCTGGGGAGGGCCCAGAAACCAGGGGCCTTTGCAAAACAGCTCCTCTTGGAAAGAATTGGATAGGAAAACAGTCCAACTTTTCACCTGCAGGAACTCGAGAACATCTCTCTTGATGGCGATAGGACACCCCACCTCAGAACTCACACCGGCTTTGAAAAGGGGTCAGTGGCTCGTAGGTGGTGACAGGGAGGGTGTGTGATGGGGTGTCTCTGAGGCGAAGCCACAGCCTTCCTACAGGAAATGGGTTTCTGCTCTGAGCCCCTCGGCTGTTTTTCTTCAGGGCGAGATGCTTTTCCTTCATATGTATTGCAAAATCAAAAACACAAATATAGTTTAGGACATTTTATGAAATGTAGTGGTTTTTAACAGCATGTGGATTTTGATTATACAGAAATGAAGGCTTGGGTTTGGTTTCTGTCTCCCGGTTTTAAAACCATGTAGCAGACTGAGTAGTGTCGACGCTTGTTTTGTGAACAGACATGACTTGGTTGTACTTGGACGCTGGGTTTTGGTTTGATCTGCGGTCAACATTCAGTGCCGACCATCTTGACATCTGGGGACTGCGTGCACTCTGAGCGCCCTGCTGCTGGGGGCCCACGCTCGCTCATGGAGCCGTGTCCCACCCCGCAGCCCGCGGGGGGACAGAACCGTGGCCCACAGCTGTGCTGCCCTTCGGGACCTGGCTCCCTGTCCCCACCACCCCACGACTCCCCGTCCGTACCATCCCAGAGTTCCAGGCTGGAAGCCAGCAGGACAGTGACTTCTTGTGAGTGGGGCTCGCTGAGACATGGGCCCTATGGGTGTGACGTGTCTTCCTGCAGTGATGTTTTCTGAAATTCACATTTCAGAGAATGACTCCTCTGTATTGTAGTTACATAGGGTGAGGGTTTCATTTTTGTCAGAGGGGTACGTGAGCATGGTTGCCCTAGTGTTTTAAGTAAGGGCAGGGCCCCTGATGGCCGTGTCCACCACCAGATAGTCACCTTGCACATGTGGTGTCCCTGCCTCATGGGGTCAGGCGACATGGGACCACCCTGCACCCCAGGGTGCCGGCCCGCCACATCCTGCCCTCCCCTCCCATTAGGAATATCTCAATGCCGCCCCATCAGTGGGAGCGAGCAGCCAGGTACAAGCGCAGCTCCCGCAGCAGACACGCGAGGCCCTGCCCCATCAACCACCAGCCTAAACAGACAGAAGACTCCCTCCCCTGTAGTTTTCCCCCCGAGTCTGGTGGGAAACCTCGAGACAGAACGCACACAGAGAACCGTCTCCCTGGGTCTATTCTGATGGCTAGCAGGGGGCACAGGGGCCATGGGGGTACGAGGGCCATGGTGGCGGGCTACCAAAGTGTCTGCCACCGCCGGCCAGCCCGGCTCTGTGTCTTCTCGTGAGGCTGAGGGGCAGGGCCAACGCCTGTTTGCCCTTGGGTGGTCTGCCTACCACCTGCATCACTGCGTCCGGAATTCTTAGTAAATGCAGAGTCCCAGGCCCTGTTTCCAGCACAGCAGCCACAGTCTTGGGGACCGGGTGCATGAGCTCCCAAGTAAACTCCGAGCACCCCCACTCCTAGCGGAGGAGGGGCGGGTGACACCTGCGGGAGGGGGGCCGGGTGACGCGCGTGGGAGGGTGGTTTCATCTCCACGAGGTTATCCAGATGTACACACACGTGCTCACAGACATGTGTTTGAATAAGATCAACAAAATCTTGTGTTTCACTGATAAAATGACTTCATGGTGGAAGGCGGGACTCTGGGACGACGACATCCTACACGTTTATACTTTGATTGGTATCGTTCACGTCTGCCGTGCGTCCCGCTCTCAGAGAACAGCGGTGTCGCTCCATGAGTAAGCGGGAGCGCCTCTGACGGCGGCGCTCGGATTCTCCGTCCGTGTTCTCCTGCGCCGTCAGGACCTGACGTTCCCGCTGATCCTGCCGTGGGAGCAGAAGGCACGGCGCTGCACCGCGGGCTTCCCAGGCGCAGCCCGTGCATGAGGAGTTTTGAAATCCGCAGACTGGGGTGCGCGGAACACGCCGCTGCAGGTTCGCGGGCCCGCGGCGGTACAGCAGGTGCGGCTCTTGCCCCACGGGTTCCGCTGTGTGAGGAGGGGACTTGGAAGCACACAGATGGGTTTCCCGCCGCAAAGCCCCTGCCCTGCACACAGAGGGTGCACCACGGGGCTCCTGGAGAGCAGGACTGCTCCGCGGAGGGAGGAGACGAGGTCGTGCTGTGCAGAGGCGTCTGGACCCAGGGCGCTCCCCGGGCCTCCAACCTCCCGCTGCAGCCCCACGCCACTCCCCGTGGCCCCGTGGCCCGCTTCCTTATACGTCTGCCGATCCCGGACTGTCTCCGGGATGCCCTCCTTCCCTGCTCAGCTCTTAGCAGCGGGGCCTCCTATCCCTGGCTCGGAGCATCTTGCTGACGCGGAGCTTAAATGTTCCATCACACGTGTGCATCCTGGACACTGCAAGTGTGGCTTACGTGCCTTGGTGTCACTGGCATAGCGTGTGGGGCGCGTATCGGTAGCATCCGCAGCTGGTCGAGCTCTGCTGGTCCTGTTGCCGTCGTGCGAACACGCCAAGTCTGATCTTCCCCCGTCAGAAGAACGTCATACGTGATTCGTTCAGCTTACTGTGTTGCCTTGAAAGACCGGATAAATTAAAGCAGCAATTTAATAAAATAAATATGATACTAATATTTTAAAAACTAGGTTTCTGTGTGTGTGTGTGCATGTGTGTGCATTTACATATATGTGCGTGCGTGTGTATCTGTGTGCATGCGTGCGTGTGCATGTCAACATGCATTACATCTACGTGTGTGCATGTGTCTGCGCGTGTGTGTGCACCTATGCGTGCATGTGTGTGTCTGTGCATGTGTGTGCGTCTGCATGTGTGCATGTGTGTGCGGGGGGTGCACTGGGGGTGCCCTGGTTGTTTTTATTCTGGTTCCTTTGGTGTCTGAAGATGTAATAACCTTGGAAGGGCTGAGACGGAGCATCACGAAGTGTGGGCACCGCCGCACTTGTCTTCCCAGGAACCTAGAGAGGAGAAGTCAGATGTCGGCGCAGGCGGAACAGGTCTGCAGCCTCCCGACGGCATGTCGCACTGCTCCCTGGAAGGGGCCACCATCCGAGAAGAGAGATGGTGATTCTTTCATTCTGTCCTGATTTCCGTATGTCAGGACTTATTCTGGAGAAGAGAGGGATTCAGACCCGATATGGAAAGCCGACCTCATTCACTCCAGACAGGTGGTGGGGACTGTGGGGGGGGTGGTGGCGGTGCTCAGACCTGGAGGAAAACTTCCGGAAAATGCTGCGAAATGTCACAGTTCAAGCTGCGTTATGTAACTGTCCTGACACTAAGTGTAAGTAGAAGTGCACGTTCCTGGAGGGTCAGTGACACCGAAGTAAGTGTGCTGTAGGAGAAGTACCTTTTACTGTTTACTTTTACTTACTTTACAAGATTTCAAACCAACGGAAGAAACAGCAACAACTGAATTTGCCCCCGAAGCTAGGGCCGGCCCGAGGCGGCGGTCTCGTGAGAGCCGCTGTGGTACAGCCGTCTGAGCCTGAGCCTCTGGGACGGACCTTCTCTTCTTCCAGGACTTGCCTCAGACAGGAATTTGAAGAATGTACCCTGGGGTCAGCCCACAGGGCTCGCCCCGACTCCTTCCGTGAGTGACACCTCATGACCGTGACATCTCATGACCATGACACCCATCATCAGGTGGGAGCCCAGAAGGAGGCTGCTCTGGGCTCTAGACCACAGGGTCTCCCCATCGTCCTCTTACCGTCGTCTCCCTGGGCACGTGCTCCGGCGGTCTCTGCATAGACCCGTCCCGGCCCTTGGTTAGTGTGTGCCAGAGGCCGAGGCAGGCGGCGGGACAGCGTGCGGAGGGAAGCAGCAAGGGCTTCAGGAAGGAAGGAGAAACAGCAGGCGGAGGTCTCAGTGCAGCGTCAGCCGAGGGCCTGACTCGCGCACAGAGGGTCACTGAGCCCCCTGCCCAGGGAGCCGGGCTGCCCCCCGCCCGGAGGCCAGTCCACTGAGCCGGGACCTGCTTGGATCGACCTGGCTTCCAGTGTTTATGTTTAGCCACACTTGGATGAACGTTTCCTAGAGCGTAATCTCCAAATTAGCACCTTGAACAGGTAATTAATTCAGGCACAAACCCCCAGCCCATGAGTCCACTAGTGCATTGTTTCTTCGTGTTGTAACCCAGACCTGCTGTGACGGGTGATACGTGAGCTGAGCACAGGGGCGTGCTTCCTTGACGCTGGGTCCCCCTCGCCTCCCGAAGGGCAGCGTCCCCGACTCCATGCTACATCCCCTTCCCAGCCTCAGAGGAGTCGGTTTGCCCTTGGCCATGGGCCCCTTCGCGCAGCACGTGTGGGCCAGGCGGCGGCTCCAGGGGATCTGGCCGCGGGCTCTGCGTCCAGCACCTGGGCACCCAGACCCTCCGCCCCCGGTGCCTCCTGGTCCTCGTGCCAGCAGGCATTGCAGGTTTCTGTCTGGAGCTGAGGGCAGGGGCTGGGAGTCTGGCTGCTGCCGTCTGTGCTCAGCACCCCAGCCATCTACCCACACTTCCTGTCTGCAGGTTCCTGGGTTCCTTCTGAACAAGGGCTTCCGTGTTTGCAGGGACTCCGCCCCTAGATGGGCCTTCAGGGCCCTGGCTCCTTGGCTCTCCTCTCGGTGCCCCAGGCTGGGTGGACCTCGGCTGCTCCATCCGGCTCAGCCGGTCCTCCTGGCCACGCCCACCCCTTGGGCTTCCCCGCGGACCACGTGCTGGTCTGGTTGGAAGTGCGGCCACAAACCAAGGACGGGTCTCCAGGCACAGACGTGCTGCTCGAGAGTGGGTGTGTGTGGGCAGGTGAGCACATGTGATTGGTTGGGCTCGAGGGGATGGCTTCCTGGTTTCATTCCGTTCTCTCCTAGTCACTTAATGGGTATTTCCTGAGCACCTACAACATACCAGTCACTGTCATGGTGCTGGGGACGGAGCAGTGTGCAAACCAAATGCCCCACTTTTGTTGTAGGGCCATTACACCCGCTCCCCCTGACAGAGCTCTGGCATGGGCCTCCGACCGTGTGAGGGCTTCTCTCCTGGGCATACCCGGCCTCATTCTATAAAGGGTCTGAGGCAGAAGTAGGTTAGAGTAAGTCTGAGGACTCCCGGGAGAAGGGACAGGCTGGAGAACATGTGTGGATGCCATCCTAGCATCTTAGAACTCGGAAGAGGGAGAGAGTGAGCGCGCACATGTGCATGGGCATGCATGAGTGTGCACACACTCGTGTGGGTGTTTGTGTGCTGCGGGCCTGACAGGGTCCAGCTCTCTTCGCCTGCTCTCCTGCCGCTCCTTCTGGCGCCGAGCACCAACTAGACACTCCAGGAGTGGGTTTTCATAGCATCTTGTCCTGGGCTTGGCCTCTGACTTTGGGAAACCAGCTGTCACAGTCTGACACAACGTGGGTGGCTTTGCTCAGTCCTTGTCGGGGAGCGCTCGAGGCGTAAAGATGCTGGGTGTGCAGAGCAGACACTGGCAGAAGCGGAGCGCCGTCCCTGGCTGTTGGGCCCCGAGCCGCCCCCGCCCGGTCCCTCGCTTCCCCAGCAGGACAGCAGGTGGGGCTCCCAGACGCCAGCTGACGCGTCCAGGGCCTTGCTGCTGAGGACAGATGCGGCTAGAATCCAGGTTTGCCGCCGCACGCTCGTTTTCTCCCACGCCAGCATGCCCTTTTGCTTCTTTAGATTGGTTCTGCCCTGTCCTTCGATGTCACCACGCCTCGTGTAAATTCTGCCAAGGGGGTCAAATAGGAAGTGCTGTAATTCGTAAGGAGTAGAAAGGGTTGAGATGCGTTACAATATATAATATATAATATACAGTGACACACGGGGTGAGCACTGGGTGTCCTGTAAAAGGGCCATCCTGGACAGTCTTGGTTTTGATGGAGCAAGGAAATCCTAAGGCCTCAGGCTCGTGGTACTAAACCACTGCCTTCTGAAAGGAAGTCGGTCTTTTTCAGTCCTAAAGATACCACTTAGCAACCCAGTGCCGCGCAGAGCCCGCTGGAAAGCTCGCGTTCAAGACAGAAGCTCTTGGCAGCCTCATGTAGACGACGCGCTCGGCCTCTGTTACCTACTTACTTACTTAAAGGCCGTTTCTCAGTAACAGATTTAAAAGGGGCTGCGTCGCAGGATGTACCCCTGGAAGCCCTCATTATTCACCGAGGCTCTGCAGTGGTTTTCGCGCAGAAGGATGTGAGGAACGAAGGCTTTGTGAAGTCGTTGTCGATATATTTGGACCCAGGAGAGCCGGGCTGTGCGGCATGAAGTGGGGGCCGAGGGGTCCCCTGCTGACCTTCGGGCGGAGCTCTTTTCCTTAACAAACCCAAGACTCAGGCTTCAAGAAATCCTTTCCTAGAAATGAGATGCTTTGTCTGGGGCCCTGTCAGTTCACAGCCAAGCCAGAGCTGGAGCTCTGGAGATGGCCTTCCATGTGGTTGCCGTGCGTGACCTAGGGTCCCCCGACTTTCCCGACCTCCGAGCTTCCCCATCTGTAAGACGAGCACAGCCAGGGCCGTGTCTCAGCGGAGCGGGGAGAGGACGAAGAAGCAATCCTCTGAAATGTGGACAGAGCGCCCAGCCCGTGGTAACCCTGTCCTGTCGGCTGCTGTCAGCTTCCTGACCCCAGACCTCCGGCCCCGGCCACACACCCTGCTCTCCCGAGACCGTCTCCCGCCCCTTCCTGTGAATATAATGGCCACTTGCAGCCTTCTTTATCTTTCTCTTGGCTCTCAAGAAGCGCGGGCTCACCCTGGGGCAGCGGCAGGGCCCACTGGAAGCCTCTGACCACATCTCTGGCGGGACTGTGATGGGCTGATGACCACGTGGGGCACCACGCTTTTCCCTGATTGGAATCTGGAAGGTTTTGGAAAGAAGTCACCCAGTACCATGATGCAGTGAGATCTGCTGTCTCCCGTGGGGCCCCACAGGGGCTGGTGACTTGAATCTGAACATTTTAGACCAATAGTTCAAGCTTCAGATGTTTTCTGTGTTTTCAGAAAGAAACACAGGTTTAGTTTAGTTAAGACTCAGACGAGACTCTTGGCCCCATGCCAGCTAGACACCTACGGCCTGAGCCGATGCACCTCCTCCCTGTGCGTGATCATCAGGAACCATCACGCCCGGTGTCAGGGATGCATGAGTTGTTCCGGAGGTGGGTGGAAAGACGCACCGAGTCGAAGGCACATTGTTCTGTCCCGTGATCACCAGCTCTGGCCCCGAGCGATGCCCAGAGTGTGTGTTTCTTCTCACAGCCATGGACTGTGTGCTGAGTCATGGGGCACTCGTGGATCTGTGGTCACGGTGCAGGCACAGCTGATTACCAGAGCCGGGATTCTGGGCTGAGGGCCGTGCACACACCTACCTGGATAACGCCACCCGCCTGAGTCCCTGCCTGGGCTCGGTGGGGGGATGCCGTGGAAGACGGCCCGTGGCTGGTCCCAGGAGGCCCCTGCTGGGGTTTTTAGCTTCTGACCATGGTTCCTGGCTTCAGGTGCTGGTCAGATACTAACCAGCTCTTTCCCCAACAGTCCAGGAAGTCCCAGCTCCCCTCCCAGGTTTGCAGGTAGCGGGGACCAGGGCGGGAGAGCATGTTACTCGCCCCCCCCCCGTGTCACTCAGGCTGCAGGAACTTCTGGTCTGTAGCCGCCCGCCCCCCTTTCCGTTCCAGCTGCCTGCGCTCCGGGTGGGGCTCTTGTGCCCAGCCGACGTGCTGGAGCACCCCAGGAGCGCATGGGGTACACCAGTCACCCGAGGGGACGGAGCCGGCCACCAGCACCACCAGGTCCCAGACCCTCTCCAGGGAGTTCCTTCTGTCTGAGGTTAGCGTTCCCAAAAAGGAGAAGAGGCTGCCCCTTTGGAAATGTCACCACCTCCTGCTTCGTGACCTTCATTCGGGTGACGCCCTTCCTGAGGTATGCCGACTACACCCCATCCGTCTGAATTCTGAACTTTTTCCTCTTAGTACCCGACCCACAGTTCAGAGGTCAGATAAGCCTCTGCCGCGCACATGCCCAGAATCCACGATGCCTGCCTCGCTCTCCGTCCTCCGGAACGCGCAGGTGGACCACTCCCGACACACGACACGCTCCTGCCCAGTGGTTCCTCAGTCGATGCGAGTGACGGCTCCGCTCCCTCCCCGGGGGCCGCTGCCGGGCCCGGCGACCAGGGGCTGGGGCCCTGCGGACCCCGGTGACGTGGGAACGGCGGTGGTGAGAACAGTCAGGTCTGGTGACCTTTAGAGTCCACTGAAAAGCAAAAATTCCATGAATGGTTAATGCCAAAGTCCATTTAATGGATTTAAAAGATCAGGAAAGCAAAAGTTACCACCCTGGTGGGGTGTTTCAATCCTGCTGTCATAAATGCACGTTAACACTCCTGTGTGCTGGGAAGGACCCGCGACTCCTGGGGGTAGGTTTTAGATTCCCCGTGGGTTCAGTGGTCCACTGCCTCTGTGGCCAGCGCAGACCCCAACCCATCCTTCCAGTGGCATCCCCCTGGGGTGCTTCCTGGCCACGCCCACACGTTGGCAGGTGCACACAAAATGGGAAAACATCGCTTTGAAATAGCACCAGAGACCCAGGACAGAGTCAGCCCTCTGGCTCCCTACTCAGTGTGAAGCGCAATTATTTATTTTTTAAAAATGTTATTAGAAGAAATTTGAACGTTTCCCGTTGAGACATGTGGAAGATTAGCTCTTCGGGGTCGTAATTAATGCCCTGTTTGTCTCATTCTGCGTCCGGCACCTTAAGGAACTACAAGTCTTTCCCTAGGGACGGGAGGAGGGGCAGGTGTGTTAGTTGTGTGGTTGGGGTCTGCGCTGTCGGTGTGGCCCCTTACTGAACCCTGAGGGGCTTCTGACCTCTGCTGAGGAGCGTCCCTGTTCTCGTTAGTCAGCGTGTGTCCCCATGTAAGTGTTCTCAGGGCATAGGTTCTCGCCATCCCTGTTGTTCTCCAGGCTACTTGCTACAGGTCTTACTTCTTTGTATTGTGCTAATTAATAATATAGAAATGTATATCTTAGACCTATAATGATTTTTTCCATGTAAGATGTATTTATAATACATTAAAAATCCCAATATTTAAGTAAAATATTTTCCTAAAGTCACGAACCACTCGAAGCTAGATTCAGTCTTCTAAACATTATTTTCTCAGCTGTGAAATGGGAACAAAGCTACAGGGCTGTTCCTGTAATTACATGACTTAGAAGGTCGATGCTCTGAGCCCCGAGGCAGTGAGGAGTGGGAGTGGCTCCCACAATCTCCTCTGACCAGGCACTGTGGCCCCCGGCCTCCCTGGCCACTCTGCGCTCCCAGGAGCCCTGCGTTCCGGGAGGCTTGGGTCTGGGCCATGTCTGGGACCTTCTCTGTCTCACAGTCAGGTCCCCGCCACCTTCCCGCCTGTGAACATACACTGGGCAAGGATCTGAAGGCTCTTCTGAGGCCGGGGACGGCTGTCGCTTGAGGCTGCTGCTGGCGGACTCCTTCTCGGCTTCCCCTTCAGCACCGTCTTGAACCAGCGCCAGTTGCCTAACTTCCTGGGTCGGGCGGGTCCCCCAAGGGCCTGAGCTCTCATTTCGGGCTCCTTGTGAGGCGCCACTCCTGGGCTTCTCGGGGCTGCCAGTGTTCTTACCCCCTTCTCTTCCCCGACGTGGACAGTTCGAGCGGATGCCCACGGCTGGGTCCATGCATTCCTGCAGCTGCTCGACCCCCCACGATCATGCGCACCGGCTGGCAGGGACCCGAGGACAGAAACCAGCAGCGACCAGACTGACCCTCGCTGTAACCAGCCCCACGGCTGCTTCGTTCTCGCCGCCGGAAGGGAATGGGAGGCTCAGAGAGGCGGGGCTCGTTGCCCCGCGTTGCAGGGCACCGGCCTGGACGGCACCTCAGTC
Organism: Lontra canadensis; assembly: GCF_010015895.1. Classification (NCBI taxonomy): domain Eukaryota; kingdom Metazoa; phylum Chordata; class Mammalia; order Carnivora; family Mustelidae; genus Lontra; species Lontra canadensis. The sequence continues at coordinate 2,322,624 of NW_022631038.1, forward strand.
AGACGAGCCAGAAGCCCAGCCGGAGGCGGCCAGACGCGGCCGGTTCTGATCCTTGGCGGTGCCCTGTGTGCACGCCCGGCCGCCCGCGGTGGGGCTCGTCTGTGGGGTCCTTCAGGATCTCCACACGGGGCCCGCGGGTAGCGTCGGCTGCAGGAGGGGTGAAGTCTGAACCGTGAAGGCCGCAGGTCGGCCTTGTGACCTTGAACGGCCTGTGACCTTGAACGGCTCACGCGGGGTGTTCGCCGCGAGTTGCTGCGGCGTAGGTGCCCATGGACGCGTTCTGGAGATTTCCAGCAACCCCGGGGGGCCGTGGAGGCCTCCCCTCTGGAACGGGACGTCACCCTAAGGAGTGTCAGGCAGCCCCCGCCACCCTGTGCAGACCGAGGTCTTCTGCTCCCAGTTCCCCTCTCCCCGCTCGCCACCCCCACTTCCCTTTTTTATTATTTCCCAAGAAGCTTCTCACGTTACTCAAGACTCCTCAGAGTCAGCTGGTCTCCAAGCAGCATCCCACACGTTCAGAATCGCTCTCCCTGTTCAGTTAGTTGCAGAAATGAAATGGAACAGGGACGCCTGGCTGGCCGGGTCAGGAGAGCGGGCGGCTCTCGACGTCAGGGCCATGGAGTGCCAGCCCCACGCTGGGTGTAAAGAGGACTTAAAAAATAAATAAGTGAACTTAAAAAAAAAAAAAGGCAGTGGACTGAAGATGACTGGCCAGTGTTCCACTGGTTGGTTTGGGGCTGGTTCTTCCTAGCGTGTTTGGGAGGCTGGCGGGCAGTAGTGAGCTCCCCGTCCCAGTGCCTCGCCCTTGCACGTTCCCACTCTGCCAGCTCGTGAGGGCGCAGTGAGACCCAGCAAAGCCAGTGCCCGAACTCGTGTGCACGCCGTGGCTTTGCCCACAGTCCTACCAGATGCCCCTCATCCTCGGGTGCCTTGGAAGGTCCTGTCCATGACGAAGGTTCTGATAACGTTCCCACGTCACTTCTCCCCTTGTATGTCTTGTCATTCTCTTTGTGCCAGTGTGTACGTTGTGATTTAATGCGAGAATCTGCCTACAGAAAATGGTACATGTAAAATAAATTCTCCTGCCATTAATCCGAGAGGCGGTCTGCTCGAACGGCTTCTGCGTGCTTTCAGAAGTCTGACCTGGACTTTTGTGACGTCCATCTACCCTAGGTCCGGTGGTCTTGAGTTTTCTGAATATGGATTAAATCTTTCAGGAACAACGCTCCCAAGTGCAGCCTCAAGTTTTGCTTTGGAGTTTGAGGAAGTTTGGATCAGGACAGACCAGCTTGGAAGAAGCATTACCTTTCTGCAAGAGGGTCAGGGCAGGGCGCACGTCTGTCATTGGATTTCAGCCTCAAACGCCCTTTGTCCAAAAATAGCTCCACTTTTGTCCACAAGCCCCCAAATATTTACACACCCCACAGGATTCTGATTTAGGTTAGATTCTTAGAGACTGGTTTTCTGGAAAGAGGGAACATCACTGTGGGGAGAAGGGGAGGGGACGCTAGCTGGAGGAAGTAGGGGTGGGAGGCAGGAGATGCACTGCCCAGGGGAGAACATGGTTGGTGACGTGAAGTTCTTTACGCTCAGATGGAAGGAAACCCTGAAAGTCCAAGTTGTTGGCTTTAAAAGAAGTGAAGTCTTCTTGCCGATGTTTCTTTTTTCTCCCCTTCCCCTGTTTAGCCCCTCCCCGGCCCCCTCCCCTCGGTGACCGTCAGTGTGTTCTCTGGAGTTAAGTGTTTCTTAGTTTGTTCAGCTGTTTTGTTTCTACACGTATGACTGAAACCAGACGGCATTGGTTTTCTCTGAGTTACTTCACTTAACATCTTATCCTCCAAATCATCCGTGTTGTTGCAAATGGCAAGATTTCGCTCTTCTTGGTGGCCGGGTAATGTTGCATCGTATGTAGACCACATCTTCTTCGTCCATTCTGCGGAACATGGGCAAAAAGAGTTAATTTCTTTTAAAGCCAACAACTTGGACTTTCGGGGTTTTCTTCTTTTATTTTTGGGTGTGAGAAAGCGGTGTGAGAAAGTCGTCCATCCGTTCTTCCGCACGGAGCGGTCCAGCATTCCCATCACCGTTTATCGAAGAGGCTTTTTCCCATTACATATTCTTGCTTCCGTTGTCAGAATTAACTGATCCTAGAATCATGGTTTTATTTCTGGGCTTTTCTATTCCATTCCATTGACCTGTGTGTCTGTCTTTGTGCCAGTAACATACTAGTTTGATTACTACTGTACTGTACAGGGATATGTCTCAAAATCTGGGATTGTGATGCGTCCAGTTTTGTTTTCTAAGATCACTCTGGCTATTCTGAGTCTTTTGTGGTTCCATACAAATTTCGGGATTGCTCGTTCTAGTTTTGCGTAAAGGCGATTGGTATTTTGGCAGGGATCGCACGAAATCTGTAGCTTGCTCTGGGCGGTATAGACATTTAACAATATCTGTTATTGTCTGTGCTTAGACATGTATAACCCATTCTTATTTCTACGACAGGGAGGGAGATCCACAGATATCGAGTGTATTGTTAGTGTGTGTATTCTACACATCTTGCAAGTTCTCAATATCTAGTTAACACCCTACGAGGAATCGAAACGTAGCCAAACTTCAGAGGGACGGCGCTCCCTGCTTCCAGACCCGCGTCTCCTAGGAGAACACACCCACTCACACCGCCTGCCTACTCTGCAGACCCCAAGGGGACAAAAACAAGTTCTTCCCCTCTCTGTGCCTGTCACGTGGAGTACTGTGTGCCTCACCTCCATCTTTCCTGCGAGGGTCTTGAGATGGTCGGTTTAAATGGTTTGGTAGCCAGACGGTGGAACCACCTTGGAGGCTGGAGTGACCAGCGGAGGTAGACTTGCCTCCTTGAAAGCGTACATTCTTAAACACGAGGGGTTTCTTCACTCTCATGCGTGAACCGTGCGGAATTTACCGGTTCTCCTCAGCGGGTGACGTCTCATTGCCACCACAGCTGCCTTTGATTTACCGGAACGCGTCATCGCGACTTCACCTGATCCTTCTCTTCCCCGGCTCTCACGGGACGCGCCATCGCCTGGCCCCGTTTCCGTTTACAGCGTGAGGCGGGAAGGCTGTTCTCTCCACGGGCGTTGGCTGTTGAGGGTCTCCACCCGTAGCTGCTCAGGGACTCACTCAGCCTGGGAGGGGACACTCGAAAATGTCATCACTTCCTTTCTCGCCCATCCCGCCGTCGGTCGGGGTCCTCGTGGAGAAGGGCAAAGGCATCCTTCGTGGTCACTCAGAGGCACTCGGGACTATGGGAGACTTTGGAAAAATTCAGATCTTAAGCAAGTTCCCTTTCCCCTCTTGGGGAGTGAGACTTTCCTTTGATCCGGGCATATGTACCATTTTAGAAATCCTTCCCATCTGTACCCTTCAAGGACAGCTGCTTCACATTCAGCAGGGACATGGTTTTCACACGTTGTTTACAAAGAGTTCCTCATGGACAATGGCACTTTATACCTGTCCTTAAACACCAGCATCTGCGCCCCGGGGATGGTCAACGGTGATGGGGCGAGTGGTCCTGGTGGTCATTGCAAGGCCAAGGGTGAGGGTGGATAAGCAATTGGTATACAATGAGTTTGGGTAAATTCTCCACTTTTGTGCCTTGTGCGGTGAAAAAATCATGAATATGCTGCTAAAGTTTATGTTAGAAAAAAAACAGATGAAGAACAGATTTTTTTTTTTTTTAAGCCAACTTCATCTTCTTCGCAGATTGTGCACATTGTTGGGATACTTACTTGTCTGATGAGCCATCCTCAGTCTGACCCTGCAGCGTCTGTGCCCCCATGATTCCCACAACAGTGGGCGCAGACGGGCCGTTCGTTTTCAGGAGTGTCACCCTGTCTGCTCTCAGCGCGGCTCAGTGCACCTGGGGAGGAGATGGGACCCGCTCCGGCGCTATGCCGCAGGGCGGACGCCGCCCACGAGAGGTCTGGACTCGGGTTCCTTGTTCAGGATGAGGAAACACACTGAGGGGTCTTTGTTACTGAACAGGGCATGGGGATTGGCTGGGGTCCCACGTCCTCGCGGTTTGGTCGGCATCAGAAGCCGGGGTGTAACGTGCTAATACGGCTTCCGGTGTGTCTCACATCCCGGGGTTTTCATTTTCTTGTCTCAGAAACGGGCAAGGTGTATCTCACAGGACTGTCTCTCTGACTGAAACTGCAGGAACTCCAAAGGTACTAGCTTTAAAGCCCACGCCTTGTGTTTTTCTCGTAGCTTCTGACGAGCTCATTGACGCAGGATGGGAAACCACGCGGGAAAGCGGGAGTTGAGCGCGGAGAAGGGCGACAAGGTAAGAAGTGGGCCGGTTTGTCACTGAGCACGACCCCCCAATACCGACCTTGGCTGCAGGACTCCTTTGGAAACTGGGGGGTATTACCCCCGCCTCAGAAACATCTAGAGTGGCCCTGAGCACAGAGACCAAGACCTGCACGTCTCGGCCCGGACCCCAGCCCACAGCAGTCTTACTGGGCTGGCCCTTCCGGTGCCCGCTGTCCACCGTCCCTGTGCACTCGGTCGCCGCACCACGCTTGGAAGGTACCGATAAGCAAAAGGGAAAAATGCACATAAAAATGGTCCGAATCCCTCCAGGTCTTCAGAAATTACCCTGTGTTTCCCACACGGCGTCCACTCATCGTATCGGCCTCGGCTCCCCTTCCTGAGGGCAGTTCTCTGCGCTGCCCTCCACTCCCCTGGCATGTGTCCGAACCAAGGCTCAGCCTCTGGCTCCTGACCTCCCCGGGGCCGCCGGTCGCCAGGCTCCTGGTGGCTTTATGCTCCGTCTGGGACCTTCTCTACCATCGAGGGTCATTTTAGGTGATGACGAAACGGGGCTGACCCTGCGTGTGGAACATTGAACCCTCCTGTCGTGGGGGCAGGGACGGGAAATCTCTTCCCGGCTTCGGTACCTCATGTCGACGGAGCCTTATGTGTGTGACAGTCAGGATGCGTGGGGGCTCACGACCATCCTGGAGCTGAGGGCGGGCCACCCCCTCTGCCACTTGCACACGGAAGTGCTTCCAGACGCCCTGGGGCGCGGTTGGGCAGCAGCCCCTACAGCCCCTCTGCCGCGGTTGCGGTAGGGTTTGGAATGCATGACCGTGACCTGAGCGGCAGGGGGTCCTTCTCTGCTCCTGCTTGGACTCCTTTCCTGCATCAGCCGGGGGGTCCTTCTCCAGACATGTTTCAGGTCCCCCTGTTCTCGCTCCTATGCTGCCTTCATGAGCTACAGGGTTAGCTAGTGTCTCAACAGATGATTTCCGGCCCAAGAGGAGCTGAAAGGGACTTCGCTGTGTGTAATGTCCTTATTGGTTTGGAATCCTCCCTTCACCGCTGATGGGGGGACTGATTTTATAAACACATTAATGATCTTAGTTCATACTGAATGGGGGGGTGACTTGTGGATTCTTAAACCCCAAACTGGACGGCTGATCACCTCGTTCTAACGGCAGTGGCGTTGAGCTGTGAGTTGGGTTGGGCGGGGTCCGCACCCAGAGCCGTGTCTCCGTCCACCGCAGGTGAGAGTGGACAGCCGTGCAGACTGGCCGCCTCTGAGCCCCGGGGGACCGCAGTCTCCTGACGATGGATTCGTGGCCCCAGTTCTAAAAACCACTCTGTGACTCGCGGTTCTCTCCTGTGTTTGACGTTGTGAGTCACTGAAACACGCTCTTAATTTGTGAATTCTCCCAAAATAAGACGGCGGAGCCGCGGGGAGGCCCATACTTGCACTCTTGCTTCTGAAAGCTGATGTTTAACATTTGGATGATTAAGAAATTGGGGATTGGGGCGCCTGGGTGTCTCAGAGGGTTAAGCCTCTGCCTTCGGCTCAGGTCATGGTCTCGGGGTCCTGGGATCAAGCCCCGCATCGGGCTCTCTGCTCAGCAGGGAGCCTGCTTCCTCCTCTCTCTGCCTGCCTCTCTGCCTGCTTGTGATCCCTGTCTGTCAAATAAATAAATAAAATCTTAAAAAAAAATTGGGGATTTAAGAGCACTGGTGTCTGCCGGTGATCGTTACATGGTAAAGCTCTGCAAGTTTTTTTGGTTTTTGTTTTTTGTTTTTGTCACCGGAGAGAAAGGTTTCACAGCTTTCCGAGTGAGCATCTGAGATGATCCGTGGCATTTAGATGGGCACCAGAATAGAATGAGATGACGTGGGCCACTGCCCTGCTGGGGACCCCTCTGTGTGCTCCCTCAGGGGGTTCCGTGCGGCCCACTTGGATATGGGGGACAGTCGGAGCAGTGTCTGTGTCAGGGTGCCGGGCTGACCTGTGAATCGGAGGGCCTCTGTGGGGCCGTCTCACCTCCGCTCCCCTCGCCTGCCCCTGCCCTCCCCTCCCGCACCCCTGCCGAGGACCCGTCCGTGTTGGGGTGGGTGTGACTCCCTGCTCCCGCCGGGGCCTCTGTCCAGCACCGGGGAAGGAGTCCCCTCCCAGCAGGACCTTCCGGGTCAGGTTTCTCCTGTGACTCAGCACCCCGCGGTCGTCCCACCACCCTCTCCGTCCCCCTGAAGAGCACATGTCGGGATGCCAGAGGGAGAGGTGTGTTCCAGAAGGCAGAGAGACACGGCCGCCTTTCCAGCCTTGCACATTAGTGGCTGGTGGAGCAGGACACAGGGCACGGCGGCCAGGTGGCTGAGAGCCCCGTTCCCGTGGCCCTGGCTCGGAGCAGAGCATCTGGGGGTGAGCGTGATGGAGAAAGACCACAGCCACAGGAGGAGCCACGGGACTGTTTCCGTGAATCATTCCCAGTCTTCGGAAACGAAGAAAGCCTTCTTTTGCCTTTGGTTCCCTGTGTTTTTAAGACTCTGGACGGTGCCGGCTCACTAACTTATCAGCACGTTGTCTCTCGGTCCGTGTTCATGCTTCCTGGGCAGACCCAGGAACAGGAAGGACGCACCCCGACGGCCCCGGGGGCCCCAGAGGACACCCGTGCTCGCTGCCCGAGCCCCTGGCTCTGGCTGAGACTCGCCGCATGCTCAGCGGCCTCCCCCCCAGAGGCTCCTGGAAGAAAACTGGGTCCATGGGCTAAAAATAGCCTCTTTGCCTTTGGGGAGGCTGTACCTGGCAGATGGCCCTGGGGAGTCTGGTAAGGAACCTGGCCAAGGGACAGAAGACATTTGTCTCGCTTGGCTACGGCGGGGATTCAGGACCTTTTGTCGGCTTGAATGGAAGGTGTTGGACCAATTGCCCCTCTGAGAGACTGTCCCTTTGCAGCAGGCCCTCCGCATGGGGTCTGCGTGTGACCGGCCCTCAGTGTTGGGTCCGTGTACGGCAGGAACGCAGGAGAGAGACGATGTTACTTGGGCTGCCCTGGGCTTGGGGTTCACTCAGCGTGGAACTGCATTTCCCTGCTACCGTACCTGGCTCACAAGTTCCCCATATTTCTGAATGTTTCTATTTCATTGGCTTAAGGAAAAATATACCACGCTGAAAACCAAAATCTGAGCGCCTGCAAAGTGTAGGTTCACACCTGAACCTTGCAGTGGGGAGTGACTTCTCCGTCTGGTTACCAGTCAGACCGATTAGTTATCCCCGCCGTTCTTCGGAGCCGAGCGTGCCCAGACGCGGGCAGTACGCACCAGCATGTTGTCTCTCCAGGGATAACCACATCCCCCAGAAAGGCATCCATGTCTTTAATCATCATTAAAATGCGCTCGCTTGACGAGACCCTCCAGACGGTACACGAACGACACTCTGAGAAACGAGACGCTGGTTTGCAGATACACAGCACTTCCCATCCCATGTGGACCGTCTTCACTTTGGTGAGAGAATCCGTCTCTTCTGAAAGGACTGACAGCCCAGCTGTGCGGGGGCCCCCCTTGTCCGTCCACAGAGTAATTCTTCAAGGCCTTTCCTTGACGGAGTCCTACATCCTGCAACTCATCCCAGCTGTGGGACACTGCCGGGGCTTCTCCCCAATTTAGAAGCCTCTATTCTGTCCGCACCAGCCTCAGAGTGGGAAGTCATCCTGTTTGAAGCCATCATTGGGGGAGAGGCTCCATGCTGTCATCTCTCCTCCCCACACAGGAATTAGGTTCACTGAAGGCCCAGCTCATGCGAGCTCTGCTGGCAGCTGTGTCCTCAGTGTCCCCTCCCCGCATAGCCCATGGGGGAGGTGCCCAGGGGACCCTGCCCTCTGCCAGCGCCCGCCCGGGTGACAGCCTGCAAACCCCGGGCAGGGTGCTGTCCATGCCATGGGGAAAAGGGCATGGTGGGACTGAGCCCAAGCCTTTCAGACTTCCGAACGCCCTGGCACTGTTTCCTCCCGATGCCACACATCCTCCTACACTTCTGATGCAAAGTGACGCTGTCACCACTGTTTTGCAGAATGGGAAGTGGGCTTACGAAGAAAGCTACTTCCTGCAGTCACCCCGACCCCAGCCTGTAGCATCGTGTGGCCGGGCTGTGGGGCCACCGGGTGCTGAATTCACCCGGAAATACTTACCTTTCTGACGGGCTTGTGGCACCTGGGCCGTTGTTAGACCCATATGTGTGTGATTTCTGTTTTCTTGGGCAAGTCACATAAACGTTTTTGAGAACTCAGGTCGTTCTTAAGTGAATCATATTTGTTTAAAAGCTTAGGGATCTGTAAAGTGGAAGGTACATCCTCGCAGGCCTGTACCAGATTGAGGAAACACCTCAGCCACGTAGAGTAAATCCTTAGTGAGGTTCCGGCAGACGTCCATGGTGGTGTGTCTTCCGCAGAGTTCCAGAATTGACTCTGTATCCCCCGGCTGTCTGGGTCTCTCTGGCTCACACTCGTGCGCATGCGCGCACACACACGCAGTAAAGCAGTCGTCTCTGCCTCCATTGTGGACCATGGGACGACTTTCCCGACAAAGGTGGCCAAGAAGCAGGTGGTCTGTGGCTAGAGCTCCTGAAGAACCAAATTTTAAATGTTACTGAATTTTAAATACTTTAGACGTCAGTAGCCTTGCATACGGAGGGGCAGCGCGGCCTCCTGGGTCCTCCGTCCAGGTCCCCTTGGTTCTCAGACCTCCTGAAACCCCACCAAGCATCAACCAATTTTGTCAATGAAAAGAACTCTGGTCTCTCTCAGAGTCATTGAGTTTCATGCAGAAGCTCCAACTGGATGCGGAGAGTGAAATCCCTGGAGAAGCAGGGACACACACACTCACACACACACCAGAAGTTGCCCAGAGGGCGTCAGGGCGCTCTCCGCTCCCGCGGCGGGTGCACGTCCTCCCACACGCCCCTCCCCGCTCAGCACACGGCTCTGTGTCCCCCGCGCTCCGCCCGGGACAGAGCTCAGCCCCGCGCACGTACAACGGCACGCGTTTGGACAGACGGCTTCGGGGTTTAACACACGCTGCGGTCGACTCTCCCGACTTATCCCGAAAGAACTGCAGCGAGCGCCTGAAAAGGAGAAATAAAATAATGTGGAAAACACGCCCTCAGAAAGAAACATTCTGAAACCTGTCATAGTCGATAACCTTATTTCACTTGGAAAACTCTTGAGCAGGCCCGTGTCTGACTTGAGAACAGGTCGCAGAAGGTAACGTGAAACACCTTTTCACAGTTGGGTTTTGTCCAGTCCTGCTTGATGGGAACCAGGGCCGCCTCTGAAGGGGGAGCACATCCAACCCGCCAGCTGGGGTTTGGCCCCTGGGGGTACGGCTGCAGCGCCCGCCGCTGGGGATGCTGGTGACATTTCTGTTCGAGATGTGGAATTTTTCTTTTAAGATTTTATTTATTTGTCAGAGAGAGAGAAAAACAGAGCAAGCACAAGCAGGGTGAGGGGCAGAGGGAGAAGCAGGCTCCCCACTGAGCAGAGAGCCCAATGTGGGACTCGATCCCAGGGATCATGACCTGAGCCGAAGGCAGTTGCTTCACTGACAGAGCCCCCCCTGGCGTCCCGAGATGCAGAATTTGTTACTGACCTTAGAGAACCGTCCGACTAAGCTTTACGTTCCAGCAGAGCCTAGAACGTGCTGAGTCAGTAGTGCTTCTGCCCTTAGGACCGACCCAAAGACAGTCCCTCGTCACAGTTCTGAATAGAGACAGGACCCTAAGCTGGATTCTGATGCTTAAGGAATGGAAGCGGGATTTTGTTTCGTCTGACGCAGGAGAACGCTCACACCTTCGTCAGTTGGGGCGGCAACAAGTCTACAAACACACGTGATTACTAAAGACATAAATAAGGTGTAATTAGTAACAAGGAACAAAGCCACCCGTCAACACCCCGTCATAAAAACACTGGGCTGGTTATGAAACGGTGCCCCAGGCAGCATAAACCTGTGTGGGGTCTGCAGGCCAGGCCGGGACTGTGTGTGTGTGTGCGTGTGTGTGTGTGTGTGCACGCGCACGAGCACGCGTGCTCGGCCCCCGCCTGGCCCCCTTCCCTCGGACGTGTCCATGCACCGTGCTGTGCAGGACCCGTTCCCTCAGCCACACCAGGGCCTCCGGCTCAGGCTCAGGACCCCAACGGCTCCCGCTTTGCGTTCTGGGCTTGACCCCGAGAGATGCTCATGTTCTGGCTCTTGAGGCTCCCAAAGGCTCGTTTGCAAAGTTAGTCTACATCAGAAACTGTGGCCCGGTTTGCCGGCCACTATCTTTGGGCCACAGCAGCTGTTAGGTGTAAGTGATATTTTAACACAGGTTATTAAGTAGAAACAATGTAGCAGTAAAATGATTCTTTGTGTAAAACTAGGGAAAGGGCAGACTGTGCACCAGAGGGCACCTGGCCCACAGCCCTGCCTTCTCTCTGTCGTCACAGGTTATGTCCCTGGGCTTCGGGCCAGCCAATGGCCTGAGACAGGAGCGCGGGGCTCCCATGAGACCAGACTGTGTCTCATCTTGCTCTTAGCTGGACGCACAGGGCTTTCTCTCCTCGTTTCTGACTTCATTCTGTGTTGTTCCCTATTTACTCCGCCCCTAGGTGAGTGACACTCAGCTCTGGTGAGAGAGCTGGGGGCGGGAGTGGGGGGTTCGGCGGGCAGGGGAGTCCGAGATCTCACCCTCATATTCAGACGCAGCCCCGAGGGCACCAAAGCGAGGGTGCATGTCGTTCAGCGGGTGTGTAAGGAGGAAGCCGCACGCTCGTGACGGCGTGCCGTGCAGGAACCAGTGTTCAAGTTCCGTGTTGGATTTACACCGGCTGAGAACGTGATCTCGGGGATGATCACGGGCCGTCGGTGATGTCGGCGGCTGTCGGACGGGGCGGCCGCTCTGGGAGGCGTGAGAGGTCCTGTGGTCACCACCCACCCAGCTGGCCCTGCCGTCGTCGCCGGCGCTCACTCAGGGGCTGGCCGAGTGCCGTCTGTCAGCCCGCGCCGGGGCTCCGGAATGCCCCTGCGTCCCTCCATCTTCAGAGGGCTTCGGTTTGGTGGCTAACAGGGAAGAGCCCGTCCTTTCATAGAAGACTCCGAGCTTCTTAAGGAGGAAGGACTTCTTGATATTCAATACAACCCTCTTACAGCCCTTTTAACGACATGAAACTGAACAATCCGTCTTTCAGAATGTTATTTCCTGTCTTTTCTCACTTGTGACTGGCAGTGTGGTTTCGAAGTTTAAAATTGGAAGCCAGAGATTTTCTGTGCTGGACTGTGTTTGTGTAAAATTATCCTTCCGAGGGCGCGTGCGCAATGTTCCGAGCCCGCCAGCCCCAGACCCCGGGGGACGCGCTTGGCGGCTGCGCGCACGCCTTCTCCGGCTCTGCACTTGGGGGATTGTAACGTGTCGTTCTTCTAATGGGTAACTTGGTGCCTTCGTTAATTTAATTATCACATCGTTAAAGAAAAGCCTAGGTAAAATTCGTTTTTATCTTTCTGCGGCTTTTGATGGTTACAAAACAGACTCTCATCTAATGCGTTCTTAATCACACTTCAGCACAAGGTGTTTGTGACCAAGCTCAAGTCGTAAGGACCGAAGTGAGGCGAGTCGGTAATGACATGAACTACACGTGGCACCGTAGGATTACGGCAACGCGGTTATTCATAGAGGTGTGTGCTGCCTCATAATTGCGGTAAGACACTTAAAATACCAGTGTCTCCAAGTTCAGAGCAAAGGCGAGCCCCAGTGTTGTTTTCGGATGTGTTCGAGCAAAGGCCCTGCCAGCACAGCTTGCACGTTCTCTCCCTCCAGCCAGGCTGTCCTCTCCTGCCCCCTGCATGGGCCAACTTGCACCTGCTGCCCTCATCTGGGCAGGCAGCACCTCCCCTCCCCCTGCCCTCGCTGGCCCGGGCCTCAGCCCGGACCCCCACTTGTAGCTGCCATCTCACTGTCCTTGTGCAGCTCCCCACCCCCAAGGCTGGTTCCTTTTGTTTCTCCCTAGGGCTTTGCCTGAGACTCCAGCGTCCACTCCGATCTGGTTTCCTCACCCAAGAGAGGGGCTGGGGCGTCCAGCCAGCCCTGATCGCTGAGCAACCGCGCCAGTTTGGGCCTCTCCTTTGTCTGCTTGTTGGGCCCTGCTGTCCCCCAGGTTCTGTGCTAGGAGGTAGGGATGCCGTTCTGCACTCAAAGTCAAATGTATTTATTTATTTATTTATTTATATTTGGGTTTTGTTTTTTGTTTTTGTTTTTGTTTTTTTTAGAAAGACGCTTTTTTAATTTTTTTTTTGAAGATTTTATTTACTTGACAGAGAGAAATAGCCAGAGAGGGCAGCAAGCACAGGGAGGTGGAGAGGGGGAAGCAGGCTCCCTGCCGAGCAGGGAGCACGATGCGGGCTCGATCCCAGGACCCTGAGACCATGGCCTGAGCCGAAGACAGATGCTTCGTTTAAAGATGACAGTTTCAACTCCCGAAGTCGGTCTGCCTGTGGCCCCCAGCAGGGATTCAGAGCCCCTGCGGGTGTAGGAGCAGCCACCCCTCTGGGGAGCCCAGCACCGAGGGCAGGAGGGACCCCTCCCCTGCCCCCGCCCCTGCACGCCCTGCTCCTGTTCCCCTGCAGCGGTGCTGTCAGACACTGCCTGCACTCGGGAGCCCTTGGCCTGATGGGGTGCAGCCGCCCGGCCCAGGCTCATCTCAGGGAGGAAGAAATGGAAGGAAATAGCAGGAGCAAATACCCGTGTCCTTGTTGGTACGAAGCAAGGCCACCATGAACGGGCATCTGAGGCGCATCTGCTGAATGCTGGGCTCCCGCCTTCGCTGTCCTGCCTCACCGCTCCCCTGACACGGAGAGCGCTGGGCTTGCGGTGCTCCTCTCACCTCCAGATCGTGCATGAGACACTCCTGGTTCTCACTGGCACGGCTGTGGAACTGAGTGTGCTTTGCATCCAGAATCATGGGTCTTGGGGTTTCTTCTTTTTGTATCAAATTAATAAAAGAGCTATAGGGACCACCCCTCACACACCAGATTAAATAAACTGAATGCAAAATCTTTTTTCGCCCTTCTATTCTATGTCAGGACCATTTTAGTTCTTTTTTTTTTTAAGATTTTATTTATTTATTTGGCAGAGAGAGATCACAAGAAGGCAGAGAGGCAGGCAGAGAGAGAGAGAGGAGGAAGCAGGCTCCCCACTGAGCAGAGAGCCCGATGCAGGGCTCGATCCCAGGACCCTGAGATCATGACCTGAGCCGAAGGCAGAGGCTTTAACCCACTGAGCCACCCAGGCGCCCCCATTTTAGTTCTTTTAAAAAGTGGTTTATTGCAGTGCATTTCAAAGTGAGGTATAACGAGATTTGTACGCTATTCCAAGAGCATTAATAAATACTTCCTTCTGATGAGCCATTTCTAATATGCAGACTCTCTTCATTTCATTGCTGGAACGCAGAATATTTAGTTTCTTTGTTTAGGAACGTTCTATTTCATGCTTCTCTTGTCAAGTCTTCAGTGTTTAAAAGAAAACCGATCTTGGGTTTTATGTTTCTGTTCCTGAGCCTATAACTGTGCTCTGGACACAAGGAGACAGAGGGTGATCTTTTTAAGTCCCAGTTTCTGCAGTGCTCGGGGCAAAAGCATTGCCTCCTGCACCCCGGAGAACGCCACCCGATCTCCTCCCGTCCCGGGTGGCTCCGCCGCCACGTGACCTGGAGGGTGCGTTACGTGCTCCATAAAGAGGCTTTTCAAAATATTCTGTGACTCTTATCTTCATCTGCCTACACTCTGACTGAATGTTATCCTCAATTATGAAACAAGAGAACTCTGTGTCTTGAAAAGCAAAATTTCTCCTGAACGCGCCTTTTCCGAGTGCGGGATCAGCCGCACTGCTGCGGCGACTGGACCTCTCCGCACGGGTGCGTATCAGTTCTCGCAGCGGACCTGATCGCCTCATGGAGCGCGTGACTCATGTTGGTGCTGGGTGGGGAGAGACAGGAGGCGGCCTGCTTCGTTCCTGCCGCCCTGAGAGCGCGCTGGGGCAGGTCTGCCGCCCGGGTCGCGGGCTCGGCGGCGTCCGGCTTTGAACAGAGCATCTGCAGAGACGAGCCGCGATTCCGTGGGCGGAGCCGGCTTGTTCCCTTAGAGCAAAGGCGCCAAAATGCAGGTTCTGGGTGGGGAAATCCGTCTCTTTCTTTCTTGCTGCATTAATATGCTCATTAAAACCTGCTTTTTACTTAGAATGATTTTACTTCCACCTTTTCTAAGGTATGGAAAATAGGAGAGAAAGGTTTGTAAAATAAATGATGGCGGTTGATGGTGTGGACTCTGCCCGCCGAGGGCCAGACCGTGGGGCAGGTTTCCCAGGGGCCGTGGACGCCCACAGCAGCCCTGTGAGGTGGACCATTGCCACGCAGCCGCTCGCCAGCAAGGGGCTGAGCGACACAGAGCTGAGGGGCACAGTCAGGAAAACAGGACCCTCAGCCCTCGCTGCCCTTCCGCCGTATCCGCATCCCAGCGAGCCATTACAGGAACGCGTGCGGGCCTGTGTAGGGTCCCATGTTTAGGGGAATTAACTAGGACCCTGAGGCTTTTATGACATAAAACTAAAGGAAACATATTCAGCTTCAAGCTAAGAAGGTCTGAGTTTTCCATCCCCTTATTCTGCTCTCAGGAATGTAACTTATCCTTTTGAGCCGAATGAATGTCTTAATTACCTGAATTACTTTTAGTGCATTTTAACTGAATGCTCAGTTTACTACCAGTAACTCTGGGAGCTGCCCTGAACAGCCAGCCTCTCTCTCCCTGTCCCTGTCTGTCCCTCCCCCTCATACCCTTCCTTATGTGACTGTCCTTATTTAAGACTGGACCAGCGGATAGAGCAGTAGCTTCCAGGAAAAAAATGCCAAGATATTTGCGTTCCTAAAATAGAAGCCAGTATGTCCGGTTACGCAACGGGCCTCGATAAACAGTTTTACCGTGACGCAAGTTAATACTTGTTTTGCTGCGACTTCTAAAAGTCAACCCTTAAATCGAGCTCTGAGCTCATGTCTTTGCCTCCGCTATCTGAAGAACACGGCAGTCCTAATAACTACAAAGCGGTCTTGGCAGAGGCGGTGGTGTGAACACTAAGTTGTTACACGACACGCTCCGGAAGCGGATGGCTCCGTAAACTACCTTGAATTCAGAGCTGCAAGTCTCTTGCCGTGACGCTGGGACCTTTCCCTGGGAGCCGCCTGCACGCTGACCTCTGAAGGCTTCTCAGACGCGCTGCCTGGAGCTGTAAGGCACAGGCCGTACAGCACCCACTGCAAGCGCACGGGTCAGTGGTTCTCCGTAGGTTCGCAGACACACGGGACAGTCTCAACAATTTTAGATGTTGACCTCACCCCGGAAAGAGCGTGTGCTGTTTTCCCCTCAGCCTCTGTGGCCCGGCCCTCGTCGCCATGAGTGTCTTCCTGTCCCTGGGTCTCCCTGTTCTGGACATTTCACGTGAGTCGAATCACGTGACGCGTGGTCTCTCTCTCCGGCTGCCTTCGAGGCGCGGACGGCGTCCTGTGTCCGTCCGCGCTTCCTGCTGTCTTACGGCTGAATGACCCCTGCTGGGGGCAAGAGCTCACGTACGAGTTTCTGTGTGGACACGTGTTTTGTTTCACCTTATACACTTTCTTGATTTAAAAAGTCAAGCCTGGATTTTCATGTACTCATGTCATCAGAAAGGCTCGCTGTGTTTTCCGGATGCCATTCCGACAGACGGGTCCGGGAGAGGAGCCCTGGCTTTGACCTCACGCCTCACGGAGACTTGTCATGTCATTGTTCTGTCCTTCTGGGCTCCGCAGGATCGGACAAAAAGCCTTTCGGTGCCTCTGTTCATAAATTCATTCAGGTTAGTCGCTGTCACCAGATGGAGAACTAACCAGCCTAGGAATTAGAATAAACAAAATTTTCATTCCCCACATTTCAGAAACCAATCTGGGATCTTGGTGCTGAATCCCATGGGGTCCCCACGCCGGACGAGCCAGCTACTGTGAGGAAGGGCTCCTTGCCTGGGCTTCACCGGGTCCTGGCTCCCTGGGCCATGTTGTTCTTCTTTAACAAACAGCTTTGTTGAGGCGAAGTCACGCACCATAACGTTCACTCGTCTCAGGTGCACGACTTGGGATGTTCTGGCACGTTCACAGGATCGTGCAGCCGACAGCACGGCTGGATTTTATAGCCCATTCGTCACCTCCAAAGAGACCCAGCACCCCCTAGCACTCCCTGCCCGTCCCCCTACCCATACCCCCGGGCCCCAGGACCAGCATCTTCCAGTCCGTCTAGTGTTGGCTGCTCCGGACATTTCACGGACGTGTCTGTGTCACCGTGCCCCGCGGCGATTGGCCACCAGCTGCTGTCATAGGACGGTGTTTCCCAGGCTCATCCACGGGGAGGTGCCCGTTGTTAATGAATATGTTCTGCCCAGGAAGACGCTGCACTCTCTTGCCCGCTCTCTCACCAGGGGGCATGGGGGTTGCTTCCCCACGTGGTGTTAGGAATGTGCTGCCGTGAACACCCCTTAGAGCAATGGCGGGGCTTCAGCTTCTGCATACCCTGATCAGCAGTGGCTGTTGTACGTCTTTTTGTTTGCATCCATCCTAGTGGATAATGTGGGGGCACCTTTTCTTGGCTTATTGGCCATTTGTACGTCTTCTGTAGAGAAATTATTCAAAATCTCACCCATTTTTTAAAAAATTGGGTGTTTTGTCTTTTTGTTGTTGAATTGCAGGTGCTCTTTACATATTCTGGACACTGGTTCCTCATCAGACAGATGATTTGGAAGTATTTTCTCCCTCTAGGTTGTTGTTTTACTTTCTTGAGGGCATCAGTTGCAGCCCAGTTTTAAATTCTGATGAAGTCTAGTTTGTTATGTCTTTGTGGCTGTGCTCTCGTCTCCTATCTAAGAGCCCCTGACACCAAGGCACTTGATCTAAATTAAATCTGATTCTCACCTTCAGGTCTCTATTCTGGTCATGTTGTTCCTACTCTCAAATTAAACTCAAAAGAGTTTTGATGACTTAAAAAGTATTTTTATACAGAATTTATTGGTAGCAAACACACTAGCAAATGGATTTGTCATTATCTCTCCGTCTCAAATACTTCCCTTTGTCTAGAACAGTGGGTCTCAACTGGGCGTGACTCCCTTCTCCCAACAGGGACATTTTTTCAGTGTCTGGGACATTCCTGGTTGTCAGCAGCAGGGTACCATGAGCATCTCGTGGGTAGAGGCAGGAGATGCTGTGAAACGTCTCACGACGACAGGAAAGCTACACCCCACAATGAGCACTGACCCAGCCCACAGTGTCAAGGAAGTCACACGGAGAAACCCCTAGACTCAGACTTGCCCTTCTGCTTTGATATCCCCATTCTGCTCTGATTCCACATAAGGAGGGACATGCCTTTGAGACGAGCCACGACTCGAGTTTTCATCTTTCTTCATGTTCTTTACTTTGACCCTGAAACTTGCCGTGTTTTGCTAGTATCTGTTATTTATCCACCCCAGCCTAGAGCAAGAGTAAGGATGATCCTTTTATTTTTTTTTAAATATTTTATTTATTTATTTGACAGATCACAAGCAGGCAGAGAGGCAGGCAGAGAGAGAGGAGGAAGCAGGCTCCCCGCTGAGCAGAGAGCCCGATGGGGGCTCGATCCCCGGACCCTGGGATCATGACCTGAGCTGAAGGCAGAGGCTTTAACCCACTGAGCCACCCAGGCACCCAATCCTTTTATTTTTAAGAAACAAACCAAAAATGCTGAGTAATTACTGCAAGGTTTATAAGAACTGTTTATATTACCCCCTCGCACGCACACATAGACACACATACACACTCTCTCTCTCACATTCACACACACACACACACACACACACACGCGCACACACACACCCTCATGCTCGGGAATCTTTCCTGTGCAGATACCTCAGTACTTCCGTGGTTTCAAACGCAGTGTGTCACCCCCTCTCCGTAACGAGAGCAGCAGGATTTCTGTACCCACATGAGACAGCGGTGATCTGGTCCTAGCTCCGTGGGCGCTAGTGCGTGGACAGCCACTCACCCCTGGACCGCGTGGCCGGGCAAGACCTCATCAGTGGCTTGCTGCCCCCCGTGCTGGTGGCAGTTGCCTCTTTGAGACATACTTGGAGGGCTGGAACTGTGCGTCTACACAGCCAGCCCGCACAGGGCCTGGGTTGATTCTGAGAGCCGAAAGAATGTTTTGCCTTCTTAAATGTTTTGTACTTCTTACTTTTACTTACTTTTGTACTTACTACTACAAAAGAATGATTTGTACTTCTTAAAGAAGTACAAGAGTGGGAGGGAACAAGTTTCCGTCAGAGTCCGCCCTGCTCCCTGCCGACGCGCTGGGTCGCCGGCAGCCAGCCCCTGACTCGCTCGCAGCCTGGTCTCCGCATCCCGAGCCCTGGATTGGGGATCGCCACGCTCTCCGCCCCCGTCCGGGCCCTGTCCCCAGCTGCCCTCCCTTTCTGAAGGCTCGGTCACCTGCCCACGCAGCACATGGTCCCGTGGTGTATGATCAGGGATGCTGCTGTTCCCCAATGTGCTCTTCTCACCTGCTCATCCTAGGCCCTGGGACCTTTGTCCATGGATCCTTGTCACCAACTCTGAGTGTGTGGGGAACATGTGACGTCTTTCTGCCGACTGGGAAGCCCACAGTAGGGACGCACAGGGGTCCTGGGCTGCGGGTCACCCGGGCAGAGATGCTGACCACTGCTGTGTGACAGTCCCCTCGTCGTGTCTCTAGCTCTGGCAGGCTCCATCCATGCGGCCGACCCCTCTCCCGGCTCACAGAGCTGCCTTTCCGGGAAGGTGCTGAGCCAGGGGGGTCCTGGGCATGTCCCAGGAAGCCCCAGACTGGACAGGAGCAGAACAGCTGCTGCATTCCTCACATCGGGGTGCATGAGGCAGAGCCCCAGCTGTGGCCCCCGGCGCTGTGATGTTGTCGGGGCTGGTGGAGGTGAACCCCGTCTGCTAAGAGGACTACATTCCAGCGCCGTGAACTTGAGTGAGTGAGTAGAACACAATCAGGGAACTCAAACCAGATAATGCTCCCACAGTTGAGTTTTGAGAGTCCCACAGTTTCCTGAAACACCTTTAGACACTGGCAGTCACACACACATTTTGAGAATCAGGACACATTGGGGCAGTGACACTCTGGGTCCCCGGTCACGGGGACTGACCCTCTTGGCATATCTGCATGTTCTGTGTTTTGTCATTTATAGGAAGCTCCTATTTCTTGACCATGAAAATTCCATTATGTTTGGCACACAGCACCTTGACTATGTTTGTTTTGCTTGTGGGCATTTTGTTTATTGAAAAGGTGTTATACATAAGGATGTACTTTATATTTGTGGAAGAACAGCGGCATCAGGTCTCAGAACAAACTTTTTATTTGGACAGAAATTAGTCAGTGGATGTCTCAGGGCAACATGTCCTTTCTGCACACTCTGCGGGCTCATCGCTCAGGAGGTGGGAGGAGGTCCCGTCTGTCCTCACGCATCCACCCGTCCCCCTGGGGCCCCTGCAAGGAAGAGACGGTGGATGCGGGGTTGCTACGGGGGAGCAGTCCACACCGGGTGCAGCCGGACAGTGCCAGCATCTCGTTGCCCCACTTTGGTAGTGCAGAGATGGCGAGGTTGTGTGACAGTGTCATTGACCTCCAGTCACTGACAGCGGGGTGATTCACTTTAAATATCAAGCGTTTGCTCTCATCTCTGAGACTTTTTGGAATTTTACCCCAGGAAGGAAGGTGTCACCATTTCTTACTGGGAGACACCACGGACCGTAAGGGGCATCCTGATTTTAGATGTTGATGCATGAAAAAATGCACCTGCAGTGATAAAAATGGCAGCTAAAATGTGTGGCATTGCTTCTCCAGTAATCCTTGTTTTGTACTAAGTGAAGAATAGGACATTGAGGTGATCCTCAAAGCGGGCCATGACACCCAGACGCGGGACATGAACCTTCAGCTGATGGGACAATTGGTCCAGAAGTGTTCTCTGTTCAAGTTTTGCTCTCCTCCTGAACTAAATAGGGAGATATGGAAAAATACATGGTCAGCCACGTTTGACTTCCCCTGCTGAAGCAGAAGTTACCCATTTTAAATACAACAGTTGAGCAGTTTTCTCTCCAGCACCTGCTGGGTGTCAGGCGTGGCGAGGTCTAGGGACAGAGGCTTATAAGGCAAGATCCCTGTGTCCCTCAGACACTTGGCAGTGTGACGGGGAGAGAGGAGTGAGTCCGTGGGGGTCTGCAGTGGGGAGGGGCTCAGACCCCCCCGGGGAGGAGGAGGGGGAGCTGAGGGGCCAGGCAGGGTGAGGTCCTCGCTCCCAGATACCTTCCCCCACACTCTGACCTGCCTGGCCCCTGAGGGCAGGAGGCTGGGAGGGCTGTTCCAGGCAAAGGGTCAGCTTGGTTCTGTTGTCCTCTGTCCCACGGAAGAGGCTGTGAACGTTTATTCCGGTTTCTGGAGACTTACTGTTTCTCTGAACCCCCAACACTGGAAGTTGCTTTTTCCTCAATGTTGTCAATACGCTAGAAAATGCCGTCTCATTCCTGTCCCGCTGTTACCTCTTCAGTCGCTGTGACCCGGAGTGCACTAGTCTGTGTTAGTAGTTACTGGTGAGACTGTTGGATCTCAGCTCGGGAACCACCAAGCTCGTTTACTGGCCAACCGGTGATAGCAGATCCGCCCCCTCCCATGTTACGGTGTTAATTATCACTGTGCCTCATGACACTGGCTCGAATTTACTTGTGGGACAAGATTACAAATGCTGGTTGGTGGGATGTTACCCGTTCAGGCTTCCAGAGGGACCTGGGGGTTGGGGAGCAGAAGGCCTGCTGCTGTGAATCTGGAGGGCTGGCCTCTGCCTCCCCAAGGCCACCGAGGTCCCCTGCCGCCTGGGCCTCGCCTTCTCTCCCACCTGCTGGCTGCCTGCATGTGCTTGTCCCGACCTGGGAATCTGTCTTGGTCTGAATCAGACTTTCCGCTGATGGAGTAATAATTCATGGCTTCCTCACGAGAAGACTCCTGTTCATCAAGGCGGCCTCTGTTGCAAGCAGCAAAGCCCACTCAAAGCCCCGAGACCTGGGAGGGACGGGCGAGTCCAGAGACGGGAAGTCCTTGCTTAGGGGACTGCCCGCTGGCTTCACGAAGAGCATCTCTCTCCCTGCACGCACCCCACCCCTCACGCAGGCGTTCTGGTCCCCCTGCGTGGGGGAACCCGGAGCGGGCAGTGTCCTCGAGATGGCGCCAGTCCAGCTCGGCCCCAGGAGCTCCCCTGCAGCGGGCACCAGCCCTTGGCGCCACCTTCCCCCCTCCAGCCTCCCAGAGATCTGACAGCGAAGGATGGGCGTCCCTCAAGGAGGGCCGCGGGGAAGCCGAGCAGGCCAAAGCCAGGGGAGGAGGCAGCTAGGTGCCAGAGCCAAGGCAGAAGGGAGGATTGTCACCTTTTCCCTAGAGTTTCCATTTTTACTTAACAAACGGTCATAGAGCAGTTCCTGTGTGCCTAGTATGTCCAGAGTGCTTACAAATACTAACTTTCCCAACCCTCGTTACAACCACAACACACAACCATACAAGGTCACTATTTCCTCTCCTTTGTAGAAAAGGGAACCGAAGCACACAGAGAGGTTCAGTGACTTGTCCAACGTCACACAGCTAATAAACAAAAGCCAAGCCAGAGTTTACTCCCAAGCAGTCTGGCTCCCCAGCTTACAGCCCTGGTGACGGTGCCTGTCCCGCTCTTCAGAAGGAGAATGTACAGCGGGAGGGATACCTGTCTCTTGGTTCTAGCTGGAGACTCCGGGAACAAGAGAAGCTTGGGAGAAGTGACTCAGAGAAGGGTGGAGGCCAGAGAGAGGCCAAGGGGAGCCAGCATCTGGGCATGTCCCTTTGTGCCTGTGGCCCGTGAGCTCCCGCAGTGCTGGTCATAACTGAGAAAATTGCAAACCAGGTCAACGGTCATGGGCAGGAGGAGCCTGGTGACAGTGCTCCTGGGAGTAACCAAAGTGCAGGGCACGCTGTGGCCACGAGGGCAGGTCAGATGGTGCTGTGTGGGCCGCGTGAAGTCACCGCAAGCGTTCCCTGTTACCAGACCAAAGCAAGACTCGAGCAGTGTGCGCAGGGAGGCCCGACGGGGGTGCTGGGTGGCGGAGATGCAGACCTGCCAGGGGGGCGTGGAGATGCAGGGGGAACACGGAGATGCAGTGGGCACAGAGATGCGGGGGGGCGCAGAGATGTGGAGGGGTGCAGACATGCGGCGGTTGGCGGGGACATGCGGAGGGAAGGGGCAGTCCTTTCTGCTGTGCCCTGGGCAGAGCCTTTCGCAGTCACGTTCCCTGTCACACTAATGAGATACAATTGAGTAAACAAATAAGAAGAAACTAAAATCTCATCTACCTTATAACCTTAAAATATAAACTTAAAACGAACGTGCACCTGGTGCATCCGGTAGGGCTCCATGACAGAGGAGAAGGGAGGCCAGAGGGCAGCCCAGCCCCGTGGTGGCACCTGATCCCTCCTCTGTGGCCTCCTGGCACCCCGGGGACATCGGCATGGATTTCTGCCCCCAAAAGGGCCCCTTCTGGCACCAGGGCTGCCCTGCCTGGCTTCCAGGCAACCGAGATTGGAATTTAAGGAAGGCCGGTTCAGAGTCCGCGCCTTCCCATGCATCCACCCCCTGCACCGTGAACGGGGACTAGGCGGTTCGGCTCCCAGAACACACGCAAGATGACGGGCTGATGCACTTTATCCCGGGTGCTACTCCGTTTCTTTTGTACGAAAATAATCCACGGCCCAGAGAGTGCTTGCAGCCCAGGCAGAGAAAAGAGGCGGGAACTCAAGCCTCTGCAGAAAGCCCACCTGAACCCGGAGACCCTCACAGCCGGGCAATGAGCAGGGGGTGGTGATTAACTGCGAATTTTATAAGAGGAAAAGGGTATCACAACCATCTCCTGGACAAAGGTCCGGATCTCAAGAGAGGGTCTTTTTCTGTTTTGTTTCCAGGACGGAGAGAGCAGCGCAGGAGAGCCTGACAAGAAGAAGGACATGCGCCCGCTCTCCCGCGAGGCCTCGGAAGATAACGAGGTGTTCGGTATGTGACCAGGAAACCGGAGGCCGGGGCTTCGTGTGCACAGATGTATGCGTTTGGGGAAAGTTTTAAGTTTTTAGTCACATGAGTAATCTGTGAATCTGTTCTCAGTATTGAAAATGCAGAGGCCATAAGAATATGGGTAAGTTCCCTTGGTCAGCCTCCCGCCATCTGTCCTCCCCGACATGACCATGCAGGTGGCCACTGACCGCTGTCGCCGTCTAGTTCTTATTCCTGTGCTTTGTGCCGTCTTGTACGTAGACTCCAGAGACTTTCCAGGTGTAGACGAGCTGTACAGTATTTCTCTACTTATTTGACCACTGTGGGTAGAAAACCTAACGGGGCTTATAAAACAGAAATAACAGGAAGTGAGACTGTCCCAGAGCCCAGATACTTCAACCACAAAGAATGACTCAGGAGGTGTTGAAAATAACCGTTTTCTATAAAAGTTTACTTTTTTGTGGAGCCCGCTGGCAGGCACGACTCATCAGCATTTCTGCTCCACTCCCCTCCGAGAAAGAACAAATGCCTTCTCGTTTGATTTTAACATTAAGAAAATTACCTTTCCCTTGGGACTGCGGTACGCCATGACTTGCCACGATCACGCGGCTGAGCGAGACGCAACACAGATCTGTCACGTGCCTTGCTCTGTTCTCATCCAAGAACCCCCCAAGCTGTAGGAGCAAAGGGGCAGCTTGGAGCGGGCCCAGACCCAGGGGGCTCGCTGGCCTATCAGAGGGAAAGGGAGCAGTTTTCTGGCTACCAAAGGGAGTGTCCCTTGGGCAGTGTGTCGTGCCTGCAGATTATGACGCCCACGGCAGACAGGCCTCCTCCCCATGCTCCCTAGCCTGGTCGCTGCTTACTTGAGTAAAGGGTTTCTCGGTACTTTCAGTTCCCTGGCAGGAAAAGCCGTCCCACTTTCCTATCTCTGATTTGTTTGCTGTTTTTCAAAAATCCCTTCTCTTCTATGATTCCGTCCCGAGTAAATGGCAGTACTGACAGAAGTACCACTGCCCACTCCCTTGACATCTTAAACTGTCGTGAAACTCAGCATAACCCAGAGGAGCAGAGGCTGAAAACAATGCAGACCAGTTTATGGAAACCAGTGGGGTCCGTGCGAGAGGAATCGCCATTGCGCTGGTCACACCTGCTGCACGTTGCTTTTCCTGAGAACTGGATCGGCAGTGGGGGGGGAGTGGGGGTGATGCCCGAGTGTTGTCCGCTGCCTTCCCGGAGTGGGGCCCCCATCCCTCAAGGCCAGAGGACCAGAGGGGAGAAGCAGCCAGTACATGAGGCCAGACGCCACCGCAGGTGCTCTGAATGCAGAGGGAAGGTCTGCAGAATTGGATGGAGCATCTGAGTGTCGATGATTTCCATCATAAGTCCATCTGCAAAGCTCTTTCTCTAGACGACCTCTCTGCTCCCATATTCCAATTCCATATGTATATTAAACACATAAAAGCAAACGACAGAATAAAAATGTCCAATTCTAGGTTTCCTGTATGACAAGAGTACCTTCTAGAAGGATGCTGGCTAAGCTTACTTATTTTAAAGCAAACATCATCTTCCTCATTATTCCCCTGGTTACGTGCATTCAGGATCGTTCACAACAGTGTCTGTACCCCTGTTCCTTTTCGACACACTCTGCACACGTGTGCATACGCACTTGTGACATAGTGTCAGGCAAGAAGGGTCTTCTGTGATACGTGTTTCCCTAAGTCGGCACAAGCAGGGTTTGATTTTCCAAAGGCAGCCCTCTCCGGCCCTCTCAGTGGATACTCAGTCTGGAGACGGAGCTGTGTGTACGGGTGACTGTGCTCCCGTTTCCATCTTGGCACGAACCTGCGTTTGTCACATGAGTAATCTGTGAATCTGTTCTCAGTATTGAAAATGCAGAGGCCATACGAATGGGGGTATAGTGGCACAAGCAGACGCCACCTGGGTAGTTTCCTGTGACTTCCCCATCGAGAACACTGGGCACGCTTATGTGGGGGTCGTGGTGCGCAGCCCTCACGCAGTCAGGAAACAATCCCTAATGATCACCTTCACGACACGGACAGCTGACCCTGAATCCAGGCTGAGTCACAGAAGAAGGGAGGTATGAGGTGTGGCCACCTGACGGCACGTGACCCTGAGCGAGGGTGGCCGGCTCCCATGGAAGCCTGACTAATACAGACCAGGAGTTCCTGCGGGACTGCGGGCATCTGTTCTTGAACTTGCGATAATCCCCCACTCCTGATGCTTTCCTGGAATCCAGAGAAACCCCAGTGCAAAGGGGCAGAGTGACGAAGGAAGAAGAATCTCATTGGATCTTGGCTGTCGATCGTGGCTGCCTAATCTTGGAAGATGTATCTGAGCTTTTTTTTTTAATTATGAAGCGTTGTGCGAATGTCAGTCCAGATGAAGTCAGCAGCCGCCTCCCACTTTCCCTGACTAGACAAAAGTTCCCCAAGTACCGTAAAAAAAACCCCATGCCTCGCGATGTTCTATGAACCCTGTCATTAGCAACCAGGGGGCGATAATCTTGGAAGCTCCTGGCACTCACGTTGTCCACGTGTCGGACGCATGGACCTTATCCTTTATCTGACACATCTCTACAGGATCCAGGTCCTCAAGGTCTCTGCGAATGTCAGGAAAGACTGTTGTCCCACAGGTGGTCAGAATCCTGGCTTAGGGACGGAATCAGAGGGGCTGGGAGGTCACGGCCAGGGGCAGACTACTGGCAGGTACCTGGAGCTGCTGGCTGACAGTCACAGAGCGCACGGCTAAAACCAGCCACGGTTCCCCAGCCTCCGTGAAGGCCAGAGCCAGCTGCGAACTTAGCAATGCCCTGAGGACTTTTACCGTTTCATTTCATGGGAAGATCCCAATGAAGATTGTTCTTCATCTAAATGACTCACTCATTCGAGCACACTTCTACGTCTCCTCCTGTCATGTTTTTTCCTGACAGTGTGTGGTTATACTTAGGACTGTTTGCCTTGTTACCCAAAGAGGAAGAAAACACGGTAGCCTAGAGAGCTATGTGTTGTCTGAGCTTTTGAGAACCAGGTCATTTTGTGGTTGGCCAGTTACCGAGCTTTTTTTTTTGTTTTCCACCACGCACCCACACGTGTGTCGTACACGATCCTCGTCATTTGAAAAGCAGTCAGCAAGGAAGGCAGAACGGTCACCATCCCTCCGTCCAGAGTCCGCTAGCCACAAAACAAGGGCAGGTGAGGCAGTTGAGGTCAGCAGAAGCCTGTCCCTAAATTATAGTGACAAAGGAGCAAAATCCCCAAAAGAGGGCACCCCTGCTCTTTCCCGATGAGTATGGCTCCTTCTAGACACGACCCACATCTCCAGAGTCAGAGCAGAAGGGATGAGTACTCAGCACATCTGGTGAGCTTGATCCCAGCTGCAGGACCCCGGGGTCATGGGAACATCGCCTCCCTGCCCCCATGCGTAACGGCACCCATGGCTAAGTGAGGGGCACAGGGCCTGTAGGGACAGAACCCTGTGGAGCTTCACAGGGAAAACCTTCACCAGCTCAGCGCTCAAATAACGGAGATAGAATTATCTATGTCTAGTGTTCAGCAAGAAATATTCGTCCTGGCAACACTGACACTTATACAAGTACAATCTCTTAAGTATAAACGTGTGTATATGCGTGCCTTCATCTTACACAGCTCTAGTTAGCTCACACGAACACACAGGTTGAGTCAGGAAAGACCACACACGTGAACCATACGGCGGTTGCTAATAGTTGAACTTCACGTTGGACCTGGAGAGTCCCAGCCGCTCCGGTGGAAAATGAGACCCAGTCCGTGTGTTTAATGTCTCCTTGTACGTGGGAGGCAGTGCAGCTGCGTGTTAGCCGTGTTACTTCTGCCCGTGCCCTCATCTCTCGTGTCTTGGTCTCCTCCCAGGTAAGCAGGGGAGATGAGAGAACCTCCCAGAGTGAACGAGCAGGTTTGCAAATGTGCACCTGTACAACACCCCTGTCCCTGTCCCCCACGGGGACCGGCAGAAGGGGTCTGCATGCGGTCGTCCGAGGATGCCCAGCTGTGTTTAGCCAGTTGTAAGATCTTTTCCCCCGTTTCGGGTTTTATCACAGACGACCGTGTGGTGTCAGCCACCGCAGGGCACTTTCCTGGCAGCTCTGGTGACCAGTTTCACAGGAAAATTATAATAAACTGGGCAGTGGGCGTCTTCCCACCTTGGCGCTGGGTGAGGCACATGTCCCACTTGTGGCCTCACCTTGTCGCTGTCCTGCGTGGCCCGTGCACACCCCTCGAACCCTGCCAGGGACCGGGGTGTGGACGCCTCTCTGGATGGGGAGGACCTGTAAGGACATATGCAGAGGGAGGAACTGCTCTGCCACGTCTGGAAAGTACTCTCTGCCACAGACAGACACCCCGGGAATTTTCGTACAGCATTGAGAAAAAAAACTTCGCTTTTTTTTGTTTCCAGGACCTTTCTGTGAGGAAATCTTTTTGAGATTCTATTTCCGATATTATTTCTATTTGATCAATCCTGATTACTAGACTAAGCTACGAAGTTAGTAAGAAACAGTCATGATGATACAAAATTCTATCTCCCCTCAGTAATAATTGAAGGCCAGCGACCCACCCGGTGCTTTCCTGTGGACCTCTCGTTAACTGTCCCTCTGTCAAGGTCATCAGCGCCCTCCAAGAATGGCTTTCGGCGGCCTGCTCTTGTGACTCATGGATGCTGACTTTAATTTTTTGCTAATGATGGCTTGATTGTTGCCCGAGTGGTTGTTCACATCTAGGCCAGCAACAGAATCAATATGGAGTGTGCTTTGGGGCAGATAGAAATCACAGAGTCACAGCCGCTGGTCTGACCCCTCCCCACCATGTAGAGATGAGCGTCTGCTGGCCAGGACAGAGGCCAGAAGGCCACAGAGACCAGACTGTAGCTCCTGCTCCGGGCCCTGCCCTGAGCGCCCCCAGGACACAACCGTGGGGGGCCCTTGGAGGACAGAAGCAGCTTTCATGTCTCTGTCTGACAGATACGTTAAAACAGCGGCACAACGGGAGACATACTGTTCTGTGCCTCGCCTGCCTGTGAATTGCTACTTTGTATCTTTGAAACCCACACACACCTGCCAGGATTTGCACTGCCTCCTTGTAGTTCCCAGGCAGCCGCTGGGGGGTGCCCCTCTTTGCTTTCTGGTGGCGGACTCCTTTCTGGCCAATAGCTGCTACCTGGCAGGTGGCCCGGGGGGCGGGGCCAGTGCCTGAGGGCCCCTGTGGTGAGTGTGGGTGCTCAGGGCGGTGGGAGGTCTGGTTCTATGGGGCAGCACACCCCCCCGCCCCCGCCATGAGCTATTGGACAAACATCCCGGCCCTCGGTTACTTCGGTGAGGTCGTATCCCCGAGTAACTCATGTAGACTCCAGACCTCTGGGAGGACATCCAGCCTCAGGTGTCCCGTGCAAGTGGGGGTGCTCACAACCGACCTCTGGGTCGTTGTGAGGAGTACACGCCATCAAGAAAAGTCGCCCCGGGTGGAGCTTATTGGGAAGGAGGCAGGGGCCATGTGCGCGGCCACCCGCTGTCTCCACCCAGGCATGCCTGTCCCGGAACGTCTATCCTCTCCAGGGAAACCCATCCCGCCTCGAATAGTCTGCGGAGAAACATGATATTTAATAGTATGTGGGGGTACTGGGAGAGACGATAAAGGCCAGTGTCCAGAGATAGCTGACCTGTTCGGCAGGACCCAGAGCCTCTCTGTCCTCCGCCACGTGGGCCACAGGGAGGGGATGTTGCCGGGGTTCTTCCGGGGGCAGTGCTCGTCTCTAATGCTCCAGGGACCCTAGCAGGCTTGTCTGGCTCATGGAATAGGCACTCACCCACTGACCCACGTACCACCGTGGTCCACGTCCCCACTGGCAATCACCTGGATGATTCCAGGAGCCTCGTCTGGCTCCTGCTTCCATCCAGACCTCCGCCCTTGCATCCAGCCTCGTCTCAAGACCATTGCAGTGCACACAGCCCAGTGCACCCCTCCCTGCCCAGAGCCCTGCCACCCTTGCCATAGTCTGTGGGTCCCTGAGGGCCCAGGCACCTCTGATGGCACCTCCTACACTCCCCTGTCTCCCTCGCCCCCCTGTTCTCTCTTCTTGGAGCACCAGGCCTTTGCACAGGCTGTGCCCTCCTTCTGGAACACTCTTCCCCAGACATCTGGGTGGCAAGCCCGCCACCCCTTCCAGTTTGTGCCCAAATGTCTCCTTCTCGGTGAGATCTCTCCTGACAGCCTACTTAGAAAAGAGCTGCGTTAGGACAGGAGAGGGGGACGGCACCAGCCCACCAAACGGGCACCAGAATCTCCGCGCTCCATGTCCAGCTCGCTGTCACAGTCCAGCAAGGTCAGGCAGGTCTCCCTCAGCAGTGACTCAGGGACCCAAGCTGCTGCCACGGGGCAGGGGGTGCACGGGCATGGGCAGCCAGAGGGTGAGATACCCTGCAGGAAGACAGTGTCCATCACTTCCACTGAGGCTCGATGGGCCAGAAGTGCTCCCGTGACCACAGCCCACAGGCCCGGCACATGGCCATCTCTGGCCAAGAGGAGGGGAACCAGGATGGGGAGATGCTGCCTCCTGGTGCCGGGAGTTTGGCTCCCACCGTGAGCCAACACTGCCACTGTGTGTTGTCTGCACCCCCCCGGCACCAGTAGAAGGGGAGCCCCACGTGGCCGCTGTCTCCTTGCCAAGCATTTGGTGACCATACTGTGATCCAAGGGCCCCCACCTCCCCCTGCTGCCCTGTCCTCTCCTCTTCTCTGAGGCAGACTTGCAGACTGTCATGTTCAGGGAGCTGTGCCACCCAGACAACGTGTCCTCAGCCTGAGCCATTTCCTGGTGAGAAGCTCTGCTTGGGGCCGTTGCTGAGCGAGTGACGGCACGGAAGCAGTTTGCATCAGAACGTGGGTGCACGTGCTCGCAGTGCCCCTGAGTGTGTGTGCGTGTGCGCGGGTGCGTGGGCGCAGGCTGGTGTGGGTAAACGTTCTTCCCATGGACAAAATATCTCCGAAACTCTGTGCGTCTCTTTTGTCCTTTGACATTAGGAATTGCTAAGACTGCCTTCACTCCAGCGTTTTTGTAAAAACGGTTGTCCTTGGTTACGGTCTGTGCTTTTTCCATATAAGTTCCTTGTAACGGTGAACCCTGGGCCACACAGCCCCTATGGGGAGTGGCTGCCCCCATCTTCCAGAACCGCCCCCCCCCCGCAGGACACCCCCCTCCCCGACTGCGAGGAGGAGCGGAAGGCCCTGCAGACACAGGTGTCTGTGCCGGGAGGGGCTCACCCTCCCGGAGGCCACCCCGGCCCATCCTGGCAGGCTCCCGCCGGCGGCTTCTTTCCTCCCCAGTTCAGGCAGTGGATAGTCCCCGCACTCACGGTCCGGGAGGGCTGAGGGAGGTTACTCCAAGGTGGGCGCGGGCGCGCGTTTCCAGCACCTCTCTGCACCGTGCACAGGTGAGGTCAGTGAGGAGGCCGGCGGCTGCGCAGAAGTGAGGCCTGGGGGCGCCTTCGGGAATCTGCCTTGGCAGAGCCCATCCCATGAGGGGACTCTGGTCCCAAGGAGGCTCTCTCCAGGGGGGGCTGACGAGCCTGCCGGGCGTCCGGAGTCACGAGGCCTGAAGGTGCTGCCCGCGCTGAGCCCGCTGGGCCTGGCCTTCACCCTGAAACGGTGGCTCCGAGTCACTTGAGGCCATCCGGGCACAATAGGACACTGAAAGACTTCCAGAACAAAGAGGGAACACAGACCTTACAACGCACAGATGGCAACTGTGATGGGCTTCGGCCACTGGCCAGCAACGACCCCAGCTTGAGGCCCAGGGAGGCATGACCCTCACTCGTGGTCTCCTCCACGGGACCCGCTGCTCTGCGGAGCCGGCCAGCCCTGGGCTCCCGTTCGACAGCGCCACGTTGCTCCCCGAGTCAAGCTGTCATTGACCACTCCGCCCCACACGCCGCCGGAACTCGCAGAGTGAACTCGGGGGCCGCAGGCAGTGGTGGACCGTCCCCTCCTGAAGCCTCCACCCCCGGGACCAGGTCCAGATGCCTGGGGCCTGCGCACGGGACCCGCCAGCAGGCAGAGCGGCGTTCACGCACACCTGTCCCGGCTGCTGTGGCTCGGGGGTGGCCATCACCCTCCATCTGCCTCTCCCACTGAGGGAAGGGCTGCGTGTCTCCCCCATGAATTTGTACAGGGCAGCCCTAACCGCTTCCTCGCCTCCGCCACGGGCGATACTGTCGATATTTTTTAAACTGAAGAAATGACGTATTTAGGAAGGAAACGAAAACAGCACAGTACGCTTTGGGTTTAGCAGCGCCGTGGGCCAAATACAACCAGACTCCCAGCTGTCCCTCGCCATCACGCAGCCTGACCCCACTCCTGTGCACACCGCGGCCGTGACCGAACTCCGCTTTGCAGTTGCGTTCCGCCCAGCTTTCTCCTTGGAACTGCGACGTGTCATGTGCCAGGAGGGCTGTTTGTGGTCCTGTCCTCACGGTCCGCCCTGCAGCTCCGCGGCTCACAGACATGAAAGGCAGGTCCTTGCTTCAGGCCAGGCTTCTTGCTCTGAGTGGAGTGTCCCTGCTGGGCCTCCCAAACCTCCCCTTCTGTGCCCGGATCCAGAGAAGCAGTCCCACGGCTGTCTGGCAGGTGACTTCCTGTACCAGTGATGGTGGTGGCAGGTGGGCTGCTAAGCGAGGTGATGAATGTGGCATGCTCCCAGAGGGTTGAGGTTGTTGTTCCGGAGGTCGGAGGCCGTGAGAGACTCGAGCTTTCCGGAGGGCAGAGACAGTTAGAGATGCGTGCTCCTGGGAGGTCGGAGGGCTACAGACTCGAGCGTGTTCTTCAGCAGCTAGTGAAGTCAAGGTCATTCAGGCACATCCTAACTGGAATGTTTCGTTAGGTGGACTCAGTGCATTTGAGCCATTTTTATTGCAAGACTTTCCAAATTATATAAAATGTACCTAAAGGCACTCCTACCTTTCTCCCTATCTAACACCAAGGGGGGCTATTAACTCTGCCTCTAGCTGAAACATTTTTAAAGTTACTTCAAAAAATCATGTCTTAATGTTCAGTTTCTTTTTCCTGGGAGCTTTATTAAGAGCCAAAGACATCAGCAGGTGTCACAGCTCGCGGTCCCGTACCTGGAACGTGACACTGTATCAGAGTGTGGCCTACCACAGGTGGAGAGACAAGGGTGATGGGCACCTCTGTGAGGTGAACACAACAGGGACCCCGAGAATGCCGTGTGATCTTGGGGGGAATCTTAGGATGAGATTTGTCCGTCCTTCTGGGATGCGGCCCCAACCACAGTGGCGTGGAACCTGATGGACACCGCACTCGCACATGCACGGACACATTCACACGGGCTCACACGCACGCATGGGGGTGGGGGGCAGGTGTCTCCCGTGTCACCCCGAGCTGGTTCAGAGGCCGTGGGTGGAGGTCTGTCTGTGTGTGCGGGATCGGCGGGCAGGCCGCGTGGGCCTGGCGGCTCGGCGCGTGACACGCGAGCTCTGCTGCAGGTGTGCGGCGTGCGGCTGGAGGGCTTCCTGGCAGCTCTGCCACAGGCAGCTGTTGCCCGGACGGAAGACTGAAGCGCTTTCGTATTTCGGTGCCATGGGGATGGCAGCGCTCTGAGGTCCACGGAGTGCAGTGGCGTTGTCCTGGCTGCTTCTGCTGGAAAGAACAGGACATTTAACCTGAAGGACTTGGGCTTTTCCCCCCGCCCTGGCATTTCCCCCCGCACAGCAGGTTCTGGTCCCGGCTTCTCCCCTACATAGGAATCCGCCTCATTGTGCAGGGAGCTGTAGTCCCTCGAGTCATTCCTCCTCATTTTCATCAAAACTGAATGAGAGAAATGAGTATCTGTGGTTGCGTAGGGGTGAGGATGGGAAGCACAAGAACAAAGAGAAAATTGGGGAATCCTAGACTGCCCTGCAGATGAGGGGGGCAGAGGCCAAGGGGCTTGAATGCTAGGAACACAGTCATGTCTCACGTGCGCGCTCCCTGCCTTCCGGGAGATGGTCCTTAAGGTTTCGATGCCGGGGACAATCAGCAGGACTTCGACTCACTCAAGAAGCTCTCCCTGGGATACGCTGTACACACCCGGCACAGACTCTTCAAACGGGGCCATTTCTAGCCACTGACCCAGAACCTTCCCCTGGGCAGCCCGTGCAGCTGGGATCCAGTCACGGAGTATGCAGAGAAGGACCCGGTAGCTGGCTGTCGGCTCCAGCAAAGCTTATGAAGGGGGGGAAGTATGTAATTTGACATTTAAAATATAAATAGAATGCTATTTTTGTGTTTCAGAACCCTAGTTTATTTTCAAAAATTATGTGAGTTTTCGAGTCTTTATTTTTGTAACTGCTTCTCTCCTCAGCAAGATCCTCGAGCCAGGAGAGAAGGGCTCTTGCCAGGTAGGGCCCGATGAGTCAGCAGTTGGCAAGTTTGGAAATCTTGCTTCCGTGGAGCCGTAGTGCTCTGGGGACATGTAGCTTCTCCGAGTCAAGAGAGGACAAGAATGGTGGATAGAATTGCTCAATGAAAACGTGTCCATTCTGTCGTTGCTGCTGTCACCCTGTTTAGGCATCAGCAGTGACAGTGTCCACACTCAGAAAAACCCAAAACAGTCCTTGTTTCCCTGGCTACAGGAATGGGCATCCCCCGGGGAGTCAAAGGTGATCTGGGGTTCCCCGATGACATCTGCATGGGTGACATCTGACCGGAAATAATGGGGTGCAGAACCAGGAGGACAGCAGAAGTGACCCTTTCCTGAAGGTGCACAAATCTGAGCTCTGACACCCTCGAATGGGCAAATACTCCTGTCAGACCGTCTGGCATAACTTCCGGGCCACACTGGCCTCCTTCCCATACTTGGACCCCGCCCTTGCAAGAACCTCAAAGACAGAAAACAGACCAGTGTTTTCTTCCTTCGGGTGTGACAGGGAGCCAGACTGGGACATTCTCCATTCTGTATCTTGTGGGAGTGCAGGGGGACAGCAGTGGACCAAACAGTGGACACCCTGCCTCTTGGACATCACTTTTCAACTGGCTTTGGATCCTCTGGCTTAGTAGATGTGTGTCTTCTGCTCTGACCTCCTTGGGCCTCGCTGCGGACATCTGTCATCTGCAGGCTGTCATACCTGTGGGACAGCGACCCGGGGGGGACAAAGTCAGTGACACAGTGGTCTCGTCATGATGACACTGGCTTCTCCCTCCTCCCCACCTCCTGAAGCCATCAGGCTCCGTTTGCCCCCCCCCCTCCGGCCACCCTTCACCAGAGGTCCTAAACACCATTGCTGTGACACGCCCCTGCCTTGCCCCCACCACCGTGTCATCCCCGGAACACCCCGGAGGCAGGTCACACAGCACTTCCAGGTGGAGGGCCCCCCAACGGGGAGACTTGAGAGCCCCTTCTCACTGGCGTGAGGCCCTGCAAGGGGATTTTGGGTGGAAGGAGTGTGTTTCCAAAGAGAGACAAAGGGGTTCAAATCAGAGAAGCCAGATCTTTAATCTCAAACCGACAGCGTCCTTCTTACCAGCTGTTTGGTGGTCACAGTTTAGAAAATTATTAGAATTCTAGCTTTTTAGTTGTTGTCAGTAGTCTTGTGATTATAATTTTTGCTCGGAATCATCTTCTGACAAGTAATAGATGTAATTATTTCATTGCATGACACGGAGGTATTCTGGTAGATACGGAATCATGAGCTAATTTGCTGGCATTCAGAATTAAACACTCAAGTTTTAATTTCTTTCAGTTGCCTTAAAAACCTGAGCATAGCCCCTTCATTGTCTGACTTCTCTTCTATCTTGTGGAAAAGTTACATTGAGGCAACACCACAGTAAAATGGAGACTTTCCTAATTGCTTTCGTTTTCAACAGAGTGACGGAGATACATTTATATGCCATAAAGTGCACCTGTTTTAATTAGGCAAATTAATGGTTTCAGTCTGTTCACGGAGTTGGCCACGCCCACTCTAACCTCACTGCTGTCACCCCAGAGGAAATGTCTGCCAGTGGCAGCTCTCCCCGCCCCCACCCGCATCCAGCCCCTGGAACCACTAATCTGCTCTCTTTGGCTTTGCTGACGTGACACTTGTGGCCTTTGTCCCTGGCTCCTCTCACTTAACACAGTGCTTTTAAGGTCTGTCCAAGTGGGGGCGAGTGTTCGCGCTGCACTCCGCCTTTCGGACAGCCCCTGGTTTGTTGGTCCCCTCACGGGCTGGTAGGGTGTGGGCTGCTCGCGCGCCGGCTGTCGTGAGCCCTGCTGCCGGCCGCTGTGCTGTCTCGGCGGGAGCAGCTGCCCTGTTCTCCCGAGCGGACACCCCCTAGCAGCGGCTTTATTTTGTTTGTATGCTGAGCCCCAGAGGGCAGGGCTGTCTGTGTACACATTCATTTTTATTCTGCCGTTTGCATGGGGGTGTTTATCAAACCCCATTCCACCACCCCGGGGAAACGTGCATTTTAGTGTCTGATTCCCTTAATCCCCAAAGATGTCCGACTTGCAGGCAGCTGAGGGACGGAGGGACCCTGGATATTTGGTGGCATTGGACATTTCTTTTCCCGCCTTCAGGAACTGTGGCCATCACCGGGCAATGCCCTCCAAGCTCAGCTTCTCTGAGCCGATGCCTCCAACACTGAAAACCGTCCCCCCACATCTGCCAGAGCCGCGCCTCCCTGCACTCAAGGAACAAGATGGTCATTCAGAGTCTCTGGGGACCGTGACCTGCCCCATGCCCCCAGGTGCCCTCCAGGCAAGTTGAGAGGGGCTGTTCACCCCAGACTTGCAGTTCGGCGGGGAGGGCTGGTGTTGGGAGAGCCCCGAGGTGCGGTTTGCCCTCACCTCGAGTGACTGTGCTGCTCTGTCCCGGGAGGCAGCCAGCCAGTCCTCTATGGCCCTCCAGCGAGACTGGTGTTCTGCTCCTACGGCAGTAAGCCCCCATGTCTGTGAATGTGCCAGAATCCGATGACAGCCTCAGCAGCAACAGCTGGGACGCTCCTGGGACGGAGAGCGGCTGCGGGTCTTCACGTCACCACCAGGAACACAGTGAAACACTCAACAGCTCTACACGGACAGAAGCAAATATCCGTAGTCAACTCGCTGTCGGCCCCGCCGTGTGGACGTGTGGGTTATTACGCATCTCGCACGCGCAGCTGATAGTTCCCGTTGATGAATGCTGCCCTCTGGTGTCTTCACAACACGCACGGCAAGTCCACTCTCAGGGTTGCCACCGAGCTGTGCCTCCCCCGACGGCTGAATTTTCAAGCAACCATTTAACCCGACGTGCCGTTAGCACCGTGTCCTGGAGACGGGCCGCGTCTCACCTGTTAGGGCTCAGGCCCCCTCCCTGCTCCTTCATCCTGTGTGTGGCCGGCTCGCTGACCAGTTAAGCAATCTCACTGTCAATTGGCACTTTTTCCAATAGAAAAAAAGAATGAGATAAATTGATGGTAGTGATTTTTTTTTTAAAGATTTTATTTATGTATTTGACAGACAGAGGTCACAAGCAGGCAGAGAGGCAGGCAGAGAGAGAGGAGGAAGCAGGCTCCCCGCAGAGCAGAGAGCCCGATGCGGGGCTCGATCCCAGGACCCTGAGACCATGACCTGAGCCGAAGGCAGAGGCTTTAACCCACTGAACCACGCAGGTGCCCCGATGGTAGTGATTTTAAGAGTGAAAATGCCTCAGCTACAGAAGGCAGAAATCCTGAGCGCTGCAGGAGTCTGTCCTTGCTCACGGACCTTAGTGACCCTGGCCCTCCTGACCCCCCATGCGAATCCGAGTGGTTTTCAGAACGTGTGTCCCAGGCTGGTGGAGCAGTGGGTGTTCCCGTGAGGGTGTCAGTCACACACACTTCCCCACGGGTGGCTGCCTTGCACACCGCCGACCCGCTGAGTCCGGCACTGAGCCGGTCAGCCATTGGTGGTCTCACCGGCGGGCTGTCGCATTTTCATGGAGATTATAGAGGCTGGGCTGTGGTTTGTCCGTTCGCTGTTCTGAGACTGCTTTGGGTCCCCTTGTCATCAGTGTTCTCGGGATGTGATGTTTCTTTTCCGATGGGAAGAAAGATGTGGACTGATTCCTGGCATTGGAGCTCACTCCGCAAAGGAACAAGTTCGGTCAGGATGTGTACAAAGACCAGAGACACCCATTTTTCCATGTATCTGGACATATCTCATATAAAGGACAGTCTTTGTCATGCACACGCCAGTACACATGCCCGTGCACACAGCACAACAACACAGAAACCTACCACCATCCTACGAATTGTCTTTAGAGAGACATGTCCATTTCCTAGAAGTAAATTTATTTGAACAGAAAATAGCATATGGCTATTGTTTAACAAATGCTTTCTCCCCATTACAAGTTGAGCTTAATTTGATTTCCAACATTTCAGATGCAATTTTGTGTGTTCCCAGAGCAGAGAGTGTCTAGGTGCCTTAGAGGTAAGCATGGAGCTCCTCCACTGGAAGGGGAGCACAGAGGAGGCACCAGCAGGGCAAGGTGCTCTCCGGGACGGTTCGTGCCCCAGCGCCAGAGGATCTGCAAGGCCGGGGCCAGGGTGGACTCTGAACTGAGCTCTGGGGCTTCTAGCAGGGAGCCGAGGAGACAAGGGCAGAGCTGGACAGGACAGAGTCGCTCTACCGCTTGCCGTAGCAAGAGGATTCTGTGGGTGGTGCTAGGACTGCGGTCTTGGTTTGTCGGTGGGCAAGTGCGCAAGTGCCGAGGATCCCGAGCATGGCGGGGTCTGAGAGATTGGGCCATGGGGGAACCGGTGTGGTGGTGACACATCCAGGCTGAGCGGCAGGGGTGCTGCTGAACGGGGACTGCAGATCTGCAGAGGGGAGTCTAGAGAGCTGTGATGGCAGGAGTGATCCTCAGCTCTGCAAATTTGCCTTTCTAGACATTTCCCTGTGTTGTCCTCGGGCCACACAGTGCCACCCTGGAGGCCTTCCCTGCCCTCTGTGCTGCAGTTACTGGCCACCCTGGTCGGCCTGGGTGGCCCCGGGTCCTGCCGCAGATCAGGCTTCTTGCCCCGAGGCATCGTGAGCAGGTGATCGAGGTTAGTGCACAGAATCTTGGTGGGCACACCAAGCCCAGCCATTGCAGGCACATCAGCCCAGGCCACCAGCATCCAGAGTGGGGATCCACGTCCTGCCGGAGCTGGTCTGCACAGGCAGGAGGACAAGGGCGGAGGTGATCAGAGACAGAGGCTCAGGCCAGGGCCGTGTATGACACAATGGCGGGGGGGGCGGGGGGCAGAGCCCTAGAGGGAGTGCGGGTCAGCAGAAGTCAAGCAGAGACTGGGGAGGATTGAGGTCGCTGTGGTGTGAACGCTCGGGCATGTGGCTGGCATCCGTTAAGACAGTGTTTGAGGCAGGTGTGAATAGGTCAGCTTTGGTACGTTTGACCTCCGTCCTCCCTCGGCGCTGGGCCCACGTGGAGCACAGAGGGAGAAAGTAACTTGCTCCCATCATGACACCGTGGAATTGCTGGGTCCACTACACGGCACAGAGCAGTCAGGGAGGTAAAAAGCTTTGTCTCAATAAACGACTTTCTAAGGACAGTGCGCTTGCTGCATTTGGACTCGTGTAGATACACAGACTGAGGGGACTTGGCAGCCCACCCCAGCCCTGCTGTGAGTGACACTGGCCTTGGGTGATGAGAGCGAGCAGTGACAACCGTCTTCTGAGTCACACCACATACTCTGTCCTAGGTGCTCCGGGACCAGTAACCGGGTTAACCTCTGAGATTGCCCAAGACGGGTGGGAATGTCACCACATTGTCTCTCTGAGGAAGATTTTACACGTTTCTGTTAGCTTCAAGGGAACTGATTTCTGTTGGAGAATTTCGTAACTCGTGCCCACGTATGAATATAGATATGAGCTTATTTTCATGATGTGGAAATGCTGACTTTCTACTTACGATAATTCCCTTATGAAAGTATCAGTTTGTTCAAGGTTCATGCAACAAAACATAAAATAGGTTATCCTAAGTACCCACTGTGTTTTCATAAATAAATCTTTAAAAGTATCTACTTCGACTGGATGAGTAGATAGGGGATATTTTTGGTTTCTTCTGTTATATACCCTATGAAATTAAATGGTCATCTGACTATAGGATCGTGATGAATGGTCTTGAAGTGATTTCCTAAAAAGAAAATAACCCCCCCTAGAAGTATATTAGTATGCACTTTGCTCAAACAGCACATGCCTAAGAATAGTTTAAGCAGCAGGTGAGTTGACGAGAGTTCACCTGAGGCTTTCATAAATCTCTTAGAACGTCTTTTTTCTCCCCATTTATCTAGCATCACATCACCTTTTCTCACTCTGAATAATCATGTTTTATTGCCTGAGTTTTTTAAAGCATTTCACTGACTATTTCTTAACCTGAAGCGTTTTCAAGTTATTTTTATCCTTAAAAACTAGCAGTCGCTGTCACGCGCTGGTACGAGGCTGGCACGGCGGAGACTCTCTGGGTGCCGGATGGCCGGCCATGAAAAGCAGACATTGTGCAAAGAGCCTGGTCTCTGCTGCGCCAGACATTTGATACCATTGTTCCTTGGCTTCCAGGGACAG
Organism: Lontra canadensis; assembly: GCF_010015895.1. Taxonomy (NCBI): domain Eukaryota; kingdom Metazoa; phylum Chordata; class Mammalia; order Carnivora; family Mustelidae; genus Lontra; species Lontra canadensis. The sequence goes on from NW_022631038.1 coordinate 2,362,668, forward strand.
AAAGTGCTGCAGTACAGATCTGCAACTGTCCCCAAGAAAAGACCTAAAAATAACTCTCTCATTCACCAAACTGTAAATGTATCAATTATTTGTTACACTGTAAGCCAGGGATTATGCCTGTCCTGCAAAACAGAGCACACAGTAACAGGTAAGGAAAGATACAAGTATCATCCTGATTAGTCTGAATTCTAACCTGAGCAGTTACAAAGTAGCATGACTGTTTCCTGGGGTTGGGTGGTCAGACTGGAAATAGAGTTTCAGTTGAGAGAAGGGATGCCAGTCAAAACAGTTAAATCCTGGACTTCTGCTTCGTCTTTATCAGACCACAGCAAACGCCCCAGCAAGGCGGTCCAATGCCAAGTGTCTGATCTTTTCAGAAGACCAAAGACAGGGTTTCTGCAACATGTGTTTTTGGCCGAAAGGACGAGAAAGGCCGAGTTCTGTGCATCTACTTCCTCCTTCCTTTAATTCGGAACAACTGCGGGTAAAATGTTGGATATTTATGCATTTAACAAGCAAAAATTCCAAAAAGGTCATGTAAAGTGATAGTTATTTCCATTCTATTGTGAATGGGTGTTTCTTCATCTCCCTATCAGGTAGCTCCATGTTTGACCATTTTTTTAATAGTGCTGTGATTAGTAGGAACTCCACACCTTTTCACTGGTTTCAGACGACGTAAGGTCCGCTGCTCACTCTCTGGGTTTCTGCTGGCATTCTGCCAGTAATTCTCCCAAGTAAGCTGCCAGCTTCCATCAGCTGATAGCAAACGACCTTCAGAATTGAGAGGGGAGAAAAAAAGGAGGATAAGAAAATTATAACATTAAGTTCTTCAAAAAAAAAAAAAAGATTTTCTTTCTTTCTTTAGAGAGAGCATAAGCAGGAGGTCAGAGGGACAGAGAGAGAGAATTGCAAGCAAACTCCGCACTGAGCACAGAGCCCAAGGTGGGGCTCGATCTCAGGACCCTGGGATCAGGACTTGAGCCGAAATCACCGGTCAGAGGTGACTTCAGTCACCCCTGACATCCGGTTCTTAAAGATGGACGGCATGGAGATGAACGGCAGCTAGATGCCGACGCACGCGTCACTAGAATTGTATCACTTATACGTGATGTTGTGCAGAAAGTTCCTCAGTGACCAGACGTTCGCCGTGCTGAGAACAGGGCCAGTGATGGGCAGGAGCCAGCAGGGAGGCCCCGGGCACCTTCCTAACTCAGAAGTTTTTCTTGCGAACGTGTCCCACATGAGGCGTGGATTCCGTAGCCGCAGACGGACTCAGACCCAGCGCGTGGCCCCAGCCTGTCCTCCGCTGCTCTGCCCTCGGGTGCTACACGATCACCGCCGTTTCCCTCCCGCCCGCGGCTGGCGCACAGCTCCTACGTGACGGCTGGGTCTAAGAATCAGCTTCGTCTGACCCCCAGGCCGGGCAGATCAGGCCCTGCTTCCTGTTCCTTCCACTTCTGAGTTTGGCTTATTGCTCTCTGTCCCTGCATCCCCGCGGACGTTCCTGAGTGGCCCTGGGGTATGAATGAAAAACAGATGATCCCAGAGAGCCGACTTCCTTTCGGCAACACACCCATTCATCTGGTTTTAAAATAATTGTGATTAATTTCATTCATTAAGAACAACTACCTTTTTAAAACTTCCTTATGTGTCAAGACACAAAAGCTTCAAGCCCAGAGCAAGTAGAGCCATATGTCCTTGTCTCTGGGGCCAGAGAAGGACTTAAGTAAATGCTGGTGCTTCGGGCTCACAGCACAGTGACTTCTCCAGAGGTTGTGACCTTCAGCTCCCGGTGCTATATCCTCTAAATGCTGCCTAATACCCCCCGTTCTTAGAGCTGAAAATCAGCTGATCGCAGAGGTCAGCAAACTCTCTGTAAAGGGGGCCGGGAGCCAATATTTCAGGCTCTGCAGGACATATGGTCTCTTCAGTGCTTACTCAGCTCTGTATTTGGAGCCTGGAAGCAGCTACAGATGGTTTCATCTGTAAACGAGCATTGGCTGTGTTCCTATGAAGCTTTATTTCTGGACACCAAAATTTGAATTTTATATCCTTTCCATGTGTCATGAAATACTACTTTTTTCTTCTCAAACTATTTAAGAAGGTTAAAAAAGAAAATTCTTAGCCTGCAGGCTATCCAGAAACAGGAGATGGGCCAGATCTGGTCGTGGGCAAAGTTTGCCAACACCTTCTACATCACTGATGAGGAGACTGCCTTGCTAACTCAGGGAAACCGTGTTGATTTATGCTCAGAATAGAACAGAAATGAAGAACTCCGCCTGTGAAACAGTCATAAAACTTCTTGTACCTTAAATCTGTTACATGAGAAGCTAACAGCAGCACCCACCATATGAATTCACTGGTGAACAATTCCTCCGGTCAGCGAGTAGTGCACAGACACTTGCTTGTGTGCGTGTGTGCGTCCGTGAGCACAAATGCCCACACGCGTGCACCCATACATCGCAGCTGCTCCCTTCCAAGCCCTGGGGAGGTGGGAGTATAAGGCAGAGCAAAGCAATCACAGATCTGGGGCCTTCCGTTTGTCTAATTCCCAGGACTAGTCCTGAAGTGTTAGGGGAAGGTACGCAATAGGGTATCAGGAAACAGGCTGGCGTCTCTACTCGCTGCGTGCTGTGGGGTCAGATTGTCTGGGCCGATTGCATGGCCAGTTGGGACAGAGCTGTGTGCTCCCTGTGGTCCCCACATGGCAACGAGGGGGTGTGGCAGAACCCGTCGTCCCATCAGTTCTTTGAGAGGCTGCCTCTCTCGTGCTTCTGAGCTGGTATTTTGGAGTTCACCCACCTCTGTTACTTGCTACCGTGCTGCTTTCCTTTAAACTGAGCTGATGTTTCTGTGTCCTTTAACCTAAGAATTCTGACGCAGACTCAGTTTCTGTGCAGGTAATACTGATCCATGAACCCTTCGAGGCATTGATCGTTGGGTGCTGCGCTGAATGTTCTTCCAACAGTAGTGACTGGGTTTGATTATGGACCCTGGCGCCGACCCAGGCATCATTTGCACAATGGTTTGAACACTTAATTTGCATGTAGTCTTGGTGGGGGGACTATGGATGACTTTATGACTCGCCGCTGTGACTTTGACTTTGTCTGGAAATAACCGGCCAATGCAACAGTGTTTCTATCCGAACTAGTGGCTTTCTGTGGAGCTGACTCAGGAGGCCAGTTTGGTGGCCTGCTCTCCCGGCGCCTCCCGTGGGGCCACGTCCCATCCGTCACCAGTGCCTGGCATGTGCCCACTCTTGTCGGGTGTCAGTGGGACCCCAGACACCTCAGTTGTACAGAACAGCCTCTCTAAAGAGTACTGGCACTCTGCCGGGAAAGGTGAGGTTTGATCCCCCACCGCGGTCACAGAGCCAGTCAGCATAGCCAGAACTCTCCCGGAGGGTCTATTCTTAACTCATTTCTGCGTCCCTCCTGCAGAGCCCAGCAGAATGCACTCCCCCTTCCTGCTCGCCGACCTTCCGCCAGGACCGCTAGGAGCCGTGCTGGAGAGTTTTACAAAAACAGGCCCTCCAGCAGTCTCTGCGCCACTGGCCAGTCTCTCCAAACCCTGGACACACTCCTGAATACAGGGCATCACCGGAGAAGGGCGTCCGTGTGCTTGATCAGCCAGTCCTCGGAAATAGGGTGCCTGCTGTGGCGCGAGCCCCCTCTGCCTTTCCCTCAGCCTTCAGTCTGTCCCTAGATGTGACATCCCTATTTACTCCTCCGGATAAAGGAGCGAGAGTGTGTGGTGCTCAGAGCCCAAGGGCAGGCGGTGTGGAGGACGGGGATCAGCTGCTGGCCTGGTGGGGGCCAACACTGGATGGCACGGGACCCAGGGAAAAGAGTCTGGAAGTAGGGAAAGAGAGCTGGGAGGAGGGTGGTCACAGAAGCCCAAGGTCAGCGAGGCCTGGAGGACAGACGGCATCGCCCTGGGAAGGTGGCACTTTCGACTGGAGATGGGCTCCCAGGGGCTCCTGAGGGCACCCGAGAATGCACACACGCAGGAGCCTGAGCATTGTTGGTGGGTGGGGGGGTGCCTGGAAGGGCATGGGAGACAGACACAATCTCGTAAAGCTAGTATTTGCCTCAATCTTTCTTCCAATATCCCCAAACTAACAAAAGGAAACAAACCTGTGCTCAACGAACGGCAGAACTTTCTAACAGGGCGGAAGTTCTGTAGTAGCACGGAAGCACAAACAGGACCTGGCACACCAGCCTCCCCTCCTGCCTGTCCCCCAGCACCCGTGTGCCTGCACACGCATGTGCGCACACACACATGCACGCGGGCACACACACACACAGGAGGACGAGACGGAGTCCAGGAGTCACGAGCAGCAGGGTGACTATCAAGCTATCACCAAACGGCACACAATGCCCACATTGTCCCAGGAGGCCCTTGTCCCTCCCACCCTCCGTCTCCTGGCAGGTGACTGTCTTTCCCGCAGCCCCACAGCGAGGGAGTCGAAGCAGCACCCAGATGCACTCTTGCTGCAAAGGCTGCTTCCAGTAGGACGCCACCTCCCTCCCACCTTCCTTGGCCGCTGCACATGGCCTTGGGGTCCCTGCCACAGTCCGGGCCCCTCCCAACTCCAGCTTTGGTGCCCGCTGTCTTCTCTGCCAAAGCCCCAGTGCCATGGCGTCTGGAGAACCCTTGCTCACCCACAGTCACAGGGAAGCTTCTCTGACCCCAAGCCCTCCCCCGGCCCTGAGGCCCTCCCACAGCTAGATTCCTTCCTTCGTGTAAAGCTGCGTGTGGTTATCCATGAGATTATGGGGTTAATTCCTACCTCCTAACCTGAGAGCTTGTACAAGGGGCCGGAACTCTTCTGCTCACTTCCAGCCGCTCAGCCCCGCCCCCCGACCCACAGTAGCCATGTGTCATTTTCTGTCGCGGTGTCTCCAGGCAGCACACACTTAGTGGCTGAAAACAATCCTTCTGGGGCTCCTGGCTCCATGGCGAGAAGTCCAGGCTGGCTGGCACGTGTCCTCTGCTCAGTGTCACGCAAGGCGGGCACCAAGGTGTCATCCGGGTCCAGCTCTTCTCTGGAGGCTCAGGGGCAAATCTACTTCCTGGCTCACGAGGGTTGTTCGCAGAGTTCAGTTCCATGTAGTTATGGGGATCGGGTCCCCATTTGCTTGCTGGCTGCCTTCCGGGTCACCCTCAGCTGCTGGAGCCCCATCTCTGCCCTTAGACCATCCATCTCTGAAGCCCGAGATGCTGCTGCCCGTCTCTTATGGCTTGCCTGGGAGCCCCTCTAACCTCCGCGCCGGCTGCCCACTGCAGAAACTCTCTGCCTCCAAAAGGCTCCTGTGGTTGGATTAAATAGTCTCAGATAATCTTCTGTTTTCAATGCGATATAACAATCACAAGGGATACTTCATCACTTTTACAGGTTTTTAAGAATTACCTAAGAGAATTTGGTAATTATGAGAATTATTGGGGGCCATTCTTAGACTTCTGCCTAACATAGGAATGAAGCGTGTATTGGGTGGGTAGATGCATGGATGGAAGGATGGATGGATGGATGTATAGAAGGATGGATGGATGGATGGATGGATGGAGGATGGATAGGTGGAAGGAAGGAAGGAAGGAAGGATGGATTGAAGGATATATAGAAGGATGGATGGATAGATGGATGGATGGGTGGGTGGATAGGAGGAGGATGGACGGATGGGTGGATGGAGGATGGATGGATGGAAGGAAGGAAGGATGGATGGATGGATGGTTGGATGGAAGGAAGGAAGGATGGATGGATGGAAGGATGGATGGATGGGTGGATGGAGGAGGATGGATGGATGGTTGGATGGGAGGGTGGGTAGATGAGTGGGTGGATACATGGATGGGAGAGTGGGTGGGTGGGTGGACAGATGGATGCACGAGTGGATGGGTGGGCAGATGGGTGGCTGGGTGAAAGCTGTATAGGCTCTTACTGTTATGCACAGGTATTGCCAGAGTCTTTTTTTTTTTTTTAAATACTGCGACAGCCACAGTAACAGAAGCCCTGACTGATGGCCAGTCACCATGCACCAGGGCTAAGACACTTTGTCATGGGCCCCTCAAGGACTTGTCAGAGCGGCGTGGTGGGGGAGCGCCAACAGTTCGCCCTGCTCTGCAGCAGAGGCCCTCGGGACTTGAAGAGATGAGCTCACGTGCTCGAGGCCACAGAGTAGGTGGTGGGACCAAGAGCCAAAGTCAACTGGATTTGACGTAAGCCAGCCTGTGGCTTCACAGTGCAGATCCAGTTTAATTCCCCTGGGACTTACTGAGCCCCCCCCCCCCCCCCCCGGCAAAAATAGATGTAGAGACAGGAATACTCTCATTTCAGCGATCGCACGCCCCCCTGAAAAGCAGCTCAGTGTTCCTGTGATGCCACTTCTGTGGGAGGAACCTTGCAGCCTCTCCGGGCCCGTTGGTGGCAGGTGCAGAGCTGCAGCAGGGACCGACAGAGGCTGCTCGTGGCACAGAACAGGTGTGCATACCGGGCTGTTGTCCGAGTCACATCTGGATACCAGCTGTGTTTGGGACGCTTGCACCCACCTTGTCAGACGAAGAAACTCGGGCCCTGCGAGGCCCGGACTCACAGTGGAGCCCGGCCCGACCCTCCGGGCTGCCTCTCCTGTGACCCCATTCCTGCTGTGGGAGGAATTTAGAGCAATTTAGAGCAAATAAACACTATATGTTCTGGATACACAAAGGAGGCTTTCGTGCTGAGATGGGTGGGTTGATAAGATTCGTTTGTGGAAAAGTTTTCAAGATATCCCAGCGTGGCCTGGAGGGCGGCCACGCGCCTCTCATAGATGCAGAATTTCTGCCGCAGCAAATCCACAGGCCACAACCATAGGCCTCTTTGTTTCCGTCCCCTCCCTGGTGACCCCAGCACAGCGGGCCAGGGACAGAAGTATTCCACAAACAAGGAGGGTCCTCTTGAGCTCTGGCCTACGCTCCCAAATTCCACGGCTCTACCCGCCCAACCCCCACCATCCCCCGAGCCCCTCCCCCGCCCCACCAGCTCCTCTGCAGAGAGGGGCCAACCCGGCCAGGTCAGAGGCACACAGGCACCCCCGGTGCCCCTTCTCCTTAAACCGACAGCCCAACCACGGTCATGTGCACTTAGCATGGGCTCCCACCTCAGCCTCTGCTCCACTGGACGGCATGCTTGTCGCCGTCTTTTTATTTGTTTGTTTATTTATTTATTTATTTATTTAGATTTTATGTGTTTATTCAAGAAAGAGAGAGTGTGTGCCAGAGAGCATGAGCAGTGGGGAGAGGCAGAGGGAGAAGCAGGTCCCCCACCGATCAGGGAGCCCAGTGACTCTGGAGCCTGATCCCAGGACCCTGGGGTCATGACCTGAGCCAAAGGCAGACGCTTCACCGATGGAGCCCCCCAGGCCCCACATGTCGTTGTCTTTTTAGAGTGAGGTTCCGTCCAAGCCTGGCCTGTGGCCATTGATGGAAGGCAGCCCCTTGCTGGAAAGTGGTCCTCACCTGCCTCCGTCTCCAGGGTGGGAGCTGGGGGCTCGGGCAGGGGCAGTGGTTCCCAAGTCCATGCTGCAGAGCCTGTGGGCTACCCCCTGCTGCTGGCCCCGGGCTTTTCCCCCAGGGGCGCTGGCCTCAGGGTTAATCAGAGCCCCACAGGGCCACACGCTTGGTGCCCAGCCTGGTGCCTCCAGCCCCCTCCCTGGCAGGCAGTGGCTGATGGTCCACACATAGACCTGGCAAGATGCTCCTTCTGGGGCCCGTCATACCAGTGGGACAAAATTTTCTATCCCTTAACACACCTGCATGCCCGGTATGAAGAGCCTTGCTTAGAAACGGGGTATTTCTGGCCCTAGATGGGGGAGGGGTCTTTGCCTCTACCTCCAAAGCCCTGCCCACACCCCCATCTCTTGGTCTCAGTCCTCAGGAGAGGGAGAAGGGGTTCCCCAGTGACAGGGTCGCAGGAAGGCTGCCTGGTCCTGCTTGGAGCCGGTTCGGGGCGAGGCGGGAGGGCTGAGCCCACAGCTGCGGCTCCCAGCATCAGCCGTGAAGCGCGCCTACCGGTAAGAACCGCACGCCGGCAGGTGTTTAGTTTCGCACTTGGTTGTGGCAAGTTCAGGGAGCTGAACTACGCTTCTCTGCTGTCCAGGCGCTTTTTTCTCAGTCAGTCCTCACCAAGACTCCAAGGAGAGTCTGTAACCTCGACTCTGGTGGTGGGACCCTCCCCCACTGTGGGGAGCTCGCACCTCCAGGCCTAGAGTGTCCAGGCAAAAACCCTAGAAAACAGGCAGTAACAGCAACAGAAAATGCCTCCTTCATGGAAAAGCAGCCTGGAAATTTCGTTCTGCTGTAACTCATGACGAATTTCATACCTTCAGTGAAGATGGGCCTCTGGCCCAGCCTCGGGTCTAAAAGGGGGTCACAGTCTCTGAGTGCGTTTCTCCAGCTCTCCTGCGGTCTCTGCTTGGGGGAATGGAGCAGGTTCTCACTGAAGGAGCTGGTGTTCGGAGCGGTGAGCAATGGGCCGGCTCGGGGAGGACCTGCTCCCACAGCTGGACGCACCGGAAGGCGGACAGACGTGCTCCGGAGGGTGATGTGCTCGTCGGCAAAACTGCCTTCCATAAAAGTCCTGAAACAGGAGAGCCACGCCGTCTGCCCGCCGACATTAGCGGTCAGGATTTAGGAAGACCTCTGGAGGAGTCAGTGTTGTCCTGTTTCCACCTACAGTCCTGGGCTTCTGGATGGTTCTCCCTGGGCTGCAGGAGTCGATGCCCCTTCTGTCGGTTATTTTGGAAGTAGGAGCTCTTCTGCGAGGGTCTGAGGTTTTGGTAACGTCTCTTGAGCTCTTTGCAGCCATCTCGGTTTCTCAAGCTCTTCTTGACTGTAAGGGATGGCACGTGACTTCAGTCCCCCGCTCTGAAGGACGTGAACTTGGGCCTGTCAACAGAGGACCTGAATTCAGGTCAGCTGTGGTGTTCCCGACTCTATGATGGCTTCAGCCATCTTGGGGATCCTTAAGATATCACCAGGTAAAAACATGTGAGGGAGAAAGTTAAAGCATGAGTTTACAAACAACCAGTTGGAGACGAGATCACTGAAGATCTCTGTTCTATGGCTTCATTTCATAGCGATGGCCCCTTTAATCTAGGTCATGCTGTGACTTCGAGCTAGAAACTAAGGATTCATCTGAACGGTTATGACAAAGAGGACACGCGGGCGCATTTCGATGTGTGGACTTAGTTTTGGGTACTACTTCCTGAAGGGACCGGCAGCTAGGAAAGCAGATTGTGGATCACTCAGGAGAAAAGTGCTGTTGCGTGTAGCCAGAAAACAGAGCATGCAGCTTGTCTGAATTTTGCCATTGTGCATTTAGATAAAGTCACAGAGTGTCCCGGCGCCAACGTCCCCGTCACTGTGCGGATGCCCTCTCTGGCCCAGGAAGGGGCCTGGCTGCCCCATTTAGAGCTTTCTCCAGGCAGGGTCCCTGCGATCTCGGGGTCCCTTCTCCATGGGTACCACACAGTATCGAAAGCAGGGCTGCGCGAGGTGCGTGACCCAGGGGAGACAAGAAAGTGGTGCGGGCTGGTCGGGAGCCTTCTGTCCAGCTACTGCCTGCATGTCTAAGAATGCTTGTTCCTAGCTCGTTGTACAAGAGTTAGGCTTAGGAGTCCCACTGACCCTTAGCAGTCATCGGTCCTCTGGGCCTGAGACAAGATACAGAAGCCGTGACTCCGGGCGGGCTCCTCTGGGGCCGCAGAGACCGTGGCCCACGGTGTATGAGCCCAGCACAGGGAGGGGCTCGGACTGCAGGCTGGGGACCTGCGTTATGAAACCAGGGAGAGTCCTAGTTCCTTGGATGAAAACGCCCAGTGACGGAGGACAGACTCATTAAATCAGTTCCGTTGGGACTCTGTGGGGTTTGGGGCCATTTATGAGATCTTAACGCCACTCCAACAAACCAGACTTGGACTCTGGGTGTGGGACCTAAGCAGATACGCCCTGAGAAGAGATACTTTTAGAAGCCAAGGTAAAAAAATGGATAAAACCAGTCTGATCCCTCAAAATGAAAATCACATTTTATTTTCTGTCCAAATATTTGAAGGATGTCATGTAGAAAAAAATACATATGGAGAACTGCTCACAAGAGCTGCTCCGTGGGGAGATGTCCTGGTCGGTGGCAGAGTGAGAGCCGTGGGTCTAAAGTAGAAGCAGCTGTGTCTGGGGGTTTGGAGTGTTTGCCAGGGAATTGGATCTGGATCTCAGGTGTGCCGGAGACCCGGGGCTTCCTCGTGCTTTCCCAGCCTTGCCCTCTATGGAGGTCACTCACAGGGCCGGGGAGACGGGGGCAGATGGAGCAGTCTCTTGGCAGGAGAGTCCAAAGTGACCCAAATTCATCTACAACTTCATTCAGAGATGGTTTTCCTGGTCTTTCAGTACGAGATCTCCTTTCTGTAGTGAAACTGAGCGAGGCTATGGCAGTTACGTATTTTCTCTTGACGCTCTAACGGGCATCGTAATAGCTTGCCCAAGTCCCAAGACAGAAGGATGGAGAGGCGTCTGCCACCCCGCGGGTTCAGCACGTCCCCGGCCCGGGAGGTCCGCCCCGCCGTCCGGAGGGAATGGCGCACAGAAGCAAAATAAACCGACAGCGACAGCCTGGGCGAGCAGGTCTCTACCGCACACGCTACAGTGTCATGTTGGCAAAACCGCTGATCAGCTGCGTGATGATGGCTTTTCGTTGTTTCTGCCTCATTGAAGACCTGATCAGCCTTGCATATGAAACGTTATTCAACGACCCAAGTGAAGTCCTTATTGGACAAACCCCTCGGTGTAGTGTTTCTGGATGTCTGCTCAGAGGAGAGAATGTGAAAGTCGGCATGGTCACATCTTCCGAGTAGAAGTTTCTCATTTGAGTTCGATTTAACAGAGGGACTTGCATTCACAGAGGTGATTCCTGGTGGTTTATTCTGGTTCCGTGAGCAGTCGAGTCATGCTCCAAGTAACTGGATAAATGCCGTTATTGGCATTGACTTGGCATTTAGAGAGAGGCACAGACCCAGGAGGTCAGCCGGGGTCGTGCCCACAGCGGCCGCACCCCACAGGCTCAGCATGGCATGGGTGCAGCTTCCCAAGTCCATGCGAAGGAACGAAAAGTGCTGGGTCCCCACCCAGCGACAGCATCTCTGCGGGCGGGAAGCAACCCTTACCCATTGTAGCAGGTCCGTGATGCTCGGCAGGTCCGAGGTTAAGCTTTCCTCCCCAGTGACTGCACCCAGCAGTGGGGGTGAGGGGGCAGGGCCCCCCAGTGCACTCTGTGCTGTCATTAAGATGCACACCTGGGTATTTGGACAGTGACTAACTCGCCACTCCACCAACCTGGTAAGGAAAGCAGAATCAGCAGCCACCCTCTGCTTTCTGATTTCTCCGTCGGACTGTGGCTTGACATCTGTACTTTTTCTCCCATGCACACATGCGCGCGTGCGCGCACACACACACATGCACACATGCATGCATGCACACGTGTACACACTCACGTGTGCACACACGCACACACACGTGCACAGTTTTGATGGAAGTTATTCATGAAATTCGATTTCCATGGGTGCATTGGAGGAGAGCGTGAGATACATACTCTGCTTTGCAAAGTAGGAATATTGGGGCCCTGGATGGAGCAGTCGGTTAAGCACCTGCCTTTGGCTCGGGTCATGATCCCAGCAGGGGATCCCCTGGGATACGATCCCAACATTGGGCTCCCTGGTCAGCTGGGAGTCTGCTTCTGCCTCTTCCTGGGCCCTCCGCCTCCCCCACTCCGTGCTCTCTCTCTCTCACTCTCTCTCAAATAAATAAATAAAGTCTTTAAGAAAGTAAGTAAACAAAAATAAAAAGTCATAGGGACAATAATCCATTTGTCATCCCATTGTTTGAGACAGTCTCAGGGGTATTGGGTGTGTGTCCTGCTCTGGTTACAGAGGGCGAGTTTTCCAAACAAGTACGGAGAAGAATGTACCCCGAGCTCCTGTGTGCTCAGGGGTGGCCCGTCTGGCCGGAGTGGCGATACAGGATTCCCGAAGTCAGCTTGTTTTGGTGTTCAGCCCTCCCGAACGTGTTCTGCCAATGCACACCCCTGTTTTAAGTCGGGAGTGGCTGCTGTGGCTGAGCAGGGGCGCGTGCAGGGAGACACCCCCTCCTGCAGCTGCAGAGTCCACAGGTGGGTGCAGCTGGGTCTCCTGTTGGCAGGGGGGTCGTTGGCTGAGCTCTACACTCGGGCCAGGTGGCTCTCTGCTAAGGCCGTCTCTCTCCCCGCAGCCCTGTTCTATGAAGCAGCTGTGACCCACATGTGGTGTAGCTGCCAGTTTTCCACAGTGAAGTCTTCCTCTTAAAGGCAAACACCTCGTTGCAGGTAAAGCCCGTCGGGGCAGGGAGAGCAGGTGTGAGGCCCCCAGAGCCATGGTGTCCCCATCACAGACCTGGGCCAACATCAACTTCCCCACCAACTCCTGTGTAACACTCCAGCATCTGTTTCCTCATATGAACAGAGGGGCTCCTAAAACCACCCGCTTCTAGGGCTGTCCATACTGAATCTGGAACACCCAGACCAGGCAGCAAAGGCCTCCCTTCCCAGGGCTCTGGGTGGCCTCTCTCTCAAATACATCCCTGCGTGCAGGCACCTGTTGGATCGAGAACAGAACAACAGCTGAACCTCTGCTAGGAGCACGTGGCAGTGGGGAGCCACTTGGGGCCCGCGCAAGGGGCGTGGACCGGGAGGCCTCGTGCAGGCGCTCCCAGCAGCTGTGGGTAAAGGGAATCCCGCAAGAGAGGCTGGAGTCTATGGACCAGCAATGATGGTGGAGTGAAACCCCAGCAAACAGTGGCAAAGAAAGAGCAATAGAGAGAGAGAAAGAAAGAAAAGAAAAGGGAAAATAAGGGAAGAAGGCGGTCAGTCAAGTAAGATATAATCCAGGGGGAGAAGCCACAGGGTTTAGGACACCTGCCTGCCAGGGCTCCATGGGTGGAAGACAGCCGGACTCACAGGTGGAAATGGGGCCACCGTGACCTCCGGACGGAGTCTTGCTCGGGTTCTGACCTGGTTGAGCCTTACTAACCGCACACGCCACTGCCCCAGTACCAGCATCCTGCTTGGTGGCGTCTCTGTTCCAGAGCCACTCTGGCATGAGTGACGTCTCTGTTCCTCAGAGACGCCCCGGGAAGCCATTCTGGGATTTTAACAGCCTTGCTTTCGGAAGTCCCGGACATTTCCCACCAAAGTTTTCTGGAGGTCATTCTAGCAATTGGATTGAGGTGGGCTTTTTTTTTTTTTTTTAAGAAGTTTTACTGCAAATTCCTGTAGAATTTGAACAATGCTAGAGCATTCTAACCACGTGTCCTGGCAGAATCCAGCCCATGCCTCCCTAATCGTGCACCAAGCACTTAGCTCCATAGTTAGAGTCGAAATAAAAACTCGGCATTGGGGGGCGCCTGGGTGGCTCAGTGGGTTAAAACCTCTGCCTTCGGCTCAGGTCATGATCTCAGGGTCCTGGGATCGAGCCCCACATCGGGCTCTCTGCTCAGCGGGGAGCCTGCTTCCTCCTCTCCCTCTGCCTGCCTCTCTGCCTACTTGTGATCTCTCTCTGTCAAATAAATAAAATCTTTAAAAAAAAATTAAAAAAAAAAACTCGGCATTGGGCTTTAACTCGATGAAAGCTGATATTAATTAACAAATTAAAACTGCTCTCATCCCAACCAGAAATGCTGCTCATCCACAGATTTCAACCGCTCCCCGCGCCCCTGTGCTCAGAGAAGCTCCTTTTAGGACAGGAACGCCCTTCTCTGCGCCTCACAAACAGCCCTATTCAGGGACACAAAGCCCAACTGTTGTACTTGTATTAGTATTCAGATGTGCTTGTGTTTTGTTAATGCGTTTAATTATGTACAATGCAGCTTCTGTTTCTCTAGCACATTTGCATTAATTCATATTAGCCACAGAGTATAAAGCAGAGCTAGAGGTTCAGACCCTATTTCTGGAGCAACGTATAAATTAGCCACGCACCCCTGCAAAAACCTAGGGCTTGACCCCAGCTGTGGTTTTGGTCTGTGACTACGAGGCAGAGAGGCATTTAGTAGACTCATTAGAAATAATTGTGCTCTTATGGGGTTCAAGTTCATCAGTGGTCGGAGACGACGGGCCGTGCTCTAAGTGACGTGTCCCTAAGGCCTGGGTGCACCTCCCAGCCGCGTGCTGTCCCACAGGGGCCTGAGTGAGGTCACGGTGGTCCCAGTGCCAGGTGTCTGCCTTGAACTCTGTCCCTGGCAAACAGTGAGGACATACGTTGGGGGTGACACCCTCATCCTTGGAGACATGGGTGATGATCGCATCTGCCTGATGGGTGTCATCCATGGGGCCATCTCCTGACCAATGTGATTTTGGTGAAAGAGCGTGGAACCATCTGCCTTCTGTGACCGATGTGTTAGTGACCATGTGTTAGTGACCGATGTGTTAGTGAAAGTGCATGTTGTCGACGCACACACTTCCGAGAATATGTGTGACGCAAGGAAGAGGCCACTGCCTCTGCTGGGCTTCTCCTGGCCCCTGCAAGGGGACCTCCGTGGCCTCACCTTCGTCTCTCCCATGGCCGTCGGTCCCTCCCGCCTGTGTTCACTTGCAGGCCCAGCCACCTTCTACCCGGAAGTCTGGTCCCGCCCACATCCCACAGGGGTCTCTGGTCCCTCTTGGAGCCTTTCTGGCCCTGAGGCCTGTGCAGTCTTGACCAGGCGCCTGGGCCTCCCACTCGCCTGCTCCTCTCACCAACCCTCTGGCTCCAGGTCTTTCTGCGGGCGTCTACCCCCTATACAGGCAGCCGCACTCCACCCCAGTGTGCCCTCGGCCCACTCATTCCATCTCTCATGGGGCCTTCCTGAAGCCCTTTACCCTGCTCTGTTGGCCTAGCTATCCCAGGTTGGTTGTGAAGGTACACACTGTATTTGTGTCCTGTGGCCACAGTGACACATGAGCACAAACTAGGTGATTTATAACAACAGGAATTTCCTCTCTCACCCTCTGGAGGCTGGGAGTCTGGGACCCGGTATCCGCAAGGCTGTGCTCCTGCTGCCGGCCCTTGGGGAGGACCCCCTGCCTCTTACCTTCTGGCGTCCCCGCGTCCCCGTGTCCCCGCATCCCTGTGTCCCCGCCACCATCACACGGCCCCTGCCCTGTGCGTCTGTGTCTCCGTCCAAAGCTCCTTTTCTCATACGGACACCAGCCGTGTGGTTAGGCCCGCCCTCTTCCGGTACAACCTCATCTTACCATGCTTATATTTACAAAAAACCCTATTTCCAAACACGATCACATGCATAGGGACAGGGGTTTAGGATGGGGACATGCCATTTTGGGAACTCCTCATTTCATAACACTCGTTTCCATCAGCGTTCATGAGACAAGGACCACACCTTGTTCATTACTGAAGCCCAAACATCTAGCTCAGTACATCACACTTACTAATGGTTGAATGGCCAGGTGGGTGGGTGGTTGGGAGGTTGGGTGGGTGGGAGGCTGGGTGGGACGGTGGGTGGTTGTTGGGTGTCTGGGTGGGTAGAAGGATGGTGAGTGACTGGGTGGGGTGGTAGCTGGGTGGACGGATCTGTAGATGGAGCCGTGGGTGGTTGGGGGCAGGTGACTAAGCAGGCAGCTGAGCAGATGAGTGGTTAAGTGCACGCTGCTGTTGGGTGAGGGTCAGGGAGCAGACTGGTGGGTATTTGGGTGGGTGGGTGGCTGGTATTAAGGAACCTGTGAGTGAACCCACAATTTCTCTAGGTAAGTAACTAGGGGTGGTGTGGAGAGGACGTGCACTTACACCTGACTCGCACCTTGAGGGCAGAATGGGGGTACGGCCGTTCTGGAAGGAAAGGCTCTGTCTGTGTCTGTGTGTAAGAGCTGAGGGATGGTGAAGCCCATGGAACAGGCGGTTCCCACTTCAGACTTTACCACTGTGGCTGCTCGCAGAAAAGCCACATGGACATGTCCTGAATAAGCGTTCTCTGGAGCAAGAGGCCTCCTGTGGGATCTGGAAACTAAAGAATTCTAAATGCCCATTTTTTCAGGGCATGCATTGCAGAAAGACGTGGGAAGTTCCATTTTCATCAAGTACGCTAAAAATACCTCGTGCTCCCAGCGCATTGGGCTTGGGCACTGGTGGAGCGTCCCACAGTCCTGGCCTGTCCCCGTGCGGCCGTGGGAAAACCCAGGGGTGACGGCCGTGTCCACGCCGGCCGCTTCCGTGGGAAGCAGGGTGTGCTTGGCCTGGAGTGCCAGATGTTGAGTAAGGGACGCTGAGACGAGACCCACAGGTAGGATGCTCGGGGCAGGTCAGGCCCTGCGAGAAGCCGTTGGGGCTGCCACCTCGCCTGCCGGCCCTGCTCACTCTCCGTGGCTTTGGTAGGAGACAGGCAGGTCCCTCGCCCTGGAAGAAAGCGGCTTTGTCCCTCGCTCTGCTTTGCACGGCCCGTGTTCATGTCTCACTGTTGTTTGCAGGGGAGGCAGATGTGGAGCAGAACAATGGGACCCCCTCTCAGGACACAGCGGTGACAGACTCCAAGCGCACAGCGGACCCAAAGAATGCCTGGCAGGACGCCAACCCAGCTGACCCCGGGGGCCGCCCCCACTTGATCCGCCTCTTTTCCCGAGATGCTCCGGGCAGAGAGGACAACACCTTCAAAGACAGGCCCTCGGAGTCAGACGAGCTCCAGACCATCCAAGAGGACAGTGCAGCCACTCCCGAGGGCCTGGATGTGATGGCGTCACAGAAAAGACCCTCCCAGAGGCACGGATCCAAGTACCTGGCATCAGCGAGTGCCATGGACCACGCCAGGCACGCCTTCCTCCCGAGGCACAGGGACACGGGCATCCTCGACTCCCTCGGGCGCTTCTTTGGCGGTGACAGGGGTGTGCCCAAGCGGGGCTCAGGCAAGGTGAGCTCTGAGGAGTAACTGGGGGCACATGGGACGTGTGTCCGCGGTAGTTGACAAGGAAAAGGAAGGAAAGTCAGCAGGTGAGCCAAGCCGAGGCGGAGATGCTGGCGGAGCCCCTCGGCCGTCCAGCTGCTGGCCGTGCTGGCCGTGCTTGCGGCCGCGGACGGGGAGGGAGGGGGGCTGCGTCGCTGCTTTCGCTGCATTCCCGCACAGCTCGGCCTCTGTCCCCTCCCCGTGGGGGACGCTTTCAGGATGTGGCCCAGGAGGGCAAGAACATTCTGAATTCTGCATCTCGAGGGGGTGTGCTGTGCATATGTGGACATTCTCCGTCCTCCAGTGTCTCGCACTCGGGGGCTCTGTGGCTGATCCTGCTTCTGTGCCCACGCTTTTGGGGTCGACATGGGATTGTGCTCATTTTCCTCAGAGTCCGTGCTGCTAGCTTTGCGTTGTCTTGCAACAATCGTGCGATTGAGGACTTCTGAACAAACTCGAAATTTAAATTCGCCTTGAGCAAATTGTGTCTTTTATCCGAGTTATTTAGGGGAAAGGGCTGGAGGGATCCTTGCGTGCTTATGAATCAAAACCGTATTATTTTGTTACTGCATTAATTTGAAGAGAGAGTCTGTGAAGTTTCACTATGTAAATATTCTGTAGATACAAATCGTATCAGGAGGGAAAAGGCTCCCGTCGTAGCCCAGTTCCCAGCCGCGGCCCCTGGAGGCACATCTGCGGCAACGGCCCGTCAGAGGGCTGTCCCAGGTGGCTTTGCTGCAGCAAACGCATAGCGTGTCCTGCGCCTTTATCCGGTCTTGTCTTAGCTGGTCCTTCGGGAAAGAGAGGGTTTTTTCAAGACAGCCGGGCTCATTGGCTGTGTTCACAAAACACAGACGATGCAGCTTTCCCTCTGGCTGTGTACGCGCTGGCCCTGAAAGTCTTGGGAACGTAAAGATTCTTCTGGGTGAAGTAGGGAGCAGGGGCCTGACTTGCGAATTTAAAGGCGTTTCTAAAATTTGCTTTAGTTTCTGACCACAGTTTTTTAAAATTACTGATGATGGTAAAATCGTTGAACATAAATGGGAGGGCAGCTTGGCGGCGCCGGAATTAGGGCTCCTGGAGGCTCAGGTGTGGCTCGTGGGTCCCTGGCATCTGCCTCCAGGTGCCATCATCTCTCACGGGACACTTGTCATGACTTCTGGCCACTAACAGTTGCTGTGTCTTCAGTCCACCTTCCGCTTGGTTCTCTCGGGGTCTGTGTTTGTAGACAGTTGCTTGGACTTTGGGTCTGTCCTCACCCCGACGTGGTGGTCACCTGACCTGTTTCTGACGCTGCTGTTGCGCACAGCTATCAAACCGCACCCGACTCTGGCTGCCGGGCTGTCCCTCCAAGCCCTCCTGTGCATGTGGCTTTGCCGGTTTGGGAAGTTTAAGCTCTTCTGCTTCACTCAAGGAACAGGAAAACATTTACACTGTGCAGAAAAGATTAAACCGCTGTGTAGCACATATTATAAAACAAGCTTTGTTTCGGTGGTTATGGTCTAAATTAAAATTGTGAATGCACTGGTATCAATCATTGACTTTACTTCAGAATGGACACATACACCGGAGTGAACGTTGGTGCGTGTTTTTCCTCCTTCATGTAGAGTTACAGCCACGGTTGCTTTAAGGCTCTTATCCCCTCTCATACTTTCAGAGAAAAGATTCATCTCAGATGTAGGCATCAACTTTGCAAAATAGCATTGTCCGATGATCAGGGAGCCAGAGGAATTGGAGTATTTTCCCAGGATTTTGAAAAAATGAAAACCATGTTTAAACAATTGTTTTAGGATTTCTGAAGTATCAATTCTGTTCAGTACTGAATGTTGAATAAAGCAGATTTGAAAACGAACAGCCTTGCCTTTTGATGCCAGAGAAACCCGTTAGGTTTGCACACGTCGTCACATAGTGTCCTGGAAACACAGGCCCGCGATGCCTTCCCGTGTGGAGAACTGGAAACTGGTGTCTGTTCAGAGCCTTTATTCTGCTGTGGACGCTGTTTGCTCTGAAACACTGGAGACCTGAGCTTTAAGCCCTCTCCGCCCACACACGCCCACGGGGCCTAGGATTCTGGGGTCTTTCCCGGTGGCTGCGGGTGATTTCGGGTGATTTCGTGGGTTTGTTTCTCTTCCTGCTTTGCTCTGCATGCATAGAAAGATCTTTGGGTCGAAGCTTGAGAAAAGAAGAGAAGCAAAGGGCCTGATTATCATTCCTAAAAGCCCTTTTCATGTTTCCACATTTGTCATTCCAAACGGTTGTCTCAGGTACACAAGACCCGAAAGGGCCCCCCCCCAAGGCCTGAGCGTCAGCTGCCCCACCTGGGGTGTAAAGTATGCAGGGGGGTCGGGGGGGAGCAATTATTCTGCTTGTCTGTCTGCAGTAGGTTTTTCCTGCTGGAATCTTGCAAGGCTGAAGGCCGGGCCCCTGGGAAGGGGGCTGTTGGTCCCTGGGCCCCTCCGCTGCCCCCCTCCCCCGAAGCCGCGTGGGGCTCCTCCCCTCCCCCCATCCTCGGAATGCATGGCCCACGCCCACCCTCCTGCAGGCCGGGAGCTGACCTTCAAGGAACGTGCATTATGAATTCCTTGAGGGATGTTCTTCTGAGAGCCGTGGATGGAGAGTGCATTCACAGAGAACGTGCTCCCTGGTTGGGGGAGGAAACAAGGGCTCTCTTGTCTTTTTCCAGAGAACAGGTTTCCAGCTCCCGGGGCTGTGGGGCTCAGGGGCAGGGGGCAGGCCTTTAGGATGAAGGAGAAAGTGCATGCGGTCTTTGTGGACACGACCCGCCCACTGCCCCCTTGTCAGACCTCAACTCCCACCCTCCGTGGCCCACACGGGTACGGTGGCCAAAGCCTAGACCAGTCATTCGCTTTGGAAACTGCCCTTGTTCCTTCTTATCTGGAAGGGGTGAGGTTTTATGAAATAACTAAGCGGCACACACTGATGTGCCCCTGGGCCGTCCCCAAGTAGGAAGGCGGGGGGACAGGCCACTCTCTCATTTCTCCAGACGAAAGCTTGTCCCCACGGATGGCTGTGTCTGTCTGTCCTGACTTCACAGCTGAGCTCCCCGGGTAACCTGCTCCCAGCCTCCCATCCTGCGGCACTCAGGGTGGTTTCTGTGCCTCTAATTTTGATCATACAGGATGAAAGCCATTTGTCATCTACCGCTCCGCGGTACAACCGATCTCGTAAATTAACCACCACGTTATGTTTCCTGGTTTTCTCCCCACTGCATCTTCATTTAACACGTTTTAGTTCTACCATCACTTAATCCTTCGTTGTTGACATAACATCCCAATTTTGTAGCTATGTTCTGCAATCCTGTGGGGAGTGCAGCGTTCGGAGGCAGCAGGAGGGATGGGGTAGGAAGCCGGGGGAGCCCCCCCGGCCATGCGGAGCCTGACCCCCCGAGTCCGGGGCCTGGGGACCCGTACACACCCTTTCGGTGGAGAACTCCCGCCCCCAGGAGCACGGCCACGCACACGAAAGCAGGTTGACTCTCCGTGCCAGGCTGTGTGCCCATGATCTGGCCGTCCGTCCGTCTGGTGCGTCACTTTGCCAAGAGGTTCGGCCCGGCTCTCTCTAGAGAACTTGCGATGTGGCAGGTGTATTTCCGGCCGTGCTTTCTGAGGCTCCCCCCAGGCACGTCTCTGTGAAGTGTCGGCGCTCTGGTGGGTTCTGGGTCGGCGACTCTGCGGCTGTAGGCAGCTTACGCCCGTCGTCCCCAGATCTTCCAAGTCCAGGGTCCCGTGGCTTCAGTGGGTGAGATCCACGTTAGGGCGAGTGGCCCTGCTCCGGGCAGTCCTGCCACACCCCTGTGTGAGCGACACCCTGGCATCAGGTCATGTGTCTGATGGCGAGAGCCTCCTGCGGGTGTCTGTGCGCCTGTTGGATCAGCTTCTGCTCCGTGGGTTTCCTCCTTCACGGACTCATTAAACTTTGTAACAGAACGGGTGCTGAACTAACCACACGTGAATTTTTCAAGTTGTCTTCTTTGGGGTCCCCCCTGCCACCCCCATGAAGTGCATTTGTTACGGGTGATCTCGCTGGCTCCTGACGTGACACCCCACAGGTGAGTGTAGGGCTGAGCGCCGCCCCCTCGGCACACGGAGGCAGCATCTCACTCGTGTGCTTTTGCACAGAGAGGTTCTGTTCTCTCCGGGGACAGCTCAGCATTCTGGTCCATCCTGGCTGTGTTTATGCCGCTGGCTGGGTTCAGTTTCGTCGGAGAGCGCCGTCCCGCTCTGGGGGTAGTGTGGGTGCAGAACAGATTCTCTTCTCCCTGGGTGGGGGGTGGGGGGACACAGCCCAGTCGGCGGCGTTTCCCAGGCAACTGGGCACATGAGAGACCCACCCGCCTGTGCACCCTGTTGAGGCTGTGTCCCAGCACCCTAGGAACCCCGGGAATCTGGATACGGCAGGGTACGGGATCTTCCCAAGGATGCTGGTGAGCATGAAGGTCATGGATAAGGTTGGGTCTAGGATGAACTAGAAATAAAAGCAAATACACAATTAATTTGGATGTGTTCACCTGCCCTTGTCCTCACTCACTGCCCACTATGTCCGTTCACAGCATGTACAGTGACAAATGTCACTGGTTTTCCTTTTGGTCGAAGGATGAGATGTTTGGTGACAGGCAAGGCTGACTGGTTGATGGAGAGCTGGGGCTGACATCGGAGGGAACGTATCCCAGGCGGGAGTCCCCACCCTAGGCCTCCTGTTAGCCCTCAGGAACCATAGAACCCGCAGAAAGGGTAAGAGTGTCTCCGTGGGTCCCTCCCACCCCACTCTTAACTGCCCCGAGCGGTCCTGCCTCAGAGGAAGTAGTATAAAGGTAGGAAGAGTTAGAGCACCAGGACTCTTCTGAGGAAGCCCCACCACTGAGGGCTCCTCTGAGAGGCACGTCTCACCTCTGTCCCCGCAGCCCCGTGGGGCACACTCAGTGCCCGAGCCACCTTCCTGCATCTGTACGGGAGGTCAGGCGAGCATGGCCACTGGAGTGCCTCGTCCCTCTGCTGTCACCTGAGGAGAGAAGGCCCATCTTCCCGCTCCTCCCCGTGCTGGCGTGGGCGGCCTGCATGGCAGCAGCGCTCATAGCCCCAAGTGCCAGGGATGGGGGGAGGGTGGGTAGCTCCACACGGATCCCCAGAGCAACCTGGAAGCAGCCCAAGGAGCTGGTCCCCCTCATTAAGAAGGGGCATTGTTTTCAGTAGGGGGAGCATGAGTTACAAAATTCTTCTTGGCCTTTTGGGCAAGAGTATAATGTGGACCTGCCCATCTGCCACCAGTTGGGGGAGGGGGGCTCCCAGCCTGTGGGGACGACCAGGCCTCATCAAGGCAGAAGCCACCGAAGCCTCGTCCCCTGAGATGTTGACATAAACAATTGTCTCACTCTGGCAGAACTCCGTGCCTGGGATTGAAGTCACCAGTCTGTCCTGCTGGGACAGAAATCACGGCTCCCACGGGGGGAAGAGCAGGGGTGGGCTGTAGGCACGCTCGCCCCAGATCTGCCTCGGGAAGCTCCGTGTGCAGTTCACAGTAATGCTTCTAGACACGCTAACATTCTCCTGTGCGTAACCACAGCTCACTGCACACATAACCCACCAGTAACCTGCTTTATAAAATCCATGTAATCCACAGCCAACTCGAGACATCTCCTAAAATCCTTTCTGTCGGTTTTATCTCCTGACCACCGTAAGGTGCCTTCTCTCCTTCCTCTCTCTCTCTCCCTCTCTCTCCTCCATGTATCTGAAAGCTGGGAGGGCCGACAGAGAGAGCACAGTGACCATGGCAGAACAACGGTGGTTTCTCCTGTAAATCCCATACAGAAGCTCCCACACCGGCTGCAGGAGATCGAAACCTGTCCCAGGAGAGCTGGGAAACTTCTCTACTCCGGTGTAGACTTGACAAGCCCTGTAGCGTGTCACTTCGGGCTAGAAGGTGCTTCCTCCGCTTGTCTGTCCAAAATCTTACAGGTCTGGTGCCTGCTCCAATGTTAAGAACATTTGGTCACATAGTTGGGCTCAGGGCTCCAGAACTTCCCCCTAAACCTTTCTTCTTCTTCCTTTTTTCCTGACGTTCCTCTCCCCGGAGTGCCGGGGGCTCCTGCTGCTGTCTCCTCCTTCCTCTGTCCCCTCGGTGGTCACCACCCATCATCTGCACGCCCTCACCCTCCGACCTCCATCCCCACTTATCCTCCTCACCGCGCAGGGATTTGCCAAGCCCGGTCAGGAGGGGATGTTTGCCGGAGGACTTGGGGCTCTGCCAGTGGCACTGCATGGACTCAACGGCCACTCTGTGTCCCCCTGGCAGGTGCCCTGGTTCAAGCAGAGACGGAGCCCTGTGCCCTCTCATGCCCGCAGCCAGCCTGGGCTGTGCACCATGTACCAGGTAAGACGTGTGTTGGCCCCGCCAGGCCCCTCCCATCCCCCCAGTGGCGGGGGCTACATCTGGGCACACACCCGCCCACGGGCTACAGCAGGGCTGAAGCACGTGGGGGAGTCACATTTGCAAAGCGAGGGGCCAGCTCCTCAAGGGAAGCTAGCGAGAGTCCAGGTGAGAAGACTGAAAACCTCATTTGGGAGGCCTTTGAGTTCTCAGTCGGGTAACTGTACAGGTGACGACCGCCAAGGGCCAGGTCTGGGGCAAGGGCGGGGGAAGAGCCCCCGGGGCCAGCCAGGCCTCAGCGGCTCTATGGCACTAGGACACAGAGAGTCGGTCACCACCGTGACATTGAGTTGCCCTCGAAAACCAGCGTCTGACATACACTGAGCGATCGCTAGTTGAATTATTTTGTCACATGATGTGTGTCTTTGGGGAGTTTGCTAGCGGGGGCTGCCCCTACCTGGGCTCGGCTGGACCACGCTGGGATGGAGGACCAGCCGTCAGTGGTCCTCGTCTCCTGCTCCGGGCACGGATGGCGAGGGGAGTAGGGAGAAAGGCATCATCACCCCAGCGGAATCCTAAGTCAACCAGGAGTCACAGTGCCACTTATGCACGGTGGCGGCCACCGCACAAGCTGGCGGCCACAGACCGACGTTTTCAGGTGATGGGGGCACCCGAGCCGGGACCCCAAGTGTGTCACCTGGGAAAGCACAGAAGGCTGAGAACCCGTGCCTGGAGACGATGGACAGCACTGCGAGCACACCGTCTGACACGCCTGTGGACCGTCCCCCCCAAGAGT
This sequence comes from Lontra canadensis, assembly GCF_010015895.1. Classification (NCBI taxonomy): domain Eukaryota; kingdom Metazoa; phylum Chordata; class Mammalia; order Carnivora; family Mustelidae; genus Lontra; species Lontra canadensis. The sequence goes on from NW_022631038.1 coordinate 2,386,825, forward strand.
GTCAGCGAGACAGGCTGTGGTCCCGCTCCTGTGGCCACTCACTCTGTAGACGCCTCTCTCCACGGCTCGTTGGTCAAAGCAAACACCCTGCCCAGGGGGAGCCAGTGCTCCCAGACGCTCAGGCCACCCGAGCGCCTGGTATGTGTGACCGGATGACAGCGGGCCCCCCACTGGCTCTGGTCACCCCGAGATCACTCTGCGCCTCCGTGCCCTGCTCTCTCCACCACTGACTGAGACGGCTGCGGGCAGAAGCAGAGGCCTCTGCTGGGAGGAGGACAGGGCTGTGCTCTTTGGGTCACGCCAGAAAGCTTAGACTGTAGATCTCTCTCTTTTAAAACATGACTTGGCAGAGAAAAGGCCACACCCCGTCCTCCCCCTCTTCACTCCAGACTGACCTCTGGGCATGCGTTAGAGTAACGTCGCGTACAAGAAACAGTCTGCGTGACCCCGTCTCTGTGGCCGCCTGTGGGCGCGCTGTAAGGGACAGAGGACACCCTGGGGGCTCTGGTTCTTGCATCTGTCTTTTGTTCATTTACGGACAGCCCGTAACTAGTGGGAACCCCAAATGGGACTTGGACTGGCTTACAGGAACGTCCGCGAGAACGTGGAAACACGCCCGGTGCCGGGCAGCTGTGTGGGTGTGGGTGCGGTACGCGCGTGTTTGCAGAGTGACAGGACGTGACGTCGAACACAGAGCCTGAGTTGAAACCAAGGGCAAAGCCGGCACACGGCCAAGCCAGTGGGCTTCCCTAAGTCCTTACTGACCGTGCAGACCCTTCGAGAGCCTCAGTGGTCCACGCGACCCGTCCCCACCGTGCACAGCTCCTTCCAGGAGGCGCCCTGTGCCAGGGGTGCCCGGAGGGCAGGCAGGTCGTGTCTGGGAACCCCAGAACCTCCCTCCTGCAGGGAGCGGCACCTCCACGCTGTTCTCGAACGGAGAGAATCAATAAACCAGGGTCTTCTGTCCTCTCTGAGCAAGAGCTTCGGATTATTTGGAAAGTCTTCCTCCAGCAACTTGGGAACCGTTACTATGTCAAGAGGCTGGTCACGAGGACCAGAAAGTAGACCTAATGGCACCTGCCACGGGCAAGACCGCGGGGGCTTGCTGCGCTACATGGCTTTAGAGTGCACCTGTCTGAGAGTCTGGGGCAAAGGGCTCTTGAAACAGGCTCGCGGGGGGATGACGGCCGCTGGGTAGAGCTGCGAGCTGAGCCGCTGACTCCCAGCCCTCAGCCCGAACCGCCACCCCTCCCCAGATTCGGGGATTCCAGACCGTGAGCAATGCCGAGCAGACACTCTGTGCCCCGACCTTCCAGAACACTCCTCCTCCTCCCTGTATCCCCGTGAGTCTCTCTGCCTCTCTCTCTGCAAATCCACCAGGAAAGCTAGGAAAGCGCCAGCCACTATGACATCAGAGTAACCATCAAAGGACAGATGGGTTCCACCGTTGTCGGTGGCTTCCACGAGCCAACTCCCTACCAGGAATTCTCTGATTCCAAGGGACCCAACAGTGTCCTGGAACTACCAGAGCTCAGCTTTTCTAGGGGTGGAAGTGACCCTGCAGGTGGGAGAGGGGAGCCCATGCCGGCAGGTGGCATCATCTTTGGGAACCCAAAGGCAAGCTGGAGAGGTGAGAATTCCAAGGGAGAGACGGAGAGCGGAGTGCTGGAGGGCAGGCCCCTAGGAAAATACCAAATTCTTTCATCTTGTGTGTCCTGCTCTGCGCCCCCGGCCCCATCTCCCTGCATGGGGTCCCATCTCAGGGGACCGCGTGAAGCATGACGCTGTGGGTGTGCCGAGCCTCACGCGGGACACTCAGTCCCGTGGCTGACCCTCCGTGCGTGGCCTCCCCCTGAGTCCTGGGGGCCGGTGAAGAGCGGCAGTGGGACAGCGTCCACCCCGACGGCCCCTGGCTCCTAGTCTCTTGGAGGCTGAAGGACACTTCTTCCAGGCCTCCCTGGCTGGAGAGGGCCCGGGCAGCCCCCACGCTCTCACTCCAGAGTGCCAAGGAACCGAGACACCTCGCGCCGTGGACCAGAGCCGAGTTAGAACTGGAGACACAGGCTGGGGCTTGGCTTCCACCGCTGGAAAAGCACCAACAGCGAAAGTAGCCTTCTGTGCTGCCCACACCGTGGGGAACCCGTGCTCCCCCAGCCCTGGGCACCCTAGGTCTGGTGTGTCCTGACTTTCAGCCATGCGACACCTGAGAGCCTCCGGATGGACACCCAGGGGCCCGGACGCTTCCGGCTTCCCGTGCACCTGTCACTGCCTCTGGCCGTGGGGTGGAGGTGGGGGGCGGGTGCGTTCCTGCTTCCAGGCCTCAGCTTCTCGGCCACACAGTAAGTGACAGATGAAGGCCTTTTCTCTGAAGACTGGTGCAGCACGTCCGGGGACATCTGCAGGTGCTCCCGGGGACTCAGGTCTCACCAGCAGCCATCGGGATGCCTTCGGGTGCGCTCGGCCTATGAGAGCTTGGTCTGTGTGCAGGGGAGACAGAAATCCCCATCTCCTGGCCTCCGAAGACGCCCTTCCCACCCCCCTTGTCTCCTGAATCAGATCCTCCCGTTTGCCGAACTCTGGCTCTGGCCGGAGGTGGATGAGCCCCGTGGCCACCCATCTGGTGGACACCGTGGGTCTGGCCACGGGCACCGAGAGAGACCAGGCTCCTCGGGGAGTGCGCCGGCGGAGATGGGTGGCCTGGCCTCTCCCCCGGGGGCCCAGTGCTCCGCTCTGCCCCTGAGGGCTACTTCCCACTGCCACTGAACCTGGGGCCAAGGCCCTCACCTACTGCACAACCCATTACAACTTGTCTTGTCCAAAGAGAACACTCCGGACCCCATAGCCCTGACCTGCTCACCCACCTTCTGTGCAGAGATGACTGGATTCCAAGAAAAGACACTGGGGCCATCGTTCTGGTGTCTAGGCCCATTGGGACATTCGCTTGACATTTATGCTCAAAGAGCCTCCTGTGCCCGTTGGACTCACTGAGGTCTTTGCAAATCGGGTGCCTGGAAGCAGCAGACACAGACCAGAGTGGTGTGGGCCGACGTCCGGCTCTGCTTCCCACCTCCCTGGAGACAGCAAGGAGGCATCAGGAAGGCCGCATTCCAGAAGGGCCGTGGACCCTGCGCCGGCCACCCTGACTCTGGGGGAGCAGAGCTTCCCCGCGGGGAAGACGCCTCTTTCCTTTCAGGGAGCGCTGCCGGTTTCCCCAGGCGAGGGACGGGAACGCTGCTGCGTCTCTGGAGCCCCAGGTCACCAGTCGCTGGTCACCACAGCCACGCTCCTCCACAGGGATGCCTCAGCAGAAGGGCCTGTTAAGAGGTGGGCGCTCGCCAGGTCACCGGTGCCTGACCGAGAAGATGGAGGGTGGGCGGCTGGAAACACAGCACCATGCTTGTGGCTTTGGGAGCCTCTCAGGGCCACTTCCAGCCCGACAGGCACCCCCGCCCCCTCTGTGGCCTTCCTCTCTGCTGTGGCCACTGCCCAGGATGACGGAGCTGGACCCCGGGCATCAGGCTGTGACATGGGGCTTGCTGTCTCTTTCTGTGCCCAGGGGGACAGCCTCTTGTCATTCCGACCCCTGCATGGCCCCCGAGGGGGGCAGAGCCATCCCTGCAGGGTAGGGGGTGGTCGTCTCCCGATTTGCCGGAGGGAGTCAAACCCCGCCGCTCCCCCGCGGCCCCGCAGATGGCAGCCTTCGTCGTCACCCTCGTCTTCACCGTCTGCTAATGGCAAAGCCCTGGACCTTGGCGCCGGTCCCTGCCGAGCTGACCGCCGGGGACCGCCGCACGCCCACAAGCCGCTGTGCCCACAGGCTGCACAGCCTGCCCGCGGCCTTGCTTTCCGGGATCAGAGAAGGGACCGACTGTCGGGCGCCAGTAACCTAAAATTTCCCTGTAATTCAAAGGTCTGCCTGTAAATTCCTCCAGAAATAGAGAAATGACTGCCGTTGGCCCCGCACGGCTCTCTCTAAAGAAAGAAACTCGCGGCTCTAATTAAACTCACTCGAGTCAACAATCCAGAAACACATCCTTCAGCTTGCAGGGAACAAAAGCACAGGGCACACTGCACGTGCCCTTCAGACAGAGAAGAATGTCCCCCGTTTGTGACATCTGGGACGTCTTGACTTTGCCCCAAAACACAGCCCCGACGCTGTCTCCTGAGGCACATTGGACGTCTGAGCAAAACCGGCGTCACGGCTTCGTCTGAGAAACAGACATGAGCAAAAGTAGGAGCGTGGCCAAGGCCACGGGAGAGTCTCGTCTGGCCACCCGTGGTGTCTGGGGACACCCGGGAGTCACGGGGCTTGTGGGGCACCGATGGGAGCGCCCCTGCCCCGGCGCTCTCCCCAACACACCCGGACCGGAAAGGGAGCGAGGTCACAGCTCAGACGCCTGTCAGACCCATCTCTTATCCGCAGACTTGTAACCCTTGGTGCACTTGCTGGTTCGGAAGTACTTACCCGGGGCGGCCGGGCTCAGCACCTGGGGCAGGCAGGGCGGCTCTGTGGGGAAACAGGCATGGCCGGCAGGGATGAGGAGCGCGTTGGATGGAAGGAAGGAAGCTGCTCCTGCTGCGGCCTCTTCAGGGGGTCCTCGAGGAGGATAAGCCACTGAAACCAGATTGCCCGCGGCCGCGAAGGGTCTCTCCCCGCCATGGAAGGAGCGTGAAGCGGGGAGGGGGGCGGGAAAGGTATGTGGGTTCCTTCGTGTGCTGTTCGTGGTCAGTAAACACGAGGAACGTCACACGCGAGCGTGCTGGGGCTTAGCTCCAGGAGGAAGACATTCCAGCGATCCCGTCCTGTTCGCCGCGCCTTGTGGTCCGTGGCCCCAAACAGGTCACGCAGATTCACCACGGGGCTCCCTGGAAAGGAATCTCCCAGGAATGCCCCCCAGTCAAAGACTCTCTGGCACGAGAAAGCACCTTCCTTTACTCGGTCACTCTCAGGACCCCTGGTGAAACCCCCTGCATGGACGGCGGGGCAGGACACAGGGCTGTCCTGTGGCGTTCAGCCCTTCGGTTACAGGCGGAAGCCCCAGCACGTGTCCGTCTCCCACCTGGCCGGCGGGGGCCGCTTTTGGTCCCACGAACAGAGCGGGATGGCGTAGCCCTTACGGGCGGCTCGTGGGGAGCTGCGGCGTCTCCTGGCTCAGTGGGAGCTGACTGGCCCTAGCTTTAATGACGCGGAAATGCGTCCTTCAAAACGATCACCAAACTGGAAAATCTCGCCTCATCAACCGCTGTTTTGCATTCACTGTCCCCAGCTGTCCATGTTTACCAAAAATGAGTCGGAACTAATCTTCCTGGGAAGAGTGGCAGCCGCAGCGTCCCCAGCTCTCAGGGCTCTAACAGGCCCCTCTGACACCGTCAATAGATACTACTTTTCCTTATATACAGGAACATTTGTAGTTCTAGCCTGTCACACCTTCACAAGGTATCGTAAGGTAAGTCTACACATTTTTAAAGAATAAAATAATCCTACACTTCTTTAAAAATCCATTCTCCCTTCCTACCTTTTCCTTCTGTCGTGTGGCTAGCCTGCGATTTCTTCCTCTGCTTCCAAGTGTTAGGTTTGGAACATCAGCCTCTGCCCCACGTGGAAGCCACAAGAATCTGGCTCGGGGTGGTGGCTGCAGCCCCGGGTCCTGGACCAAAGGTCAGGAGAGGCAGTGTCCGCCCCCCATGCACTCTCAAATATCGGCTGCCGCACCTGTTAAATGGAGCGGCGTTTCCTGCCCCACCAACGATGCGGGAGAGCGTGAGAATCACACACCCTGTATTTTAAAAGCCAGTGGAATCGCTTTCCTTATTCCCTTTTTGAATGGAATCCTTTGGGGACACAGAGAGAAATTCCTAGAACTCGTGTGGTTTAGCTACGTAGGACGGCGCCAGGAGGAAAACCATCACTGGGGTTAGCCCTGGGCGCCCCATGTCTGGACCCTCCAAGACAGGGTGACAGACGAGTCCTGGGGGCGTCGGGGCCATGGGACAGAGTGAGGCGGCTGCGTAGGGCCTCCAGCGGCCAGAGTTCCGTGCCGGGATCAGATCCTTGCTAAGGACCCGTGCCCGGGCTGAGCGGCCGGAGCGGGGGCACGGGCTGGTGTGAGGAGCGCCGTCCGCGTTGAGTTCCCCAAGGAGCCGCGACTGCGAGCTCAAGAACGGGCAGGGCCCACGTAGGAACCGCTCCCTGAGCTCCTTTCTTTCTCCGTCCCGTAGGAAAGACGGAGCAGATACCAGCACGCACTTTGGGTTGGAAGGATCAGCGTCCCCCAAATTAGTGCACCGTAGAGAGGCGGAGGGACGGAACATACGTGTTGTTCCTGTGTGTTGTCAGAAGGAAGCTGGAGCATCCTCCGTGGTATTCAAGAGACATTCTAATATTATGATATACCCGAGGTCATCACCCCATTAGGACGACCTTAACCATTAGGGACAAAGGGCTAGATGCACTCGATCTTGAAGTTTGGGCTTAAACCCCTGGAGAGGACTGGTGCTAACAGGGCCGCAGTCTGCCACGTCCCCGCTCTCAGCTGGTGGCCTGCGCTGGCCACCGTCCAGCTCCTGCCTTTGTGCTGCGTGTGCAGGGACGCATGACTGCTCTCCCGCTCCTCCCGGGCACTCAGGCAAGAGCGTCCATCCAGGAGAGAAAAGCGAGCAGTGAGGCCTGGGCCGTGGGAGGGCAGGGACCCCAAGGCTCACTGGGCTGTGCTCGGGCAACGGGGAGCGCCCAGGTGTGTCTGGGAGCCCCGTGCCCGTGGGCAGCGCACAGAGGTGGGGACGCGGCCCAGGGCCGGGGATTCCCTGTGATTTCAGTCGTGGACGTTCCGACGGCTCTGGAAAGGTAAGTAAAGTAGGAGCCACGGCCTCTCCTCCCGCTCACCACAACCCCGAGCACGGGGATAGTCACGGTTTTCACGGGAACAGCGTTTCCTCCGGAGAGGGAAGGGGCCGGCCGTTGTCTCTGGTCAGTCCCAGTGCGAGCGCGGTGGGGAGGGCTCGTGTGTTCTCGCGGGAGGCCCCAATCCTTCCCCGGTCGGCGGCCGTGGATCTGCAGGCGCGTCAGGTGAAAACTAATGTCCTGTTAGGACGCCCGGCTCTCGGGCAAATCGGGAACAGCTGAAAATCCCTTCCTGGGGTCCGGCTGCGGCTGCGGCGGCCGAGGCCTGGAAGCCGGTGCACGGGCTCCCCCTGCTGGCGACGGACATTATCGCAAGCGGAGGGAAAATGTTTCCCAAAAGCCATACAAGGACACAGGTTAAAGGAAAGAGCAGTTTACCCTAAAAATTAATGAAACGGTTGCCCTTTGTGCCTTGGCTTCCCTCCCACGGCGTGAGACTTGGTTTGCCATCAAGGAGTTGTCATTTTATTGGTCTTGATGCCAAAAGAAAGATTTGGGTTGTGCCATAAATATTGTGCAAACTGAAAGCCCGTTCCAGGGCACCTGCCCATTTGTCTGTTTATGTGTGCGCAGAGCTGGGTCCGGACACTGTTTCCCCAAATCGAGAAACAAGGGCCATCCCTAAGTGGTAGAATTTCTTCTACAACCTTTCAGATTCTGGCTTTTCTAGATAACAAGTTTGTGTTATTTTTCTCATTGGCCCAAAAGCTTTCATTAAGAAATAAGCAGATTAATTTTTTCAAATCTCACTTGTGCAAAAATGTTCAGCTGTACGTGTGGAGACAGCCTCGCCTAGGGTGTGGACCGGGGGCTCCCGGGCTCTGACAGCTCTCGGCCCCACAGGGAGCTGCTGCCCTGCCCCTCGTCCCAGATCATCCCGGCTGACCTGAGGACGCCCCCTCTGCCTCCTAACCTCCTGCCGGAAACGAGCCTCCAGGAATGGGATAGACGTGGGCAAGACACACTAGTCTTGCCAAATAAGGGCAAACTGTTAACCATTTGCCTCTTTTTTCAACCTTAGTGAACACAAAACTGCCTCATCAGAGAATTACTAACTCTGTGTCCTGAAAACTAACTAAGCGTTGGGCGCCTGGGTGGCTCAGTCGAGGAAGCGTCTGACTCTTGGTCTTGGCTCACGTCTTGATCTCAGGGTCGTGGGATTGCGCCCGTGTTGAGAGCTAAAAAAAAAAAAAGAAAGAAAAAGAAAGAAAGAAAAGAAAAAAGGAAAAACAACAACAGACTAAGGAAGAAGACCCCTTCTTCTGTTGGGGGCCCCCGTCCAGTGGGCCTCTGGCAGGGGACTCCATCCGCCACCAGTATTTGTGGGGCAGAGGCTGAAAACCAAGGAGGGATGGAGGGGGCAACCCCACAAGTGACCAGCCCGCAACCCTCGCGCCCGTCCGCCTGGCCTGGCCGCAGCTGGTCTGCGGGGCTGACAGGTCACCTCGTGCCCCGAGACCCGCCCCCTTCCCTCCTGCCAGTTCTTCCTCCAGACACATGGTCCTCCCCGTCTCTCCAGTCCCAGCACATGAGCCCCTTCCTTCCAGTGCCGTATGAGAAAAGGCTAAGTACCCACGTCCCATGAACTGTAAAATTTAACAAATAACCAAAACCCCAGTGTTTTGGAAGTGCCTCCCCAGGCCTGCCAGGGGCTCCTGCTGCCGCATGGGCAGACGCCGGCCCTGCTCTGACCTGACCCGCCTGTCGGCCCCAGACACTTCCCTAGGGGAGGGCCCTGTGGCCCCTCCAGCCGTGGGTGGGCCGCTCCTTTCAGCAGGGCAGACCAGCCTTCGCATGGCGCTAGCCTCGTACTTGGCCACCGTACGCGTTCTCCCGACCGCTTCCCTCCGAGCTGCTGGGGGTCCGGGCACCCCTTCTGCCGGTTGTCGGAGGCGTTGCCAGATGTGGGCAAGCCAGGGGCTCAGCACAGAAGCCACAAGGGGGGAGACCCCCAGGTGCCCTCGATGGAAGAATGGACAAACCAAAGGGTGTGTCCATGCGACAGAACGTCATCCAGCCTGAGTGATCTAGGAGGGGAATGTGGCGGCTGCTCCCGCACGGGTGAGCCTCAGAGGGCAGGACTGCAAGCAGCCAGACACGGCAGGACCCACCAGCCTTCCCCTGCGAGGTACCCGGAACGGTTACATCCATGGAAATGCAAAGGGGGTGGTGGGCACCAGGGGCCAGGGACAGGGAAACGAGGGCTTGGTGCATCTGGAGGGACGGCCAGACTCACGGACACGGGCCTCCAGCTGGACAGTCCTGGTGACGACACAGTGTCTTCTTCAACACTCGGCTTCATAAAGACAGACCCTGCTAATGGCGGTGGCCCAGCTTCGGTACTAATCTAGAGACACAGATGCGCTTTCTGTGTGCAGTTCTGTGGATTTTAACGCCTGTGGCCTTCCTGTGGCTGCCAGCAGAGTCAGGCCGCTTCAGCCCAGAGCCGTCCCCCCTGCGTTCCCATCGTACCCACGCCACAGCCTCCCCTCGCCCATCCCTGCGCCCTGGCGACTGCCGCTCTGCTCCCCCCATGGCTGAGTCGTTAGAAGAACGTCCCGCAAACCTCAGAGTGGCTTCTTCCGCTCGGCGTGACACCGTGGAGATGCCTCTGAGTTTCCGCAGGTATCACGCTTGTCCCGTCTTCCTGCTGCACTTCCGTCTGCCTTTCCTCTCACTGAGGAACGTTTGGGTTGTTTAGGCTGATTAGTGATCTTCAGGATTGAGCTGCTAACAAACACTCGTGGACAGGTTTGGGTTTTTTTAATGAACAGAAGTTTTCATTTAAGATTGAAATTACTATTTCCCTCAAGAAGTTCTTGGCCAATATATTCATTACAAAAAAAAAAAAAAAAAGAGTTCCAGAAATATTGTTTGCCTTCTACCCTTCAAAGCAGGGAGTAGGGTTGCTGGGTCCTACGGGAAGTAAATGATTAACTTTAGAAGAAGTTGCCAGATTGCTTGACAGAGGCCTGTACCATTTTGCATTCTTACCAGCAGTGCAAGAGAGCTCACAGTGCTCCACACTCTTGCCAACACTTAGTATTGTCAGTATTTTAAATTTCGCCCACTGTGATGTCTTCTTGTGGCTTTGAGCTGCATTTTCCTAGTGGCTGATGATGCCAAGCAGCCTTTCATGTCCCTGTCGTGCCCCAGGCCGCATCGACTCCGTGTCTGGGCCGTCATTTTGAATTGGGTTGTTTTTAACCGATGAGTTTTGAGAGCTCCTTCCATAGCCTGGTTTTAGGTGCTTTGTCAGATGTGTGTTTTGCACATATTTTCTTCAGGCGGTAGCCTGACTTTTCATTCTCTTAACAGTGTCTTTGGCAAAACCAAAGTTTTTAAATTTTATGGGCCATTCCTTGGATGTCATGTCTAAGAACTATACTTTCTTCTAAATTTGTGCAGTTTTATGTTGTTGATAAAGATCTATAGTCCGTTTTGAGTTCCTTTTTGGATAAGGTGCATCACTGGGTTGAGGTTCTTTTTTTTTTTTTTTTTTAATATGGAGACATGGTTGTCCCAAAACCATTTTTTGAAAAGACTCCTGAACGGTCTGTGCGTCTTCACCTTCCTCAGAAACCAGTGGGTCACATTTGTTGAGCCGGTTTCTGGACACAGGGCTGGCCGATCGTGTCTGTCCCCCATCCAACACCACACTCCCTTCGTTACGTGCACTATATAGAAACCTGGAAATCAAGGCGTGTCCTCGAGCTTTATTCTTCTTTTCCACAATCGCTGGGCCATTTTGGTCCCTTGGCATTTCTGTTACAGTCTCAGAAACAGCTTGTCTGTATCTCAACAAAACCTTGCTGGGACTTTGGAAGGGCCTCCAGGACGTCCGGCTGTCTGGGGAGAGCGGACACTTTTGCCGCGCTGAGCCTTGCCGTCCACACACACGGACGTCTGCCTGCCGGCTCAGGTCTCTGCTCTCTTCCCCAGCATCTCCTGGCGTTTAGCGTAGAGACCCCATCTGTGTTTCCTACATTTATACTAACAGTTTCATTCTCTGATGCTATTGTGCACGGCACTGTTCTCAAATTTTGCTGTTTTTTCTGACTCTTCAATATGCAATGTGTAGAAATGTGGTTGGTTACATGTCATTTTACCGCGAGGGCACGACAGATAGAATGATGCAGTTGGAATCGGGACGACCTCGGATCCCCCACGCGGCCGTCAGTTTGCAACCAGGCGTCCAGGTCGAGTCCATGCTTGGGGGCGCGGGACTTCGCCGTGCGTGTGACGGAAGAAGCGTGGTTCCAGCCGGACGCCTGTGTGAGCTCTGTATTAGAGGTGCTCTGCGCGCCAGCACGTCAGTCCAACACGCGGTTCACGCGTGCCGCGTGCTCAGTTCCGTGCCGCGGATTCTGAATAAACACGCCCACCACCCTTTGCATGAGCGGCGCTGACCCCCGAGGCTGTGCTCCCAGAGCCCAAATGCGGTTTACCAGCTTCATGCCTCCTTTCAATTACGCTTCCCTCAGAAGGTTGGCGACCAATGTCTTCATCGCAAAAAATCACAAAGTACATAATTTGTCTTGCAGCGTTCAGAGCCGGCGTGCGTAAGTCACGTGAGAAGTGTTATCACCTGTGTGACACCTCCGTGTCTAGCTCACAACATGAGCACATCTGAATTGTCCGAGGGCCGCGTCACAGGACTCTCCAGTCACGTCTGTGAAAACCTCTGTGTAAAGTTTGAGGCGTTTCTCTAGTTTAACCACAGGCGTGTCCGTAACGGGTGTGAGCTGCGTCCGTGACCCAATATCCAGTCCTGGGCGCGCAGGAGAGCGGTGTATGAACACGGGCGAAGAGCGGGGTGCGCGGGGCAGCCAGCCGACTGCCTCAGTCCAGGCCGTTAGCACGGGATCTTGTAAATGACCACCTGCGGGACGTGTGAGACACTGAAAAGATATTTGTCTTAAAGCAACTAATTTAAATCATTTCCTGGCTCATCTGTTTTGCTTTTTAGTTCTTGATTTCATGCTCACTCGTTCCTTGGAGGCGAGCATACGAGGTTGGCGCACACGTTGAGTGTGACCGGCTGGTGAGGCCAGACGCTGGAGACCGGCTGCTGGACGAGGGTCGGCAGGGGACTGGGTCACTGGGGTCCCTGTGGCATCAGCGGAGAGCGGGTAGAACAGGAAGGCTCAGGAGTTTCAGCAGTAACAGAACCCCTCCGGCTTGCTCCCTGCTGTGCCCACGCCTCCAGGCTCAGTGCCCCCCGGCTCCCCGGGCCTCCCCTGCAGGTGCTGGGGCAGACCCGAGCGGCCGGGCTCCCGGCAGGCCGCTGGCACTGCACACTCAGGCTGCTCATGGGCGAGCAGTGTGGGAGGCTAATGATACCCCAGGTCTGCAGGGTGAGCTGGAGCCGGCTCCTCTCGGGAGGAGGGCAGAGTGACCAGGGCAGAGGGCGGAGGAAGGAGCGCCGGCGCGGGGGCCGGGCCGAGAGTGCGCACGGCCCCCCCCCAGAGGCAGGGAGCAGGATCCCCATGGTGCAGAGGCCGGCCGCGCGTGGGGAACGTGTCCGTAGCACAGCGAGGTGGCCGCGCCGTCAGAGCAAAGACCCGCACTCAGGAAGCAGCACACACACCGCGTCGCTGGGAGTCGGGTGGGCTCGCAGCGGTCCTCCGGCCAGAGAAAACATGCTCTGTTTGGTAAAGCCAAAGCAGGGGTGGTCGGGAGTGCAGCGGGGAGAGGACCACCAGGTTTGCAGACGCGTCCTGGCTGGAAAGGGAACAAGCAGAGGAAGAGCTCACCGGCTTCTGTTTTAGCGACAGTCCTGGGAAGGGGCGGATGCAAGCGGGGCACTGGAGAGAGACAAGACATGTTCCTGGAGGCAAGGGTGACCACAGAGTTGCAGACCTGGGGGTCTGAGGCAAGAAAACAGACATCTGGGGTCAGCCGGCATGTCCCCAACAGTGGGTGCTGGGTGCATGCACCCGTCCCTCCAACCGCAGCCCAGCCAGGGTACAACAGTCACTGGTTAGGTGAGGCCCACCGAAGGCCTCAAATGCTGGAGGCGGTAGACTCCTTAGAGGCGAACTGTCTCTTGAAGAAAGGCTTGGCCTCACACAGGCTGCACAAAGCTGAGGAGGGAAGGAAGGACCTGCAGGGACCTCAGCCCATGTAATGGAAATGCCCCTGGTCGTCTGATGCCAGACCAGCCCCAGAGAAGCTCCCGTGGCCCTCATTTCCCTCACGTTCTTCCCCATGCATGTTACTGGGCGAGCAGGAGGGAAGCCCCAGGATCAGTTCCGCAAGCCCACCTGCCTGAGCGCTTGGTGTACGGGCCACGCTCAGCCCAGGGTGCAGGGGCGCGTGGGGGCTGGTACGCCGTGGACCTCGCTCCTTCCGCCACGTTCCGTGTCATCTCTGCAGCACGTCCGGGGCTGGGAAGGGCTGGGCACCGCTGCCCACAGCCTTCCCTCAGCTCAAGATGAGGAAGCGGTCATCCCAACCTGGGCGGGTGCCAGTGCTGTGACCTGGGGCGCTGATTTTGAGAAACGGAGGCCATTTCGCGTGACACACCCCCTTCAGAGCTCATGGTGGGGGTTTTTGCCATTAATCCCCGCGTGTTCTCCTTCATCCACAGCAGAAGCTCAGGGAAGTGATAGCTTTCTCGTAGCACTCACTCACCCCGCGCCCGTCTTCAGTGGACTCACGGCGACATCCCCTTCCCTTCCCTGTGCCGTGACTCTGGGGGACCCAGTGCCAGGTCCGTGGTGGAGACACCCCTGGTACAGTCAGAGAGGCTGCTGTTCCCCTGCGGGCCCCACGAGCATCCCGAGTCATGGCAGCCACATCCCAGCACGAGGTCCCGACCCTAAAGAAACCAGGTGCATTTCCAGGAGAGGAGAGAGGCCTCCCAGGGAGGCCAGAGCGGAGGGTGGGACCTGACCCGAGCTCCCCACGCCCTCTCTTTCAGGATGGACATCACGCGGCGAGAACTGCCCACTACGGCTCCCTGCCTCAGAAGCCGCAGCACGGCCGGCCCCAAGATGAGAACCCCGTAGTGCACTTCTTCAAGAACATTGTAAGTGCTCCCATCCCACTGTGAGCGGCAGGCGGCGGGGAGAATCAAGCCTGGGGGGCAGCAGGTGCCCAGTCACGGCCTCATCCATGGGGGACCGGAGTCTATCTCCACATGACCCTGAATTCAATCCACAGGGGACCAGAGTCTATCCCCACATGACCCTGACTCTAATCATGAAGGGACCTAAGTATATCCCAGATGATCCTGAGCTCTAATCCTGGGGCATCTAAGTATATCCCCAGATGACCTTGAGCTCTAATACATGGGACACCTAAGTATATCCCCAGATGACCTTGAGCTCTAAGCATGCAGGAACCTGAGAGTATGTCCCCAGATGACCCTGACTCTAATCCACAGGGTACCCGAGTCTATCCCCAGATGATCCTGAGTTCTAATAGTAAAGGGACCTGAGTATATCCCAAATGACCCTGGGCTCTAATCCATGGGACGCCTAAGTATATCCCCAGATAACCTTGAGCTCTAATACATGGGATACCTAAGTATATCCCAGATGACCTTGAGCTCTAAGCATGCAGGGACCTGAGTATGTCCCCAGATGACCCTGACTCTAATCCACAGGGTACCTGAGTCTATCCCCAGATGATCCTGAGCCCTAATCATAAAGGGACCTGAGTATATCCCAAATGACCCTGGGCTCTAATCCATGGGCACCTAAGTATATCCCCAGATGACCTTGAGCTCTAATCCATGGGGGCCTAAGTCTATCCCCAGAGGACACTGAGCTCTAATCCACAATAGACCTGAGTATATCCCAGGTGACCCTGCACTCCAATCCATGGGGGACTGAGTCAATCCCCAGATGACCCTTAGCTCTAATCCATGGAATTAGAGTATATCCCCAAATGACTCTGAACTGTAATCTATGAGGGGCCCAAGTATATCCCCAGATTACCCTAAACTCTAATCCACAATAGACCTGAGTATATCCCAAATGACCCTGAGCTCTAATCCATGGGGGCCTGAGTCTATCGCCAGATGACACTGATTCTAATATGAGAGGACCAGAGTCTATCCCCAGATGACCCTGAGTCTATCCCCAGATGTCCCCGAGCTCTAATCCATGGGGGCCCGAGTCTGTTCCCACAAGGAATGTGAGTATATCCCCCATGATGCCTCCCTCCTCCTCAGGGTGAGGTTGGCCTTGGGAGCTCAGCCCTAGAACCTGGTCACAAGGTCTGGACTCCATCTGCCACTTACTGAATTTTGTGTTCTAGTGAAGAACTCACTCCTTTTGAGACTAAAGTACTATGA
The DNA here is from genome assembly GCF_010015895.1 of Lontra canadensis. Lineage (NCBI taxonomy): Eukaryota > Metazoa > Chordata > Mammalia > Carnivora > Mustelidae > Lontra > Lontra canadensis. The sequence goes on from NW_022631038.1 coordinate 2,402,031, forward strand.
GACACGCACTTTAAAAACGCAGGCTTGGCAAAACTCTGGAGACAAAAAGATTAACAAGATGCGAAGAGGAGCGGTTGTCAGGGTTTGTGGACAGGGAGGTGGATGGGGGAGCACAGATGGGGCAGTGGACCTACTGCGTGTGATACGGCGGTGGCAGACACCTGACCTCACGCACGGGAGCAAACCCACCGAAGGAACACCCTCGCTGTGCACTCTGACTCGCTTAATGGAAGTGCGTCCGCCGTGGTTCCTGCTTGTAATGCACAAACTGCACGCGTGCAAGGTGGTAACAGACAGGGGGACAGTGTGCAGGACAAGAGGGCAGCCGTGGCAACGCTCTAATTTCTGTGCATTCTTTCTAGAAACCTAAGACGGCTCTCAAAAATAAAGACTGAAAAACAAAATCAAAACCACTAGCTTCCAATCCTAAACGTTTTGTGCCACAGACATTTTAAGAGGGTGTTTTGCATGTTGACAAGTGAGTGAGTGACAAGTGAGCCCCAGGCCCAAGAACACTCCTGAGTATCGGCAACGCTTTTCCTCCAACCCCAAGAAAGGACCTTAGCAAAGGGAGGGTCACCGTCACCCCGGGGCAGCACGCGCGTGCGGGGACCTCAGTGGGATGGACCAGTCCTGCTCACAGAGCCTCCTGCCCTCGTCTGAACACTTTCTGAGTGTTCTGCAAACTGCCTGGCCTTGGCGTCCCAGGTCCTACAGTCTCCGTGAACAAGGACAGAACAGGGAGGCAGGCTGGGAGGGATGACTGTTGGGGCCCCAGGTCTCCGGGCCACCCCGGGCTGGTCGAGAGCTGGCAGGTGAGGGCAGGAGGCTCCGTGGGGGAGGGAAGTGCCCGCCCCCGCTCACTGGCCTCTGTGTATCTTTGTAGGTGACACCACGCACACCTCCTCCGTCGCAAGGAAAGGTAAGACCTTGGAACACGGTCCTTAATTGTCACTCCGCCTGGAGACCTTCCCTGAAATCCCTAAATGTACCAAAAAGAGGGCGGGCCTCACGGCTGCCTGACTTCCCCGAGTGGCACAGGCTGCGGAAAACCGAGCGGAGAGTGGGGCCAGCTCCCAGCTTGCTCTCCCCTCTCCGCCCTCACCCTGAATCCGCCCTGAGCCGCCCCCGCCCCGGGACCCGGCGGGTGTCCGCACTGCTCGCGCTCAGCAGCATCCTGACCTGCTTGTTTCGTAAAAGACTTTCTTTCTCCCTGCCTCAATGACAATGTCACTGTCTCTCTCTCTCCCACAGGGGCGAGGACTGTCTCTCAGCAGATTTAGCTGGGTAGGTGACACGGCATGTCCGCGCGGCTCCCTCTCCCTTCTGCTCCTCACAGCTGCCCGGCATCTGCGTCCCGCCCCGCGAGGCTCCCCTTCTTCCTCATCAGGCCCAGGGCCCACGCCATCGAGGGCCACCTTCTCCTCCTGAGGGGAATCCAGGGCCCCCGCCGCCAACCCCGCAGCGGGGCACAGGTCTCTGCTTCCACGCCGGACCAGGTGGCTCCATGCCTGAGAAAGTTCTTGACCTCCTTCCAGCACAAGGGGGGGCAGATACTGGTTCCCATGGGGCAGGCCCAGGGAGGCCTGCGCCTGGTGGGCTGTCCAGACCCCAGCCCGGCCCCCAGGCTGACCCTTGGCGATGCCACCCCCTGTCACATGGTCTCATGAAGCCACGAGACCAGGCGTAGCAATAACCACAGTGTAGCTCTCAGCATCCAGGAACGTCGTCTGAGGAACACCGGGAACCAAGTGCCCACCACGATTTTAAAGGCCAGCCGGCTTACTTTCTAGACACCGGTGACATGCGGTGGTGTCTAAGCCGGCTGAAAACGCCTATCGGCGTGTGCTAACCAAACCTGTAGACGTCGGTTAGGAGTCAATGCCAGATACGGCTCTTACTTGGCTCAGGCTGCCATTTGCGGGATAAAATGGAAGAATAACCACGACCTATAGGCCAGGACCTCATGTGCGCAGGACACCCAGCCCGAGTCCCTAGTGCAGGGCGGGCACATCCGTGGGGCTCAGCTAATGGGCATCACACACACGGATGAACGAAGTTTGAAAGAAAGAGAAAGGAGGGAAGCGAGAACAGTGTGGGGGGAGGGGCGCAGGACGGGGAGGCCCGCCGAGCAGGTTAGGGGGTTCCGTGGGGCTCGTGCATGGCCCCAGCACGTTCTTACGTGGAATTTGCTGGAACGCTTTATGCACATGTATTTGAGCCTTTTCTGAACGATGTGAACGACTTTGCAAAAAGGGGCGGAGCGTGTAGGCAGCCGGTGGGCTGGGCCTTGCCGCGACCGACGTCTGACTATCTGTGCCAGCAGGAGACCAAGAGGATCTGTGGAAGGAACTCTTGTTTTGGTGACCCCTTGGTCTGCCTCCTGACTTTCTAGGCCTGGACGCTTGGGCAGGATGTGGAGTCAGCCGTCCTGGAGAAAGTGCGGGGCAGGGAGAGGCCCTTCCCCCCCAGGGCACTCGGAGCCCGCTTCACCCGGCAGCTAACCGGAAAGACCTTTGCTCCCCTCTGCGTCTCTGTTTTGGAGCCTACTAATCTTTATTCAGTTTCTCTTTTTTCCAAAGCAGATCCAGCTCATTCATTTGCTCGTGGGTCCATTTTCTCGAGCTACAGGACGGCCTTCCTGCTTGGAGGGTGTGGAAGTCGCCCGTGCTTCTTCTAAACTATGTCAAACATTTCTTGGTAAATTCCAGGTTATCCAAAGATAGAAGCAACCAAGAATTGGAAAGGACAAAAAGTCAAGCAGATCATTTAATCTGGAAACCCACCCTTGAGTTTTGTTCTCAGAAGTTCCTAGTTGGAGAAAAGCAAGCGAGACAGGAGAATGTGACACTGCTGTGTGAGGCGTGGTTTCCTGCCGCGTCGTGTGTCTGCATATGGCACCTGCATGCTTGGCCGTGGCCTGTCCCTCCGTGGGACGTCCCGGAGCGAGCGCGTCCACAGGAACCTCTGGACCCCAGGGCAGCCCGCCCTCCACTTGCCTCCACCACCTTTAGGATACGGGGGGCCCGCACGGATCCCCGTTCCCTCCAGCCCGGACGCACCTGCGTGCTGTAGGGACCCTCCTGCGTGCTGTAGGGACCCTCGGCGAGGCAGAGGGATCTGGGGCTCCACCAGGTTTATTCCGTTGACTAGATTGTCAGGTGCAGACCGGAGCGATCCCCCGTGTCCTGCCGAGGAACCTGAACTCCCAGAGCCTGTCTGTGAAGACAGAGCCGCGGGGCAGGCGGCAACCTTATCTGAGAACCCCAGCCTGCTTGGCACCCGCATGACGTGGTGCACGAGCCTGGGGATCCCCATTCTGCCAACACTAACCTCCCTGTGTCAGCACCACCCAAGCCCCACAACTCCTTTCTTGTGTCCGTGGGGGAAGATCATTTGAAAGTAAAATAGCTCTGAAAGTAGACGAGTCTGGGATGCGGACATCCTGACACATCAGCAATCACCAGCCCTGCTCTGTGCCACGTGGGGAATTTCTTCCTTCCCCGAGTGCGTGGGGGCTGCTGGCACCGGGAGGCCGGGCGCGGCCTCTCCCGAAACAACGGTGAGCATGTGCCCGAGCTTACAGGCTCTGTTGGCAGGGCAGCGCATCCGTGACCTTGCAGAACCCTCCAAGTCCCCCCTAACCCCATTTTATAGATGAGGAAACTGAGGCTCAGGGTGGCTTTGACACTTGTCCGAGGTCGCACGGCAAGGGAGTGGAGAGCCAGGGCTCTGTCCAGGCTGTGGGGTGCCTGCGGCTATGCCCTGGTGTATGGTGGCAGGGACACGGCTTGCTGGCCGGAACTGCCCCCTTCCCTCCTTCACGACCAGCCCAGATCCTGGGCCCCCAAGGGGGTGCACACATCCGCTCTCAGGGCACCGAAGCCATGGCCCGGGGAGCTGGTGCCGGGTCATCCTGGGGAGAGCTCATCCAGGCCAGAGAATCCGAAGCTTCTCCTTCCGCTTTAGAAAAGTAAATTGTGCTAAGGCCAAGGCTCTGGACCCTGCAGGCTGCTGCAGGAGGGGCCAGACATGAGGAGTTTACCTGGAGAAGCAGGCAGGGACCTCCCCGCCCCCAGCTCTGGCGCCTGGCCTCCCGCTGCTTCAGTCCCAGGAAAGTGCCCCCTGGGGCTGAGAGCTGGCCGGGTGCGCCCTTCCTGCGGGCAGGGGAGCCAAGGCTGTTCACCGGGGTTAGCTCAACCCGCTCTTGAGAGCCACACGGTGGAGCGGGTCCCGGCTCCCATCTTTCTCTGAGAGCGTTTGGGCGCCCATGTCCCAACGCGCGGCAGCCCAGGCTGGGCCGACGTGGCAGCACAGAGCTCGGCCCTGGGCCTAGGCTGAGCGGGGGCCATCCCCGCCCCGCAGCCCGTCCCCCGCACAGCCGCCCTGAGGGCTCTCTGGTCTCTTGCAGGGAGGCGAGGGGCAGAAGCCAGGATTTGGCTACGGACGCCGAGCTCCAGCTCACAAGGGGTTCAAGGGGGCCCATGACGCCCAGGGCACGCTCTCCAAAATCTTCAAGCTGGTAACGTAACCCTTGTGACCCTTCTGATGGTCAGGGGTGCGCTGGGGGTGGACGAGGGGCGGGACCAGAGGCGGGGTGGGGGTGGGCGGGGGGTGGGGCAGGGGCTGGGCCCAGACCTTACACACTGTTCCTCTGCGGTTCACCTGCCAGGCCGGCCCAGGGACCAGGACGTGTCTGCAGGGGTGGCCCAGGCTCCCTTGGGGACCTCGAGGATACATGAGGGGTCCCACGCGAGGCTCCACCGCGCCCTGCGGAAGCAGGGGTGGCTGTGGGCGCTGACCTTGTCTGGAAGCCCTTGGTGCCGAGGCCTCAGATCTTTGACCCCCGAGAAAGGGAGCAGGAGCCGAGGGGCCGGGGGAGGTCAGTGATCAGGTGGCCAGAGGTCCCGGGAACCCACGGGGGCTGCCTGATATGGACACTGTGGTCACTGGCCCCGGGGCCATGGTCAGGTGTGAGCTTGGCAGGGCCCGGGCACCTGGACGGGGCGTGAGAAGGCATCGTGAGGACGGCAGGTGGGGTGGGCCCTCTGGCTTCCAGCTGGACGCAGACAGTCCTGAAGTGCAGCAGAGCCTCAGAGAGCCCCACGGCTGCCCATCTCGGCTCTGGTCGAGCCCAAGGTTGGCTTCGCAGTATGCAGAGGGGCCCGCTGGCCTCCGTTCATTCCTGTACACTCGCGGGCCAGGGAGCCCACAGGGATCCCAGGCCTCCCCCCCAGCTCCAGCGTAGGGCCTGCGGGACGCCGTCCTCGGGGGCTGTAACTGCCTGGACCCCGTACGCCCAACAGCCTTGGGCATGGGGCCGCACACAAGCAGCCGCCGTCCCTGGGGGCAGGGGCCTCAAATGGACATAGGGGCACGTTGGCAGGCTGAGAGCCCAGGCTGGCGGTGCTCACGGTCGGGGGCCTGTGGCTGCCACCGCGCCCTGTCCGTCTGCGGTCAGGCTCACTCCGAGGATGGGTGCTTGCCGTGCCTCACCGTGTGCTCTTGGCGGGGGGGCGTGTAGAGAGCATGTTCTTGTGGTGGGGGACAGAACGTGGTTGGAATGAGTGCCCCTGGGACAAGGCAGGGTCCCCTGGATGGCTGCCCACAGCTCTGGGGAGGGGCCAGATAAGGCCTCGTGGGCCAGGGTCGAGGAACCGGTCACACAGCTGGGGGCAAGCCCAGACTGGAGGAAGCAGAGGCCCCGGAGGAGACAGATCAGACAGCGAAGGGGTCCCCCACACAGAAGGCCCTGGGACCCCCAGAGGGCTGCATCACTAGGGTCCCCTGACATCTGACAACATGGGCGTTCACGCTGAAAGGCTAGCCGTGAGTCGCTGGCAGAGACCAGCCTAGATGGAGCTGGGGTTTCTGCAGCCCCCCATCTGGGGTCTTGGCAGTGGACCCAAGGTCCCTGCAAGAGCCCACACCTCAGGGCTCACAGCTGGAAGGGGACAGGGTTGCCCCACGTCCCATGGGGACACATTGCACCTTCCGACAGCCCAGGACAGTCCCCAGGCTGACTTGAGGCACGAGGGAGTGCCGTGCATCACTGGATGGGGTGCCCACAGGCGGACTGCCACGGGCACCGCTGTCTGAGTCACGTTCCCACGTACTTCCTCGTTAGAGTAACGACTGGGCGGCTGTTTCCCCTTCCCGTGAATCCACACGAGGCCGCAGGCTTCTGTGCCTCGTGGCCAGAGAGCCAATACCTAACAAGAACCACGGTTCCCTGCAAGGTGCCCAGGACCGGCTCCCTCTCCGCCCTCAAGAAGCGTCATCGGGAGACAGACGCCAGCACGTACAGGGCAGGGTTCCTGTGTTAGGGCAGGAAAGGTGTCAGCGAAGGCGTAAGGCCCCAGGGTGCCCGCAGCCCCCTGTCAGGAGAAAGTAACTCATGAGGAATAGCCTGTTTGTCCTTCCTGGGGGAGGGTTTGACATCGCTGCAGGCGGAGAAAGACGAGACACCCCAGTAGGAGGGGATGTCAGCGTGGGCACGGCCACACACCCTGTCCGCCGGCTGGTGTTCCAGCCCCGCAGACAGACACGTCGTGGATTCTTATCGCCCCTGTGAAAGCTTCGTCACCACTTGTCTTCAGGCCGGCGGGCACATCCTGGGGGAGCCGTGTGTTTCCATGGAAATTGCATGTCTAGGGGTTCTGGGCTACAGATGAGAACAGGAGCATCCCCTTGGCTCCCCCTGTCCTCAGACCACCCGCTGGGGTCACAGTAGACAACCTGATTTAACACTAAAAGGCTCTGCTGTGTGCGGCTTGGCGGTATCATGCTGGAGATCCGGCCGTCGGAAGGCAGGACCTGTGCCTTCCGCAGGCTCCTGGTCTCCCCCAGTTCGGGCTCAGCCTCAGGCAGCCACGCACGAGGCCCCTCAGCCCTAGTCACCCTTGATAGGAGGTCTCTAATCCGCATGAGGGCGCTTTCTAATCAGTCCCCTAACACATCACGGTCTTACCATTTATGGTGGAATAGTTGGGTCTGTGACCCCAGTAATCATGGGGTCATGTGTGCTGATCTTGCCCCGCCTAGGCGAGAAGTTTGCGGGTCGAGCGGACCAGCCGCGTCCCTGTCCAGCATGTTCATCGTGGGCGTCAGACACAAGCCTGTGAGGTCCAATCGTTTTCACTCGGTTCCATGTTTTCCTACATGTCTGTTTGTACAAAGTAGTTTAGAAATTGTAAAGCTTCCGTGGGGTTCAAGGGAAGCTTCAGTTTATCAAATTCAGTGACTGTGGCTTTCGTGAGATTTTACTACACGAAATGTCCATGAACTGGCCAGCCGCGGTCGCAGGGCTGAGTGAGCCCACGCGCGTGGTACCATCGACTGAAAACTCCCTCAGAGGCGAGAAGGGTTCCAAGGCAGTGAGTGTGGACGCAGGTTCCCCAGTACTCAAGGGGGTGCCCTTGCCACAGATGGCCCACCCCGTGGGCTGGGAACTGCTTGGAAACCCTGCATTTCTCTGAATCATTAGGGAACTGCATCGAAATATTACCAGTTTCTTCTTTGCAAATGCACAGCTGAGAGTTTCCCGCACAGGGGTGGGGAAGGCAGGGACGGAACGCACGGCCTTCCCGCGGGTCCCCTTCCTTCCTACCCCAGATGCGGCCTCAGGCCGACCTCCTGCTCGTGGTCCTGCCCGTCCACTCAGCTGAGCCCGGGGCCAACCCGCTGCTGGCATCGACCTGCTCGAATGTGCGGAGAACCTGGCAGGGAGGAGAGCGTGAGACCCGCCCAGCAGGGCTGCTGGGTGGAACCCTGACTCCGCCGCTGGCCGTGTGGCCATGGGGCGTCACTCAATGGGGCTGTGCTCTGGCTCCTTGGACTGGAAAACAGGGACAATAAGCACCCCGCCTCCCGGGCTGGCGTCTCCTTCCGCCGTGGTGGGGACTTGCTAGGAGCAGGCACAGTCATAGAAATAACACCGGATGCCCACCATTGTCCTGCGCTCAGACGGAGCCCGGGGAGGTGAAATGCTGTCTCACGGGACTGTGCTGCACAGGATGGCGGGTGGACCCTTCCTAGAACAGAGGGTCCGCCCCTTTTCAGAATGAGACTGCACTTGCCAGGGAGCCGCGCAGGTGAATTTTGGGGGGCTCAGAAAGCGGGGAGGCTCGTGCAGACTTGCGCTGGGCTCCCCCGGAGGGCAGCACTGAGGGCCGGCTTGTGGAAGGCCAGCCGGGCCATCGGCCCCGCCGCTCCCGGGGGCTCGCCAGGTACTCCAGGGGCTGGAGTCCCGTAAATGTTCTCACCGAGGAAACAAACACCCCATAAAGCAGTTGTTGAACAATGTAGAGGGTCTTCTGGAAACAGCCCTAGCCCGACAGATCCGAGCTGTGGTCTCCCTCTGTGCATGGGCACAGGAGGGGGCGTCGCCGGTGCCAGGCTTCCGACGCCCAGCTCGCTGCGCAGGGTGGCGGCCGCACTACGACCGGGGCGGTGTCCAGGGCGCAGGTGGCATCTGGTGACGTGTGCTTTCACAGGTACCTTGCTTCCGGGGGCCTCTTGGTCTCGGCCCCCCATACGTGACGTGGGTGCCAGCTTTCGGGGTCCTGGGCAGGCAGCCCGGGAGCTTCTCCGAGGGTCCCGGCACACCGGGCGAGCTCGCGCTCAGAGTGCTGGGACACATGCAACCAGAGTCCCAGCCTCAGAGCCAGGCGAGATGGTCCGCGAGTGGGGTTCCTGCTGCGGGATCCTGGTGCGGGAGCAGAGGCCCTGGCCCCACGCACGTCGTCTAATTGTGTGTTTCCTCTTCTCAGGGAGGAAGAGACAGTCGTTCCGGATCCCCCATGGCGAGACGCTGAAGCCCTCCCCTGGGGTCCCCGAATCCTGTCCTCAGCTTCTTAATACAACTGCCTTACGAATTTAATACCGTCCACATCCGTTCCCCACGTGTAGCAAACACCCCTGCCTAATGCCCGTTGAGCTGCGCACACGGTGGGCCAGGCACTCCGCGCCCTGCGGTTCTGGCCATCGGCCGAGCGGAGGAGACGCAGACAAACGGTCAGCGGCGACTTTGTGTCCAAAGAGAGCGCGTGCCTGGAGCCCCCTCCGCCCAGCGTGGCCCGGACGCTGGCAGTGCTGGGGCACGGACGCACCTCCGAGCTCACCCTCCTCCCTCGGACTGGCTTTGCTGACTCAGCTTCCCCAGGCTTCGCAGGTGCTGCCGTGTGACGCCGCTGTGGACACAGGGATGCGTGCGGGGCGGTGAGGACTGCTGATCCGAGCTTCCTTTGTTTCCTTTGGTTTCTCTCCCCGCCCCCGGCTCACCTCCTAACACACACTCACTCTCCCTCCAGGATGAGCAGTCAGGAGCGGCACAGGGGCTTTCAGTACGTGCAGTGCGGGCGGGTAGCTGGGAGAGTCCCATGTGGTGGGCGCGGAGGGCGCCTGCAGGCGGTGGCTGCCCACCACACCCGGTTGGCGGGTCTCAGGCGCGGTTGCGAGGGGACAAGGAGGCAGAGCTGGGCTGGGCCACGGCCCCAGTGGGAAACAGGATCTTCTTGGAAATTAGGTGATGGCACGGCGGGAGCCAGAGCGGCTTCTACGAACAGCCTGTTTCCCCCCGAGCCCAGCAGGAGGGTCCAGGGAGACGCTCGTCTCAGAGTGGGACTGGAGAAGTTTTCTGGGTGGCCTTGCGGCGTCACCCTGGTCACTGTGGGAGGTGACCGGCGGTGCTCCTCACGGCAGTGCGCACGGCAGATACTAACCCTCGGTGGACAGATAACCTCCGTCAGCTGGCATCCCGACACGGACGCGCATGGCCACGGGCTTCGGAGGGCCCGCGTCCCAAGTGGCAGGGCTGGACGTCGTGGGGACCGAGCCTGGCCGGCCTTGCGAGCAGAGACGGGGGCTCCTCTAAATCCTGTCTTTTCTAACTCAAGCTCACCTTTCCTGTGCTCCCCTCATAACACACTGACCCACCATTTGATTTTAGCTACGTCTTAGAGGCCTTGCAAGGAGCCACACCGGCGTCATCCTCCCTTAGAACGAAGATGAGGAGTAGTCAGCACACCAACGTAACCCCGTCCTAATTCCGATGCCCGGTGTGGGCGTAATGTAATGTCTATTAACCCATAGCCTCAGTGATGAGAGGGTTTCGGGGGAACAAGGAACAAAATTTCAGAAGCGAAACCTCCACATTTCATGACACACATGCACACACACACACGCACACGCACACACACGCACACACACACACACGCTCTACGTCTTCGAGCTGACCGTCGGCCAGGGGATCTTTGTGTGCGGCCACCCCAGACAGCGAGCACGGTGATGCTGGGGGCCTCGTGGAAACGACACACCGTCGGTCGATATCGAAATAAAACAATAAACTTTTAATGATCCTTGTGTGGTGTCTTCTTTTATCTTTGTTCTGCAGAATGCGGGCCCCAGCGACACAAAGATGAGAGGTCACATCTCAGGGGTGACACGGGTGTGGGCTGTGCCGTCGGGGGCAGGGCGCGGGCTGGTGCCCAGTGGCTTTCGCATCAATAAGGGAGAGTGGACTAGAGGCCACAGTGAGGGCCCTGATTCGCTATGTCACCAGCAAAAGATTTTTCATTTTGTTTTTACACAATCTTTTAAAGTGTATTTGCATTACATTGTCTTCACGAGAGGAAACACCTGTTCACGTGAGCTAAAGAAACTGGGGGAAACTACTCTTTGCCATGCAAAGCCACGGACAGCCATGAGGGATTTGGGAAATTCTGTGTCGTTGTTTTGGGTGACAACAATTTTGTTTCAAAAAAGATAAGCCAAAATCTTTGTTTTCTCTTGCTTTTAACAAGTCCTGGTTCCCTTCTGTCTCCGCAGCAGCAGGGAGGGAACTTCTGCACCTGTGAGCACAGTGGGGGTGGCCCCCATGCTGGGACGGTGGCAGGAGGACACGAGCCCACTGTCTGGAGCTCCCAGCCTGGGGAGCCGCCCTACTCGCCCGGCGCCAGACCTTCCCTCCTCTGTGCCCCCAAATGCTTCGACCAAGGAATCAGGAAAATCATGCATAGAGAGTCATTTTTTTAAAGATTTTATTTATTTATCTACTTGTCCGAGAGCGAGGGAGGGCACACACCGGGGGAGCAGCAGGCTCCCCACTGAGCAGGGCGCCCGATGTGGGGCTCAGTCCCAGGACCCCCAGATCACGACCTGTGCTGAAGGCAGATGCTTCACCGTTGCAGCCACCCCTGCGCCCCGAGAGTCACATTCTTTCGAAAGTGTTTCTGGAGTCGGCCGGTCTCTTCTGATGGTACACATACAGGACGCACCTTCAATGGTAAATCAAGGGTTAATCCTGCAGGGACACAGCAACTGGCACGACAACACTCGGAGACATATTTCAAAATAAAACAAGGCAGAACTGGAGTGGAACCTCGGGACGTGCACTCTCCCCGAGCGCTTTCCCACGAGGCGGGCACCAGGCTGAGCTCCACGAGGAGTGACTTTGGGAGCCTCAGACACAAGCAGAGCCCAGAGGTGTCCCGGGGGCAAGGGAGGCGCAGGAGGGACTCCCCACCAGAATGGAGAGCCACGGCACTCAGTGTAGATCGGGACCGTGGGTCGCCACCATCATCAGGCCGCCAGGCAGAAGGACCCTGCAGCTGGCGGTGCAGTGTGAGACCCACCAATGTCGGGGGGGGGGGGACGCCACGGGCAGAGCAGACAGCTCAGGGGACAGGAGGTCTGCGGGGGGCACGGGCCCGGGCTGGATGAGCGGGACATGGCGGGGATGCTGCGTCAGGACACGGGGGTGCCACGGGACACGCTAGCCCAGGACGTTGGGCTGCGGCTCTCCCTGGACTTGAGTTTGCGAGGAGACAGCGCAGGGAGTGTGGGGACAGCTCTCTAGTAGGACGAAGGACAGGAGCTCGGGTGACTCGTGGACGTGGTGCTGTCTGGGGCCTGGAAGGCTATGCAGGGGGCGAGGGGCTCTGAGTCCAGGCACGCAGCTCCCCGCTGGGCTGGAGCCGGGCCGAGGCCTGGGCGCGTTTCCTCCACTGCTCTTGTGTCTTCACAGGCCATTTCCTCTGTGAGCCACACACCGGGCATCTCCTCCCGCAAGGGCCTCACCCCACATACTCCCGTGGAGCAGAATTGCTCCCCAGAGTCCTGCCTCGGAACTCAGTGCAGTGGGGACCAAGGGCCTCGGCGCAGGGGTGCGCGGGGGTGAGGGGCGCAGGGGATGCGGACGTCATGGGGGCTTGAGGGTGCAGGGGGCGTGAGGGGTGTGGGGGCGTGGGGGGCACCGGACACGCAGGGGCTCAGAGGGCTCAGGGGGGCACGGGGGGCGCCGGGCGCGGGGCTCGCAGGACCGCGGCTGTGCGCAGCCTCATGCAGCAGCCCTACCTCCCCAGGCCACCCCGCACCCCCCCGGCCTGATGTTGGAATCACCCCAGGACCGGGCAGGCAGGCACCCCCTCCTCTTCCCCAGAGAGGTGCCAGCACATGTCCTACGAGGATTTCTCGGCCCTAAGTCGTCACCGTGGTTCCCAGCAATGGGACACGGAGGCAGAGTTGGCCACGCGGAGTCTGTGAAGGCCGTGTCGCTCCTGAGCCGTCAGCGCCCACCTCAGACACGGAACCGCTTCCCTCAAAGTGGCAGTAGAACCGCGGGAGGCCGTCCATGCTCTGCTTCTGTGGGCTTCGCTCAGCAGGCCCTTTGCCAGCTGGACGAGTCCACTCTCATCCTGGCGGCGGCACGGGGGGCTCCCCAGCCTGTGCGGCTGCGTGAGGTCGGCTCCCGATGCGAACGGCTGGGTCAACACCGGAGAGCGCTCGGAAGGCGGTGCATCCTGCGGCCGCGTCCTGCGCTGGCCGGGGCCTCCCATCCCCAGTCTGAGGCCAGCCTCTGACCTACGTCCATGAGGGCAGATCCACAGTAGAGCATAGACACGGGGACAGGACGCAGCTGGCCATGGGTGCGCGCGGCTGCCAAGGGAAGAGAGACGCCGGGCTGCTGGGGGGATAAGGTGCCTCTGCCAGCCTGGGCCACACCCACCCCTCCTGGATCCGAATCTGCTTTCTGAAAAGGTACCTGGGGGGTCTGCCCCTTGAAGACCTGCCCCAGCCTCCAGAGGGGAGCCACCTGGACGCCTGCCTTACTGTGAATGTGGCAGGAGCAATTCAGAGGACGAGCGCCCTGGCCGCAGAGCTGACACGGAGCACCCTTGTCTCCTTGAGGACGGGACGTGGCGAGCAGACCACAGGGAGAGAAGCGAGTCCTGGCTAGGGCAGCGCACAAAGCAGGGCCTGGAAGTCTCGTCAGTGACCGTGGCTGTGGTCACGGGCATCTCTGCCCTTTGCTCCCGTCAGAAGGCCGGGGTGTCCACATCGAGGACGGCAACCCCCAGGTGGGGCCGGAGTGGCCAGGGCAGCGGCGAGGGCCCCGACCAGCCACCTCAAGTGTGCCCTGACCCCTCGGGTCCCCGCTCTGTCCTCCTGAGGGGCAGCCGCACACCTGCTGCGTGTGTCTTAGCTTCCAGACGCTGCTGTCCACAGAAGGGAACCGGGCTCCTTGGGAAAAGGGCTGGCCCAGGCGAAGAGGCAGGAAGAGCACAGTCCACTGCACCAGCGCGAGAACACGCTCCAGGAGCCACAGGGCCAGGGCCAAAGGGCTCAGGCCCTGACTCAGGGGCCTCTCCTCGTCAGATCTGGGGATACTAGTGCATCAAGCGCGATCCTAACAGATGGCAGCCTGGGAAACCCAACGGGAACCCACGGGTCCGCACCGACAGGAACACAGGGCAAGTGAAGGAGGGCGAGCAGGAAGCCCTTCCTCACCGCGGAACCCCGGCAGGTGCGCCCCGCAGGGGCAAGCGGCTGGACAGGTGGCTGCAGGCTTCCCAGTCTCACACAAAGGCCTACTGCCTCGAGGGGAAATGCCCACGCTGGGGAAAGCTGACATCTGTGCACCCACAAACCCTGGCGGGAGAACTGGGGGACTGCCTGCTGGAGGACTGGCGCGTGGCTTTCAGGAACGTCCCAGAATGGGTGCCACCGGCCTGAGAGCCAGTGCCGCCCCCACCCAGGACAGAGTCCGCCTGAACAAAGACATTACTGTCCATGCTTGGGGCCACGCCTGAACGGGGTCTCTGGTGCAGAGCAAAACGGTCTCGGTCGTACTCTTCTTGCGACCTTTACGTACACTCACAGATCCTTCAGAAATACAGGGTTACACAGAAAGAATGAGGACTTGGGGTTATCCAACGTGAGGAAGATAATTCCGAAAGAATCGGGAAAAACGCGGAGTAGAGTGTCTTGGCGCAGATGGCCAGCTGTCGTCCCTCTTCACCCAGTACGAGGACGGAACTGGCTGACATCAGAGCAAGATGAGCAGCTTTGTGCTAATTATAGGGATTTCCTCCCACACAGCTCGGTTACCAGGGCTACCGACGATGCCTGCACGGACACTGAAGCAGTGCGGGGGGACCCGGAGCCACGGCATCGCGGAGACAGCCGCTTACCGGGGGAGAGCGTGAAGCGTGTGTGCGCGTGTGCACGTATGTGTGTGTGTGCGAGCGCGTGTGCATATGTGCGTGTGTGCGCGCGAGCGCGTGGCTGCACACATTTCTCATTTCTCCCTTTTTCCTCAGGGACTAAAAAGCGTTGAGTCCCTAAAGGTCTGTGTCACCGTCGAAGCTCGTCGGCGTGAGGACAGTGCTACGGCCCGTGTGCCGTCCGTTCGCCGCCGGCACCTGCCACAAAAATCCCCACCGGCACAGCAAGCCGAGCGGCGGCAAGGCCTCCAGAGGGCACCGACGCCATGTCGCTGGCAGCCGCGGAGCCAGAGTCTCACCCCGACCTGAGGCCCCCAGAAGTCCAGATCCGGGGCGCTGGCACGGGGTCCTGGGTCAGAGACAACGGGGACGGGCAGTCCCGCACGGGGATATTCCTGAGCCCGAGTCCCACGGGACGCCCTGGGAGATGGATGCCTGGGACAGGAGCTGGAGCGCAGGGACTCCGAGGCTTTTACAAAAGGCAGTGAGCTGACCTTGCCTCAGAGGGAGACGGGCCAGGATTACACTGGCCCCGGGGAACAGGCATCGCTCTGCTCTGGAGGGAGGAGCTCTGTCTCCCGAGGGCCTGTCCTGGACAAACGGCCTCGAGGAGATCCGGGATCGGAGGCAGACAGCGCTCTGCTCTAAGCCGTGCAGACCCGAGACACATGGAGGGACGCCTGCCAGCGTTCCTGACGTTCCCGCTCGTATTACGAGTGGAAGGAAGGGATTTAGTCGACTCATTTTACAGACAAGGGGACAGGCCCAGAGAAGTTAACTGAGTGGCCCCCGACAGCCAGCCATCAGCGCCAGGGCTGTTCTGAGCCGAGGTCCCGGGTCAGCCTATCCCCCACGCTTCGCAAACTCATGCCTTCATGCTTATTAGCAAACGTGCTTACATCACCAGAATTAAGCACGCCAGAAAGTCTCATCTGGAGAAGTTCTGTAAAGGGTCGCGGCAATCCGGCAATCCGGCAATCCGCTTTAAAGAAAAAATGTTTCCGTAATCTGATCATTCTGTCTGAAAAACCCACCCACCCACCAATTTTAAAACTTTCTTTGCGCCATATTCCTCCTCCAAACAAGCAACAGACATAGCGAACAATTTCTCACCATTCCCTCTGAGCAAAGTGCAAGGGGGAAAAAAATCATTTTAGGTAGTTCAGTCCAAAAATGTATGGAGTACCTGCTTTTGTGCTAGGAATAAAGTAGACAAAGGACAAGATACCCTCCATGTGTTAATTCAACAGGACACGGCTCCATAAATTTCAGACTTCTAAAAGTTCGGAAATATGTCTGTAAGGAGGATTAGATGCTATAATGTGGCCCAACTCCACTGGCATTTCTGGGGAAGTCCAAGATCCCACGTCCCATGAGCGGACACACTGACACTGGGATCGACTTTCACAGCAAGTCACTCTCAAATACCTTGTAAGTGACAGGAATGGACAATTATCCCCAAGTACAGAAAATAAGACACATGCTCTCCAAGCCCGATGGGTCCCAGTTTACTGTGAATTCGGCACCACTGTGTTGGGTTAACCCTTGCTGAAAATGTTACCTACAGAAAACAGTTCTAACTCACCCCAAACCCAAGAAGTAAATATACAGGAGTTTTAAAATAATACAAAAACTACTTTTATTATTCTTAAAGCCAGCACACTGGCTTTGGGCATAACGATCCATTTCTAACACAAAATGGGATTCAAGATATAGCATCATGTATAAATAGACCATGAAACAATTTTGAGGATAAAAAAAGAATTCTTTTGTAAATAGAAAAAAAAGCTGATTATCAAAGTTCTCTTTCGTGGTGAATCGGGAAGGAATCACTACATCACGTAGAACCTGTCAGATTACAAATCCTGATTTAATACTGAAGTCTTCACGCTGTAAAGCATTACTCGTAAAAAAGATTAAAGAGCAAAATCTTTTCTGGTTACCGCCTACGGCTCCTGCCACGTGATCTTGACCTTTACTGCTTTAAATACTTCACTCGTTATCTGGATGAGGAACTACGGAGTGGCTGTCCGGGCAGGGCCGACGGCCGAGGCGGGCAGCGTGTGCTCCTCCGTGCGTGTGTGTGCCCGAGGGAGGCCCTGCTCACACTGGGTCGACGGTGACAAATGCAGGACGCTAGGCTTACGAACCTTCCCGACGCGAAGAAGACAGACATGGGACTTCGAATCTTGACAAAAATTCTGCCTGCCCCCACCGTTTAATCAGTAAAGGTGCAACTAGGTTTTTTTTTTTTTTTAATTTATTTATTTGACAGATCACAAGCAGGCAGCGACAGGCAGAGAGAGAGGGGGAAGCAGGCTCCCTGCTGAGCAGAGAGCCCGATGTGGGGCTCGATCCCAGGACCCTGGGATCATGACCTGAGCCAAAGGTGGAGGCTTAACCCACTGAGTCACCCAGGCGCCAGCAACTAGATTTTTAAATGCTGATTTCCTTAGAGTAAGGTAAAGATGTCGAGTCCCCAAATGCAAACGTAGCACTTCTGAAATTCTAGTCTAAAAAATCCAAAACACTGACGTCGGGTGAATAGAGACTAAGTGGCAAAAAGAGAATTAGTCTAGACGAGTGCACGGTGCCACTTCCGCACTCCCATGTCCACCGCACGTCACACGGCAGACCTGAGAAAAAGAACAGATTAGTAATGATTTACCCTTGGGGTGGGGTGGGGTACAATATTGACTCTGAAATAAACTTCTGGGGAAAAAAACAGGCAAAAGGCAAGCAGATGAGGTCTCTAAAAATAATACCCAGAAAGCGGTCCTATATGTCTTACTTATTTTCTTAAAAACATGTGACTGACATAAATCCGCATGATCACTTGATGTTAAAAACGTGTATCTTGGTGAGTTACACGTATTTCTCGGCCGAGAGGAAAGTCCGTGGGAAGAACTTGTAAAAACCTCTCGCACCCGGACCGGCGCGTGTGGCTCTAGCGCGCAGATGTTCCACGAGTCCTTCCAAGAGGCCAGAGAACAGAGGCCTGCCCACGAAGCTCGGACTCACGTTTGCTTACGAGCGACAGTGGGCGGGGCAGCGCAAGACACGGAGTGGGGGACGTGATGCCCAGGGCAGTGCTGCGCTCGGACGAAAGACGAACCTGATGGGATGGAGGGAATTGCTCATGGGGACAGAGGCTCACGGCCCATCGGCCCCACCTCGTCAGAGGGTAATGAGCGGCCTGACGGGCCCACGCGGCTCTGCCCCGCGGGCAGGTGCCTCCGCTCCTCGAGGGGTCTGCCCTGTCCACCCCCGGCCACGCACCGAAGGGTCAGCGGAGCCATGGGAGAGCTCAGGGTTGGGGCATCTCGCACTACACTGTTGAAGAGGTGTGTTTGTGTGCACCGACCACCGCTCTGGGAAAACAGGACCGCTTCTGCGTCCTCCAGCGGACTCGACCCGGCAGGTCCCCCGCTACCGCCACATCCCGAGAACTCTACCCGGGTTTTAAGCTGAGTGTGTGGGCAAAGGTGGCTCTCCCCCTCCGCCCACGGGAATGCTTCACGGGCAGCTGACCACAAGCTTAAAGACAGTCGTGAACTTTGGAGAGGCCTTGCTCGCCGGGGCCAGTCACGCAGGTGACCGAGAAAAGGAATGACGCTGGCAGCTCACAGGGACGGCGTGCCTGTCACTGACCCGTATCCTGACTTTTTAACTTTGAAGCTCTTCAGCTAGACCTTGCAAGTTTTCATTGTCTAGACTTCACGGAGGCAAGGGAAAATACCATTGAAATCCTGCTCTGTTAAAACATTATCTGAACTTGAAATTAATCCATGTGCCAAGCTATTATATAGTAAATATTTTAAAAGAAAAAAAAATTGATCACACTTCCTAACTTCATTTTTTATTTATTGTTATTCCAAAGCAGATATGCTATGATGAGATATTTCTAAAAATACAGTTATCTATTCTCAAAACCCTGGTTATGCAGGAGGCTAGAAATCTCGTCAGAAGACATTTATCAACCAGTAAAATACAAAGATCAACCTGTACTCCACCAAAGGTTCAAGTGAAATTATGTCTTTACAAAACCTTGTATTTCAAGGAATGTTTTGCAAAGAAGCAGCTTTTTTAATTAGGAAGTAAATAAAAATAATATATTAATGTCTTGTGTTCGCCTGCTAATAGTTAATAATTGAGAAAACTCACAGAATGGTATCATTGATAGATCTTCTTTTTTTCTTTGACGAAAATAAAAGTAGGTTTAGATTCACCTGGTAAGGCCTTACTTAAACAGGCAGCTGGCCAATACAGTTCGCTGAACTATGCTTTCTGTACAATTAGGAATTAAATAAACCCCTTTTAGAGACTTGTCCTGAGAGATGACATTTAATGCTACAACCAAAATAAATAACCTAGCAAGAACAAAGTTTTTTAAATTCCAATAATTTCAACTTTGGAGATATCTGTTCACCAAAATTAATCAACATTTCTAAAATATTTTAATACAAAATTATAAAAGAAAAGTGCATTAAAAGCAGAATCTTTAAAACTCTGGCACAATTACAATTATTCGGACTATACGGACTACAGCCAGCTACACACTGACATCCAAGGAAAACCTCAGGATATATAGTAAGTCCAGTATCACAAGAATAAGTCAAATAAGGCTTTTTTTTTCCTTAAAAAAATATACAATACACAAAGCAGTTTGAAAAAAAAAGTAATATTATTTAACAGTTTTCTGACTTAAATATTTTCACATAACCAAAGTTTTTATATCATCATCAATATGACTTATGTACATACGCCAACAAGTGAACAACAAAATCAAAAGATGCCCTTTGAAAAATAACAGTGAAAATGTCTCTTTCTTCAGGAATCTGAAATGAGCTCCTCTCTTAATATACAAAGTCCATATTTATAATAAAACTGCTCTCTTCTGAAACCAGGGAGGCCATGAGACAAAATAAAGGCAATTATTTTTCAAGAGAAAAACAAAAGCAAAACAAGCCCAGCTTCATGTTGCAGTGAACAAGGTACCCATTTATGACTCTGATGAGCACAGCTCGGGCCTGCCGTGCTCGTGGGGAGTCGGACTCTGACGCGCTCTCTCTGCCGTGAGGACGAGCGCTGCTATTTACAAAATATACCGTTCAGCCACACAGAGGCCCATATATCTGTCTATGTACATGTGTATTTATATATAGAACATATAAATAATTCTGAAGGAGAAATTCACATGAAGTAAAGAACCTTCCGTCTTTGGAATGCTGTAGGAGCAACGCGCACTCTGCCCCGGCTCGGGGTGGGATTTGGTTTGGGACGTGTTCAATGTGGCACCATTGATGACAGTGAGAGTTCCCTGAATTAGACGACACACCTGCCCACGCGTGAGGAGAGGAGCGCGGCAGCTCTAACCCACCGACACGCCGCTCCGCGCCGCGGGGGACGGGACCACGCTCCCTCCACTCCGAGGACACGGTCCTGCCCTCGCCTGCGTGCGACATATGGCTTGTGCTTTCTGCAGTCACGTAACCCGCGGCCCCGAAGGTGGACTCGGGCAGCACGTGCGGCCCCGCCCCATCCCGCGAGGACACGTTCATCCCCGTTCATGCCCCCTCCGCCGTCTGGGCCCCGACGCTGCATCCTTGTAGCTGATAGTCCGAGAATCGTAACGCGGAGAGAACGGGCCAGCCATCTCTCCGTATGCTAGTAACTTACGGTACACTAAAAAGAATCTGTTTCTTAATTTCAAAATACACAGAGAAAGAAAATGGAAAACACTTCCCTGCGTGTTCTAACGTTTCTCTGAACCTCATGCGCCGATTTTACGTTTGCTTTATAAGCTACGCTTCTTACAACAGAAAGCACAAAGGAAAATCTATCTTGCGTGTTCCATGTTAACGTTCGTCTCCGCTAACACAGAGAGGCCACGGCACGGGACAGTGAGACCCAGTTTGCTCTTTGGAACTGGAGGCACTGGCCGCAACGGGAAGGTAGAACTGCCTAGGGTTGTACCTGAGTTCAGTGATTTGTACACAAACGACAACAACGGGCTGACACTGCTCTCAGTTGTTCCTATCAGTCTCTGAAGACAATGATTCTTGAGATAATTTTACAGCTAAAAACCTAGCATGGTAACATTTCTTAACACCCGAAGCTTCCAAGAAGAAATTCCAAGTGCTCCGTTCTCCGCAACATTTAACTTCAGAAACGGCTTTGGTGGCGGGGGTGGGCCGGGTCAGAACACGTTGGCCAGGGCCTGCCACTCGCTCGCGGACTCCTGGACCACCTCCTCCAGATGGAGGGTCCGGCCCAGCTCCTCGGCACCGTGCTCCTGCTGGACGACGGGCTCCTGCAGGTTTCCTGCGGCACAGACGGACAGACAGCAGGCAGACTGTCAGACACACGGCAGCGTGCAGGGACTCACGATGGAGTAAAGACAACTTAGACTGAGACGAGATTTCTAAACTGATTTGCGATCCGCCCCACAGGAGAAAGCACTCGAGCTGCAGATGAACTACATCGGGGGCAATTCCCGTTCCTGAACGTGCAGAAACAGCCCTTGCTAGGCAGCTCGCGCGGTCACGGCTACGTCACCACGAGGTCCGTGCCAAGCGGTCAGTCATAAATGACAGCGGTGCAATAGGCACGAACTCTAAACAGGAAGCAAAGCAAGACGCACTGGGACGTAGACGTGAGAGCAGAGGTCCGCGGGGCACACAGCGTCTGAGCCCTCCCCGGCCGCCCCGTCTCACTCACGGATCCCGCTGTCCTGAGCGCCGTGCCAACTCCACACTGAACCAGCCCGGGCCCACCACACCGCAGCCAGCGCACCCCAGCCCCGCACCGCAGCTCGTCCGGGTGGGACCCAGAGGAATGGCAGGGAGGTGCTCCGGGGCCTCGCAGCCTGATCCACCCCCTCGGGTGGCACCGGCGTTTGAGTGGGCACCCAGTGGACACACCCACCTCGCATGCCTGCTTTGAGGGCCCACGCGCATTCGGACACCCCACCAAGCGCACGAGGACCCCATCCCCCGCTCCACGTGTACCCGGACCCCCCACCGTCTGCACCCAGAACCTCCACTAACTGCACCTGGACCCCACCCCCGCCAAGCGTGCCCAGACCCCCCCACCGCGTGCACGCTGATCCCCCGCTGTGTGCACGCGGACCCCACCCCGCTGCCACGTGCACTCGGACCCCCACTGTACACAAGCCGCCCCCCCCGTGAAGCACCCGGACCCCCACCTCCCCGCCATGCGCTGCCAGACCCCCCCACCATGTGCACCCTGACCGCTGCCCACCCTGCAGGCTCGGAGCCCCATGGGGCATCCGCGGGGGGCCTGGTCGCCACCTCACCCGTGTAGCTGTGCGCCCGCTTCATGTGCAGCTTCATGTTGCTCTTCTGTGTGAAGCCCATGACGCAGTAGTCACACTTGTAGGGCCTCTCGCCCGTGTGCTTCTTCATGTGCACCTGCAGCGCGCTCTTCTGGTTGAAGGCCTTCTCGCACAGGCTGCAGTGGAACGGCCGCTCTCCTGCGGGAAACACGGGCCGTCGGCATCTCCCGCGGGCACCGCACAGGGCGGGACGCTCTGAGCACGGACCCAGGGTCCCCAGCCCTCCCGCCCCTCGGACGAGCGCACGGCTTCTAGCAACTCTGCCCCTCGGTGCGGCACGGGACAAAACGTCATCAAAAGCTCCTCCGACTCCCAGGAGCATCCGGACACAGAAGCAGAGCACGAACGGTTAAACCAAGTGTTCCGAACAGTGGGGGCGGCCAGGCAGCAGCACACGAAGTGCAGGAGACTGTCACATCCACTTCACGTAACGTGTAACTGACCCAGCACTTTTTAAATGTCATTCTAACTGCTCCGACGTTAATACAGAAACGGAGAGGTAGAAGGGACTCAGGCTCGTTGACTCTGGGAAAAAGCCTGGCTCCTGTGCCACCCCACCCTGCACCCTGCCGCCCACTCCCGGGCCCGCAGTCCCACCCCCTCGTGGTCCCTGACTCCACCCACACTCACCCGATGCCAGCCCCTGGGGCCACAAGCCCTTCCACTAGGCTTAGAAGGTTCTGTCCCATCAGCATGGCTACCTTGTGGCCAGGTGTCTGTCCCCTTTCCCTGCATGGCCTCCCTGGACCCCGTGTTGGCATGAAGGCCCACGTGGCTGCTCCAGTCCCCAGGTGTCACCCTCCATCACTCCAAGTCTGTCCCTCTCCCCCAGTGGCCAAGACACAGGAGGGCTACCCACCCCACTCCCCATGCCAGCCAGAGACCTAAAGCGGCCCGAAGCTTTCTGGCCCTAATCCCCAGGACTGGGCATGGGAGGGGGTCACATGCCCGAAGGATGAGGAGGTCACAGAGGTGGCTATGCCTCGAGTCAGGTGACCTGGACTGAGTCACAGGGAGAGTACCGTGGCGGGGGCCAGGTCTGCGCCCTCAAAGAAGAGGGTTCTGTGGCCAGAGGCAGAAGGGAGCTGCAGGGACCCGAGGCTGCCCAGGGCCATGGCTGGCGTGAAGGCGGCGGGCGTGCTGGGGGGTGCAGGAGCACCCGGCCCCAGAAGCAGGCCCCACAGCAACACACCCTCAGCAGGTTTCTCCAAACCTTCGGAAGCACCTAGCTCATGCTAGCAGGCCAACGGCAGTCCCCGTCCCCTAAAGCCGTCCTTTTGCGCAGACGCAGTAGAAGGGCAACGGCACCATCTTTCACTCAATATTTGTTTCGCTGATCACCTGGTCGGTGCCAGTCTGTGCGGACCAGCAGGGACGTCACTGGGAACGCCGGGGAAGGACGCTGACGGGAGCACCTGCTGGATATCCAAGGAGGCCTGTGGGCTGGCCAGGGACAGGGAGGGGCACAGAGGCCTCCTGGGGAGGGGTGTCCAAGCTGACACCTGCAGGCCGATCAGAGATGACCCAGCCAAGGGAGACAGGGGCTGGGCAGAGGCACCAGCAGAGAGGGCGCTCAGGGAGCAGAGTCGGGACTCCGGACGGTGAGTGTGGGACCCCCAGGCTTCCCAGGGCCAGGTGCCGCGGTCAGAGGTGTGCGGCCCTGGGCGGGACGGCTCCCAGGACACCGGGATCCCACCTGGAGGAGCTCAGAGGGGAATGAGAGGGGTCTGTCTGCCAGACACCCGGGGTTTCTGCCTGGCTCTGTGCAAACGCAGGTCCTGCCGTCAGTCCTGAGAGGACAGGCTGCAGCAGACGGGGCCCTGGGACGGTGGTGTTTCCGCGTGAGCCACAGGCGCCTCATGGGCTGGCAGAGGCAGAGGACGCAAGTGAGCTGTCAGGAAATGGGCCAAGAGGCCGAGAGATGGGAACTCGTGCCCCAGTGCTGGTGTCAGGGCTGGTCTTCCCTCTGGGACAACAGACCGGGGCAGGTGGAGGCGGCGACAGGAAGTCAGCAAAGAACAGCCTGAAGCCCTGAGAGGAGGAGCGACAATGGCGTCCCCCGCAGCAGCAGGAGCAGGAGCCCAGGGTCGGGGGGACGTCCCCAGAGGCCACGGCAGCCCCTGGCGGTTCTATTTCCCATGGTCGCCAGGGAAGCCACAGGACTTTTACTAAGAAGTGAGCATGAAGAGCTGACGACAAACAAGGGTGATACACTGCGTTCCCCGCTTCACCAATGGCGCATTCCGCCGAGTCCCATTTCCTCACCAGCCTCCGGAGCCCCGACCCGGAAGCCCGCGGCTCGTGGTTACCTGTGTGGATGCGGCTGTGCCGCTCCAGCTGGCTTGGCTTGGCGAACGCCTTCTCACAGGTGTCACACTTGAACACTCGCGGCTTCTGGGAGCTCAGGGAAGGGCCAGCCTGATGCGTCTGCACGTGCTCCTGCCGCGGACCACACGGAGGGGAAGCCTGAGATCATGGCGGCTCCCGACAGACCTGCGACGCGGCCGCGGGGACCCATCGGAGCAGCAAGGACAACCCGAGGCCCGTCTGGGATAAGTGCCCTCGGGGATGCAGTGGGGGCCGGGGGGGGCCCCCTGACAGCCCAGGGTACCGGCTGTGCGGCTCCGCAGGGCCTCTGCCCTTCCTTGTTGCCAATGACCTTGACGGTGAGTGGGACATGGTCTGCTATTTGGGAAGATGTTCCTCGCCTGAGAACTGTGTGCGGCGCTTCCCATGACTAGATGGGGCTACGGGGTGGGTGAGGGAGGTCGAGGGCAGCTGCCAGAAAACACAGCAGAGGAAGAGACAAGGCACACGGACGAGCTGAGGGTCTGGAGGGCAGATGTCCGGGGTCACTGTGCAGCAGAAGGCTGGGATCCCTGGTGGACTAACCAGTGGTCAGATGCGGCCACTTCTGGTAACAAGAATACTGGCTGGCAGTCGCCGGACGGGGTACGCGCCCCACACCACGGCATGCCACCTGAGTGCAGCCCTGGACATCAAGTCCCAGAGCCCTTCCTCCTCCTCCCCCCACATGTGCACATGTCCCAGAGTTCACGCAGCCCTTCTCCTGGCACGCGGACCCCATTCTCAGGGTGGACGCAGAGCCAGCTGCTGAGGGGTTCCCCGTTCCCCTGCCAAAAGACGTGTCAAGTGTGGGTCCCCCACGAAGAGGGGAGTTCCTGCTTCCCCACAGCCCGGCCAGTAGGTGCTGGCAGACTTCTTACTATCTTCGGCTCTGCTCGGTGAGACACGGCATCTCAGTGTCAGCTTAAGTCCTATTAGACCCGGACTCGGAACTGCGCATGAACACGTAACCAGCAGATCTGCTAACACTAAACTCTCACTGACCGTTTCCTCCAAAAAGGGGAAATCTGTTAACTCTTTCCTTGTTGCGAGCAAGACTCATGACGTCCACTGACCCGGACCACACCGAGCGTCTCTAACCCGTGGGGACGGCGGCACGTACCTTGAGGTGTGTGGCGCGCTTGAAGGCCTTCCTGCACACGGGACACACGTGGATGCGCTCCCGGCCGTGCGTCTCCCGGCTGTGGTGCAGCAGCGCGGCGGCCGAGGCGAAGCTGCGGCCACACTCCAGACACTGGTGCGCCCGGCCCTCCTTCTCTGGCTGCCCGCCCTGCGCCAGGCCGGCCGACACGTCAGCTACCTGCAGCGGATCAGAAACCCCGGAACTCACTCGGTGGCCGGAGTGAGCAAATGCACAGATGACAGGACAACGGACACACGCCGATGGCAGACGCCCGGCCCTCAGCGCGCCGTCAGGGGTGGCAAACGGATCAGACCACCCACTCTTGCCCTCTGAGCAGCGCTCCGTGTGTGTGACCTTCCAGGGCCGGCTGTGCTGGTGGCCGCCCCGTGCCGTGTCCTCACTGACAACCATACTGGGGAACCGCGCGGCGCTCAGAGCAATGCCAGCACGCGGCGTGCACTCCGTACGCGCTCTGGGGGGCAGCAGTGACAGCTGACACAAGTACAAAGGACATGGCCCCCAAATGCTCCCGCTCGGGCGAGAGCTCTCAGCAGCCTGCGGCGCGAGTAGCGCTTAGCGGGAGGCGAGTCCTCTCGCTTGCAGTACGGTGCTGCCCGAAATGGGGCATCAGAACCAGCCAGGTTCCAAGTCATTTTCATGGGGCGTCACCAACACCCTGAAACCAAAGAGAGCAGGTGAGTGTCGGTGTTATAAATGAGAGTTCAGTTTTGTAGATAAAAACTCTTCCATGACAATTGAGTGAAACAAAATTGTAAGTAATTATAATGAAAACTGATGGGATTTGTCAATATTTTTATCTAGTTTATCAAGTACTTTTTCATAAAATCTAATACACAGAAATGGGTAAAATTTAAAGAAGACTTAACAACAAAAGATGTCTACAAGGTGCGCTAAGGTCACCCGTCTACGCTATAATAAAACAAATAACGGAAGGAAAACGGGAGTAAAACAAGAGATCAGAAGTGCGCGGATGTGGCCTCATCACCTTCCACAAAGGAGGTATCGTCCCGTGACGTCTGTCAGGTGTGCGAGTGTCTAACGTGAGCATCCGTGCGTGTGAAGTGAAGAAACAATGGAAACAGACTGTGTGTTCAGGTCAGTGCAAAAAGCCTATTTCTTGCGAATCAAAGAACGTCTGAACAGCCCCAGAGCAGAGGAGACGCGAGGGCTCCCGGCCACACACCGCCAAGCGCGTGCTGACCCAGCGGCAGCCGAGAGCCAGCGCCGCCCCAAGGACCCCCGTGCGCGCCTGCGGGCCTCCCCCAGGGCTGCGCTAGCGGACACGCCGCAAGGCCAGTGGACCCTTCCAGCGCCACTGAGCTGCCACGGGGTGCCGAGCCCCCAGACAGAAACTCACCGTCCGCCAGATGAGCCCCGGGTGGGGAAACGCCCGGGCTGCCCGGCTCTACAGCCTTTACACAAAAGGGGTCCTCGTGCACTGAAAGACCAGGGACTGTCCTGAAACGCGTCTGCTCAAGCTGCACGGGACGGGACGCTGCCCAGACCCCGTGGCTATTCACTTCCTGCGCTTTCCCCGTCACTCAGAGGAGAGTAAGGAGACAGTGATCGTTAGACTGTCCCGTATTCAGAACCGTCATTTCCTAAATGTTTTAGACCCTCAGAATATACATTTTAAGGGAAAAACTACTCAAATGACAAATGGGCCACGTGCACACACGTGTGTGTAGAGGGAAAAAACGCAACCAGACCCGAAGAGTCAGCAGAGGTTTTACCAGAAAAGCCCTGGAAGGAACGGAGTGGCCGCTGCGGTCCACTGCCCAGGAGAGTTCACGCATGTAAAACCAGCCTCACGCGCGACTGTTTCTGCACCTTATTCTGCGGCACAAAACCCCGGCTCCGGCCAACTGCACATCGAGGAACGAAGGAGTCGGTCCCCACTGTTCAACACAGGCTGTCCCCCAGGCCCTGAGCGGTGCAGCCCCCGCACATCACCCCCATTCGGCCTGAGAAGGCCCCCCCCAGGAGCGGCCCCCAGCCCTGAGCCCTCTGGGACCAGCCCCTCCCAATCCGTGTCCCCGACAACCCGCGACCAAGTGTGAATGCTGGTGTGTGACGTACCTGGTAGGCGATTTCCTCACACGCAGCGGCGGAGGGCTGTGGGGTGTGGCTCACGAGGATGACCTGCGGCGACCCCGCTCCCCCTTGGCCCGACAGCGAGGAGTCCGTGAGTAAGGCTGGGAACTGCTGGCCCTGGCAAGGACGGACTAGTTTAGAAGTCGTGACGTTATCAAACCCAGGGGTAACATACACGATGCCTGATGGTGCAGCTCCTGGGGACCACACGGGGACACGTCCCCAGAAGAGCGCACCACGGCACTGTCCCACGGGACGCAGCACCCCACGCCCACACGTGTGCGCCAGAGAAATGAAACCTGCGCGGCCCGGAGTGCTCGCGCACAAATGCCCACAGCAGCCGCAGAAAGGGAACCCGGCCGACAGCCAGCAGCCGGGGGGCAGATGGCCCAAACGAGGCGCATCTGTACAGTGGAAAACGATTCAGCCCGAAGAAGGACGGGAGTGCACGGCCCAGGCAGGCCCCTCTGCGCTGGGCTTCCACGAGGTGAGGCGCTCAGAGCAGGTGCGTCTACAGACACAGCGGTGACTGCTGGTCGTCGGGGGCACGGGGAGTGGCTGCTAGCCGCTAACGGTGCCACGTTTCTTTTTGGGGTGATAAGATGTTCCAAAACTAGATGTGGTCGGGGTGCTCAACTCTGTAAGTACACTGAAGACCATTAAGTTCCACACTTTAAATACACGGGCGAGCGCTATGGTACATGCGGCGTGTCTCCATAAAGCTGCAACGCGGAGAACGCTTACTTGTTTACAAAGGGACAACTTTGCCTTTGAGTCCTAGTCCAACTCCAGTCTGACTGTGGCCCTGGGACAGAAAGAATGAAGGGACGGGGTAGGACGGGGCATGCACAGAGGGGCGTCTGGCCCTACCCCAGGCTTCAAATGGAAAGCCACACAAATTTGTTCACCTACGAAATCAGAGTGACTCTCGGACACGCACGTGGAACACAAGGGTCTGAGGGCCAGTGTGAATGGGCAGACGGAGGGGCACGGAGTCAGGAAGGGCACTCGGCCACAGGGGAGGGGTGTCCTCACGTCTCTGGGGCAAGCCCGGGTCCCATGGGGCAGAGAAGGCTGGAACAGGCGCGGACAGTTAGAAACGGACTAAGAAGGCATTGAAGGATGGTCAGGGCCACTTCTCCTGGGAAAGACCCTTCCTCTGGCACATGGGGACACAGAGCCAAGGGTAGAGCATGGAGCAGAGGAAAAATTTACAAGGAGAGCATCATGGATTCTAGAGAAAAAGAGCTTTTTAAATTGATTTGGATTCTCTGGTTTCCACACGCACGTTTAGGAAAAGTGAAATGACATTTTGGGTATCTCCCTTTATCTAAGTCTTTTACACGAATGTGGCGCATTTTGGCAAGTTCCTACCCGTACCACTAAAGCTTCACGTTCGCCATCCCCCTTACGTGGGAGGTCAGCCGAGCACCACCGCCTTCCCGTACCCGTCGCTTCCGACTCCTGCCCTCACCCGCCGCCGGCTCTGCCAGCGCTCTTACCAGAACACCCAACTTTGGAAGATGGTGTCAGTCGAAATTAATAAATTCACATTTCCTAACTCTACAAAGCAAGACAAACCCTACTGCTAGCCAGAAACTCTGATACACGCAAGAACCACTGTTGGCTCAATAAAGTCATCTCTTCTGAGGAGGACAGCTAAGGCCTTCGAGGCGCTGCACTTACACAGATCCATCGAGGGGAAACGGCGACCTTCCAGAAGTGAGAACTAGACTAGCCACGCCGGGGGAAGGGGCAGCGTGTGGGACGGAAGGTTCTGGGTCTTGACTGGGACGACGACCATACCTGGCTGTGATATCCGACCTACAGCTCTGCACGACGCCACGACCTGGGGAAGCTGGGTCAAGGGGTACATGAGATCTGTCTGCATCGTTTCTGAAAACGGACTATGAACGAACACGCAACTCAAAATAAAAAGTTTAATTTAAAAAAACTCTTCATACAATGTACCTTACTAGCTTATTACTGGTGTTTGAATTGCTAATACTAAGTACTCTTGGTGCACACGCCTGATCTAAATTCGGTGTCTAGTAAAGTACGTGCTCAACAGTCCGCCGCAGCCAAGGAAGGGGGGACTTGGATCTGCTGAAGTGACCGCTCTCCGAGCCCTCCTTCTTCGGCCTCGGGGCTCACCGGCAGAGCATCTACTGCTCGGCTGTATTTTGGTTCACACGGGGGTGGAAGTTACAGGACTTCTCACCCCCAAGTGCACGTGGCGGAGGGCAGCAGGACCCGGGCCCGTCACGAGCAGACCCCAGGCGCACCCGCAGCTGCGGACTCACCCTCGCAGCGTGAGCCCGGAGATCCTGAGGCGCAACCAAGTTTGGGAAAAGCCGCTCGAACCTCACCCAGGCTTGCCGCCCTCACAGGCGACAGTCGGTGTGACAGCCGACCTGCCTCCCTGCCCCGTCCCTGGAAGGCAGCCTCAGCCAGCGTCTCCCTGTTGTATCATCTGGCCAGGGGCGCGCTCAGCTGCCATCACCCCACGCCCCGCACAGCTGCGCCACAACTGCAGCGACACGGCGCTCAGCGAGAGGGTCCAGGCGCACCCGCGGTGCGGACAGGAAGGAAGCGGGAAGCCTTTGGAGCCCAGCCGGGCCCTCCAGTCCCTGGAGCCCACGACTGCTTGTGCAGGGCCCCTGCCAGCTTCCCTGCGGCCCAAGTCACATGCGGACTTCCCGGCACGCTTCGTGTCTAAACGGGGTTCAAATGCTTTCTACAAGGCCCGTCATCTGGGTGCTCGTACGCCAGATAATGATGTTACTGCGTGTACAGTAAAAGACAGACAGAAAACCCACCAAACCTACGAGAATTCGCGTAACACAGGACGCACTTCCGGCGGGAACCATGCACTTACTTGTTTTCAGAACAAGAACTGAAAAATCGCTTTGCTTTCTTGAATACTTATTTTTGGTTTTGTTTTAAGATTTTACTTATTTATTTGGGGGCGCCTGGGTGGCTCCGTGGGTTAAAGCCTCTGCCTTCGGCTCAGGTCACGATCCCAGGGTCCTGGGATGGAGCCCCGCATCGGGCTCTCTGCTCAGCGGGGAGCCTGCTTCCCTCTCCCTCTCTGTCTACTCGTGATCTCTGTCAAATAAATAAATAAATAATACTTTAAAAAAAAAAGATTTTACTTCTTTATTTGATAGAGTGTGACAGAGCACAAGCAGGGAGAGCAGCAGAGGGAGATGCAGGCTTCCCGCTGAGCAGGGAGCCTGACATGGGCTCAATGCCCGGACCCCGGCATCACGACCTGCACTAAAGGCAGACGCTTGACCGACGGGGCCACCCAGGGCCCCCTTGAATAGATTTTTAAGGGAATGCATGCATTTCCTTATGAAACTGTCAGATTTAGTGGCCTGATCCCCACACCTACCACCAACAGTTCAAAATTTGGGAAGAAAAACTCATGTTAAGTTCATAGTTGAAGAAGAAATCCTTATGACTCACCCATTTGTCTTTCAGTAACTCCCCTAGTAAAGCAAGTACAAAGTTCCTGTTCGACGCAGGCGCCCGTCCATCACGGAATTTCATCTTCCACTTCAGCAGGTTATATTTCTAAGTAAAATAGCGCATCCGAAGGATCACTTACCCCACATAATACTCTGCTCTAGTTGGGCTCTTTGCAAGCTTGAAAGACGACGACTTGCGGACACACAGAAATGTTTTCCCTCCATACACTGTGCGGACACAGACCCGACCACGCCCCTTGGGTGTGCCACTGACACGGCCACGGGAGTGACCACCGAGACCACACCCCTTTGTGCTCTTACGCCACCTTCTCCTGCGGACTTTGTAAGGAAACAAAAACACAGAAGAGGGTACACGACAGGGGCCTGCGGCTCCGTCAGTGAAGCATCGGCCTGTGGCTCGGGTCACGGTCCCCAAGTCCTGGGATCGAGCCCCACGCTGGGCTCCCTGCTCGAACGGAATTTGCTTCTCCCTCTCCTCCCTGCTCAGTGCACTCTTGCTCTCTCTCTCCAACAAATAAATAAAATCTTAAAAAAGAAAAAAGGAAAAATGGTACACAATCAATGTATGTTATTTTCACGTCTTTTTAACATTTATAATCCACAGGCTCACACTCCTGGGTCCCTTCAGGGGCTTCCGGGAAGCTCTGGCTGTCCGAGCGCGGAGTGAGTTTCCGTGCGGACGTGGGGGCTCGCCGGCTGCCTCTGCCCGTGGCCCCCTCTGGCTGCTCTCATGTCACCTCCTCACGGAGTGCAGGGGGCACATGTTGTGAACCGCATGAAGGGATTAATTATTAAACCCTTCGGTATTTGGGCATCTTAGTGACTGACTCTCGCCTGCACTGAACAATTATTTATAGAATGGTTAATTTCTCACAAGCGCCTTTGACTTGAGATCAAATTTTTATGGTCATAAACAATTCTTATAATTTACATACATAGAAACATTTCCATATATGTCCATTAACCTTTCGACAATAAGATGTGTATTTATTTGTGTAATAATTTATTTGTGTAATAATTCACTGTATTTAGGAAAATCGCACTCATAAAGCGGAGACAGGTTTGATCTGGCTTTTCCAAATTTTCAGAGTATTAGGTCATTGTGAGCCCCACTAAAGTCTGGCAGCTAACAGAAAAGATTCCAATAAAACTACAGGATTCCTAGTGGTGATTTTAATACTACTGTTATACCAAGTATGCTAATGAATCAATTTGGGTTTAAATTTTTGACTTGGTAATTTTGGAAAAGTCAGCCAGAGACGACAGGTAAGTGAGGTAAGCCACAGGCGCACAGGAGGAAGCTGCCGTCTGACTGGGCCGACCTCAGCGCCGCCCCTTCCGCGGCTCTCAAGCCCAGCCAGCCGGGACGTCCGCGCTGGGGACGAAGACAGAGAGGACCACAGACGCAGAGGACTCCCTGCCATGGTGTGGCGTGGTCTGCCGTGGCCTGCCACGGCCCTGGCCCACAGATCGGGGGAAGGGGTCTGCTTTCTGTGCTGGCTATGACCCTGGAGGAAGGAGGGGGGCGGTGAGCAGAGAGCAGAGACTCTTTCTGGCCACGTGAAGAAACGTGGACTTGGTGCTGAAGGCAGCAGGGACCATGGAAGGATTTTCACCACAAGAGCAGCACATGCACACGTCCCTTTGGGAAACCTGCTAGCAGAATCACCAGGGGGCCGGCTGATGGAGCCACAGCGGGACCAGAAGCCGTGCCTGCCACTGCGTCCACCCTACACACGGCCCTTCCTCACAGCGCGGACCCTGTCACGGCAACACTTGGTTCCGACGCCCTCCGAGAACCCCCTCAGGGCAGCAGCGTCCTCCTCGGCCCCAGTCCTGCACCTGCTTGGGGGGCGTCCAAGAGCCAGAGCGGGGGCAGGACCGGGGGCCCAGCAGCTACCCTGTGCTGAGGACAGACACCCCTAGCTAACACCTACTGACTTTAAAAATGGAACCTGGCAAATACCGAGAACTCCTGCTTGAGCCTTCACTGCCACCGCAACGATCATTAATCCTCAAAGTGATACGATTTAACAAACAGAAAACAAACCCATAATCGTAGAAATAAATGCATCTCTGGCTTTTTCTGATCAAACCTTACCCCCCCCACACCCCTGCAAAAGTTATTCAAAGGCTTTAAATTTCACTAAAATTTGTATCTTAAAGAATTTTTATGTTATGACTTCTTCTTTACTATAGTTACAAAGTCCAGTGAGAAGCCACCAGAGTCTGAGAGCGGACGGACACGGGCCACAGGACAGCAGCCACACCCCACAGATGACTGCACCCTGCCCGTGCTGCTCAGCAGCGAGGTGGCCCCAGGGCTGGGCTATAAGCTTATGTCTACAGTCGTCACCACGAGAGTCCCAGGTGGGACGTAAGGACATAGCACCCACCAAACCCCAATCAGGCTCCCTGCCTCCTGCGTCCAGAAGGAAAATACACCACTGACATCAGGATGGCCTCTACGGTTCCAACTGTCATTTCCAAAGGTAATACTAATTTTCATAACCTAGAAGGGTGATGACGACCTGACAAGCAGGTGTTGAGTAATGCAGGACGGAAAGAAAATGGGAAACTGTGTGAAGAACTCAGTGAGATCCTTCCTTCAGCGGCAGAAGAGATGCAGGGGAGGACACCGCAGCAGGCCCCGGCCTCCAGCACCCCTGCAGCCCGGCACGTGCTCCCACAGGATCTGACTCCCGCCAGGGGCCCTGGGGGGCTTCCAGCAATGGCACAGGACAGCTGAGCAGTGGTACAAACCCCGGGAACTGGCCTCCGCATGGCTGGGCGGGCAAACATCCCTGTCTCACAAGCGGCAGAACCAAACCCAGAGTCCAAACAGTCCCATGCGGCTGGCTGTGACGGGCCGAGCTCTCCCACCCAGGACCGCACATTCGTCAGTCCTCGTCGGGTGCGGCAAGCCCAAGTGCACACAAGCAAACCCCGCCCCGACCCCGGCACATCCCGCCGTGCTTACAGAGGGACAGGCGCATAAAAAGGGGACGAGCGGCAGGGTCCTGTAATCCATCTTCCTTATAATCTATCACGGTTCTTTAATCAGACTCTGAAAGGCGTCCGGTGTCTCAGCTCAGCGCAGTATCCAACATGCGCAGCCTTCGAACCCGCACGTGGCACGCAGTGGCCTGAGACCGTAAGTCACCGCGAGTGTGGGAATTCCTACATTACTTAGCAAAACCCCGAGCACTCAAAACGGCCCTCCACAAACTCATAAAACTCAGTGCGGCACCGCCACTAGAAAACACAGCCACTGCTGACCACGGAGGTGGGGGCACCGGGGGGCTCGGGCGGTGACGCATCCGGCTCTTGACTTCACCTCAGGTCATGGTCGTGGGGTCACGGGTAGGGACCCACACGCCCCTCTCCCTCTGCTTCTCCCCCCACCACCCCGTTCTTGTTTGCTCTCTCTAAAAAAATTAATACAAATCTTTAAAAGTAAAAAGAATTAAAGTATCACTGATGGGGAAGGCAGTCACTGTGTAAGAGGGAAGTCCACAGCACCTGACACAAACAAGCTCACTCCCAGAGAAATGTTCACACGTGTGTCATGTGTCTGCATGTAAAGGTTCACAAGGATAGAAAGACATGAAAAGGTCAGTCGTGGTTCCATCTGGGCAGGGGGATTTTAAAAATAGTCTCTTCTGTTTTATCTGAGCCTTCCTGTTCTCTCCTTTCTGCATCTAACACATTCATTGTATTTTAATCAGAAAAAAAAAAAAAAAACAATTCGGGAAACAACGTTCAGCATGCACAGTTAGGAAAGAAGAAACTAAAGGATGCCATGGTCCCCCACAAAGGGAAGGGCAGCCCCTACCTGAGAAGCGATGTTGAGCGTGACCGTGTCCAGCCCTCCAGAGAGCAGGCCCTGAGTGTCGGCCAGGGTCAGCGTAACACTGGCATCTCCTCCCACTCCTGACGACGCCATGACCAGGTTCTGAGCAGACATGGCCGATGGAGACATGGGTGTTGTCGAAGGAAGGCTCCCAGGGGTGGTGTTCAGCTCTATGAAAGAGGAGCGAGCATGTCAGTGGCGCAGCTGGCCAAGTCGACCGCCACGGGAGTGAGGAACTCATCTGTCAGAAGCAGCAGGTACATGACCTAAGCTTCTGAAATGACACTGAGACAGTCCGAGAATCTCTCACTGCAATTTTATGGCCAGACTTCTCCAGTTTCTAAACATCTTTATGCATAAATACACTCTGCTTAAGTATAACATCAAGGAAAACACAGAAAAGAGCAAAAATATGACCCTACAGTCCGAGTCCCTGCTGCTAAGGCAGAAGGAAACGGCCAAGGATTTCCGGGACACTGTCCCCGCCTCGGCCCAGGGAGGAGCCTGAAGAGAGGACCACAGGGGACCCAGCAAGCATCGATCGGCAGCACGGCTTCGGCGTGACCACCCCGCGGAGCCCCCTTCACCCTCCCACATGTCGGCTTGGGCTGAGACACGCCGCGTGTACCCCTTTAAATGACAATTCGCCCTGCACGACGTCTTACTTTCCGTTGGAAAAGACAACAAGATTTTTAAATTTTCCCCTTGTAGCCAATGATAAGAGAAAGGAAGATATCCGGGACAGACTCAGGCAAAGGAAGGCCTTTTCTTGTAGAGAACAGAGACTCCTGCACTCGGCTGGCCGAGGAGACAGGCTGAGCACGCGGCTCTCGAGGGCCTTGGCGGGCACCAACGGAAAACGAGTTCTGGAGCTCTCACTTGTCAGCGTGACACACGTGCACATGCATGTACACACGCACACAGGCGCACACTTCTCACCAGCCGCCCTGCCCTCACCTACCACCTGTGACCTTCGGCTTCCACCGCACCAGCCCCTGGGCCGGGGGCCGCAGACACCGAGGCAGTGACTAAGAAAAGGTGGAAATACTGTCTCCTAATCGGGTTCACAAACAGAACAGAAGAGACGCCTGCGCTCCTCTGCCGGGCCGCGGGTCGCGCCGGTCCCGAGTGGTCAGGGGCCCGCGGGGAGCCAGGTTACTTACTCGTAACTGGAGTCCTGCAAACACGAGGCCTCCACAGATCCACACTCTGGGGGTCCCACACTGTGCCTCACAGACCTGGAACCTTCCAAAGTGGTACAACCATTAGGAGGCTGAGTCTCTGCCCTGTAGCGGCCCTCAGGGCTCTGGACACCGGCTCGTCAGACCCCCCCGCTGAGCACCTGCGCAGCGCGGACCGCGGGGACACACCTGGGCCGGAGTGTGGATTTGTGGAGGTGCGTGTTCTAAGCTCCGTGGCTACCAGCGCCGGCTCCGCCGCAGGCTCTCCCTGCGGTCCGGCACTAGCCTGCGGCTGTGACACCACCAGACGGAAAGTGAAAAGCAGACCCGAGAACACGGTGGTGGCCGGCGACGTGAACTGGGGTTCACTCATGATCACTAGGGCGAAGCCTGGGGTTGGGCCGTCCAAGCGCCCGGTCGAGGGAAGCGCGTGGTGAAAGGCTCACCAGCAGAGTCGCCACAAAGAGCAAAACCAAATGCTAACAGGGCTCGCGGTGACTCACATGGCCGGGACGTCGCACCTCACCCGAGCCCCGAAATAGAGGAAAGTCTGCTCTCCGCAACCAGCAGCAGCCTCGGACCCTGATGGTCGTCAACGCAAGGCGGCGGGCGGGCGGTGTGTGACCAGGACTGTGCAGCACAGGAAACCCAAAGAGAAGACAGAAGCCTGCGTGTCGCTGAGCAAAAGTGAGACCCGACACAGAGGTCCGTGGGGACACGAGCCTCAGCCAGTGCTGGGTTTCGCAGCTCTACGCCGACACTGTGTGAGTGAGTGTTCAGCTCGGTTCTGCAATCAAGACATTTTCCACCAAGAAGTTCAAGCAGAACTTCCATTCCCAAATGGTCCAAAAACAGATGATATGAGCAGGAAAAAATAAACTTTTCTTAAGCACGCAATGGAGTAACTAACTCAAAGCTATAATTACATTTCTTCAATATATAGCTCTTAATTATATAGAAAAAGATTTATTGAAAGTTCTACAAACCAGTTTTCATTCTACCTAAATCCTCTCGGCCTGGAAACTGGTGTGAACAAGGGCACAGACTGCAGACTCTTACCTTCAGGCCTCATCCAGCCGCTCTGAAAGCACGAGGCCTCCAGGGCACATCAAAGAAATCGAAGTCTCCCTTCAGTTCATGGTTCTCCCTCAAAGTCATCTCTAGAGGATCAGTAAATCCCTCACGGTCATCAAACCCAACACCGTCTTAAATCTTTGTTGGGACACGTTTTTGTAGCTTCTGAGGAAATCTTAGTGATAATTTTGGAAAGTTTCATAAGTAGTTTAAAGGATGTGAGATCAGTTTCTTCTTGAGATAAAAACATGGTAAGAAAGGCGTGTGTGTTGGCTGTGGAGGGGCTGCGGGGACAGGAGACACCTGTCTGGCCATGCATCCCCAAGGTGAAAGTGGGAGAATGTCCTCCTTAATTATAAAGTGTACCCACAAATGGGAAATGTTAAGACTTCTGAGCTGCTGGGAAGTAAGTAACTGATCATACTTAAATCTAGAAGAAACAAAGGCTAAAATAAACTTACAAAGGAAGGAAAAAAGGAATTGAGGCTTTTCTTCACTGACAGCATAACTCAACTTATTCATCAAAACTGTATTAATAGTGGACAAAAGTAAGAACAGAAAGATAATACCCACTTGAGATAAATTCCTTAAAAAGCTTCTAGCCTCTGTTGGTAATACCTTCTGCCTCTGGAAGGGCACTCACACCGAGTGTGACCACGTCCTAGGAAAACCATGTGTGTCCCATCCTGTCACGGATGTGGAGGGCCAGACCTGTCCCAGAAGCAGAAAGCCTCAACCACATCTCGTGCCCGGAAAGAACTCCTGATGACACCAGCCATGGGGACCTTCGCTTGGCTCTGATCTAACTTTCCCGCGCGGAGAGTTACTGCTCAACTGTCTCTCCTAGAAGACGCATGTCTGGGGCGCCTGGGTGGCTCAGTGGGTTAAGCCTCTGCCTTTAAAGTCTGAGGGTCATGACTCCAGGGTCCTGGGATCGAGTCCCGCATCGGGCTCTCTGCTCAGCCGGGAGCCTGCTTCCTCCTCTCTCTGCCTGTCTCTCTGCCTGCTTGTGATCTCTGTCAGATAAATAAATAAAAAATCTTAAAAAAAAAAAAAAAGACACATGTCTAATCGCAAAATCGTTTCAGTTTCAATTCCCACATGCTGCGGCTTGCAGCCCGGCCTGGGAGGGACTCTGACGCTCAGGGATACACCTCCCTGCTAAGCTGCAATCTCCTGAGCAACGTTCCACCCACGGGGTCAGCTCTGGTATTGAAACCAGTACCTGTGGAACGCGCGAGCCTCTAAAACACCCTCCCACCATCACGGAGCCAGAGTTCGACGTCTGAAGACTCTGTCCCCAGAGCCAGGTTTACTCAGAGACGCCAAAGGTATTTGGGGACAGAATACAATGGACCCGCATCATAGAAAATTAACCCTCCATTTATAACAGCCCTTATCACATCATTAAACATTTTAAATTACGAGCTCAACTTTTATTTCACTAAATTCCTTGGAAAAATATTTTAAATAAAGCAGCAAATCAAGCCAAAGGAAAGAAGTGTCTTCCACTGGCTCGGAGACAGCGGGTCTGAAGAAGAGACAATTCGATCAGGAGAAAAGGGGATGTTTGTGGTGTTTACAGAAATGTCAGCGTGTGGTCCACAGTGGCCTTAGGGCTGCTGCTTGGAGCTCCCACTGTGCGGAGAGACCCCACCCCCAACTATGACGGGAGACTCCATCGCTACATGTGGCGGCGACACACGAGGTCCCACACCCCACGTCCAGCTGCCCAGACGACGGCAGAGCCCTCGGAGCACGCGCGCTCTGCACCCTGATCAGAACACCTCCCGCTCTGAGCGACGTTGGCTGCTGCACCAGCAAACATGCAGGACCACCAAAGTAACAGAAGAAAACCGCTCCATTTAAGCTAAAACACCTGAAACTCCACTGTCTTCCCATTCATTTGCCAAGGGCTCCTTAAAGAGGTCAAGATGAGCTTCCAGAAGACGCGGGATTCCGGCACTGCCGGCCGGTATGCTCTCCAGGGAAGTGGGCCGGGACAGCCGGACGGAGCCCACGACCACCACCCACGCTGGCCGCGAATCGCAGAGACCACAGACGCAACGGAAACATCACGGGCCAGAAATCCAGGCCGGGCTCTGCCAACACAGGATTCTGACGAAGTCCTTAACCACACAGGCGCCCGCGCACACATCGGCAGACGAGAGGAGTGGACAGGAAGCTCCTCCACATGCCAGGCTGCCCGTGCCCTCCTTGGACATGCCAGCCCGCCTCAGCTCACGGCCTCTGGCCGGCACGGCACCGCCACTTGGGACAGACGCTCCCACTCTCACAGAAGCCGTCCCCACCAGGTCGGTGCCCTGTGACCTACGACCTGCTGTCCTCTATCTGTCGTTACGGCCACATTTCACCACGCTTCACACATTCTTCAGTAAGGTCTCTGCTCCGTCAGTTTCTAGGGTCCAAAATGCAAAGGGACCGTGTCTGTCCTGCTCAGCGTCACACTCGCAGATTGAGTACAATTCTTACCACATAACACACCTGAAGTCTTTTGCTGAAGAAACGAATTATGGCTTAAGAAAGCATTTCAAATAATCATGGGATAAAAAGGCTTTCCTGTAGCTACAACTATATCTAAAAATGAAATTTTTTTCAAAAAATGACAGAGCTGGAAGATAAGAGGGCTAAGAAATGAATAAAATCTCTACAAGATAAAGACAAAGAGACAGGCCTGTCATCGTAACCACTGATGAGTCCCTGTGAATCTGTAACTTACTATTCCGGAGCTCTTTTGCTTTTATTTGTCAAAGTCTAACTTCAAAACCTTAGAAAGCTGCCTTCTGAACTCGTCCTGGGGGCTGGCGCCAGGCGATTCTTGCCGCGGGGCACAGAGCCACGAGCTCGCAGGTCCCCACGCAGGGGGCGGGAGGCAGCATGGACACGGGGGCCCCCAAACGCCCTCGCGCCTCACCACACGGTGCCTCGTCCCCTCGTCAGCAGGACTCGCTAGTGGACAGCTCTAGAGAAATCTGTGTCCCGGACAGAGAGATGAGTGCGCGTCCCCAGCGGCGGAATGCGGCGACACAGCAGTCGTGAGAGCGGCCGGGGCCCGTCCCCAGTGCTGCCGCCCGGCTGCCCACCTGAGCGGCTCGGTGTGGCGCCCTGTGCGCGTGGCTGGCCGCTGCCTCGGGCTGGGGAGGCCCCTGCAGACGGGCCGCCGGCCGCCGAGCGCACAGCCCTGTGCT
Organism: Lontra canadensis; assembly: GCF_010015895.1. Taxonomy (NCBI): domain Eukaryota; kingdom Metazoa; phylum Chordata; class Mammalia; order Carnivora; family Mustelidae; genus Lontra; species Lontra canadensis. Next base: position 2,442,308 of record NW_022631038.1, read on the forward strand.
CCTTCACTGCTTCCGCCAGCGCTGTGCCGAGGAAGACGCGACCCGCATGGAATCAATACTGAGATATCGCGGAGGAATTCGTTAACCCACGTCCTGGCAAGCGGGTGAAACATACAGGAACATCCTGGCAGAACGCGGGCTGTTGCATTCACGGTAATATTTACGGAGGAGACCGTGACCCCGTTCCCTGAAACGACAGGGTCTGTGCCCGCCCCCTAAGCTGTAACGCTCTCCGAGGTGCCCCCTGAGACTTCTAAGTTAACGCGGGACTCGGGAACTTCAAATTACTTACTTTGCTGACCAGAACTTACACTGAGCGGAAAATACGTCCACACACGGGAGACAGAGCCGGCGTGGCAAACGTGTGGTGACGTGGATCGAAGGGATGTCATGCAACGATACCAGAAGCCCCCTGACCTCCCACCGCAGGGGCTAGGGGAGGCGGCAATGCAGCGGCTCCTGGGTGAGGGTTCCCTGCACCACGGCTCTCTCTCGGGGCTCCCGCAGCCCGAGTGCTCACGCGCTGGGACCAGCCTACGGCGCGCGCCCAGGAGAGCCGGAAGGCCCGCTGACGTGTCTGTGAAACCCACACGCGGTGCTCTGGGAAGACGGACGCAAACAAGTTACTTTAAAAAAAAATCTGCCGTCAAGTTAGGCATAAGCGAGACGACTCTGCAAGACGGGAGGGAAACGCACCAGAGGACGAGGGGCGCTGCACTCGGCTGTGCCGTCCGCGGCGTCCTCAACCCGCCGTGCAGAAACGGAAGCAAAGAGAAGCCGGGCGTGCTGGGCCTGGGCGAGCCGGAGGACACACGACTGACCGGCAGCGGAGCGTCTCCCGGAGGCCTGGCCGCGGGGGCAGAGCACGCGGGTATCGCTTTTCTGATTCTCTGCGGGAAACCGCCTGAGACGCCAGAGAAGAGGGCTTTGGGACAGACAGAGGAGCCTGAGCCCTCGTCCTGCCATTTACCCGAGGTTCAACTTCTTTCTCGTATGACCTGTGAACTGCTCAAAGCCACAGGGCTCGGCTGAAGTGGAACCCCTCGTGGCACGGACAAGCCCGTGTGATTGCGCACGCCAGCGGAGAAGAGAACCTCTTACAAAGTCACTAAAAATCCTACCTAGACACTCTCGACGGGTGACCACACGCTCCACGTTTCCCCGCGGAGGCGCTGACGTGTGACTCGCCTGTTCCCACGAGCTCAATAACGAGGATGGAGGACAAGAAGTCTCAAGCCCAAGGTCTGGGCGAAGCCCAGGTCATCAACTGATTTAAAGATCTCCCCCAGGGGAAGGCTTCACAGCAATTTTTTTCTTTAAATTAGTTAAATTCATCTCCTTACTGTTTTGGAAATACTAATAAGCAATAAGAGAACTACACGCTCAGTAGCCGGAAAGCGCGGGAGAAAGAGCCACACAGCCCAGAAGCCGCAGCACACGGTGTGAGCTGTCGGCGAGAAGCCTGCGCTCCGGGCCTTCTGCGCGGGAGGAGCGTGGTGCCCACACACCGAGAGCACACGAGAAACATCAGTTTGCTCAAAATAGCTTCCTTAAAAAAAAAAAAAGAAAGAAACTATTAAAACTCAGATATATACAATGAGAGCAGGAAGGTGACCAAACTACACAAACCCGGAAGTTAATGTCTGCCGCCTGACGGCGTCCAGAATCCCTCCGTGCCACAAAACCAAACTCCACCCAAGAACAGGTTCGCGTTTGTCATATACAGCAAAAGAAATAAAGACACTCCCTAAAAAAGAAAGCTTTTGGTTTCTTTCTGAGTAACTTCAGTTTCTATCGCGGTCATACGTTTCGCAGAAATCTCCCTGAAGAGATCGAGTCTGAGTCTGTCGGCCGGGCCTGCTCCCCTGGCCAGGTCGGTCCGGCGTTCCACCCACCATCACTCCCCGTGTTTTAAGGTAAAATGCTCCCACATCCGCCATCACCCCCTCTTCTCCAGGGACAGTGCTCTGCCTCTTAGCAAAATGTGGTCCTTATCTTTAGTGACAACCTCATAAAAGATTACTAGAAGGCTTAAAGAAATTAGTATTAAGTGCCTTAATATTTGTACAACACTAGAATAGTGCCTGGCACGTAGAAGGTCACACAGATTGTTGCTAGCGTCACCAAACAGCTAAGGGTCACACGGCCAGAGCACACAGACAACACTCGCTGGTGGTTGAGCGAGACGAGAACGTGCGGAGGGAGTTCATTACGTCGAGCACAAGGCGATTGCGACCGCGGCCGCCCTGGCACCAGGACACCTCCGCTTGGTAGCTGACACACAGGACTGGTTTGCCGAGTTCAATCCTCCCGGACGGTATTTCCTGTTTACACACTTCTCAGTGCCACAGCACACTTAGCACTGTCCCACACGATCTTGCAGAATTCCGAGGAGGGTAAGCACCTGGAATGAGCCCGCACACACGTCATCCCAGTCCCAAGAAGCTGCGCCGTCTGCTGTCCGTGGACCGAATCAGTGCAACAGGACAACAGACTGGAGCTGGAAGGACGTGGGGAGCTCTCGTGGTTAGTTTCTGGTGTTAGGTTTGAACTGTGACGCTCTTTCACTAAACCTGAATGTCTTTCCCACATTGATTACAAAAACTTACCGAGCACTGGCCTTAGGCCAAATTCAATTTTGCAAACAAGAAATCTATACGTATACGTACACGTGTGTACGTGCACACACACACACACACACACGAACAAGGTATGCTCAAATCGCAGGGGAGAAGAGGTTTAAAATGTGAAGGGACTAACCAGAGATGGTCAGAGTGATCTCCTGGGGAGACCCCGAGGACGATGCAGCAGTGGGCCCGGCAGCCTGTGCCAAGACCTGGCTCAGACTGGAGTTGTTAATGGTCAGGGTGATCTCGTGGGGGCCGCTGGAGCTGGACACCAGGCCTTGCGATGTCATCACCTGAGAGAGGTCTTGAGTCCCTGGTCATCATTACAAAACAAAATAAGGCTGGACTTTAAACTACAGTAATTTTCTCCTTCTTTATATTAAAAATAATTAGTGAAACTGTTATTTCAAAAGAAGAGTCAAAAGAAAACATCGATCATCTCTGATTCCCTCGTGCAGAGAGAGGTAAGAGAAGCTTACGGGGAAACCGGAAGCCAGCAGGACCACGGGAGCAGGTGCGGGCAGCGAGCTACGCATGCGGGGGCACACACACCGCCTGTCGCCGGGGAAGCTTACATAAGCTTGGGACATCAGATGTGTGCCGAGCCTTCCAGAGGCGGGAGGGGCCGCGGTGTCCTAACTGCCCATGCGCTCACTTACCACCGCTGCTGGTGGTCATCACGGGGTCCTGCTCCGACAGCGGGCCGATGGTCAGACTGGCTGACGTCACGGTGGGCTGTAAGGACAGGCCGGGGATGGGCTGGATGACGACGCTAGCGGGGACCGTGCTATCCTGGGTCTGAAGAGAGCCGCTCTGGGAGGCCAGGCCGGGCTCCCCAGGCAGCTGCTGGGTGAGCAAGCTGCCCTGCTGTAGCGTTTGCTGCAAAATACTTGGGTCGATCTGTAAAGCAACCGGGATCCTAGTCACGGTACGTTCACGCTCACGTGGGGCTTGACCCCCCGAAGCCCCAGGCACACGGCGTGCGCCCTACCTGGAGCGTGATGTTATTAATGCTGGAGGCATCGATGCCCGAGATCTGCACATTGGGGCCGACCAAGTTGGCGGCCAGCTGTAACTGCACGCCCTCCAGGGTGGTCAGGCTCCCGTCCGCCAGGGACACCGTCCAGTCGCCGCCGGCTGCAGGGACACGACGAGGATGAGCTCCTGACAGGAAAGCAGCTCACCTGCATTTGGGGCTTTTTATACAGCTAAGCCCTGCCCACCCGTTACCTGGCCGGGTCCACGAGTACCGCTGCTTCCTGCCCGCCACACGTACCTCAGCCAATTCAACAGCGAACAAACCCTCTGAACTGATAACAGTGTCACCCACCTTAAACACCCAGAAACAAGGCTCAAGACATTACTGTGACTGATTAGCCCAGGATTTGTAACAGCAACTAACAATCAGGTTTTTTCAGGCTTTAGTCACTCCCAGGTCACCTACAGGGAAAGCCAGCCCAGGGCATGTCCGACAGCTAGAAACAGTCAGTCTGCGTAAATCCACGAAACCCTTAAATGGCTACAATGTCACACTTTTCGAGCACTAGGTGACCCAAGATCAGTAAGAGAAGTGGCCCGTGTCACGTGCCCTGCTCTAGAGAAAAAGCCAGAACCGCCACGAAGGCGTTCCCAAGCCGACGGCGTGAAAGGAAGAGGAAACGGAAGGGGACTCGTCCGAGGAACGACACTGGTCTTCCCAGCCGCCCCGTACCGCGAGCTTTCGAGAGGAGACACGCCGCCCTGCCCCCAGCGGGCCCCCCACCCGGCCCCCCGCCCGCCGCGGGCTCACCCGACACGGAGGCGGGAAGGACAGCCTGGCCCACCAGCCCCTGCTGCAGCGCGCTCTGCTCAAACTGCCCCGCGAGAACCGAGTTGTTCATGACGAACACGTTCGGGTCAGCGGACGTGGGACCGAGCAGGTTCACGGGCTGCAGGCCTTCGGACGCGCTCCGGGCCGCCGGCTTGCGGGCTTTCTTCGGGTCGGGCTTGTAATGGAACTGCATGTGCGTCTTCCTCCGGCCCGACGTGCGGAAGCGCAGCTCGCAGTGCGGACACTTGAACGGCTTGGCCCCCGTGTGCAGACGCATGTGCACCTTCAGGCTCCCCTTCGTCGAGAAGGCGTTGCTGCACACGTGGCAGCTGAAGAGCTTCTGACCTGCGGGAAGGCCGGCCGGGGTCAGGGGGCTGGCAACGCCGCACCCACGGGCACACGGAGTGCCGACCCCAGGGGCCCGCGGGCTTGAGGGCGAGTCCCGTGCTCCCACAGGACACCCTGCAAGGGACAGAGAGCTCCGCAGAGACGCTGAAGTGAGCCCGCAGCCCACACTGCGAGCCCCGCGCTGTCATGGTGCTTGGACGCCGCAGCACGGGGACGCCGCCGCCCACTCACAGCCTCGGTGGCAGCCAGCCCCACCGCGCTGTCACCCACCCCTCGGTGCATAACGGGCACGGCCGTGTCTCAGCACCTCTCACACCCACACGGGTGGACAGCGGCCTGGAGCCACGGGCTGGCTCACACGCTCAGCCCCCGAGACTCCCATGCTCTTCCTGCGTCCGGGGTGTGACGAAGACCATGGACGTGGACCTGAGTGCCTTGTCCCCCACCTACTCTGCCCCAGAGAGGCTCCCGGAGGATGAAAGCATCCTGGTTCTCTGCTTCCCTGTATGGCTCCCGGAAACTAATACTAATTTTCACTGACCAGGGCGGGCACACCGGGACTCACCCCGGAGGGGGGCCTACTGTCCTAACCCTGCTCACAGGCCCCAAAGGTCACCCGAGGAGCCCAGCGTGGAGGGGAAGGCCTGAAAGGCGTTCCTCACAGAGACTTTTCTTCCTGTGGCTTACGCGTGGGAGCCAACCCTGAATCCCGTGTGCGAGTCACCCCGAACGCTGCTGGCACAGGCCATGAGAGCGACTGTCCCCCCACCAGACCTGGGACACCGAGAGGCCCCTACTGGTCCTCAGCAACTCAGCATCACTCAAGAGAGACAGACACACAGTGCCCAACTAAGTGACAGAAACACTGTCTGCAGAAGGGATACGCCATGTTCATGTATCTACTTAATTCCAAATAGTGACCTATCAGAAAAGAATCACGGGGCTTTACGTAAATGTGTGGAATTTCTTGTGTACATTTTTGGTCAATTCTATGGGTAACTAAAAATTAAGAATGTAAATTGGTTTGAGAGCCATAATCCTCTACCATGTCCTGAGAGTTCACCACGTGCCACTTCCTAGGTGATAACTTGAGGCTCAGGGAGCGGCTCAGGAGGGGACACAGAGCTCCAACCCCCAAGGTGCGGAGCCTGCCCCCCCAACCACAGGCATGCCCTGTGCACAAGCAGCAAAGCCTCGACAGGCTTTCATTAGGACAATTAATTCACCTTTAGTTCCTCAAATGAGATGAAGGGAAAAAAACAGCCACTGAAAACTGGACATTAATGTTTTTCCTTTATGACATTTCTGCCACATAAAAAAAAGTTACCTGTGAACTATAGTGAGATTTGCCTTTGCTAAATCCCCAGATCTTGTAAAACCTCAACAAGCCAAACCTCCTTGGCCTAAATGAGACTAAGAAGCAATTTTCTTAACAAGGGGTTTGAGTCTGACTAAAGTACAAGACAGCGTACAAGCTGGCATCTGAGACTAAGCACCTTCTCCTCTGTGTCACCCGGGTCATCCTCCCCAAGTCAGGAATCAACGTCCTCGTACTCTATTTCTTTGTGGTTCAGGATTTTTAAGTTTTCTAAAATCCCAAAAGTACTTCTCTGGGCAAGATACCTAGGGACAAATGGAAAACGCCACCGTAAGGCCCCTACGTGTGACCCAGGCGCTGTCCTTACCTGTGTGGGTCTTCACGTGGCAGTCCAGAGTCGACTTAACAGTGAAGCTTTTCCCGCACTCGTCACACCTATACGGCTTCTCTCCGGTGTGGATCCGAACATGCCTGCCAGAAAGCACTTGCCGTTAGAAAGCATTTACAGGAAGCATTTCTCATTTTAATTTTACATCCAGTTACAAACAACCTCATAACTACCATAGAGTGAAAATTATGTGTTAGTACAGGCTGAATGAATTTGTCCAAATAAAACCTTTAATCTTCACTCTACACAAAAACACCCTAAACGAGTCCAGAAGAAAACAAAACCAAAAAAAAAAATCTGCAAGACCGATGACAACAGGGCTTTTTTAAAAACCAAACAGTGCTTGAGTGGGTAAGAAGGCGAGAAAGTGGAAGAGACAGGGGAAGAACGGGCAGCGCAGCGCCAGAAGAAACACGCAGCAGGAAACCCCACGGAAGGGTTTGGCCCACACTCAGCCTTTGAAAGAGCAAATTAAAACGGTACCACTTCCCCCATCTGTGCACTGAGGGCCTGGTCGGGGAGCATCCAGAGACCGATCTGCATAAGAGGCACGACCCGTGCAGACGCCGGCTGGCAGCATCTGTCAGCACCGGCCCCCCGACACGCAAGTGCACAGGGACGCACACTCGGCGCGGTGCTGGTGCGGTGCTCGCATAGTGCTCTGCGGTGCTCACGCGGTACTCGTGCAGTACTCATATAGTACGCTGTGGTGCTCACGCGGTGCTTACATGGGACACTGCAGTACTCATACACTGCTCGTGCGGTGCTCATGCAGTACTATATAGTACTCTGAAGTACTCATCTAGTGCTCTGTGGTACGCGGGCGGTGCTCATACAGAGTCCTGCAGTGCTCACGTGATGCTCATGAAGTACTTGCAGAGTACTCTGCTGGACTCGTATCATGCTCATGCAGTACTTGTACAGAACTCTGCAGCATTCACATAGTGCTCATGTGGTGCTCGTACAGTACTCTGTAGCACTTGTATAGGGCTCTGTGGTACTCGTGCAGTGCTCATATAGTACCCTGCAGTGCTCATGGAGTGTTGATGCAGTACTCGGACAGTACTCTGCTGTATTCATATAGTGCTCGTGCAGTGCTCACACAGGACTCTGATACACCTGTATAGTGCTGTGTGGTACTCGGGTGGTGCTCATATAGTAGCCTGCCGGGCTCGTATAGTATGCTACGGTGAAGAGGCAGTGTTCGCGCAATACTCACATAGTACTCTGCGTACTCATAGAGCGCTCGTGCTGTGCTTGGATAGGACTCTGCAGTACTCGTACATGCTCTGTGGTACTTGGGCCATGCTCGCATAGTACTCTGTAGCGCTCACACAGTATTCATGCAATAGCTGTACAGTACACTGCTGTACTGGTATAGTGCTCGTGCAGTACTCGTACAGGACTCTGCAGTGCTCACACGGTGCTTGTATAGTACTCCGCGGTGCTCACGTGATGCTCACGCAGTGCTCATACAGTGCTCTGCGGCACTCATGCGGTACTAGTGTAGTCTTGCACAGTACTCGTGTGGTACTTGTATCGCGCTCACTCAGTACTCATGCAGTATTCATGCAGTGCTCGCGCAATACTTGCGCAATGCTCACGTAGTAATCGAACATGGGAGAGCTAAATGCTCATACTAGGGTGTTATGGGATAAACATAACACTACATCAGCATTAACAGGAAATAATGGGAGTGCAGGTACGGACAAAGACGTCTAAGACCCAATGATAGGTAAAAATTAGTCAAAAAATAAAATCACAGAACTTAATGTTGACGTAATATGCGGACATTTCCCAAACCACACCTAGGAAACTGCGGCAGGGCTGTGTGTGGGGCGCAGGAATGGCTGTTTCTCACCAGACGGCCTCCCGTGCTCTGCTTCTGTTCTGTTTTTCTCTCTATGCTCTCCGCCCGGCAGCCAACGGACAGGCTGAGCTCCCCACAACGTTCAGATGGAGGACAGAATGAGAGGCTCAGTCAGCCGTGAGGCCGTCCTGCACTCCGTGTCGTGACGCAGACACATGCGTATGTGTGACGACGGAGCGGTTTCTCACCTTGACCCTGCGTCCCAGCGGGCTACCCTGGGCACCGCCCACAGGCCCCTCTCCTGGCAGGGGTCCAACATGGTGCGTGGATCCCCACAGCTTTGTCCCCACCATCTCCACACAGGCGGCCCTGGCCCTCAGGACATTCTCATCTGGGATTCCCACCAGTCCCTCTTGGTAACCGGCTGTCCCCACCAGCTGCCCTGCGTGCTCCCCTCCTGGCGTCCCTCCTACCAGGCTGCATGCCTACCTACAAAGCACTCCAACTCCTTCACAACGGTGCCTGGCGCTCTCCTCGCTGCACGCTTTGCTGTCTAACTCCCCAGCCTCGATGGCACTCCTCACGTCTGGGGGAGCCCAGAAGGGACACGGCCAGTTCCCTGTGGGCTCACCCTGATCCCCCCTCACCACCTCTCCATCACCCTCACTGGCATATCTCCCACCCCACGTGGGAAGCAGAGGGCAGGCTAGCCGTCACCTTCTATGCTCACTGGACACGCACTGCCAACCCACGAGCCACTCTGCCGCCAGCCTCTGTTTCCCCCCGCCGCCCACCCCCGTGTGGAGGGTCCTGAGAGCAGCCTGCTCCATCACCCACTTCAAAGTCCCAAGTGCCCCTCCTTGCGCTGGACTGCCCCACACCTTCACCCATCAGCTCCCTCCTCGAGCAAACACTCAGAGCCCGTGTGGTGCTGAAGGACGACGCACTACGTCGTCTTCACCCGAGGCTGTGCCTCCCCACAGCTCAGTGTCCTGGGCTCCAGCTCCTCACCGCCCTGCTGGACTTGACCTCACGCTAGTTGCTGCTATCGGGCTGACTGGCCCTAATCACAGGCTGCCTCATGACTCCGTCACTGTTCACCCGGATTGAGTCTGTGCCCTCACTCCCCACATGGACCAGCACTCGGGGGCAGCAGGTCCCTGATGGGGTCTGCAAGCCCACACAGCTTAGCACCGCGTTGTCCTCAATAAAGAATTCATTTTCTTTCTCTTTTACCTACAGTAGCCCACCCCATCCACAAGATCTGAGACCCCCAGGGGATGCCTGAGTGTGGACATACCAAACCCCACGTATGCTGTTTGACCTGCACGCACGTGTACTAAAAGGCTGAATTTCTAAGGTAGGCACACTTAAGAGTTCGACTACGACGCTGCGGATTAAGTAGAATGAGCGTAACAGCACAGCGTGAAAAACGTCCCGCGAATGCGCACTCTCCCTGTCAGTGTACGCCTCACCTTCCCGCACCGACGTGGGTTAGGCTACCACAACCCTGTGACAAAGGTCAGGAGGAGGATGGCCCCCTCAGGGACTGTGGTGACCTCGGGGAAGTAACCAAACCCACGGAGAAAGGGACGCTGCTGACACCAGGACCATTCAGACGCGCCCACGAGCCACGCACAGAGCACCGCGTTCTCACCCACGTGCCCAAGGAGCCTGAACAGAAGCCCCCGGCTCAACGCCGGCCTCCCGGGAGGCACCCGCTTCAGACACGGACCTCCCCAGCCTCGCGGAGGTGATGGAGGCACCCACGGATGCCGTCTGTGGACGCCGAGAACGGCGCGGCCGCCTCACCTCACCAGGTCGCTGGGCTTCTTGAAGCTCTTGGGGCAGTAGGAGCAGCAGTTGGCGAACTTGGGCTCGGCCTCCAGCTCGGCCTGCCGGTCCTTCATCTCGCTGATGCGGTCCTTCTCGGCCGCCGACTGCACCAGGACCTGCTCTGAGACGGTGGCACTTTCCTGCGGCCGGATCTTGGCCAACTGCGCCGTCTCCTCCTCCGTGAACGTGATGACCTCGGGACGAGCCTTGCGAGAGGCACTTCTGTCAGAGTTCTCCTCCTCCTCCTCCAGACACACATCTACACAAAATACAGGAAAAGGATCCGATCCTAATGAAAAATGAAGTTTTCACAAAAGAAGTAAAATGCAACCAAATAAGTCTGTAGGGTTTAAAGTGGGTTACTCAGTGACACTCTACTCGGGATGGAAGAGTCTCCTTCCCACCACTAGTCCACAGGGAAACCAAGCTGGGTCCCCAGAAGGGAGCAGCACACCTTGGTCACCTTGTCACGACAGCACCAGACTGAGGAGTGGCCCGGCAGAGAGCCCCAAAATCACCGGTCCCCAGCATCCATAAACACAGACACTATGGGCAAAAACTGAATTATCACATAAAGGAAACCAACAGCCTGAGACAGAAGGCGGAAGCGGAAAATTCACAAAAAAGCCTAATTAGTTATCAAGAAAACCCTTAAAATACAGACATTTAGATATCCTCTCAGTGGGACGTAAGGATGCATTTACACCGATTAGGAACAAGGAGAAGGTGCTATTAAATCCAACAGAAGGAAAAGAAGCCAGCTGGGAGCGGGACGGCAGAGCGGCACAGACGGCAAGAAAACAGAAGAGAAAACCTCAACAGAAGCACTAAGCGGCCAATGGACAGTGGCCAGCAGCACACTAGGGACAAGAGCTACTGGGATGTTTCTGTTAGGATAAAGGGAGAACGACAGGAGGGAGGGAAAGAAGGAAAGAAGGAAAGAGGGGTGCCTGGGTGGCTCAGTGCGTTAAGCCTCTGCCTTCGGCTCAGGTCATGGTCTCAGGGTCCTGGGATCGAGCCCCGCATCGGGCTCTCTGCTCAGCGGGGAGCCTGCTTCCTCCTCTCTCTCTGCCTGCCTCTCTGCCTACTTGTGATCTCTGTCTGTCAAATAAATAAATAATTTCTTTAAAAAAAAAAAAAAGGAAAGAGAGGGGCCGGTGGGGAGAGGGAAGGTGGACTGCGGAGGAGAGAATAACATCTGGGAAGATTTGGGGCTGTGGGGCACATGGCCCCACCGACACAGAGAAAGAAATGTGGGGAGAAAGTCCGAGAACCCAATCCATACGGTGGGGCCATGAGAGGGCAAAGGGCAGTAAAATGGAGGACAATACGCAGGGACAGAAGCCCACGGCGTCAGGCCACACGGGCTCACTGCCCTCACACACGAGACAGACATCAACGCTACGACGAGATGCTAGGGCCGCGGCAGCTCTTCCTCGGTGACCCCAGAGGGGAAAACACCGCGACAGACTACGGGGGCTCCCACCTGCACAGCCCAGGGCAAGGCCACCACAGGAGCCCCCAGCCGCCTCGCGGGCAGAGCTGCGACGACGTGAGGGGCCCTCAGCCGACAGGAAAGACGCGGCCCTCGCGCCAGAGGCCACGGCATCTCATGAAGGCGCTCGGCACCACGGGGCTCCGGGACGGCAGCTGCGACCCACGCTCTGATCACCGAGGGCAGCTACGGCTTCCTCCCCGCACTTCACTCACCACGGGACAAAAGGGGAAATAAAGGCTTCACGAGGAAGGACGAGGCTCAAGGGGAGGCGCTCTGTCCTGACACAGCCCAAGGGGTCAGAAACACCTACGGGGAGTCCACGAGGGCCGCCGCTCTGCGGGGAAGCCCGAGCTGTCCCCATCTGCGCGCAGGTCAGGCACGTTTTAAAGACATTTTCCCCACAATGTAAGAACAAGCTACAGGGCTATCACGTCGCCGAGCACCCCAGGAGACAGCCATGACCTTGAGGCCGGGGCGAGCACAGAGCACATGGGGGTGAACAGCCCGGGACAGACGCTAGCAAGCCGCCAGCCTTCCGACGGCTGCGAGTGCGCCAGCCCGACGCTCACACCCTTGCCTCATCCCACTCAGTCCACACACATCACACACCAACTGTGTGCACACCGTCAGGCCTCACGCTAGGGACAGACCCCCGGCGGGACGGGCCACCAGTGGGGGACTCAAATGCTGCGTGGTCCACACAGACAACGGCACGTTCCTAATCCCTGGCATCTCACCCGTGGGATGTGCTAGAGGGAGGTCGCCTCTGTCTAAGGGAGGACTGCCCTTACCAGGGGGAGGGGGTGCTCCCAGCGCGTCTGACCGAGCCGGCCGAGATACTGCCACGCACCCCCCGGCCGGTGCAGGCGCACAGCCTTCCCTAACGGCTGGCCCTCACCGGCTCCGGGACAGGCCAGACAGAAGGCCCACGTCCACCCAGTGGGAATGACATAACGGAGCACGATGGGCTTCCCCGGAGCCCCTGGAGCCCATGCCCACAACAGACACCAGCGGAGGGAAAACTGAGGGGACCACCACCAGCACAGGCAGCCGGGCAGCCGGAGTCCCTGCCAGTCAACAAATTATTGTGTCGGCCTCCAGGCGCGTCTGCACGGCTGCAGCGGCTGGCCGGGGGTGGCGACCGGCGAGACGGGTCCCTGCTCTGTCCCCGCTGCACCGTTTCCTGAGGGCACGGCCTGCGGTCACAGTCGGGAAAGCAGCTAGTTTTCACCACGACCTGCCACAACGTGTCAGAGCGTCAAACCAAGGCGGGCCGTACCTGCTCCGTCCGCCTCCCCCGCGGCCGCCGCCGCAGACGGGACGGCCTGGTGCCTCTTCATGTGTTTCTTCCAGTGTGCCGCGGCGCGGAAGCCCTGCTCGCAGAACGGGCACTTGTAGGGCTTCATGCTCACGTGCGTGGCCATGTGCCGGGTGAGGCTGCCGTTGGTGGTGAATGACGCATTGCACACGCTGCAGCTGAACGCCTTGACCCCTGTGAGGACGGAAACACGGTCAGTAACCGCGTCTCGTTGCCGGAACATCATAAGTCGTCGGAAGCAAACAAGGATACGTCCGATGAGCCACAAAACCAAAGACCATTTATCGGCCCCAGGCTTCTTCTGGGAAGTGGACGCAGAGGGCCTTACGACTAACCCGCTCGTGGAATTAAAGCCCTGCTCTAAATAAACCCCAAGTTCTCTCTGCCCCGCTTTGCCCCTGTCTTTGACAGTCCAGCGCATGACAACTCATGCATTATGCCCTAGAAGGTTTTCTCAAATCCACTCACCACCCCCAAGGCCGCTGACATGGGAACCGTCCCCAACACCAGTGTGCAGCTGCACTTCCCAATCCGGCCCTCCAGGAAGGCCGTCTCTGCTCTGGACTGAAGACACAGAGGACACCCCGACTGTCCAAGCACCTCGCTGACCGGCCACGGCTCCCTGTCCAAGTCGCACAGGCTCCTCTCTGCTGCAGGGAGCATGGACTCCCTAGCAGGGCCTTCCAACTGGCCCTCGCTGGACCTGCCTTCCGCCTGGCCTCCCAGGGCCTGTGACCACCAGCTGTGACCAACCCTACAGAGCCTGCCTTTGTTCTGTGGTATGTTTTTATTTTCAAATACAGCCTTACACAGACACACGGATCTTACATACATTAATACAGGGAATAAACACTCTGAATTTATTAAACAGATAAAAGTAACATTAAAAACATATTTAACTGCAAATCATATTTCTGATAAAGAATATATTAAAAACTCTTTAAACAACTCAACGATAAGATTTCAAACAATCTTATTTAGTAATGACACAGGATTAGAGGAGCTGCTTCTCCACATGCACGTGAAGGAGGCCCCGTGTCCTCGGCCACTAGAGAAAGGCACGTGAACCCCACGAGCGGACACCGGTGCTGTCTCCTAGGGATGGTCACGGTAGAAGGGACCAACAAGGCCAAGAGCTGACCAGAGTGTGAAGTGGGCGCCCCCGTCCACCGCTGGTGGACACATACAACATGGCAACCACTTAGGAAAAGAGTCTGATTAACTCAAAGGTTTGAACAGTCACCCCGGGACCAAGCCACTCCAGTCGCAAAGAGAGAAATGGGAACACATCCGGCAAGCTGCACACACGTGTTCACAGCAGGAGGATCCCCATGCGCCCAGAGACGGGAACCACTCCAATGCCCCACAGCAGACGAGGAGGAAGGGAAGGGGGCCCGGGGTTCCTCCACGCCACAGAACACCGCCCTGCTCCACCAAGGGGCGGCGTGCTGCCTCCAGTGTGAGCAGACCTGGACACGCGCTCCGTAAAGGAAGCCAGATCCGCAAGTTTGCAGGTGGACGGAATGTCGGAAACACGCACTTCCAGAGATGGCAGCAGCCCCCTGGCTGCCCAGGGCGGGGCCTGCAGGGGACGCAGGGAGTGAGCGCTCGCGGGTCCAGACCGGCTTCTGGCTGGGACCAGCATGTGCTAGAATGAGGCGGGGGTGACAGCCGCAGCCCACCACCGCCACACTGCAAACCACAAACGCCCTGGCGCGAGGCAGACAGTGACCTGTGTGTGTCTTCTCATGCGACTTGAGGACCCCGGAGGAGACGAAGCCGCGCCCACAGAGCTTGCACTTGTAGGGCTTCTCCCCAGTGTGGGACCGCACGTGCTGCTTCAGGTGGCTCGACTTCTTGAAGCCTTTGCTGCAGTACTCACACCTAGAAACAGCACGGAGAGCACACGCGTCAGTCCGCAGCACGGGCACAGGCGGGACATCAGAGAGGCGGCAAGAACAGTCTCCACCAGGCATGACTGTCACAGACGCAAGGTGTGCTCTCCAGCATTTAAGAAATGACATGACAGCAACAATAATTTGTTAGATCAAGTTCTGCTCAGGGCATCTGAAGCCCGAACCCTACTTTATTATTTCATTATCAGTAAATCCTACAGCAATACCAGGAGGCATTACTATCTGACTAATCAGAAACTAACAGGAAAAAACTTAAGTACACACTATCTTCTTTAAGTCGCACGACACACCGTGAAACCTCCCACTGCCTCGGGGTCGGAATCACTCCTGAGTCCAGACACGTGGAAATGCCAATTCATATGCTCTTTAGGTTTATAAAACACTTGACAAACAGATTTTCCTAGCTAGTTCTGAATAACATGTAAATGTGCAGCGTCCTCTTCCCCTAAGTTAAAGAATATTTTAACATTACTCCAAGGATGAAATAATTATAAAGTCCTTCAAATTTCTTATTCACATATTATTAAAAACCAAAAACAAGATTCAGAAATCTGTTCCATTTCCCAGTTTGAAGCTGTAGGAGGATGTCAGTCGCGTCCCAAAGTACCGTCTCTGGGGCCAGCTATCTGCACAGGGCAGCCCACGCCTGCGAATGTCCACACCGAACCGGAAACTGACAAACGGGAAATACATTTCGAAATCTCACTCCGTGACACACGCTTGGTCTCGTGAAGGCACCCCCGGAACCAGAAGAGCAGCCGATGCACTCGTGGGCTGACCTGAGAGAGAGAATGCTGCGCACAAAGCTGGGACTGGTTCTGGGCCACACGGCAGCAGGAGAAAATCACCTGTCTGCAGAGCGGAGCGTGTCAAACCACACTGTGTGACGTTTGCTGAGAAAGACCCTCTGAGGCTCATGTCTATGAGCTCAAACCAACCAGCAGCACCAGGACACGGACGGCAGTCCCATGGAGAGACGGCCACCCTCGGAGGACAGTCCGAAGCAAGACCGTCCCCACCTGGCCCCAGCCAGGCTCCCACTGCAGGACCAGGCTCTGCCCACAGAGATGAGGCCCTTCTCTGCCTCTGAAATGCTGCTTCCCCTCTCCTCATGGTCGCCCCACGTCTACTCTGCCGACCACACAGCTCTTGTCCCCAAGTGTCCAAGGACAACCCAGATCACAGAATGCAACACGGAGGACACGCTCTCCCTGGGAGCCGCCACGTCGGGAGGACGCATGGCCTTCAGCTGCTCCGTTGCAGTGCAAGGGACGCGCAGGGAGTAGAAGGGACGCCCCGGCCGCCAAGGGCAGGGTCCACAGCAGAGCCCCTCGGAGCCCAGTGCCGAGGAAGCATGGTCAGGGAGCTTCGCTATTCTCTACTTTTGTCACATGGTGAGACAAACGGTAAAAGTATAATGAAATTATAGGCCGTCGGCTCCAGTTTCTTAATGTCTTGGGGAGGACCCCTGATCAATGTGACAATCCTATGAAAGTGACACACCGTCTCCTCAACAACACACATGCAACCCTCCCTCAAGGCCAGTCCACCCCCACCTCACCTGCCAGTAAGTGGCCACGGTGCGACCTCGGAGTGCCTTCCCTTTCTGATGAACCCGCATCCCCACGGCCTTAAGCAGAAGCCTGTACACGGACAGCTCCCGAGCGTGCAATTCCAGCTGGATCTCTCCCCCTAATCCCAGCCTGGCAGGTGAGCCAAAATGACACCTTTTCTCCAATATCAACCCTGACGATACAAAACCAAGTCTGGTCAGCCTTAGCGCCAAAGCCCGCCCCCCCAAGAGTCTCCCCCTTTCTAGGGTCAGCCATTTCCTCCTTCCAGTTGCTCGGGTCACCGCCTCTCACAGCTACACCTGTTAGAAAGGCCCAGACGGTGGGTCCTGCCCTCTGTCCGCTCCCCAGGATGGCAGCACCTGCCTCTCAGCTGCCACACAGCGCCAGGCACCCCTCCTGCTCTCTCTGGCCCCACGGCCCACAGCAGGCCCCCGTCTGCCGTGCACCTCACTTACTCATTTCGCTCACGTCTTCCCACTAGAATGCAGACTCCCGAGGACCGAGGGTTTCCCTCTGCGTCGCTCAGTAACAGAGCCCTAGTGGTTGGCATATCACGGGCTCTTAACAATTACTCAATAAACGCATGAAGGACGCAAGCCTGTAAGTCCACCGACACCCAGAGAGGTGTCACAAAGGAATCGTGAGAAAACATTAGATCCATCCCACTTGAAAATACCAAAACTGCATCCCAACTGAGCACTAGCAAGTACGTCCTCCCTGGGCAGACACGCGTGGGAATAAAACATGAGGGCAGTCTCAGAAACCCCGGAGCCCATCTGTGCGTATCTCCCTCAGACTCCAAGGATTCCCCCCAAATTAGGAACCCCTGCGCTGACACAGTTTTGTACTTGCAAGTTCATGACGATCTCAGGAAAATACACTTCCAAAGGCAGAAAAGCTGCAGTATGAGAACGTGCTGGAGGTCTCGCACAAGGCACAAGTCCTGCGCAGTTACCCCGCCTCTCGGACACCAGACACTTAATGGCTTCAGCAAAGTTAGCCAGTTTTAAAAGCCTCAGTTAGGACCGCTTATCTGATGTAAGAGAGCTCACCATTTTTAAGGAGTAACTGTAAAGTACTTTTGTTAAATGGCTTTGGAAAAAATTATTAGATTTTCAAAAGTATTTTAAGCAAATAATGAAATTATTAAACTATTATGAAGCCAGGACTACCTCAAGAAAGTACTCATTTTGTTTCTCATACGACACATACAGCAGTATTCAGTTTTGTAAGACTAAAGGGATCTTATTCGCTGTGGACATGCACGCCCTGGAGCGAGCAGGGGCAGGGGCCTGTTGCCATGTGCAACGTGCTCCACGTGCCCCGGGACACACAGGCAGCGGAGGGCGAGTGGCTTGTGCCGCTGAAGGCGCAGGTGCCCGAAGGACAAGCCGGTGGATTAGAGATCATCTCTGCAACCCTGTGTGCCTCAAGCCGACAAGGAACCTTGAAAAACAGGTGCACAGTGAGTGTCCGTTACTTCTGAGAACGTGGCGACGGGAAGCCACGACACAGCACACTCAACGTCCAGGCCGCAGCCTCCCAGCCTCGTCCTGTCCCTAACTGGCCACAGAAATCTTAGCAAGGGAACCTCTTTTGTCTCCGATCCTTTCCTCACAATGAAACGGGGATAACGGGGGCCCCGTTCACAGTTTCTGAGAGAGGACGATCCCACAGGCCCGGAAGGGAGCGCACACACCGGGTACAGCCAGGCTAGCGGCGCCCCGCGGCGTCAAGCTGTCTGTGCGAACGGCTACCTGTAGGAGCGCCGGCTCTGGTCCTCCCCGTCCTCCAGGAATCGGGGACGCTGAGTCCGCAGCTCCAGTTCCTCCTGGGACGGCTCCTGGATCAATCGCGTGGTCTAAAATTTAGCAGAAGTAGAAAGCAGACGACCTGAATGTCTACAGATAGAGGCAGAACAACAAAAAGCTAAGAATAAGCCATTTACAAGCGCAGGTTCAAAGGAGAAACTCCAAGCAGCTCCCTGTAAGCATTTGACTAGACTGACAATAAAAGTCGTTCATAGCAACGTCATTAAATACTTGTTTACTTTCCGTTAATTTGTTTGAACACAAACCTTGGCCAAGCATGAACCGGAACTCTCCGTACTTTTTAGAGATCTGAGTAAGTGACCCCTCAGCCGCTCTCCTCTTACTGAGAGCGAACACGGTCCTACTGCGTCGCTTGTCACACAACCACGGGGAGAAAAAACACGTTGTCTCCGCCGGGAGCAAGGGCCCGTCAGTACCACACCTTCCCGACGCAGGTGCAGCGAGCCGGCGACCACAGCGGGAGAGGACACGGATGCTCACTGGACAGAGGGAAGCTGACCTTCAGGGCACGCACGACATGCCCAGGACTGAACGGCGGAGAGCCCGCCCATGTGCGACGTCTGCTCCCCTGACATCGGTGAGTGAAGTTGAGGGTCCCACTCCACTCTAAGCACTGGGTGGGCAGCCAGCCTCAGGGGGCTCTGGGGCGCAGGGCAGCCACCACGAAACGGCATGCTGCCACTGCCGAGACTCCACCCGCCTTCAGCACCAGAATTGTGTGGTTTCTATGCTAAGAGAAGTGCTCTGGAAAGTTCACTGAGGGTCGGGCCTATCCCTCGGAGAAGCTCCGGCACCGGCCCTGTTCTCTCCCAACGGCGGCTCGTAAAGAAAGAAAACAACCGATGCGCCCATCATTTCCCTACTCGTGAAAACTCTCTCAAAATGGGAAAATCAAAACCAAAACCAAAACTTAAATGTCTCCAACTAGACTGAGTAGAAATTTTAAATCACGTGTTTAAATACTCATTTTTTGTATGCCAGCATCCCTTGTATTTCCGTTCTAAGGTGTAAGGTTCCACATTTCAGATTCCACCAATAAAAACACTCAGGTCGTGTCACTAAAGCCACGTGATACCCTCCACATGTGATTACAGAGCACTTTCCTGACTTTTAACCCAAAGGTAAAATCCCTCCTCATGGGACTGAAATCTCTAAGTAAAACGTAACGTCTGACGGGAAAAGACGTGTACGTGAGCATGTCAGCCTCCCAGCGGATGCAGTCACGTGGCCGCGAGAAGTGAGCATGCCCTCCGAGGTGAGCCAGGCCTGCGCAGGACGGAGCAGGCGAGAACAGAATAAGCCCACCACGGCCACGTGCCCCTTCCGTGGACACTCACGACACTCATCGCATCAGAGCTGGGGACCTGCAGTAGGTTCTGCTGGTGGAAGCTGGTGGAGAGGGCCTGAGATTCCAGCGTGCTGGAGTCCTGGAGCTGCTGGACGGGGGCAAACGGGGGCTGCTGGCCGTACGTGTCCGTCACGGTAAAGCCTAGAACAAATCAGAAAAAACACAAGCTCGGCAAGAAATACTATAGTCAAGCCAAGAAAATGCCAAAAAAGCTGCTTTTACAAATAAAGACTGCTACCTTCTGCGGGGGGTTAGCCCTCGCAGCAGGCTCTAAGAACATCTGCTCGTGGGCAGGAGCCCGTGCCCAGCACTCACCCCGGACGGTCACAGGCTCACAGACGAGCCGTCCACATGGCGACCCCACCGTCCTGACCTCCACCGGTCACCGTTTCTCGGCCACAAACTATGTGCAGAATGGTCATCAAAGGGGCTTTCCAGACACCCTGAGCAGACCCCACACAGCCCACGCGCACACACACACGCAGCCCGTGCGGAAGGTTATGGGACTGGAGACCAAACACTGCAGAGGGGCCTGCCGTAGAAGGCCCCCGACTCGGGGATGGCCCCGCGACGCCCCTGCGGGACCCGCCACTGACCCTGCGAAAGGCCGGCCGGCTCGAAGGACTGCTGCGGAGGGGCTGGCTCTTCAAACTGGTCCATGTGTGCCGGGAGGGTGGGCGGCGGAGCCACGAACCTGTCTGAGACAGAAACAAGGACGGATGGGGATTCACACACTCCAAGGTACTTGCAGTTACCCACTCAGTCTGCCCACGTGGGACTCTCGAGTTTCCAAGAGTTAGCCTCCTTACTCGGAAGAGGGTAGGGCAGACATATACATATAGTACAATATATATATGCTGTGTGTACATTTACAAGTTATTAACTATATATTCTGTAAGTCATATGTTCATCAACATATAAGCACTTACGTATTTACATCTACAGTATGTATTTGCATATGTTTGTATAAATATGTAACTTTATATATAGGTAAGTAGTATGCACAGTGCATCTAATTTATGCACACACAGTTCACACACCGGGTAGAGTGGAGGCATGATGTTTGTACTTCCAGAACACCCCACTTCACGGTCTAGCCTCAAACTCAGACATGCTCTCCAGGGAGATGCCCTGAGTCCGAGGACACTCAAGGACTATCCAGTACCATCTGGGGTGGGCACCGCTCCAGGCAATGCAGCGGACAGAAAGCACCCAACCTCACTCAGGCCTACGCACACGTGGGCCTTCCGTACCAGCAGACGTAGCCGGCCGGCCCACGGTCTGTGAGCAGGCCTGCCCGGGGCGACAGGCGGCCTGCGTGGATGCGCCTCAGCCAGGTCCCCACGCTCACTGTCTACAGTGGGATGGGCACCTCTGCAGCCAGACTCCGCCGACGAGGACAGCAGCGGCAGGATGGTGCGGGCCGGGCACACCGGCTCGCAGCCCCGCTCGGCGCGGTTACGGACAGACGGAGGCTGGCTGGAACGGAAGCTATTCTCGACACAGGACATGCAGGAGGTCCTGTGTCTGTAACTCCCCATCCCAGCAAACTCCCTCTCAGGTGGACACACAACCAATGGGGACTCAGACAGTCAGAGACGAGAGACACCCAGACAGACCGGCGTGAGCATAATCGGCTGCACAGCCACGCGGACTGTTCTAGAGCAAGGACTGGAGAGATATTTGCCTTCATCAGCTTCCAGGGGCTGGTGCGTCAGTGGCTGACCCAGGCCCGCGTCCTCCGTGCGCACCACCTGCTGCGGCTCCAGGTCCAGCATGGCCTCGGGGTGGGCGGGGCCGGCCGCCTCCCGCAGCTGCTCGCTCTCCATCCCCACCTGCATGTGCGTCGAGACGTGCACGCTCGGCTGGTCCCCGGCGCCGTCGTCCAGCGAGGCGGCTTGCTGGTGCTGCTGGAGCTGCTGGGCGAGCTCGTATCTTCAAAACATCAACGACAATCCGCACGGTTAGGTGCTGTCAAAACCCACGTCCACGAAGAACTGTGGTGCCAGCCGCCCATCATTAGACAACATTCCAGAAAAGCATTTCATTTTGGAGCCGGGGCGGCAATCCAGTTGAAATGAAACGCTATTAACAATTCTGAAGAAAAATCAAGTTCCCTTGACTCTGCGGGCTTTCACGGACGGAGGGGCACGAAAGCAGCAAAGGGAGGGTGAAGGACAGCACACGCCAGAATACTTAAGATGTAAAAAGAAAATTAAAAAGACACTGTATGTCTCAAAGTAAAACTGTCCCAGGTCAGAATTAAAATTAAAACTCATCCTGCAATGAGTTAAAGTGAAAAAGAACTGAGCAAAATAAGAGTCTCTACGGACCGATTTCAGTATCATAAACAAATGTGGAGCGCAGACCAGGACAGAGTCCTGCGACCTGCTGTCCCTCACGGTCTGGGGCCACAGAACCCCTCATCTGAGCCACGATCTACTGGGTGACAGAACTCAGACCAGGAGGCATGCACGTGGCTGTTCCTATTTTCTGCGAAAGCATGTCCGCGTCAGTATTGCCTTTGCATACAGCAAATGCATCCAGGACATTTCCATCAAGGTTGACAATTCATATTTCAAAGAGAAAAATAAACAGTGAATTCAGTGAATGAGTCAAAGAACCTAAACAAAGCAGCTCCCACAATTACCTGACGAACACGCTGCTCGGGAGGGGGCATGGCCAGTCGGACCCGCTCTATGGCACTGGGGTCAGACGCAAACACACTCCACCGCTCGCCCGATTCCAGAACCTTACAAATCTGCCCACCTAGAACGCCATTCTTAATTCCAAACAAAAGCTTTCATCTTCATTTTCTAGTGTCAGAAACAGTCACCTCTCAGCTACTTTTACTGAGGAAGGGGGACAAATGTAGTAGAAACACCAGGTATGAACACGGACACGGTGTCCCCTGGAGTCAGCAGTGCCCGTCACCCTGGGCTCCCCCACGGCCCCCCACAGGGCAGCAAGGGCGCCTTGCATGGTAACTTCTCTGCACTGCTACTACTTTCTATACTTTCACTATTTCTATACTTTTACCTTTTGTGCTTATTTGTAGTATCAGTATGTATGGTATTTTAGGGATTCCCAGCCCTTCCAAAGAAGAGATGGAACAGGGGTGTTCCCCGCTGCCTGCAGATGGGACCACAGTCCATCGCTCTGTAGGAGGAGACCACCAGCTCTGCAACACGCCAGACCCACCAGTATTTACGCTGTCAGCTCAAGTCACACACTCGTCTCCTAGAGTAACTGTGCCATGTGTCCCTCAGCATACGCCGTGACGAGCAGCGGCCAGTAACACTCCGTCTCACAGGCGGCCCAGCCAAATCCAGCTGGCGCCCCGGCCGTCAAGTCCATCAACAAGGCCTGTGGGGGCAGTCCCACACCACCTCGGCGGGTGCGTGGACTTAAAAAGGCCTGAATTTCGGACAGAGAAAAAGTCTTCTTCGTGTGCCATCGGGCCAGGTCCTGTCTAAGCTCTATCCCTCCCAGCACGTACGGCTCTCGGGCACCTGGTACAGCAAGCAATGAGCACAGGGCCGTGAACATCTAGGCACCACGAGCTCCCCAGCTCAAATGCACGTGAAGCCCATCATTTCCTCTGTAAGATGCGGGAAAGCATAAGCTGGATGGAGAATTGGCGAGCGGCCCCCACGCCGGCACCAGCATATTCCAGCACTTAAACTCCTCAGCTAAGTAATCAGCTAAAATCAAAGAAGACAATTCTTTGTCCTACGTGCTTAGGCATCCGTGCGCTTGGGCACCTGGAGGGACAGCACCAAACCCTGCCCAGCGGTAGCTCATCCTGC
The DNA here is from genome assembly GCF_010015895.1 of Lontra canadensis. NCBI lineage: Eukaryota > Metazoa > Chordata > Mammalia > Carnivora > Mustelidae > Lontra > Lontra canadensis. The sequence goes on from NW_022631038.1 coordinate 2,465,740, forward strand.
CACTCTGGGGTGTGGTTTTGTCAGTAACACCAGGCAGAGATACCTGGGTTACAGCAGTGCCTGGAAGTGAGTATTCTGGAGCAGAAGGTTAATATTCTTTGACGGTGGACCTAGTGACTCTTCCTTTCAAAGTCTCCCGGGGTGTGGTGGCCTTATCCAGGCTTCCACTACCACACAGACCACCGTGGCGTCCCAGAAACACCCGGGAGGGAGCTCCAGACACAGCCAGAAAGGCGTTGCTGCGAGGGCCTCTTGGCTCACCTCCATCTGGAGATGGGACAGCCCTTTAACCAAGCACAAATGATGGATTTACGTGGTAACGAAAACATTTGTTCCTTTTAAGTCAGCAACACAGAACTGTGACCGTGCAGATCCACGGGCAACATGCCCAGCGGTCACCAGGCTGGCTGATGACGGTTCTCCCCTCTGCCATCCTCACGACCGGATGACAGCATCAGCCACAGTCTAGGGGGCATGGTAGCTACTACTGCCTGTTTTTAGAGAGCTCACACACAGCATTTGGCCCAACACAGACTACCTCAATATCCCATTAAAAATAAAAGCATTAACGTTTCAGTCGTGGCTCTTCACAGAGCCTCAGACAACGATCAAAGTTTCTTCAGCCCATGCACCTGAAGCTCCACATAATACTACAGGAATCAAAGACAATTATTTCTTAAAAACACCCTCCACCACTATCTGGGAGTTAGAGATTACTAAAAAGTGACCATCAGAATTATACCTACCTATGGGTTTTCATGTGCTTTTTGCAATTTAGTGAGGTCTTAAATGTTTTCTGGCAATAGGGACACATATAGGGACGAAGGTCATTATGGATACCCATATGTCGCCGTAAGCTCCCACCAGTAGTGAAAGCTCCGTTACATATCAGACACTTGAAAGATTTTAGTCCAGTGTGCGTTCGGACGTGTGCTTTGAGCACTCCTGCAGAAACAAAGCCTCTTCCACACTGAGAACATTTAAAAGGCTTTTCACCTGTATGTGATCTAAAAAGAATAAAAATTTTCATGAATAAGCTTCTTACAACTTTATAACGCTTTATACTCTAGAGAGAACTCGTACATTCTTTCACTTGAGCACCACTTTTTAAAGCTAAGCACTGAGAAACCCGAAATCCAGAGAGCTCGGGTGACTTGCCCGAGGCCACACAGGAGGCACAGAGCGGAGGCCCCTAAGCGCTACACATCGGCATGACATTTCCCCGTCCCTCGTCCGTCCCTCCTCACTTCACTGTCGCTAGCACCAAGCATTAGTCTAAACACAGATCAACACACGTGAAAATCTGCTCAAGTATGTAATTGTAACACGACAGACCAAGTACTGTCTGGCATGTCCTAGATGTTGCAAACGCTGAAATGTAAAGGAGTGCCAGTGAAACTCAGAGACAATTTCGGGGCCACATACTTTAGTTGAGGCACTAAAAATGAAGATATCCATCACCGATAAATATTTTGGGGTCAAGTGCAACATTTTAAATACCCAAAGCTGACACTACCCTCCTCACTACCTCTCCGCATCACCGGCTCCCGACATCACTGCATTTCCTCTACATTTCCATTTCCAAATCTGTTACCTTACCTGATGTGTTGTTTAAGGTGGCAAGATTTTTTATATGCACGATGACAGTAAAAACACTTGTACGGTCTATCTGCTTCGTTTACAAAATTATTATTAAAATAACTTTGAAAAAACTGGTTTCTTGGAATGGGCTGGATAAGACCTACAAACCAAAAGAAAATCAGGAATAATTCACTGTTAATGCTACTAAAAAAGTTAAACGTCAAAAAGCATCTGCTTTCCCCAGAAGACGAAAATTTTGAGGAGTTCAAGTATAGAGTCCAGCGTTGCCACTTAGAGCTATCTTAACTGTGTTAGAAAAAAGTCGATTGGGAAACACAAAGTTAATGGAAGACAGGTATTTTCCAACATAAGGATGATCTGCGCATCACAGTTATTTCCTTTGGCTCTAGAACCAATTTTTAATGGATTCCTACGTCTGTTGGCATGGAACCTAAAGAAACTATGTCCCAAATGTAGGTTAATCGGGACACTCAAGCCCTTGTTGTTCAGCGTGGAGACTGCGTCCTAACTACTGCAGTAAACTCAAAACACATGACTCTAACATGATCTTTTGTTCTAAAAACAAGTCAGCATTTTCATAGAAATGTTATTAAAGGGTTATCTGTGGATAGCAAAACTGCTAACTTAAGTATTTCAGGCTTGACATACTTTCGGTAAAGGAAGAACCCTTAGGGTTGACTACGTAATAACACATCTTCATCAAGCTCGAGTTAAATATGCAATTCCGGACAAACACACCTGAGCCTTTGGAATCACCTCACATCCCCTGGAACATGAAGAGGAGGACTTTCACGGTCAGCTTCCCCTGGGCTGCTCCTCCTTTCCCCGGGACGGCACAGCTGCCCGCCAGGACCTGGGCCTGGCCCCCAACCTCCCTGCTCCCGTCACTGTGCCAGTAACTCCCATGCGAGGCCTCTCGGCAGACACCTTTTAAGTTACTTCCCCCACCAACTCCCTGTACATGAGAAGCGCCCCTCCCCCTGGTCCTACGGGTCAGGTATTTCAGAGTTTCTGAGAACTCCCTTCCCTGTCTGGTTAAATCACCGGCCAGTCCTGGGGATCCTACTTCTCCAATGCCTCGTAAACCTGTTTCCCCATTTCTATTCTGCTGCCCTGAATCTCAAACCACGCAGAAAAAAATACCAGAGCCGGAGAGAACTCAGCGGCTCCGCTAAGCCCCATCACTCCTCAACCAGACTCCGTCCTAACACTTGCGTCAGAAGCCCATGCAGTTTTCAAAGGGAACTCAGAGCCCTCCCTTGTGATCTGTGTTCAATCCCCACAGCACGAGCCCTTAAGCTGCCACGACTTTTCCCACTTCTCAAGTGTCCCGGACCCGTGGAGCCGAATCAGGGCCATTCGGAGATGCTCCCTGTCCAGCAGCTCTGACGCTGTTCTGTGCTCCCGGCCGTTTCCTGGCCAGTCGGCTCCCACTCGCCTTTCCCAGGACCACATACTGATCCTATGGAGACAAACCCCACAAGGCGATCCTCCAAATCTCTGTTCTGCTCAACCTTCTCCTGTCGCTGAAGGAAGCAACGGGCTCACATGCCTTCAATGGCTTCCTACCAAGTATGTCATGCCCACGACTGCTCAGCTCGGCATTCCAGCGCTGGCTCGCCCTCCATGTCCACCCGCGCACCCTTCACGTGTCCCTCTCGACCCTACGCTCTCGCTGTTTTCTGAGCAGACCCAGCACTTGTCACTGCTCCTTCTCCCAACTCTTTTCCCCACTCCCCTGGCTGTGATGTGAGCACGGGACCTGTCCCAGGGACACAGCCTTGAGCCCATGACACCTGTCGAGGAGGACAGATAAAACGACCCAGGAAATTCAGCGAAGAGAACGGGAAGCTCACGTGAATATTCTCCCAAAGGGCAACTGAGAAGAGGGACGTGTCAGGTCTGGGTCCGCTGGGGAAGCCGCGACACTCAGAGCTTACACAGGAGGTCTCTTGGGAAAAGCTCAACAGCAACCCGTAGCCCCAATGATTTGGGATCTTATGCAAACAGGCTCAGTAACTATTAGCATATAAGTACCACTTAATTACAATTATAAACTCCAAATCAATAGTAGCTGATAATCCATTTTTTTGCTCCTTATTGAACTCAAGAGAATGGATTCGTTTTCCTTTTTAATTTTTTTTTTTTTTTTCCAAGCAGACTCCACAGAGTGTGGAGTCCATTGCGGGCTCGATCCCAGGACCCTGACCTCAAGACCTGAGCCGAACCAAGAGTCAGATGCTCAACCAACCAAGCCACCCAGGCACCCCTGAAATGAGTGGTTCCTATGAAAACCACCAATCAAGAAAATTTTTAAACTCAGTCCACCACTAAAATGAACTGTACAAATATACAAATTTGAGAAACTAATTTTCTGTACTTTATTAGATAATACATACATTAAAAAGCAATAAGAAAGAAAAATAAAGTGAAATAATTTTAAGCAACTAGTTCTATAAATGCCATTAAATTTCTAGAAATAGGTAAAATAAATGAAATTCAAAGTAATTTTGAAAAAAGTCAAGGTCCTCCAGTGGTTGTCTTGTATCTATTTTATTGGGGAAAAAGACACTTCACAAATAGGAAAAGAAACTAGTGCTTTTGCCATTTTGCCCACCAGAAAAGACCCGGCCTCACAAGGAGGGGCACGGAGATGCTGCTCCCAAGGTTACCAACGAGTCAGACCTGACATCAGTCCACGGAGTCTGGACGTCAGGTGAATGTCCTCCTGGAGCCCTGCCCAGCAGGTACAAGGCTCACTTGCTGGTAAGCCTGCGGTTTCGCAGGAGCGGTCAGGCCTGGCCCCGATCCCGCTCCACTGGACAGACAGCCCGCGCTGCCAGCCCACAACGTCGGCCTTTGCTGAGCAGCCGGACGCCCGAATCTGACCGCGGGCACTCTGGCTGGCTGTCCGCCCGGCCCTCACAGCTCCCGGCCCCTCGGAGGCCCACTCTGCAGGACACGTCTGCTCTACACAGGGTCCCCCTCCAGCCACCTACCTCTGCAGCAGCCCCCCAAGCACACAACTCTTTCTCCCGTGCCTTCTGGAACCCACGTTCTCCATCATAAACCGCTTCACAGAATGTCTAGCTCATCATTTCTTTTCCATACCAGGGCGTCTAGGTCAACACTGAGTCCCTGGAAGCTGGAACTCACTTCCGGTAACTGTTCTGCTCGGGGCTGAGCAGTCCAAGCCTTGCGCCTGAGCCCGGCTTGGGTCTCCCGATCTGCCGTCACTTCCTTCCCAATCCTGCCTGCAGCGGCAGGAGCCGGGTCCCTGTGTCCCACTCTCACGCAGCCAGTGAGCGCTCCGGTGCCGTCTCAAGTACTTAGGAAGCATAAGAAGAAACACCGGGGAAGCTGCGCTCGGAGATGATCGCCACCACCAGCTGCGCGCACGCTAACGAAAGAGCTTCTTCTGGACAATCACAGGTGTGATCGAGCACACGCACTGTTCTGGTCAGGCTGCCTACGCATACGCGTCTACGGCCCTCCCCAGTCAGCACATGGGACCCCATGCTCATCATCCTGCCGACCTCCGCAAGGAGCTCCCCTAGACCGGTGTGTCCGGCTCACTACGCGGAGCTGTGCTCTGCCACCGCGCTGCGGTACACAGCAGGTCTACACAGCTGCTTACCTTGGTGATCCCCCGAGCCAGGGGCTACCAGCTCTAGGGTGCTGTCCCGGCAGATACACTTAGAAACAGGGCCCTAAACGGTCCGGAGCCCTTCACAAGTGGGGCGGGGGTCCCCCACTTGGAGCTAGTAGAGCAGTGAAATGACAGACCTCATTTTTCAGATGCTTTGTCACTTCCAGTGATTTTACAAATATAAAGTTCTGTTATATAGTTAGGCTAATTACCAGGTCTCAATCTTTGAAGAAAAAACAAAATGAAGGGTGAACTAAACACACGTAAATGTGCTACAGTCTTAGTAGTAACATGTCGTTCCTACTAGACCATCAGTCTCTATATATAAGGAAACTACTAATCTCAAAGAAAGGCACGAATAAATTCCAGTTGGTTAATCTTGTGTTTCAAAAACAAACTGGAAATGTCCTTAAAACTTCCTAAAATTCCAGGACACCTGGGTGGCTCAGTCGGTCAATTCTGACTCCTGGTTTTGGCTCAGGTCCATGATCTCGGGGTCAAGACCAAGCCCTGCGTCACGCTCTGCGCTCAGCGTGAGATCTGCTTGAGACTCTCCTTCCTCTCTCCCCTCCCTTGCTCTCTGAATACATACATACATACAAACATACATAAAATCATAAAAAAAGAACCTTTCTAAATTCCTCCTATGATAGAGGAAAAAGCTTTATCTTGTTACATCACTTGGGGAAAATATATTTAAATCTTAGAAGAGCGTTCATATATTGTCAATAGTAAGAAAATGCAAATACAACGAAATAAGAAAATGATGACAAACAACACATTATATATCACATATAACATGTAAAATAAATAATGAGGTTAGACAAATGTGCTTTCAAAAAGCAAGATAAATGCTCTAATATCAATATAATTAAAACATGAATATAAACTCAGAAGATCAATCATGACAGTCCTGAGGTTTAAAATAACACTTTCTTGGTTCCTGGCTCACTTTCAGAGAAAAGGTATTTCAAATATCTGTGCTTCACAAAATGAAAAAACGGGGACACTACACACACACAGACAGACAGTCATCTACAGGGGAACACAGCGACTTTTAAGAACAGATACGTATCAGTCTGTGACTTGGAAATTGAGGAGCAACTCCGTATCCGAATCTCTTCCCTCAGCTCTGGTCCCCCCAGTTCTCCTGAGGAACCGGCGGCGCCGTCACTGCGGAAGCTGAAGGCGAGGAGCAGCGAGCTCCGGCTTACGTCTGCCGACACGGTTCCCACAGTAGACTCAGCTAATATCCGTCCTCCCATAAGGATACAATTAAAGGAAAAGAAAGAAGAAAGAAAGAAGAACACACTCTCCTTGTGATGGGAAGCCTCAGGACTCAGTCTCTTCTCAACCCTCCTGTGCGTCACACAGCTCAGCACGGCGCACCCCCAGCCCCAGACGACCCCTTCCTCCAATTCCCACCCCCTCCCCTCTCTGGCAAACACAAATTGGACCTCTTGTTCTAGGAATTTCTTTTGGTTTCTTCTTTTGAGATTCCACATAGAAGGGAGATCATACAGTCTCTGTCTTTCTGCCTGACTTGCCACACTCAGCAGTAACGCCTCAAGGTCCATCCATGTTGCTGCAAATGGTAGGATTTAGTCTTTTTTTTTTTTATGGGCAAATAATATTCCAAAATTTCTTTACCCATTCAACCACCGATAAACACTTAGGTTGTTTTTATCTCTTGGCTACTATAAAGAATTCTGCTATGAACACAGCGGTGTGGTTATCTTTCGGAGTTAGCGTTTCCATTTCCTTCAGATATAGTTCCACAAGTGGATCACACGGTAGTTCCAGTTTTAATTTTCTGAGCGTCCTCTACGTGTTTTCCATTATGGCTACACCTATTAACAATCCCACCAACAGTGCACAAGGTCTGCTTTCTCCCCACATGTACGTCAACATTTGTCATCTCTCATCTTTTTGATGAGAAAAGCTGTGAGGGGACACCTCACTGTAGTTCTAATTTGCATTCCCTACAGACCAGAGGTGTTAAGCATCTTTTCATGTACCTGTCAGCCTTTTGACGATCTTCTCTGGAGAAAAGTCTATTCAGGTTGTTAATCCACTTTTTAATTTTTTTTAATTAATGTATTTATTGGTTTTTTTTTTCTTTTTTGTCATTGAGTTGCATGAGTCATTCCTGTACTTTGGATATTAACACTTTGTCGGGTACCTTGATTGCAAACGATCTCCATCCCACAGGCTGTGTTCCCACTTTACTGATGGTCTGTGCTGCTATGTGCTGACTTTCTAGTCTGATGTAGTCCCACTTGTTTTTTATTTTGTTGCTTGTGCTTTAGGTGTCCTATCAAAGGCATCATTAACAAGACCCAGGTCAAGGAGCTTTGTTCCTATGTTTTCTTCTACAACTTTTATGGTTGCAAGTCTTACATTTAAGTCTTTAATCCATTTTCAGTTACTCTCTGTAAGTCATGTAAGGCAAGGGTCTAGTTTCATTCTTCTGTGTGTGAATAATCAGCACTCTTTGCTGGAGAGACTGTCTTTTCTCCATGGAGTGTTCTTGGCTCCCTTGTCAAATACTAGTTAACCACATATGCTTGGGCTTATGCCTGGGCTTTCAAATGTATTCCAGTTTGTTTTTAAGCCAGTAACGCAGACTATCAATGAGGACAGCTTTACAGTATAGCTTGAAATCAAGAAACCTAACGTCTCCTGCTTTGTTCTTCTTTCTCATAATTTCCATGGCTATTCAGGTTCTTTATGGTTCCATATCAATTTTAGGAGTGATTGTTCTACTTCTGTAAAAAAAACAATGGAATCTTGACAGGATTGCACTGAACCCACAGATGGCTTTGACAGTACTGACATCGTGACAATGTTAATTTTTCCAGTCCATGAACATGGGCTATTTTCCCACTTATTTGTGTCTTCTGCAACTTCTTTCATCAGTGTCTTTTAGTTTTCAGGTATAGATTTTTTACCTCCTTGGTAACTTTATTCCTAAGAATTTTCTGTTTTTGATACTATTGCTCTAATTAAGACTTCCAGCACTAGGGCACCTGGGTGGCTTGGTGGGTAAAAGCCTCTGCCTTCGGCTCAGGTAATGATCCCAGGGTCCTGGGATCAAGCCCCACATCAGGCTCTCTGCTCAGCAGGGAGCCTGCTTCCCCCACCCCCCTCTCTCTCTGCCTGCCTCTCTGCCTACTTGTGATCTCTGTCTGTCAAATAAATAAATAAAATCTTAAAAAAAAAAAAAAAAGACTTCCAGCACTATGTTGAATAGGAGTGGTGAGAATGGGCACCCTTGTCTTGTTTTGATCTTAGAGGAAAAGCCTTTACCCTTTCACCATCAAGTATATTGTCAGCAGTAGTCTTGTCATACACGGCTTTTATTATGTTGAGATATGTTCCTTCTTTGCCTAATTTGTTAACATTTTTTATCATGAATAGATGTAGAATTTTGTCAGATGTTTTCTCTGCATCTATTGGGATCATATGATTTTTTTTTCCATTATTCTGTTAATGTAACATATCACATTGATTGATTTGCATATATTGAACCATCCTTGCATCCCTGTGATAAATCTCACCTAATCATGGTGAATGATCCTTTTAATGTGCTGCTGAATTTGGTTTAGCTGTTTTTTATAGAGAATTTTTACATTTATGCTCATCAGGGATATTGACCTATAGTTTTCTTTTCCAATAGTGTCCTTTTCTGGTTTTGGTATGATGATAATGCTGGCCTTGTAAAATGAATTTGGGAATGTTCCTTCCTCCTTCCTCCAGTTTGGGAATGCTCCTTCCTCCTTTTCTTGGAAGCATTTGAGAAAGTTGATGTTAATTCTTCTTTAATGTTTGGTAAAATTCACTAGTGAACCCATCTGGTCCTGGGCTTGTCATGTTGGGAGACTTTTGATTATTATCAATTTGCTAAGACTTTGTTTTGTGGGCTAACATATGGTCTAACCAAGAAAATGTCTGATGTATGCTTAAGAAGAATGTGTATTCTGCTGTTTTTAGTTAGAATGCTCTGTATATGCCTGCAGGTCTATTTGGTTTACAGTGTTGTTCAAATCTGCTGTTTCTTATTGATTCTCCACCTGAATGGTCTGTTCATTGTTGACAGTGGAGTATCCGAGTCCTCAATGACTACTGTGCTACTCTTTATTTCTCCTTTTGGCTCTCAGTTTCTGCTTTACATATTCAGGTACTCCCACGATGGATGCACGGGTATTTACAACTGCTGTATCTTCCTGATGTACTGACCCCATTATCATTATGTAATGACCTCCTTTGTCTTTTATTTTTTTCACGATTTCTACTTTAAAGTCTATTCTGTCTAAAAAAAAAAATAAATAAACAATAAATAAGTATATAAATAAAGTCTATTTTGTCTGATGCAAGTATAACTTTCCCTTTGTTTTGTTACCACCTGCTTGAAATGCCTTTTTCTATCCCTTCACTCTCAGACTCTGTGCATCTCTTCAAAGCTAACATGAGCCTCTTGTAGGCAGCATATCAGTAGGTCCTGTTTTGCGATCCTCTCAGCCACTCTGTGTCCTTTAATTTGAGGATTTAATCCATTTACATTTAAAGTAATTATTGACAGGTAAGACCTTACTAATGTCATTTTGTGAATTGTTTTCTGAATCCAATGTTCCTTGTTTCTTATTCTGTTGTCTTTTTTGTGCTTTGATGCCTTTTGGTATCAGTATGTTTTAATTTCTTTATCATGCTCTTTTGTGTAATTATTATATGATTTCCTCTTACGGTTACCACGAGGCTTAGACAGATTATCTTAAAGTTATAACATCCTATTTTAAATGGATAATAACTTCAATAGAATTCATAAATGTTACATTTTTACTTCTCCTCACCCTCACATTTTAGGTTATTGCTGTTATAATTTATATGTTTTTTGCATTATGTAATAACAGATTACTATATGGTTATTTTTACTATCTTCTCTTTTTTTAAACTTTTAAATGAGAGTCGTAAGTAAAGTGCACCACTATTACCATATTGCAGAATCTAACTATGATTGCATATTTGCCATTACCGATGAGATTTATGCTACTTTCTATGTTTTTATGGTGTTAATTATTATTCTTTTACTTCCACTTGAAGAAATCCATTTAGTGTTTCTTGTAAAAAAATCTGGTGGTAATGAACTCTCTCAGCTTTTTATGATGGTAATAATGAACTCCCTCTGAATATTATGATCACCTTGACTCCAATACCTCCCCCGTCTGCACATAACTGTATTTAAAATTTAGCTCTTGAGTTAGAAGAAAAAACATTTAGAGTTTAAGACAGCATGTCTAGTGAAATACAATTCATAACATACAATAAATTTCACATTATTCATGTTCAGTAAAAATTACTGGTGCTTGAAAATAATTACTGGTGCTTGGTACCAAGACACAATGACTACTTAGAAAGTCATGGTGTACTCTTCCACACTTCTGTGCTTGGGCGTGCAGTGGTAATGGCTATGCAGAGGAAGCGAATTTTACTGAACACAACTCTGGTCTAGAAGTCAGAAGATCCAGATTGTTGTTCTACCTTGAGTACAAACTAGTTATATAACCTAAAAACAATATTATAATTAGTTTTTACATCTGTACAAATGAGGAACACAGAGAGGTTTTGGAATGACTATTTTTATGTTCCTATACAGCTCTGGAAGTTTTTATGACCATATGGTACTACACCACCAAGAGTGTTCCCTTAATATGCAGACTAAATGACTTGGTACTATTGTTTTAATGCATTCTAATACTTTCCTAAGTGACAGTCTTATTCTAAATGACATGATGTGTTTTAAGTAACTAGGCTGAACTAGAACAGCTCATCTCCCAGTGAAGTCAAATAATTGTTAACTATCTATGCTAAAACCCTCTAGTCACATTTTTATCAAAATCTGCCCCCCAAAGGTTATTAAAGTCATGACCTCTCTATAGAGCCCCAAGGAGCTCAGAGTCTGAAAGAAGAGACAGACACAAATACAAATAATAATGAAGTTAAACATGAAAATAAATGCTTGCAATATTTTACACTTCACAATGTGAAGCCACCCTATGAATCATTTCCCTCATGTATCTCATTCAGCCTAGACCAAAGGAGAATTCTGCTTCCACTAATTAGGTCCAAGTTTTGATTCACAAGCATCTATGAGTCCAACAAGTGAAATGTACCCTATTTTACGCGTGGAAAACATCTGAGATATTAGGACTGCAGTTTAACTCAACAAGGGTTTAGAGACTTCAAGTCAAGAAACCCCTAGGTGTTTGATTTGATTAATGGCAACCTGAAAAAAACTGGTAACTTGAAGGTAACTCTCAAACACAAAGGCTAATTCTAGGGCCGCTAAATAAACATTGAATTTGTTCGACTTTCAGAGATTTTTTCCACATTTCAGGTACAGCACAAACCAGTGAGAACCTACAGATTATAGTAAAGATTAAATACACATTAAGTAAAATGTGTCTGTTGCTTTGCTTTGTGAACTACCAAAAGTGGACAAGGACATCAAAGTATTCTAACCTCCCATGGGAGCTTTAATCAGCTTCTAGGGTTTGAATAACTAACATGCTAAGAATCACAGTTCCTCAGAAGCTGAGAGGACCTCAGACATAAAATCATCAGAGAACAATACTTTGGGGAGGATGACCTTCAACTTGTTGTCTGTTTTGGAGTTTTCCACTGCTTCTACAGTCAATTTTAAGTACATTATTCTAGAAAAGGTCCACGTCATCTAAATCTTCAAATGTGTTAGGTAACTGAACTACAGCTCCTACATCTAGTATGTCCCAGTACACTTTCCCTGAACTATAATCAAAAATTGTGAGATTATGCTGAGTGAAATAAGTCAAGCAGAGAGAGTCAATTATCATATGGTTTCACTTATTTGTGGAACATAACAAATAGCACGGAGGACATGGGGAGTTAGGAGAAGGGAGTTGGGGGAAACTAGAAAGGGAGGTGAACAATGAGAGACTATGGACTCTGAAAAACAATCTGAAGGGTTTGAAGAGGTGGGGGTGGGTGGGAGGTTGGGGGAACCAGGTGGTGGGTATTAGAGAGGGCAAGGATTGCATGGAGCACTGGGTGTGGTGCAAAAACAATGAATACTGTTATGCTGAAAATAAATAAATAAAATGATTTAATAAAAAAAAATTGTGTCCTGTACAATATCTATTTTTGAAAATTTTATTTTTTTTCTATCCTAGGATTTGATCAACTTTTTATTTCACGTATATTTAAAAGAGTATGTATTATAAAGTAAAAGCTATAAAACAACCCTTTTCACATGTGAACTTCAAAGTCTCTCTAGTCTCACTGTTCCATCAAATTGATCAGAGGATCTTTCACTATACTTTAGAATTTGAATATTTCTCTTTTCTTCTAATTTTTCTTAGTTTATATACTTGATGCTATGCTCCTAAATAAAGATTCATGATTGTTGATCATCTTATTAGCAGATTATAATTTATATTCATCTAAAATATGTCCCTTTATACCATTTAACCTTTATATTCAGTTATACTGTGATGTTAATTTTGTTCATAGACTATGAACTATATTGCCTGGGACATAATGAAATACAGGAACTGCACAAAAAGAAAAGTTTTAGCACAGAATTCAATGAAATTTCTTTAATTTTGTTTAGCACTTACAAAAATCATTTTTCAGAAGATTCTCATAAGCAGTGTTTTCTTTTGAGAAACATGTATTTTCTTTTTCAGTTAACAAAATTGTACTTTACCTTGATTATAATAACTGAGACTAAAAAAGCCTTAAAAGCTGGAAGTTTTTTCTTTTCAGTTCAAAGATTAAAGCAGCCATACAACAATAATCGGTTCCGTACTGCGTAGGGATCTTAATATAAAAATAACAGAAGGCACCGTGTACTTCACATAAAGAGCACTTGTCCATGCTGATAGCTCTACTGAAGCAGAATTTTTCATTGAGAACTTACATGCTAATACCTTCAGTTGTATACATCATTTCTTCCTTAACCAAGAACATGATTTGAGCAACAGTTCAGACAGAACTAAGATATTCATATTGATCGTGGAACATATTAGGCCACAAAGCAAAAACGCCGAACAAAAACTTCATTAACACCGTGCTTAAAACTATGTAGACCGTAATATTTATATGATCCTTGCATGGTACGAAGAGGGAGAGAATCTTACCTACGTCAGTTATGAGAATCGGCTCTTGCAAAGGAATGTCGGGGACTGGAACGCTGGCCTTGCCGACTCGAACCTTTGCAGGTTTACGCTGGTGTCTCATCTTTCTTAACTCCGTGTGTTTGAAGTGAGAAGCGATGTGAGTCTTCCTATGGCCTGAGGTTCGAAACTTTTTGTCACAGTGAGGACAAGCAAAAGGTCTGACCCCTAATAAAAATAAAAGTACACCACAGAATTATTTAAAGAAAACACATCTAAACAATTAATGCCAACATAAAAATCTAGTATTTTGATACTGATTTGGATATTCATCATGTCACGCTTGTAATTTCAGGGACGTTATCCATGAGAGTTACCTTCCCTTGTTTGCATACTTAGATGTCATAAGAGCATTTTAAAGAAGAATTTGTTAACGTTGCATCATAAAATATTTAAACCTTAAATAGATAAAAGATACTCAAATATTTGGTCCCTAAGAATACTGGAGTGTGTGCGACGGCGCTCTCTCAAGCCGTCGTCTGTAAACTGGAACGACAGTGTCTGCACCACACAGGCCGCCGGGGTCCAACACACCCGGGTCTGGACAGCACCAGCAGCTCTGAGTGCTTGACAGGTTGTTGCTCATCGGGAATAAAGCCGCCGCCACTGACAACGACAGAAACGGGCTCCTCTGAACAAGGCTCCATTATCAGTGCTCTCTCCTTCCCTTACAGTTTCACTAGTAAATGAAACTGGAGATTCCTAAGAAGGGCACAGGACAAGACTCAAACAACACAAAACATTCAAATCTCCACCCCAAGGTCAGCTTGGCCCAGGAACCCCGGGCCATAGGGGAAGTGACCACTAGTGGGACTGGGGCTCCTTGCAGGAGGGAAGGGGGGTAAAAAGGTTGAAAACAGACGGCTGGGTGCTGGGTGGGGTCGTGCAATTTCTGAATAAAGTGAATTCTGAATTCACTTGAAGAGTAAAGTTTGTGATTTGTGAATTACACCTCAATAAAACTATTACAAAATTACTGCCTAAATATGAACGTTTTCAGACCTCAATACCGATGACAAAATATCCGAACGGTAGAGCAGGTATCAGGTTTTCCCTCAGGCCCAAGGCCTCCGCAGCAGCCTCCCGAGGTGTCCCTTCCACAGAAAGGCCCAGCTCCTGCACGTGCACGCGAGGTGGCCCACAAGGTCCCCACGCAGCCGTCTCCTGGCCACTCGCTTCTCCCCGCGTGGTGCTGCTCCCTGCTCCCCCGTGGAGGCGCCGGCTCCCCATGCGGGACGCGCCGCGAGCCCGGCCTCCGGAAGGGAAAGGCAAACCTGCACGCGGGACCAGGAGCCCTCGTGGCCGCAGCCAGGGTCCGCAGACCCCGGGAGCCCACGCCCCCGAGCGCCCCGTACCTGTGTGCAGACGAATGTGCACTTTGAGGCTCCCCGACGTGGAGAAGCTCTTCATGCAGTACTGGCACTTGAATGCCTTGACGCCCGTGTGCGTTTTGATGTGAGCGGTGAGGGTGCTCTTCACGGCGAAGGCCCGGAAGCACTGGGGACATTTGAAGGGCTTCTCGTGAGTGTGAATGCGGATGTGGCGCACCAGGTCGCTCGGCTTCCGGAACTCCTTGGTGCAGTAGGGACACACGTGCCACCGCACGCCGTTCTCCTCGCGGATGGAACCTGCAGCCAAGGGAGAATCACACACAGCCCAGCGCTGGTACCAGAAACGAAGGCACCCGCATGTCCCCACGGGGTTAGGGTCGGACAACACACCGTCCCTACGAGGGGCGACACGCTTCTTGCCACCGCAGAAGATGGATGATCCGTTATGACAAAGCTTGAAACTTCCACGATCACTGAAATTACTGAAGACTGTGATTTAATCTTCAGAAAATCTGACCTGCTCCATGAGGACACTAATCACAGCCTGTGGAAGGTCAGAGCGCTAACCACACGGGAACAGAAACCAGCCGCGGCACAAACGCAGCCCGTCGGGAACGGGAGGAAAAGCAGATGCGAGCAGAGGACTCCACGACCAGCTCCAAGAACACGGAGCGAAGAAGAAGCCAGAATAAGCACCGTCGAAACCGATCCGGTGTCGTGAGCAAAATTCAACACACGTGCAAGGAATTAGGAGACGGTGGGGGCGGGTGGCGCCTGGGTGGCTCAGTGGGTTAAGCCGCTGCCTTCAGCTCAGGTCATGATCGCAGGGTCCTGGGATCGAGCCCCACGTCGGGCTCTCTGCTCAGCGGGGAGCCTGCTTCTCCCCAACCCTCTCTCTCTCTCTCTCTGCCTGCCTGTGATCTCTGTCCGTCAAATAAGTAGAGAAAGAAAGAAATAGGAGATGGGGAATTTTCATGCTGCAAAAAGGTACTTGTAACTAGGTATGACAAAGAAACAGTATGTACAACACATATGAGTCAACGATCAAATATAAAAGACTCTTGTAACTTGAAGTATTATTTTTTTTAAAGATTTTACTTATTATTTATTTGACAGACAGAGATCACAAGTAGGCAGAGAGGCAGGCAAAGAGAGAGAGGGGGAAGCAGGCTCCCCGCCTAGCAGAGAGCCTGATGTGGGGCTCGATCCCCAGACCCGGGGATCATGACCTGAGCCAAAGGCAGAGGCTTTAACCCACTGAGCCACCCAGGCGCCCCTAACTTTAAGTATTATTATTCAACTTTCAATCAGGTTTAAAACTATTCCTAGCAAAAAAAAAAAAAAAAAAAAAAAATACAAATAAAAGGTAAAACTACCCCTAGCAGAAGAAAAATCACAAGCAGAACTTAGGGAAACATAATAAATTATTTCTAAATTATAAAAATTTTTAAAACAAAATTCAGCAGGATCACTTTTTATCTTTTATAATTTTTTATTAGATTTACTCATCTCATCTGAAGTTAAACAGACATCTAAAATGAGGTAAAGAAGTCACCTGAAATTACACAGATTGTGGCCAAGGTAATGAAATTCATCAGAAAATATTAACTGTCTTTTTAACTATGTCTGTACAGACAGAGCTTTATTAGGGGGGAAATCTTTTGTTTGCTTCTCTTTGTTATTAGTAAATGCAAGGAATTCTCCTTATGTTAAGTGAATCTATAAGGAAAGAAAATGTATTTTCCTGAATATAATGCTCTTTTCAAGCCTAACATAGGTTAGGTAAAAGAATAAAAAAGACCATAAAAATAGTGACACAATGGAAATCAGGACAAATCACAGGGAAAAGGGTAAGAAATAAGGAAAGTGGCTTTAAGAAGGAGAGAAAGACAGTATTTTATGGTGATATTGTTTATATTACAGAAGTCTGAAATTTAATAAATTTTCTCTATTGGTATTAAATCGTAAGTCATAAAAGTACAATAATTACCTCATGGTCTTATGACAAATCAGAAAAACAAGGTATAAAAAGGTGGGAGAACTATAGTATCAGCCAAACTTGGGAAATCCCCACCCCATCAGGTTTTTTCTGGACAAAAATGAAAACTTTGTCTTTAATTACCTACAATGACATAACATAAAAATGTCACTGAGTTCTAATTATTTCTGAGAATGGACTGGAACAGAAATTACAGACTAGCAGCCCTACAGATGTCTCCAAATGTGGCCTGCATATGCTTTGTTTGGCCCACACACTATTAGGAAAAAAAAAATTAAATCCTAGTCAACCCTCTTTGACAAAGTGAAAGATCTGGAAAACCAGATCTGCATTCCCACAAGGCAACTCTCTCTGGTGTTGGGCAACTGCCTTACTCTTCCAACATATTAGTGAATTTAAAAGGAAAAACATATATTAAAATCATCTTCAAGATGAAAAGGCAATTGCCTTTAAATAAATAAAGATTTTATTTATTTATTTAAGAGAGATCACAAGTAGGCAGAGAGGCAGGCAGAGAAAGAGGGGGAAGCAGGCTCCCCGCTGAGCGGAGAGCCCGATGTGGGGCTCGATCCCAGGACCCTGAGATCATGACCTAAGCCAAAGGCAGAGGCTTAACCCACTGAGCCACCCGGGCGCCCCTAAAATTTAACATCTAGACTCAACTTTTAAAAAACTGTCTAAAAACAGGAGGAGCTAAATAAACGTATCTCAGTACGACATCTGACTTATGAAAACAGGAAAGTGAATGCTATTATAGCCAAGAAAAAGTCCACTTTCCCTGCCATGAATTTATTGTGTTCTAGTGATACACGCCAATGAAATTAGGTAAGATATGGAAATATGCAGTATAAACTATAAGAAAAAGGTAAAATCATTATTTACAAATGATACAATTATATGCCTTAAAAAACCTGAAACTAAGAAATAGGCCCACATTTTAATACTCGGAAATCAACATCTTTCCTAGCCAACAAAATCCAAAAGAAAATTTTAAATTACTACTAAAATATGAAAAAAATACAAAGAAAAGATCCGAATAAATGGAAATACACACTCCATTCTTTGGTACAAAGATGAAAAGTTATGGACATCAATTTTCACTGGTTAAATCACATATACAAATACCAATAGGAATTTTTTAAAAACTAGAGTTCTGGAACTTTGGAAGACAATTCTAAAGTACACATGAAAAAGTAAGCATTTGAAAATCATCAAAACTATACTTTGAAAACAGCGTAACTGGGGACAACGAGGCATGCTAGCTACGAGGGCACACTACAGAGGTACCAGAGCGCGTGCATACAGACAGATCCATGCCCAGAACACAGCGCAGACAAGACGCGCACAGGGCTGCGGGTGTAAACAACGGCATGGTGTCATGGTGTGTGGACAGCAGGTGTCTGCCTGGGAACAAAAAATAAAACGGAGTCAAAGATTTAGTTTAAAATACGAAGGTAGGAAAGTGCTGGATAAAAGAGGTTATTTCCCATGACGTCAGCATCAAACTCTATTATACAAGTCCAAAATCCATGACAAATTTGGCTATGGAAAAACAAAACATTTCTCCCTTTTAACTCAAAAAGACAAATAAGAAGAGAATGTATGCTCTCAAAATCCTGTCGTCTCTAATACGTTACAGCAAATCAAAGTCTGGAGTCGGCCGGCTAACAGAAAACGCAGGGGACTGTTAACGTGAAAAGCTGCTCAACCTTTGACTCCTCACAGGAGAAATGAAATTAAAACCACAGTAAGAAACCATTCTGAACCTACAAATGCAGAGAAAGGACCTCCAGATTTGGATAACAACCTGTTCAAAAGGCTACGAGCAAACAGGTACCCTCTCCCTGCCCTACTGTCGTCCGGAGAACAGACAGACACAGTTGCACGGAAGGAAAAGCAGCAATATCGACCACAATTTTTCAAATACGCACAGACTTCTTTGCCTTTGTTATCAGGCACGCGAGTGACACAAACAATGAAGTCCGAGTGAGTCCCGCGGGCTGGATCAGTTTTATCGCCGTCCTGCTGGTGACTGTCCCGTGAGCACAGGTCAGTGCGGCACACTCAAGTTCGTAGAGTCGAAGATTTGTATCAGTTTATTATCACTTGTATTAGCAAAGCCTGCAAACAACCTAAATAATTTCTTATCCATGAAAAGGAACAATCCCTAGACATTTAGTAAAATAAGGTATCACGTGGAAAAAAAAGTAAACTGCCAAAAAGATATCCATACAGAGTATGCCCGCACCCTGTTAAAACGCAATGTAATACACAATATAATTGCCCTTGCCCGTTTAACAAACACAGACAGCCCCATGGCCACCCAGGCCCTGGAGAGGGGCACGCGGAGGACAAGGACGAACAGGGGTCATTCACCGTACAGTTTTAGATCTTTTGAATTATGTGACATGAGCCAGTCTTAGCCATTGAGAACAGTAATTTTAAGGTGTCTGTCTTCCTTCAGGCAGTCGGTTACCACGAGTCAGGAGCTATCCTACACGGCTTCTCCCACTCGGTTCTCTCCCACTTATCCGGTCATTGCTCCATTTCAAAGACGACAAAGCCGACATTCTATTTTGTTAAAGTATTTTTTTTAAGTCCTCTCTATACCCAAAGTGGGGCTCGAACTCATCATCCCAAGGTCAAGAGTCGCAGGTTTTACTTCCTGAGCCCACCAAGTGCCCCCAAAGCTGACATTGTCAAGGTCAGCTGACTTGCCCAAGGTCAGGTGCCAGTCAGTGGAAAAGTCAAGGCACCTATGGAAATCTCCAGTTTTCACAGAAACCCTGTCCTCCAGCCCCACTCCAAGGAGAGCACTCACTGTGCACCCGTGCCACTGCGGGCCTGCTCTTGCCCCTGCAGGGACCGAGGACACAGAGCTCCATCTGTGTGGGGGCAGGACCTGCGCTCGTGGACGGGGCCAAGACCGTGCAGATTTGTCCCAGGGGTAGACACACGCGAGAACGCCTGACTTCAAGGGGCGCCTGCCTGGCTGGGCGGGAAGAGCACGCGCTGCCTCTTCTCAGGGCTGGGTCCGAGCGCCGCTTCAGGTGAAGAGATTACGTAAAAATCAATCAATAAATAAATCTTAGCCCAAAAAGTCTGCACTGGAAAGACAGCAGGACCTAGACGGAAATACTTTTACCAGGCAAAGAAGCAAAAGCCAGGTATGACGCTGCAGGAACTTCAAGTTCACGGTGGCCAGAGTGTGAGACGGCAGGTGGGGACCAGCACGAGTTGGAGCTGGAGACAGACGGGGTAAGACGCCGGAGAAACTTTGTGCCACGAGAGCTGTGCCACCGGAGGAGAACGAAGATACTGACCACAATTCCTCAAATACGCAGATTTTGTTTTCCTCTGTTATCAAGCACATGAGTGATAGAAATAATGACATTCAAGGAGGACCCGTGGGCGTGTCCTCCTCACTCTTTAGTCAACTCCACACAAGGGCAGCTCCTGGGGACGCAGCCAGTTCCATCTTCGGCATCCGCTGTGGCCATGGTGGAAAACAAGGATGACAAGGGGACAGGACCCCACCTTGCTGGTGGGAGGCAGGACTGAGTGACAGGAAGACGCCTGCTGAGTGGTCATTGGGACCAGAGGGCACCCCCTGTACTCAGAGGACCCAGAGTTCAGCAGTGGGGATGGACGGACGGGCTCTCCTGGGGCCGCATCCACGTGCTGGCTCGGACCCCAGACACAGGGGCCTGGCTGCTCTCCAGCAACTACAGATTTCCCAGGAGCCGCAGGTGCATATGGAGGCTCCCGCCCTGGGACAGACGACAGGCCCAGAACATCGCTCTGCTTTCAAGCAGCGAAACACCAAGTTAAATGCCCGTCCTCAGACCAAACTGTTGTTTAGTAGCAGCCACTGGGGAGACGCGCGCATCCTGTGGGTTGGGTGCAGATGCCGGAGCTCCAGAGCCCGCCTGCGAATGCAGTAAAGCAGCCACGTCTCCCTCACTCTTGTCACCGAGTACTCCATGATGTGGCCGAGTCCTCAGCGGCTGGGTCCCGACGCAGCACATGCAGGGTAGGCCACGGGATGCTCGAAGCAGCTCGCCGTGGAACCCCGCGCACTGGTGACGTCGAGCCACCGTGTCTTACAAATGCGTCAGGGCGCGCTCAGCAGTGACATGTCAGCGCCCTCGAGTGGGTGGGCAAAGGTCCCTCACGCGGCCAGCGACGGACTTCGTGGGCCACCGGCCAGCAGACTGGCCCAGGAAGAGCCGTATGGCCACGCCCTCGGCACGGCTCACGAACAAGGAGACTGTGGACAAAATGAGCCTCGTGGACAGTTGCTCCCACAGTCACCTGGCCTCTCAGCACCGACCGGGGGCTGCCACTGACCCCCTGGCTAGACTCTCGGCCGGAACCGGGAGGGGTTGGCGGCCGGGCCAGGCCGGACTCCATGAGGCGCAGGGAGACAGGGCTGGTACCGGGCCGAGGCTCCGACTCATGACGGCGACGGCATCTCCTCCAACCCAATCAGGTTTCCTAGGGTCCCTTCACATCCGGAAGCTGCCCACGGCGCTCGAGGTGGCAGACGGTGACACAGAGGCTGCGGCGCCAGATGCAACGCAGAACTCAGAGCCTGGAAACAAGGGTGGAGATGAAGCCACGTCTGGAGGCGACAGCCGGCGCCAGTGCCGGGCATGGCCGGCCTCCCCAGCGCCCGCGCGGTCTGCGGCTGCGCCGAAAGCGGGGCCGGGGGCCGAAGTCAGGCGGCGTCAACCTCTCTTCCGGGGCTCCTCCGGCGGCCAGAGCTCTCCCAGCACCGCCGCGCTCCCCTCTCCCACGGCGCTTCCCCAGCCCGCGCTCTGCGCTCAGGACGGGCGTTCGGTTGGGGCGGTTAGTGCGCTCGGCAGAGACCGAGCTCTTCGAAACCGTGGCTAGATACGGAGGCTTCCGCTGTGGGACCCGGCACATCCGTACGAGCCGACGGCCGTGCTGGCTCACTGGCGTCTGGGGCTTCTGGTGCAAAAGTACAAGCAGAACCGCCTACCTGCTTCCTAGACTCGTCGAACCTCCCGACACACAGAGGAACCTTCTCCCTGAGGATACTGTGAGTGGAATACGGGATTCACCGGAGCGCTGAGCACCGGAGAACGGGGACCGGTCCCCACGAAGCAGCTGCGACCGCTCCCGTGCTTGGGAGGGAGCCGGAATGCCGCCGCTGCAGGGGCTCCCGCAGCAGACAGCAACCAGGCCTTCGGGGCGCCATCGCCTGACTGCGGCTCACGGAGAAGCTTCAGCTTCCTCAGAAGACCCGAGCTGGCCGAGAGGAAGAAGGCCGGCGTCTCCAGCAGGCGGAAGGCAGGCTCTGGACGTGCCGCGGGGGCCCGCAGAGCTTCCCACAGCAGAATGAGAACAACGCGCCGGTTCCGAAGGTTACCTGGCCTGCTCGTGGACACCCGTGTCGGTTCTCGCTGTCCTTTCCGAAGGGACCCTCAGACGGGGGCTCCCACCTCCCTGCGTCCCGTAATCACTTGCCCAGGGAAGACGCTCTCTTGGCCGCAAACACTCTGAGCACTCGCTCCAAGACCGACGCGGAAGACTTCCAGGAGCTCACGCCTTCCATCCATGCACAGATTACGGGCAAAGTAAGACACAGGACTCCTTGTTCACACCACGCTCGGTCACGCCTCTGCTTCGTGCGATTCTGGAGCGCGGCTCTGGGAAGCAGCAGCCCGTCTGAGGCTTCGGGAGGGGTCGCTCCGCCTTCCCGCAGCGGTGGGATGCGCCCGTCGGAGCAAGCAAGGTGCACGTACCAAGAAACGGTCCGATATCCAGACCCCGCCGCGCAGAGAACACGCTCTCTCACCCTCTGGAAGCTGGTACAGCTCCCGTGCGGCGAAGAGGGACCAGTAGGGCCCGCTGATTTTGTTCCACGTGGCTCCCAGCAGCTGCAGAACGTGCCTCTGACCGGACAGACGCACGCCGGGCGGGCTCCACCCACGGCTGCAGCCAGCCTGGAAGGAAGCCCGACGTGTTGGGTCTTCAACAAGAACACCTACCCTCCCAGGGAGCTGCAGAAATTACTCAGAAGTTCTGGAAGCACTCCAGAAGCCTGACGCTGAAGTTCTTAAAAATGACTCAAAGGTGTCCCTCCAGAGAGCAAAGCCATCCCAGCTGCTCTCCCCGTGCCCGCCAGGGAGCCCAGTTAATGACTGATAAACAAGGAATTTTTCTGTGCCATTCACACCCAGCTTTTCAACACTGCTTTGAGCTTCCTGCAGGATACGCATGATGACTTTTCTGTAAAACAGGTGTGTTTCTCCCGAAATACAGCAAGTGACAGCAAGAGAAATCGCTTACACGCCAACTCAAATCGTTACACAGAACAATGCTGTGCAAGTGTGAGCAGAGTACGGTAACCAAAACTAATGTTTTCTAGATAGTATTTCACATTTTAACACCTGTGAAATTCTAGAAAAGAAAACGGTTTTATAATTTAACTAATTTAAAAGTAAGTACTGAAATTATTCATTTTTCAATAAAAAAGTGTATTTTATTAAGTAAAATTGAAAAAAAGAATATTGGCCAAGCAAATTTAAAAATGTGTCTTAAAGAAAAAAAAAAAGGGAAAAAGAGAAGGAGAGGGAAGGGGAAGAGAGAAAAGCCAGAGCAACATGGAGGCTGGGAATGAAGACACGGCGTGCTCGCCATTAATCCATCAATCACTGTGATTTACCCCCTCAGAGGTTAAAAGAGAAAAACATATGATCATAGCAAAAGAAAAGGCACTTGATAATATTCAACATGAGGAAGAAAACAAAAAGCCTAAGCAAACCAGCAAGGAAGGCAGCCTCCCAAATCCGAGAGCTTCTGTGAAAAGCCAAGAGTAACGTGTTTCCACCGTGAAACTTTAGAACCGTCCCCAGAGTCGGGACGGCAGCGGACCACTCTCCACAGCACAGGCAGAGGTCCACACCAATGTGCCAAGAAGAGGAAAAATGTCATTATTCATAAACAATCTAGTATCTACGTGGAAAAGCCAACGTAATCTCCAAACGGCTACAATTAACAACAGAAATTCATTGGTTGCTAGATTCATGATCAGTCTACGGAGCCAATTATCTTCCTATATACCTACAGCAAACAAAACCTGCAACATACAAGGAGCTTACAGACAAAATGATAAGATAAAAGAATAAGTCTGAGAAGACTTGCAAGAGCTTTACGTAACAAGAGACACCAGCAGGAAGAGAAATATGTTCATGGACATAAAAACGCTGTATTTTATAGAAACCAACTTCGTCCAACCAAGACCAAGATAATCTGAAAGAGAATGAAAAATAAAGACCCACCTTGCTGATTTCAAGAGCTATTGTAAATAACAGAGACAGCGTATGGGTATCCGCACAGACAGACGAGTGGGCACAATTACAAACCCAGAGCTTAGCCACACATGGAGACAAAAACCAGATCTCCACAAACCTGGTTTCACGTATCAAAGACACAGACTTTCCACAACGTGCTGCCAGACGACTAGTTAGCACCCAGGGATAAATAAGATTCCAATCCCACCTCTTATGCATAAAAATAAAGTCCAAATAAACTAATGAACTGAATGTAAAGCTAAGGTTCTAACACTTCTGTTAGAACATATGGGGGAATTCGGGGGCACCTGGGGGGCTGTCGCTTAAGCAACTCAGCTCGGGTCTTGATCTCAGGATTGTGAGTTCAAGTTCCGTCACTTACTTAAAAAAACAAACGGGAGAATTCAAAGTGGGTAAAGGAAAACCTTCCTACACGAACACAGAACACACGAACTATAAAGAAAAGACTGAAGGAGGAGGACACAAGGCAGCCAGGGCACAGCACAATCATGAGATGATGATTCTGAGTCATCGAGAAAAGGCTAAGTTAACGAAGGTCTAAGAAGGTAAAATCCTCCTGACCTTTAGAAAGATTGTCACACAAAACACTCAGAGCATCAAGACAACCGCACGGAAGCAAAAATCTCTATTCACCTACTCATCAAAGACATCTTAACGAGTGAAGAGAGAAGCTACTTCCGGAAAAGGTATTTGAAATACACAAATCGACAACGAAAATCCAGACCGTATACAGAAGTTCAACCCATCAGTCAAGAAAAGCCAGGATCTCCGTGGAGACAGTCCGGGACCCCCCAGGACCCTCCCAAAGGCTCAGACGGGTGACAGGAGCACCTCGGTCGTGCTCTCGGGCCCTGCGTGGTGGAGTTCTGTGTGTGTGACTACAACCAAATACACCCTTATCGTTCCATTTGCAGAAAATGTTAGCGATGTATCAACCGTATTGAATACTAGGAGTGTGTAAAACAATTGTTAATACAGAAAAACACACAAAATGAAACCGTCACAATGGCCCTCGGAGCGGAAGGCTCTCCACCGCGCGTCTCTCACGGAACACTCCTGTGCGTCCCTCCGTTTCCGGGAGCACTGGGCTCTCCCCCTTCCAGCTCAGCAGAGCTCTTACCCTCTCACTGTGGCCCGCGGATGTCTCCTACCTCGAAACTCAGGGCACATCTTCCACTAATAATAGGCCTCTGTGGCCGCTCACTGCTGTCTCTGCTGCGCCTGGCCCGCGTGCGGACCACCAGCACCTCGGAGCTGGCCGTCTTCCTCGCACTTCATACCCGCACTGCGTTATATTTAGTACGAATGGGGACTCAGCTTCAGGCCACATTACCATTAAAAAAAATTAAAGGTCTTAAGTAAAAATTATATGTATATTTAATTATAAATGACAAATAATTCAAAACAAAACCTAAAGAAAATCTCATAAGCTCTGAATATTTTACAATGAAAGAATTATACACAAATGAGATAAACCATGGAATTTTCAAACTTAATCCAACTACACTCACATGAATGAGTCCTCTTAAAGTTTTCTATACTGTATTATACAAAAGCATAATACAAAGTAACAAGTAATTTAGCTGAACTATGAATACAGAAACTCTTTATTCATAACACACATCCTCCAAAGAGGAAGAAAGCAGGACTGAAAAGAAAGTATCAGTCTCTTGAATTATTCAAAGTAGACCTAAAAATCCCAGAGTGTTCATGCATGTTAGTTTTAGAAAAAGTACAATGTTTGCTAAGGTTCTTACCAAGAATGACTTTATACTTAATTCTTTGGCAGTGATTAAGGTCATGACTGACCAGAGCCCCAGAAACATCGAGGTCACCTGCAGCAGAGTAAGAAAGCAGGAGCAGGGCAGGTACAGAGACCTGGAGCCAACACTCGAGGCGCAGTGAGCACCGCTTCCAAGGGCACTGACCGGAAGGGCCACGGGCCGCAGCGGGCCACGAGGATGCCGGCCTCTCATGGCAGAACGGGAGTCACGTTCGGGCTACATTTTCCCCGTCACAGTCTGGTCTAAGAAGGTAAAATCTCTGTGGTCTGAAGAAAGATTTCCACAGAGAACAGCTATACCATTGTCATCCTTAAAGGAGGAAGTCACCAGCTTTCCGAAACACCTTTCTCTGTGACTTCAAAGAGCCAATATTTCACACAATAAATTTCAAACTTTGTTTAGTTTTAAAGATGATCTATGTGTCCTAAGTTATATGGAAAATATAAAAGCATTTGTTAAATTTTGAATGCATACGGAAAATACCTCTTGAAATAAGAAACCAAAGTCTACTAAAAACCCTCCCTTTCACTGAACTACGTCAGCCGAGTGGTGACGGCGCCAGCGGCACGGGGCGCACAAGCGGGGACACACAATCAAGGGGAATCAGAAGCCGCTTCGAAGAGGCTGTGCTCATGGTCTCCTCGGGGTACCCGATAGCCCTCGGCCCCCCTCGCACCGCGAGTTCCAGAAACAGTCCCTACATAAATGTGTCCAGCTCCCTGAGAAGTTTTCATCATTAGAAATCTCTTTCTATAGAAACGCGGCCCCAGGAACCGTCTCGTGAGGGATCACAGACAGAAAATGCTGACTCTGAACTCGTCCTGGAGACCGCAGCAGGTCTGGAATCCAGCCGAGCTGCATAAACGAGCTCAGTAGCGCGTGGTGTGTTTCACGGACTCAGTCGGCTCCACAACGAACGGCCGTGACCTCTGCACACTCTGCAGGCAGAGCGCGCCCCAGGCAAACCCCGCGTACGTGGACGGTAACCCCACTCTGAAGCCCACACCGAACACTCAGGATGGAGCGCGCCATCCTCCACCCGGGGGCCCCTGCTGCTCGGGATTCCGCCTCCCGCCGGGAGAAGCCTGAGCCGCCCACAGCCTGGTCGGAGCGCCTTCGAGGGTTCGAGCCCAGTGACTAGGGCCGCAGCCACGCACCCCCCAGGCTGGAAGTTCCCACGTACTTACTGGGCGCACGTGAGGCAGGTATTCAAAACCATGGCGAGATAAGCTCTCGGCCAGGAGGCTTCAGAGAGTGGACAGACACATGTGGGAGGGGTGCCCTTCCCCTCCCTTCCTCTCCGGACACCGGGAACAACCAGAGGATAAACCGCTTCAATCCCATGCCCCCGTGCTTCCCCTGGGACGGGGGGCAGATCGAGGGGACAAGGGGAGCAGAACTGCCATGGTCTGTGGTAGAGACAAGGGTCTCACAGACACGTCAGCGCTGCAAGGAGACGCGCTCAGGAGTGTCCGCGGCGATGACAGCGTTGGTCGTGCCATGCCTCGCAGCACAACGGCACTCGCTCCCCGAGACCTGGGGGAAGCAGAACGGTCAGAGTCGCTGAGAAAACACTTCCAGAGGACACTGTTGCCCAAAAGCCAGAAACCGATCGCATTCGGGGAAGATGTAGTGAGGCCCGGCCCCGTGTGAGAGCCACACGCGTCAGCCCACAGGGGAGCCAGAGACGAAGAGACTATATCCAGGCAGACAGCGGTCCAGGCGGGGGCCTGCGGGGCAGAAACACTGCGAGTGCTGCGAGCGCTGAGAGGAGAAAGGGCAAGCCCGAGTGTCCTCTAAGGGTGCCCTCAGTGGCCACCAGAGCTCTCCGAGACAGCGGGAGGAAGGGGAGGAAGAACACACTCCCGGCACAGAAAGCCTGTGGGAAGGATGGCCCTGGACGTGCATGCCTGTCCAGACAGCGCGGGATCCGGGCCACACCGTGACGTCAGCTTGCACCCCGAAGTCCAGGGCAGGCCTGGCCGTGCACCCGGGCCAGGTTACCGAGAGCTCACAGACACCGCGGAGCCAGAGGGGAGTGTTGAGGGGAAACGGCCGAGGGTCTGACCCAGGAGCCATGCTTACAAGTCAGGAGATGGCAGTGCGGTGGCAAAGCAGGGGACAAAAGTGGCCAGAACGCAGCTGCGGGAAGGAGCGGCCAAGACGACCCAGGAATAAGCCTGGGGAACTGTCAGGAAGAGACGCCGCTCACAGGGGAAAAAGGCAGCCCAAAGTTTGCAACTGCTGAGGTTTTCAACTATCAAACAAATGTCGATACTATCAGAACAGTCAACAAACGTATCGCCTTCGAAAGAAAAAATAAGCAACAAACCCGCCCCCCCCCCAAATGTCTAATCCTTAAAGCACATCCACATTACCAGGTAGAAACGGTGATTTCTTCTTTATGATTTTTTTTTCTTTTTTATCCAACTTCTCTGGGCTTTCTTGCTCTTTTTCCTGCTCTGCATCTGTGGGGTGGGTCTGCTCACTCGGAGGGTGAGGAGCGTCCAGACTTGGCACCTGCGTGGAGGGCGTCCTGGCGTGGCTGGTGTCGTGAGCGTGCGCGGCAGCTGGAATTGAAGACAGCCCACTGTTTTCTAAGGCTTGCTGAGACAGAACAAAACTAACAGGTTAGCGGTGGGAGGCCCAGCGCAGCCTGCCAAAATCAACTACAAAGACGCAACAAGGCTCTGCCCAGGGTTCTAACTCCGCCCCACTAGCCACACCACTCGGCCCTGCCAACTGCCACGTACAAGCTACACTTTTCGACTCTCTGAAGCCGAAATGTCCCTTCTGGAAACGGACAGCTCACGTCCACCCAAAACACAGTATGGTAACGAAAAGGGATCGGAATTAATTAACTTGACATTTAGAAATCTGACCTTAGACCCCTTTGGTTATCTCTAAACCAAACTGTGTTAAATTACAGTGGCCTCAACCACCCTTACGACCTCGGCTGCCAGGCACCCCAAGACTCCTTACACCAACTTGTTACCCCAAAGGCACAGGGAGGCGACAGGTTAGTTTTTACAACTGATCACTAAACGGGGGAGAAGGCAGGCCGGCTCTGTTTGCAAATCAAAGAGCGGAGGCTAAAGCTGGACCAGCGGAGCAACTCTGAGAAGCGTGCCCTGCCCCGTCTCCTTCTCCTCCTCTCCCACGTGGATGCGGCCCGTTCGCATGCTGCTGAGAGAGGTGGACCGACTCGCTCCAACACTGACAGGAGATACACGCAAGTCTGAAAAGCCTGTTCTTTTCAACTAAATCAGCTGGAGAGAAAATTAAGTTTTAAACTGTTTTTTAAATTTATAGATTAACTGTTCAGAATTCTGCACTGTCCATGAGCATATTTTGTTCGAAAAGAACGTTTTCAACTGGGACGTGCATTTAAGGACGACTCCTTTGCTTGGACAGGCCCTGCCTATTCGTCTTCCAGGAACGATACCCAGGCTCGGGCACGGACAGAGAGCGGGAAGGTGCGCCTCACCTGCAGGATGTCCTGGTTGATGCCCACGGTGATGCTGAGCTGCTGGCCGGGCTGCGGGGGCTGGCTGGACTCCGCTGGCCCCGGCTCTGAGAGCTCCAGCAGCTGCTGGATGACGTCGGTCACGGCCTGGGAGTTCTGCTGGCTCGATGCAGACGTCACGTGGACTTCCGTCTGCTGGAGAGGTAACGTCTGAAACAGCGTGGCCTGAAACGCAGCGACATGGTCATTGAAAATGGAAGAAGTACATTCATTTGAACTTCAATTTAAAAGAACAAAAACAGAAAGGAAGGAACAGGCTCATCTTCCTTACAACCATTAAAATCTAACAATATCCCAAACACAGATTTTAAATAAAACGCCTCACTGACTTTTACACAAAGCACAACATGGGTTCCTAAAGGAAGGTATCGAACGAACTGTCCCACTGCACGTCTCAAGGCTTCCTGAGTGTCAGGAGAGACGACCAGTCCAGCGTGGGGGTGCGAGCTCACAGGCCTCACCTTCCCTCCTGTCCAGTAAAACACAGAAACAAAAGGGTCCCCAAATAAGAGAGAAACCACTGTGGCCAACATAATTCAGGAAACTTGGAAAAAAGGGGCCCCGGTAGCATAAGTGCTCGGGAAAGCCACAGCCAAGAGCATCCAAGGAGAGAAGCGCTCTGACCGCCCAGACTCTCCGGGTCTGAAGTGCCACTCGGAAAGATGGTGCAAGTCAGAGCCAGCACCGTGTGACGCACGCAGGTGGACACAGGACCCACCCCCCGGGGCGGATCTACGGCACGGGGGCTGCTCCGGAGTAAGGTGAGGAGCCACGTGAAGCTGCCACTGTCGTGAGAAAGGAGAACACAAGTCGCAAACGCGAACGTGTGCTTGAGACTAAACACGAGTTTCCGCACCGGCGGGAGGCAGGTGCCGACGACACCAGACACCCACCTGCCAGCCGGCTCTCGGGCGCGGGCTAACGCGGCGCCCGCTCT
Source organism: Lontra canadensis (assembly GCF_010015895.1). Classification (NCBI taxonomy): domain Eukaryota; kingdom Metazoa; phylum Chordata; class Mammalia; order Carnivora; family Mustelidae; genus Lontra; species Lontra canadensis. Next base: position 2,496,121 of record NW_022631038.1, read on the forward strand.
CCGCGCCGGGATGCGGGCCTCCCCACCAGCTGCGAGGGGCTGAGAGCGAACAGACAAGGCCGCACTCGAGACTCCCACCAGAGCCTGAACGCAAGCGTGGCGGTGTGTGTCGCACAATTTACACAGAGTAGTTTCCCAAAAGGGCACGGCCTCAGGAAAACATTCCTACTGTCCCCTCAGACGTGGGAAAATATTATTTTTTTAAGAAATGTTATTTTGAAAGGATAACTGATTCTTAAGTCATCCCACAGGGATAACGATGATCCAACAGGAATCATCAACAGCACCGCAGGCAGCACAGTCTCCTAAATTCATCATTGCATTTTGGGTGATTTTCACTGGCTCGATGACAGTCCATGCATCAGGACCAGCTGATACGATTCTGAAGTTTAAAAAGATCAATTCTCCTTTGCTCATTAAAAAAACAAGTAAATCCCTTACTTCCTCCTTTCACCCTAAAGAAGATGCTCACAGCACGTCTGTGGTGCTACATATTCTAAGGAATATTCCCCCTGAAAGGTCACGACCAAGATGACCCATCCGGCGGCAGGGGCCCCGCACGGCGCTGGCCAGACGCACCGTTAGCACGTGAGCTGTCTCCGCGGGGCCCGCAGGGTTCTGCACCCCGCCCACGTGCATCTTGCTGATGTGGGTGTTCAAGCTCCCGAGGCTTTTAAACACACAACTGCACTCGGTACAGTTATACGTGGGGCCATTCTTGACCTTAAAGGACAAAAGAGAAAAAAACCATGTTTTACAATTAACCTTTAGATAAAAATACTTAAATTAGAGCCAATCCTCAGTTACCGTCCATGATAAGCAGCAGAAACAACGTAACCATGTAACATTACTTCTTCTTTCAAACCGGACGCCTCCAACATCATGACCCAAGTCCTCACCCGCCTTGCCAGTGTGAAATCAATGGAAATTTCAGTCTTCTATAAATTAGAACAGGTTCGGAAGTAAGAAGACACAGCTTCCAGTTGTTGTAATTTGGTGACGATAAGATGCCCGAGTCAGGTTCCCAGTTTCTCAGCGGTGCGCCCTGCGTGACCCAGTGTGAGCAGCCGTCTAAGTCTCTGCGCTACGAGCCGTGCCGGGCCACGCGCCGTGTGAGCACTCATCGCGGTTCCAGTACTCCGCACCGGCAACCACGTTGTACAACTATGGTGAAGCCGACACGGGACCCTAGAGAGGACGGAAATGAAGCGGCGCCTCCGGGCATCCAGAAAATATCTGAATGACTCTGCCGTGATTCCAGCCAGCGCTGGCTGTTCTTGTAACAAAGCCGGCCGGCTGGACAACGGACTGGACTTCTCCAAACATGGATGTTCTGTTCCTTTTCCAGCACCTTGTCAAGAACCAAATTTAAGGCTTCAGGTTCATCACAGGACTGGACAACATTTACAAACCAGTCCTTAGAGGTCATTGTTGGAACATGGCCACCTGTCCCACCACAGGTCCCAGGGGCTCTCAAGCTGGGAGCCGGGTGAGCGCCCACCCTCTTGGAGAGGTGTCCTGGCCTCAGGAGCACGGGTGGGCATCTCACAGGGCAACTCAGGGGGCCCAGGGAGGTCTCTCTGGGTGCCGCCCAAGTAAATGGCCATCCCGAAGCCATCATCTGTGCACAGAGGCAGCTCCCCCAGAGTAACGGGCAGAGGCCACATCTATTCTCCTGAGCTCGAAAGGAAGCCACGCTCCACGTTCTCACTGCCTCCCCATGGGTCTGGCTCTTAGAACATAAAACGAAAAGTAACCCACTGCGTACGGAAAGCTGAATACGTTTACAAACTGCATGAAGGGTGCGGGGCTTCTTTTATTTCAGTGATGCTGAGAGCATCAAGGGAAAAATAAAAAGACATACATTTACTTTTAAGAATATGAGTCTTCATTCTGCAAAACAGTGACATAAAATGAAACGATCCGTGATAAAAGTGTTTGTGTCGCTTCCACGTCAACGTATACCCTACAATTAGACTATAAATAAAACACCAAATCAGGAAAGAACAAAAGTTAACCTGCCTAAGAGAAATACTTGCAGACGTTCTAGAAATCAGTACATTCTGCAGACAACAAGGGACAGCAAACGTCGGTGTCACCGCGGGAGCTGGTGCCGAGGGAAGTACGCAGAGCAGCGCTCTGGCTGATAAAAGACGTCTATGAGGCCATCGGTGAGTTTAGCGATAGTAACAGGAAGAGGAAACATACTCTTTTTCCCTCAATTTATTTCTGGTCTCAGTTTCTCAGACCTGACAGTGTCTGCGTTCCACGTCTGCTAAAGGGATGAGGTGTTACCGGACCGATGGCTGGTAACTGACAAGGGCAGCGTGATCATTTCTAAACCTTTGTCAAAGCCGTAGCAGCATCCGTAAGACCACGAGAAGGTAACATTCTATAGCTCTCCCCCTGGTAAGCCGGAGAAGGTGTCTAGAGAGAGATACGTGTCTGCTTCTTGTTTGACACAAAGTCTGCTCTGCACAAACCGTAAATCTGCATTTCAAAACCCCGGGCTCCCGCATGCACCCCGGAGCCGTCTACCGCACCCGGGAGCACCACAGACCCGAGAGCGACGTTTACCTCAGAGTGGACTCTCTGCACGTGGGACTGGAGATTCCCTTTTTGAGAAAAGGCAGCAGGACAGAAGGCACAGGCGTGGGGTTTTTCACCTGTATGCTTGACCATGTGCGTCTGCAGGGCCCCCTTCTGGTTAAAAGCCTTCCCACACTCACTACATTTAAACGGCCTTTCACCTGGAGAGGGAGAAACACGCTCAAAATATAATTCCACATGTCTGAATACCTGATGGATTAAAGGGGAAATACATTGCCCCCAAACCCAAGACCCCAAACCCACCTGTGCGGACAGAGCTCGCCCATGCTGCGGACCCCCGCATGCGACCGCCCGCTCCAAGGTCACCAAGCAAAGGACAGAAGCGGCAGCCCGACCTCCCAGGTCTAGCCGGCTCGGAGGCACATGTTCTCTCCTCTAAGCCGTGGCGTAAATGGCCCCAAAGTGAACGTATTTCATACCTGTGTGTATCCTAATATGCCGAGTTAACTGACTGGGCTTTTGAAACGTCTTTCCACAGTGTGGGCATGAGTATGTGAAGCCACTCCTGTCGATGTTCCGATTATAAGACCTTGTACTCGATACCCTGGTATGACACGGGAGGAAAACATTCATGAAGTCGTCTCCTCTGTGTTACAAGCTCAAAATTAAAATGCAGTCAGCACGTGTGGCTGACCGGCGGTGAGAACACGGGCTAGGAGACATCCGCCCCACAGGAGTGTGCGTCTCCGCAGACACAGAAACTCAGACGTGCAGTCACTCTGTGTTCGGTACCATAAAACTCATGTTCCCCCAACTAAGGGGAGAGAAACTTTGTTTTCTTGCAGGGGAGAGGTGAGACCGTCCCTTCTGGACACAGCTCTACCTGCGGTCCTCAGATGTAAGACGTGTGTGCGTGCGTCCCCACCTGCCGTGTCTCGCGTCCTCCTCCGGCCTCCCTGCTCTCACCACCCCCCGCAGGCCGACGATCTCAAAGTCCTCCCTCTGGCAACCCTGACACAAGCCCTACGCATTCCCCCGCTCCGCCTGACGGCTCTGCACTCCGCTCCCTGGGGGCTACGAGCTCGTGGGAACCAAACAGGGCTCTGTTCCTCCCCAACCTGCTGCTCTCCCAGAGCGGAAAACAGCAGCTCCCAGTTGGGCAAGCTTAAACCTCAGGAGTCGCCCAGATTCTCTCTCTCTCTCACCCCTGGCTTCAAGTCCATCTTCAAAAGCTTCTGATTCCACTCAAAACACCACCGGAGACGCTCAGGCCTCGCCCGCTCTCTAATCGTCAGACCACCACTGCCGGCTGTGACGGTACACCAGCCTCCCTGCCCCACCGCCACCCCCAGCAGCCACGCCACAGGGGAAGCTGGGACAGGCTTCCCACTAGCCTTGGGATCAGCCCTCATTCCCAGGATGGCCTCCTGAGGCCCTCAGCCCCGGGGCCCTGCCTTCTTCACACCGGTGCCAGCAAGCTCCCCTCTGCAGCGGGCTCCCCAGCGCCAGCCTCCTTTCTGCTTTCAAATGCAGAGAAAACTCACTGCAGAGGGGTTGTGCCAATGGCTCTGCCTCTGCTGCAGTCCCCTTCCTCCCTCCGGGCCCTCCTCCCTTCGGACACCCCCCTCAGCACGGCCTGCCTAACACAGCCCGCTCACCAGCCTGCCCGCCCTCCTGGCACTGCCCCGGGGCAATCCACTTCTGCGTCCCTCTCCGCACGAGCACTCCCTGAAACCTTTCCACTGACTTCTCTCTCTGAGAAACCAGCATGATGTGAGGACGAGGCTGTGTGCCTGGCCCATCCCTCCAGCTCAGAAGGGCCGGAAGCCAGCGGGGCCGGCTGCATGCTGACCACCTAGACGCCATTCATCATCTCTCCAAAACCCTCAGACACACACCCAACCCGCTGTGCTCAAACTCCACCCAGGTAGGAACCCAGTGTGCGGGAGCACTCGCAGCACGTCTGGGCCCCGCTAGCCGAGGGCGGGCAAAGTGGGGCAGGGGGAGGCAGGCTGGGCCCACAGGGGGCACGGTCCACGCTGCTAACAAGCGCCTTGCAGGGTAAACGAATCCTACAGAGTCTTCCCGGGTCTGTGCGCGTCATTAGCTGGCGTGGAAGCCGCCGCCGTGCTTGTGGCTGCCGTTCAGGGGCGCACGGCGCACAGGCTCGTCCACAGGCGACAGCGGACACAGCCGTCCACTCAAGGGTGCACCCGGGCCAGAAGGCACTTCGCCTTCTGTTTCATTAAGAAAATGAAGTTTTGATAAAAATATATAATCAGGAATAAACCAAATATGAAACTCAGGAAGACACATTAAGTTCTACTAGAAATAAGTGCACGTATGTATTTAAACATGGTCACGCTTGTTCAAATCATGAGATCGAAAACAAGGCAATTAGGGTCTAAATCCTGAAGCTTGAAACCTCCGAGCTGTAAAACCGTGGGAAAGCGACTCAGTCCTGTACCTAGAGCTTCTCACCCACAAAGTGGGGACACAAAGTCCCCTGGTCTGACAGCGCTGCCTGCAGAGACCCCGTTTTCCTCACACACATTCGTGGACACACTAAGCGCAGCGTCGGGGACGCAGAGCTTCTAAACAGGGAGTGGAGACACACCAGTTTGTTAAACGGGCTGCCCCGGCCCCGTGGACCTGCTTCTCACAGCTCATGACTTACCTGGGGAAACGTTCGGCCAGCACCTCGGCCTACAGCCTTCAACACTGTGCTAGAGAGTCCTACTGCTAGAGAGTTCTGCTCCGGTAGCCTGACGCTTTGCAAGCCTGAGCTTCCTCCGCGCCCCAGGCCTGCGCGTCCGAACAGCTGTCCCGACACCACGCGGGACCGGCCGCCGCTGAGCTGCTACTGCTTTTTTTTTTTAAATGTGTGGCATATGGCAACTCTATCCTATCTTTTTTTTTAAAGGTTATTTGTTTATTATTTGACAGAGAGAGAAAGATCACAAGCAGGCAGAGAGAGAGGGGGAAGCAGGCTCCCCGCTGAGCAAAGAGCCCGATGCGGAGCTCGATCCCAGGACCCTGGGACCATGACCTGAGCCGAAGGCAGAGGCTCAACCCAGTGAGCCCCCCAGGCGCCCCTGCGCTGCTCTTTCTGGAGCACACGGCGTACTGAAGCCACCGCAGGCCAGCGCACCCGCCGTTAACACGGCAAGCCCCGGCAGAGGCTCGCACCTGATCTTGTAGTGCGTCTTCGCGTGCTCCTTCAGCTGGGAGGGCGTCTCGAAGTCCTTCCCGCAGGCCTTGCAGGCGTGCGGCCGGCCGCCGGCCAGCTCCTGCCGGTGCTCCTCCATGTGCGTGGCCAGCTGGCTCTGCAGGGCGAACTCATCCCCGCACTCGGAGCAGATGAGACTCTGCAAAAGACAAGCCCAGCCCTGAGCGGAGGGAACACCTCGAAACGGCAGCGTCCTCGAAGGACGGGTGCGCAAGCGGCTGGTACCCCGATCACGCTCTCCTCTGGAACACGCGCTGTTCTCACTCCCCAAGAACGCGTCATCGTGTCCAAATACGCTTCTGGGAAAACCGTCCTGACCAGAAGAGAGCGCGGCCCAGGGAAGCAGGCGGCGGCGAGAGCGGGGCCGCTGTGGGGCCCGGACGGAACGTGCGAGAAGCAGAGGGACGTCGCCGCAGAAGGGTCGGGACAGAGCTCAGAGTAGGACGAGAGTCTGCAGACAACCATGACATAAAACCCCAGCCGATAAACCTCTGAACGGAAACACTATCACGGCCACCACCTGTTTCACGGGCGCCTCCCAGGGAGGCCCGGGCCCCCGCCCGGACACGGTCTGCCCCGCGCTGGACACCGGTGTGGTCTGAACGCACCACGGAAAAAGCACAGAACACACACGGGACCGCAAGGACTTATTGCAAAAAGCAAAGAACGTAAAACAGCTCAATTTTAATATGTGAGTAATATTTTAGATAGTTTCAAAATAAATATATTAAACTAAAATTCATTTCATCTTTTTTTTTTAACTTTTTTAATATGGCTACTATAGATTTTCAATGACTCCTCTGTCCGTTAGGTAACAGCTGTCCGTGTGTCCTGGAGTTGGGCCGGTTCAGGACGAGCTGCGCCTCCGAGTGCTCACCATGGGGAAGTCACAGCACCCGCCCCCACAGGGCACCAGAAAGTCCCACAGCGCAGCGCATGGAAGACACTCAACGGAGAGAGGGCCTGGACGGGGGCCCCGCGGGAGGAGCCGCTGCGGAGGACGGCGCTGCAGGGGCTGACTCAGATTCTGCCGTACGGGCTTTTAAACCATCCCCAACAGACTGTCCAAACACGGAGGAAAAATGAGTGTAACCAGTCAGTGAGCAGACACTGTCATTTCCAAATAACCGCAACAAAACAGATAAAATAAATTCTATGTTAATATATTTTATTTGGAAAAAATATCCAAAATATTATTCACATATTTGAAGTTATTGAGCTTTTCTTCCATCAGGCTTTCTTCCAATCCCTGCACATTACAGCCCTGTAAACACTAGTAAACCCCATTAAAATGAGTAATTCATCAATAATGAGAGGCATCCTTGGCAAAAAAAGACAAGCTAAAGGGAATATTCTGAGCAACCCAATGATTTCAACGCAAATAACTTTGCTAGTATTATTATAGAATAATTTAAGGAAATAATGAGCTACTAAATTGTCAGCATCTTGTTGATAACAAAGAAAATTCTTTTTGAAACTGTCAAAAAGAAAAAAATACCTAACAAAATTTGCTGCCTCTCTTTAAAAAAAAAAAAAAAAGAAAGAAAGAAAAACTCCTAAATTTGTATGGCAAAATATTCGTCCTTGCTCAGGACTGCCCTGGGTGTCCCTTCTTATGATTGTAAAATACAACTTGGTTCCCCGACCTGTGTCCTGTCCTCCCCTTACTATTTTATTGCTCTGGCCCTGGTGCATCCTTTTTACTTACTTTTTTACCATATGATCAGATTAGAGTATTGCAGGAGCTGTCCACACTTGTCCCTTCCCAGAGCACAGCTTACTCACTTGGCAAAAGCAAGGGCAAGGCCCCCGGGGACACAAAGAAACCAGCTCGTGGTGGAGAGTGGAGAATGTCATCTCTGTCTCTGCTTCACGCCCAGAGAGCCCCAGGAGCCAGGACGTGATTCCATCCGCTCCAGCAGCTGGCCACACTTGAGGGAGCCGAGCAAGGAGTCCCACACCTTGCTTCCCCACCGACAGCTAAGGGACATGCCCCTGTCCCGTGTTCTCCATACTCAGAGCGGACGTCTCTCCTCGAGGCGACACATAGTAACTGCTTTCTCCCCTAGAACAGACCCGTGGGATAATTTCCATCACGGACGAGTGACAAGCAGAACTCGTCAAGGGAATACGTGGCATTCTGGTCAGCCCCCATCTTGCTGAAGGTCTCATTTCTACAGGTCAGAGTTTAAAATACAATAGATACTAACGGCTGCGAGCCTGCCCCCACCTTAACACCTGTCTTTCTGGCTCCCCGCCGGGGGCCACCGCGTGACCTTCCCGGCGGCCGCATCTCTGAGACCCTCAGGTACACAGTCCGCACTTAGCAGCGAACGTCCCCTCCAGGCCCTGGGCTTCCTCAGGAGCCTCTGAGTTCCCCATTCCACGGCCAAGCGCTCAACTGAGTTAAGCTCAGTACACTTTTTCACTGTAATTTCCATTTGGTTCTTCTCGCTTCGGTTTCATTCTTTTGTTTGTTTCAAAACAATTCACAAAGCAATTTTATGATGACTGCTTTAAAATCTTTGCCAACTAATTCCAACATCGGGGTCCCTTCAGTGTGGAAGTCTGCCATCTTTTCTCGATGCCGTTGGAACTACCGTGGTTCTCAGTCTGCTAAGTATCTTCAGCCAGACCCTGAGCACTTGGAGTGCTACTTTGGGAGCCTCCAGACCAGATGGCAGTCCCTCCGCCCAGATGCGGCCGGGGACCTCGTCATGGGGAGGCTCACTGCAGGTCCCGCGGCCCCGGTGCGGAAAGCACGGGGTGGACCCATCCGGCTGGCCTGCGCCCTGTGGTTAACTCTCCCTGCCGTCAGGTGCCGTGAGGCTCAGCTCCCCGCCGGGGCTTGTAGGGTCCGAGCGCTGCCTGCTTCCGGGCACCCCGTGAGAGGTCGGCTTCCGGCCTTGCTCTGCTGACACCATCAGGTGGGGGAGCCCGGGTCCCACCTCCTTCTGCCCAGAGACGGATGCAAGATGAGCTCGGCACTTACCCCCGCGGGCATGGGATCAGAGGGCCACCCGTTTCTGAAGACGGGGGCAGGAGGGGATGGAGGGTCCCTCGCAGCCCTGCTGAGCAGCTTTCCAGCTGGTACGTGCCTGGAGGAGGGCATCGTCAAAAAGATTTTCTGTTGCAAACCACTCTTTGGCCAGTTTTGGCTAAGGGGAAGCAGCTTTCCTGGAAGCATTTTTACGTCTTTGCCTGTCGGCAGAAGGCTACAGGCTTCTCCAGCAACAGGTGTGCGGGAGGGAAAGAAAAAACCCCAATTAACTGATGGCCGTACCGCTCCTGGGCCGGCTTTCTTCCCGTCCCCCCAGCCCTCTATCAGTGGGTTATGTTCTCACTCGTGGCGAAGTGGGGCGGGGCGGGGGGGCCTCCGTGTCGGCTGGACTCTTACAGGTCAGTTCTGCATGTGACCGGAGGTCAGGACTTCTTCCTGTATTACTCATACCATATTCAGACCAAGTCGCTGAGAAATAAATACATGCCAACAGAGAAATGTAGCCAAAGCCGTATTGTTTTAACATATGTGGGAAAGACTGATAATCGTATTCCGATATCTACTTTTTTCTTACCCGGGAACACATTTCCTCACGGAGCACACAGCTCTCTGGCTCAAAACACTACCGCCCACCATTCCATGGAGGACTGTGCACTCCCCTGTGCGGACTGGGCCTTGCAGGAGAAGCGTGGCCTCTCCCTCCTCCTTTTCATTGAGCCACAGGACAAAGGGGTGATTCAGAGAGAGAGGAGGGCAGGTGGGGTCCCGGGCAGCCTTGGAGGGCACAGTGGCCCTACCAGCAAAGAACTATACAAGGCCACACAGGAGACAGAGGCAACCTCTGAACCTGGGCCCTAACATGACCCTGTCAGAAAAGAGTACTGTATTTCTCACACCAGGCCCATGTATTTTCACATCTGAAACAGCAAAGCCTTTTTGCTTCTGCCCCTGGAAAACCCCCGTCAGGAACTCCTGCCTGGCATGGGCTGATGAGATCAGGGGACTGAGTATCTCTCCCCAGCCTCCAGAAGCTTCACCAGGCAGCAGATGCCGTGGCCCAGACAGGGCATCCACGCTCCTCCCACCACCTGCTGCGGACCCCGGCCGCGCTGAAGCCCTCTGTTCGCCACTTGCTCTCCCCGGATCGCTCAGGCTCTGAGAGATCGGAGTCTCTCAGACGCAAAGAGAAGAAAGAGAAGACCGGAGAGCAATAGTGATAGAAACGTGAAGTCTAGATCTCCGGAAATACTGCTCCTCAAAGATCTTTTTAGGAAAAAAAAGAGTCAGGATGGAACGTTGATGTCCTCGCACCCGTGACAGGGAAAGGCAAAGACAGCGGGGGTGTCAGCGATGACACTGAGGGTCAGATGAAACTAGATGACGTCGTTGCACAGCTTCAAACCACAGAAACTGGACACCAGCCAAGGACCGTCATCCGAGGGAAGGACGGTGAGCTCCGGCTGAGGAACAACATGGGAAGACGGACGAAGCGTGTGGCAGAGAAACTCCAACGGAGGGAAGATTCCAGAACAAACGTCCAGGAAACTAAGAACTGCTGGAAATGAGAGCCCTGCTCTTCCCTGCCCCGCCACGAGCACGGTCACGGCGGGGTGACTGAGGGCTCTGCAGTGAGTCAGTGAGCCGCGGGGTGCCGCGAGGGAACAGCCACCACACCCCCCGGGAGGCCCTGTGAGAGCAGCCCCACACCCGCACCCCGGGTTCACCTCGTGTTCCCAGCGCAGACCCCACAGCCCCACTGTCCTGACGCCTTCCTCACGCCATCGCACGGGCTGCACGCGTGCGAGCTGGCGGCCCGCGTCCCCCGCTCCGATCAGGTTCTCCCAGCTCCAGCGCCCGCCGCCTCCACCCAGCGTCTCCACCGCCCAGCGACAGCAGAGGCCTCAGCAGGACAGACACACAGCGGAGCCGGGGCGCCGGCCCCCTCAGGGGAGATGCGAGCCTGAGAACCTCTGCGAAGGTGGGTTTGGGGGTCACCGTGGGGAAGGCAGGGCGCAGCGACCATCCGCGTGCACTGGGGCATCCCGGGCGTAAAGGCTGTGCGGGCCGGATCCGCGTAGGGCAGCTTCTCACCGGGCTGCTAAGTGAGTCAGACAAGGACCTGTTGGGCTGCGGGGCTCGGAGCTCTGAACAGGAACAAAAACCACCCTCAGGCGGGGCGGGAGCAGGAAAGCTCCAGACCCTGCGCGGACCCGCCACGGCCCAGCGGGAGCCCCTCTGGCCTCTGAGCACCACCACCCACTGCAGCAAGGTCCTTTCTGGGGTCTGCGAGGGCTCTGTGATCAGGAGCGTTTGAAGGTCACGGAGCCCGGGAGGGTGCGCGGCAGGGACGGCAGGGGTGGTGTCTGGCGAAGTCTGTAACTCAATCCAGGTAAAGGATTCACTGTTCCCGAGTAGTCACTGCACACACTTTTCAAGAGCGAAATTTCTCAAAACAAGAAGGGGGATGCGCCATCACTACATACGGCGATGACTTATAATGAGCAGCAGCTGTTTTATTTTAGAACCCCCCCCCCCCGCCACACGCTGGCGAAAACAAAAATTCTTATTACTACTTGTAGACAGGGCCGCACAGCTGAAAGCGCAAAGAGAATCTGGCAGGACGGCAGGTGACAAATCTAACATAAAAACACTCCTCTCCTGTAGACAAATGACAAACACCCAACAGAAAGGCCCCTGCAATGGCATTAATAAAAAATCCTAGAACCGTTTAGAACTTAAATAACATACTGAATCCATATGAACAAAACAGTACCAAGATTTTTTTTGTTTTTTGGGGGTTTTTTGGTGGCAGCAAAGCAAGGTTTATCGACCGACAGTAAAGTGATACAAGCTCCCGAGGAGGGAAGGGACCTGCGAGCATCGCCACGGGAGCTTCTAAATCTGGGGTTCAATCTGATTAACCTCCCTGTGCCCGTCATCCAGTCGGGTGTTTGCCGTCTACCTATCACGTGGGAAAGGGGGGACAGCTATGGAGGTGTTTGGACCATGAAGATTCAGTATTGTAAACAAACGCATCTTCCCCTGTAACAATCTAAGAATTTAATTCAAAGTGAAAATACCAACTGATTTTTAAAAGAGGCAAAATTCTAATGTTCATATTAATAATAAACCAGAAAAGAAAATCAGGAAGCACGCGAACATTTGCTTATCATGACAGAGAGACAGAGCAAAGACACGCGGAAACACGAGGTGGTGGTGGTGCCCGGGAGCCCTGGGAGGAGCGGGCAGAGGGTACAGGAGGCCGCGGTTCTTCTGATGCTCCTTGTTCCTGCCACTTTGACTTGTAAGAGTAAGTTACTCTCCAGATATTGAAACTGACCCCCCCTCACCGCCCTCAACTCCTACTCTGCCTTGGACTGTCTTTGTGGTCACACCAACTGGACCTATGTCAAGGGCAGTTAGTGCACTTGGGAAGGGATGGGCCTCAAACATGACACAGGCTGAACCCACGAGCCCCGGACGTCCTTCAGATCCCACACGACGTTCAGTGGGTTGACTGACAGGGGCTGAGCCAGGCTACTGCAAAACTGTTTCAGAGGCAACGACAGGACAGAGCAAAGACGTGACCGAGTGGGCCAGTACTGGAGCCCGGGGCCCCGTGGCGGAGGACGGGAGGGAGGCTTGTGGGAGTCCTGGAAGGGGAGAATGGAGGTGGAAGGATTGGTGTGAACCCCCGGGTCGTACAATGCATGTGTGTGCTGTGCCCCATGTGCACCTGCGCTGTGAGATGTGGTGGGATTTTAGGAAATCATTTCAGATTTGGGAAGTACGTCTAAGCAAGTGCAAGAACCAGATTCTGAAGATGGACAGACAGCTCGCTGTAGCCTGTTTGTACAGACACGAGGCTGAAAACCACCTAGGAGTCTGCCGGGGCAACCTGCTGGTCACGGTGTGTGTGTCCACACGGAATGCCACGTGCTGATGAGAAGAACGAGACACCCCTGCCCTCCCGTGCACGGAAGTGTCCCAAGAGTAGAGGCACAGTCCGCACAAGACAAAAGGCACAGAATGGATGGCCCGTGTTAACAGGGCTGCAGAGGAGATCTGCGTGCCCCCAGGATGCCTGGGAAAGCACACAGAAGCTACTTCCAGAAGAACAGGAAATCACGCTTGGCTCCCTCGGCTACTCACGGCTCCCACTACGCGCACGCAGAACTTAGTCCAGAGGACTTTAATACACCATTTAATGTAGGTGTTCTCTGCTTTTCAAAAAAACCAAAAAAGCGATGAGTGAGACGAGGCATAGCTGCACTCGGCGGGGGAGGTGCAGAGCAACTCAGGCTTTCTAGAACGTCATGTGGCATTCTACAAAGAAGGTGAAAAAGTAGTATTAATCCAGTAAATCCAACTACAGGAATCTATCCTAATGAAATAATTAAAGATACATAAGAAGATGCACTATGTAGAGTATTTAGAAAGTATAAATAAATGTTAAATAACAGAAGAAATGAATCATATCATTGTGCTATATCCGGACACAAGAGACTAAGAAAGTAGCTTAAAATACTGACATGGGGAAGCCTTCATCCTACAGCCGATGAAAATGGGGGAGACACATCTGCAAATATATTAGGGAAAAAGGGCAGGTTAAAAGCAGCAGCATAAACGTTTTTGAACTAAAAAACTATTCTTCAGGGACGCCTGGGTGGCTCAGTCGTTCAGCATCTGCCTCAGCTCAGGTCGTGATCCTGGGGTCCT